>NW_024884697.1:32474571-33012410 GCF_019232065.1 Centrocercus urophasianus | reverse complement strand
ATTTTCCTTCTGCTCTTAGCAGCAAAAGCAAGAGAAGCAAGTAGCAAGCACCTGGCAGAGCACCAGCATTTACTTCAGTACTTCCAGACTGTACTCAGCCCTGCCAGAACAACCCCTCAACAGCCTTGTGAGCTCCTGAAGCTGCCATTAGTTCATACACACATTTTCACTGACAACTGCCAGGGAATATCTGTCCCATTTGTTCTTATAGTCACGCTGCAGGTTGTGGTTCATAAGAACTGCACGTCTTTTGTGGAATAGCAGTACTGTTTTCCTCCTTTGGGTCAAATCTTTCTGCAGCGCGACCCTCACTGCATGGCATAACAGGATATCATGGTTGGGGGTTTGTCAAAGGCTCTTGTTTATTTTACATCATGTTTTAAACCAATACGTATTCTGAAGAAGACAAACTCTCTAGGCATGGCAGTGTGCTCAGCGGCCTGCTGCCAGCGTGCCAGGCCTCTCATCTCAGGGCCACCGTTCCCTCTGCAGCTGCCTCCTGAAAGGTGGGAGAAAGGAAAGCATTAGCAAGGGAGAAGATGGAATCGTATCATGGAATCAGCTTGATGAGGAACAGAAGGCAGCTGGTGGCTCCTGGCAGGCCTTTCTGCCATGCCATCACCCACAGCTCAGTGCAGGACAGGGCTCACCCCAGGGCACGGGCACTGCTGGGCACAGGCCTTGACGTGCTACGCTGCACAGAAGCAAAGCTCGGGAGTGACTTGTAACAGATTTAAAGGGACTTTCAAAGCGAGCCAACCACAACAGAAACCGCCCACGTCCTGTCAAGAAAATAAGACTACAAGATCATTTCAAACCCTTTCTTCAAACACCCGCAGTTTCCCACTTCGCGAAGGACCCTGCAGTTTCCCCTTCCGTTTGCCGGGCACTCGTTAACGAGGCTGCGGCGCCACCTCCTGGAACGGCTGCTTCTAAAACCGAAACGTCGAAAAACGGATCAAACAAAAACTCCCCCGTTTTCACACACACGTCTACGCACAGCAGGAGGTTGGATTGGAGAGCCGCTTAAGAGAACGCGAAATACACGAACCCAGATTTATTGGCAAGCAGGTAATTTAGCCCTACAGCTGTGTATGATAGCAGTACTCCTAGCTGCTCGGCTATATTCTCAGTGCATGCTGATAGTGATCAGTGCCATAAGGCATATATTTTTACTGTGGAGGTTGCACTCGTTGTTGCAGATGTATTAATTCTGTTGGTGAGCTATCGCACTGGCTGAGACTGTATCCAGTACCACACATCACCACTGCATCTCTAGAGTTGTCATATCCATCCAGACAACTATATTTCTCTATATCGGTACAGAATTAAATACTTTGGTTATCTAAAAACATTTCTTTCATTAAAATGTTTCAGGGCATGATATTTAAGGCTGTTCCTTAAAAAGAGGCAAAACTACTGGTATTTTTATGATCTAATCAATGTAACATAATGGTCCCAGGGCCTCAGGTCTCCCTCAGGAGAAAGGCAGTTTCTGTAGACACTAAAATGTTATCCCTAAAACTGTCAAATGAGTAACACGGGCTAATACTGTGTACACAATGCAGCATCTTGCTTTTGAGCAGAAAAATAACCTTCAGCACTGTGCTGTATTTACCAATATATAATAGAGTATTTACTAATAAAGCCTGGCAGAAAGATTTGTTTTTTTCTTTAACAAAGGGCACTGATGAGCAACGAGTAATGAAGACAGACTGCACCAAGCAGACTGCTCTTCAGCCATGCCATCAACCAGCTGTAAGAACAGATTCGTCAAAGGTATTCCTGATGCTCTTCTCAAGTACTGTGCTTTTAATAACCCCATTTCCACTGCTTTGTCAAAGAAATAACTGGCCTCAACATGGGGCATGTTAGCTCTGACATCTTTTTAGTCCAACATTATTCTGTGTGCAGTCCTCAGACATTTCCTAGGGCTCCTCTGTTGCTGTAACATTCGCTTTGTCAGAAATGAATTCTGTTTTCATTGCTATAGGCTGAACTCTAGATAAAACTACAGAAGAGTATGCAAGATTTAATTGAGGCAAGCAAGACTGGGTTTGCAGTGACATAAAGCAAGCAAACATTCGCAGTAGAAGATGTCAGTGGTGGTTTACAAGCCTGAAGTGCATGTGTTTGAACATTTCTCTCATAAACAAATACAGCAGCAGCACACACTGTTGTGACATTTATGACCAACTTTGTAAATAAATACTTAAATCTCCAACTACGTTCTCTGCCTTTTCTAAACACTATCCAGTTTACCCCTTGATGCATTCCAATATTAGCTGTAGTCCACAACAGCAGGAGGTCATTTTTTAAGAGAGAAGTTTTCTCCATCATTTAAATAACATACTAAAGTCAATGAGGAAATTATTTTTTAAAGCATGTATGTTCTTGATTTCAAATCACATTCATTCAATTATCAAGTAAAGGAGATGGACACAGTGTAAATACCATCCCACTTGCTGTTATCACTTCTGAAAGCAGGAGGTAGGAGGAACATGACTCAGTTTCTGCAGGATGGTTTAGTTTATACATAGGAATCACACTAAGGTCCCAGGTGCATTACACAGCAGCAAATTTCCTTTGCTGAAAATGAATTTCACTTACTGGAATGATTAAAAGTATTATTAAGTGAGGGCGAGATTTCCAAAAGCTGATCAGTGAAGTAAGCAGATTTTTAGAATTAACCCTCCCTTAAAAATGTACTTAACTAAAAGCACAATTAAAAAAGACATACCCAAAGTAAAGGCTACTACATAGGCCTGCAGATTAGCACGAGTCCACTATCTCAAGAAACAAAGCTCCCTTACACCTACATACCTGTTGCAAAATGAATGGTGTGATTAAAAAGGCATGACGAGATTATTTTATGCACTATATTGTGCATAAAACCCCATAAACCCCATCCTTCTGGGGTGCTACCCAGCACCCATACTGTAGGCCCTCACTCTGCACGTGTAACGGGCACATAGAGAAACAGCTCTCAACTCCATTCTGCAGTGCACACGTACCCCTTTATATGATGTTGGTAGGCATACAAGTAGCATTTGTATTTCAGTGTCAGCCTTCGCATTGTTCTTACAGAATCACACAATTTAACCCTCTGATTTACCACCAGGTAATAATGAGCCCTAATCTGCTGCTGAAACTGCAGCTGTCTCCAATTGGCACATGAAAAGAAATGGATTCTCTCGAGTAATTCCTGCAGGTTTTGAGATTTTACTTCTTCTCTCAACTGCAAGCTCTGATCTCACAGAGACGTACAGGATTTTACAAGGTCTGAATTTTTTTCCCAGATGTGCACCACAGAACAGGGAAATTACTTTGATCAAACAAAATCCATGATATTCTATAGTGTTCTTCTTGAACTCCTTCTACAAAACTGCTCAAATCTTTCTTCTCTCCTGTTCTTCCAGACATTAAGAAATACATAGGAAAAAATAAACCTGGTCAGTTGCTCAACTGCTTCTACGCACTTTCTAAACCACCACTTGAACTCATTCTCCCTTAACCAAAGACAACTTGGATACAGTGCAACAACTGCTTTTGATAGTTAAAGTACGAAAAATCTCAGGGCAACACAATCCCTAATGATACCAGTGTTGAGAAAAATACCAAACCTATAAATATTGACCATTTGCTAAGTAGCAATACAACAGTAAAGTGTTATGTGTGACAGTCTGCCCTCACCATCCTTTTAGCTTCATTTTTAGTCACCCAAATCTGTAAGAAATCATCCATGGAGAACTAGAAATTTTTACAATTTCAGACAGTTTTTGTCCTTACATAGCCCTTGATTATATCCCAACAATAAAATCTGAATACATTTATTCAAATCATTCTTAAAGAATTAATTTTTTATGTGTAGAAATAACATCTCTTCTTATGCACCTCTACGTTCAATGACTGCACAAAGCTCAAAGTCATTCAACCATTTACCTGTTATTCCTGGAAAGTAATAAAAAAACCCCACAGTCCTGCAGAAATCAAAAGACAACAGCACTACAGAAATCACAGAATTGTGGTATTCCTCTTATTCTAAAAAGCTGAGAGTGAAGGAGAGGAGCAGATCTGAGAAGTTGTCAAGTTCTTAGAAACCAATCTGCAACTCAAGTAAATACTGAAAAAAAATGTAAAACAACAGTGCACGATCTTCCACGTCAAACACATTTGCCATTTTTCACATCAGACACATGGGAGACAAAAATATCCTATCATTTTAATAGAGTTGAATTACTCCCAGTTTCTAAAGTTGGTGCCTGGTGGGAAAGCAACAGTCTGATGCTTTCCTTGGGCTTTACTTGGTGTGAGGAGAGGCTGAGGGCACAGGGCTGAAGAAGAGACTAAAGCAGCCTCATAGAATGGCTTGGGTTGGAAGGGACCTCAAGGATCATGAAGCTCCAACATGCTGTCTGTCACATGCAGGGCTGCCAACCTCCCCATTTAACACTAGACCAGGCTGCCTGGGGTCCCATCCAACCTGGCCTTGAACACCCCCAGGGACGGGGCATCCACAACCTCTCTGGGCAGCCTGTGCCAGCACCTCACCACTCTCAAAGTAAAGAACCTCCCCTTGACATCCAACCTAAGCTGCAGACTGCTCTCTGCAGCTCCTGAGGAGGGGAAGCAGAGGGAGTTTGTTCTACTTGTGAATATCTTCACAGCACTGAACTATGTGACACAGCTTATAACCTAAAGAATGTGGCAGCAGTGCTGAGCTGCCTCCAAATTATCAGGTGGGAGAAATTCATGTTGTCAAGGGAAATAATTTCTTCAGCATGAATACAGTAACAAAAACAGTTAAAAGAACTTAAACCCTCTGAAAAGGTTTTCTTTTAATTGCTATGTGCTTTTGCCAAAATACCTCTAGGAGGCTGGGTGGATTTTTAGATTTAATGGAAGTAGCAGTGAACAGAAACTGAACCCCAAAGCTCCAGAATCACAGAAGATCACAACTTGCCAATTTTTATTTCTTCTGTATTTCCTAATCTTTCAAAATAAGCTCAAAGGCAGAACACAGAAGAAAACATTGTCTTTTTTTTTTAAATAAAAATATCAGCATGTTCAGACTTTTGTTTTCCTCAGTGCTATTATTTCAGCTGACGTCTGTCTTCCAATCAGTGTCCACACAGTTCTCAGAGAAACATTCTTATTTCTTCTCCACTTCAGAGCTAAATTCTGAAACACAATACAGACTACAGAAACCCTTCTGTTTGTTTTGGGGGATGGATGATCTTTTGAAGAAGCTTACCACCCTACTGAGACAAAATGGTCCATTGCTCACATCACCACTTGCGGAAAAATGCTGCTTCAACACTGATTATGTAAGATGAACTCACTTTACTGTGGTCAAGAAATCCGATTTCCTCCTAAATTCCCCAAACAATGAAAAATGAAAGACTGATACTGATGAGAAAGTATGGTTTAAATGTAAAAGAATATTTTGGCTCTAAGTCTACACTGAAGAACACCAGGGGAATGCATGCAGTCACAAACCCCATCTGTTTGTGCTCGATAGCACAACGAGCAAAGCTTTCCCTTCTCATACCAAAGAGTAAGGACAAAAAGGAAGTAATGAAGTGACTGGTAGCTTTAATTTAGAAATGATAACAAGTACTCTTTATCTGAAGTTTATGTCAAATGGGAAATAAAACCCAGAGGATGCAGACTAAAATGTCAGGTATTTGTTAGAGAGGTGAATTTGTCCGTCTGAATGATGAGGATAAACAACAACAGAACCAAAACATTTCTAATGTGACATCCTACGATGATTTTTGAGCCTTCTAAGGGGAAGAAAGGAAGGCGATATACCAGTAAATACGCACATAGCTGCTCAAATCACTGCTACCAATCAGTGCACCAGAGCAGGGTGAACACGTTCCTCGTGTTTCTATTGAGTTGTATTATGCCAAATACAACAGTCATCACACACATCAACTTTTAACTCACATCTCTAATTTGAGTTACGTTAAAATAATTCCTCAATGGAGAGAAGCGGTGCTGCTTACCTGCATACGAATGGACCTCATGTAAACAGGAGTTTTATTTGAACTTGTTTTGTTTAGTTGACATAAATACAATCTGAATGCAATTCAGCTCTGGCAACTGCTATATTAGAGGTAACACTGAAGGAAAATTATCAACTTTAAACGCAGCAAAATATATATCTAAATTATATACAGAAATATGTATTTCTTTGTATCGTGTATAGTATATGTATAATTATAAAAATGATTTATTTTTATTTTAAAGAAAACATGTCCTTCGCAAAGATGCCAAGATCTTTCACAGAAAAATGTGAGCACACCAAACAACCTCTTCTAGTAAAACCTTAATTACTTTTGAGATACAAATAAATTGTTAATGGCAACCATGGCCAACCATTTCTGTATTATATGCAAGCTTATTAAATTTTCTCAAGTGCTTGTATGCAAAAATACTAGAGAAAATTGTAACCACATCAGGAATCTTTAAGAGCCGCCTTCCAGAATTCCAGTTTTGTACTTCAGCTTCAGACATTTATTGTTCAAGAAACAGCTAGAGGTATTTCTGGCATCATCCTTAACAGAACTGCCTGAACCTAACTGCACTAAAAGCACAAATACATCAGATTTAGTTAAGCAAACATACTTGACATACAGTAGGGGAATAAAACAAGAAAAAATAATAAAAAAATATCTCCTCTCCCAAAAACAAGCACTTAGATCAAGCAATCCAGTTAAAGGCAATGCAATCTGAACATGTAACCTAGTTAGATTTTATAAAACCAACACCTAGTATCACAATTATGGTACAGTTACATCTTAAGTCTGTCTTGCTGCTTTGCTAAAATATCCAACACCTACCCACCGAGAATCCTATCGTGGAATTTCTATCATTTACAGAAAACTTAGAAATCTTCCTCATTCTTTTGTAATTTAAGTTTTAAATTCTTATGTACCCACCTGCTTTGTCAGTGGTCAAAATAAAAAGTACTCTCCTGCAAGAAAGCATTTACTATGCAATACACCTCAACCTTCCCTTCTTTCCTTAAGTGAAGATTATTTGAATCCACAACACAGGCATTGTGGTAGTCATAAAAACATACATCTCTCAGCTGTGAGTGTAAGTACCCTATTTACTTACCAGTCCTCTAATCCTTTCACATAATTTACCCTCACATTTCATGTTTATCATATCATTCTCATACTTAATTCTCAGCCTAAAAAAAAAAAAAAGCTTAATACACTCTGAAAACTTAACACAAAGGAAATAAGATTAATTTGACAACTAATTAGCACAACAGATTCTTAATCAGTAGGCCTGTATATTGCTGTAATTGAAGTAGATGATTTATACAGCAGGGGAGAATGCACCTAATTCACAGTGCATTTCTACCATATGGTTTCTCTCTAGGGTCATCCCATACTTTTTCATGACATTTAGATATGCTGGTACATTTAATTTCATTTATTTCTTCTTCTAGAAGACAATTGATACATAAGTACGAAGACTTCAGAGACAGAGAAAGCTACAATTTCAAAGTTTCTACAGCATTAGAAATGTTATTACTGAATGAGTTGATAGATTTCTTCATTCATATCTTACAACTAAAGTGAAATGCACCAGTATCTACTCTGCTTCCCTCAAGCTGTAAGTATGAGAAGAACTTGCTCCTGAACCCCCACGCTCACAGGAAACTCTCTGAAGTCGTACGCTTGTTTAGTCCTGTAGCAGCTTCTGCTACATAATCAAGTAACAGGTTTCCAAAAATTTCAGCTATTAGTTAACGAGAGGAAAATCAAACTCAGACCTGACTAAAAGAGACAACTAACCAACTGTGTTAACTAAACAATGACCAGACTCAAACTGAAGCAGTGGCTCTCCAACTTCTGCTATTGAACTCCAAATCCAGCTTACTGAAGTACTGCCGGCTACCATCCTCTGGTCCCCTTGTAGAATACCTAAACATGTTCACCACAGGTTTTTCCCGTTCAGCTTGTTTCCTAGCATTTCTCTCTCTCTCTCTCTCTCTCCAGTCTTAAAACCACTCTGTTTCTTGTCTCATCAGAATACCAGTACAGCAGTACAATACAGCAGTACCAATACAACAGTAATAGCACTGTGATCTACTGGTGGCTCCACACGCCAGAAAACATTCTGATGGGCACAGAATGATACTCTGGCAATGCTTGCCAAGGTAATACCACATATTAGTGCCCTAATTAAAGAAGCCATTGCATAAAGAATAGGAGGTAGAAGGCATTTGAAGAGACCTCCTTTCCTACTTGCTAACAAAAGCAGAATTGAATCCAGAGTTCAGTAGCCATCAAGCAGCTAAGTGTTCTCTGGTCGTTTTACCTACAGCTCATCCTATTGCCCGCAGATCTTCTGTTTGCCCACCCCATTTCCAGGGAATTCAGTCTATGAGTTTGAAAAGCCATGAAAACTGCAGAAGCTGTCATATTTGCTGTGAGCAGATCTGCATGGTCATATCATTGGCATTTTTAAAAGCCAGGTTAAAACAACTAACTTTCAATTCATCCCTTCCTACGTGAGTGTTCTGTATGTTAAGATACCTGAAAACTGCACTGATACAGTAGCACTTATTTTAACTTGTATTACGAATAAACTGCACATGCTGTTTTACAGACAATATATATTTGTAAACTTGCTCATGCAAAATTAGTGTGCACAACAGGGATATTTGTTTTCTAATCCCCACACCTTAAAAAAAATGACATTTATGTCTGCTTCTTTTTGAACTGTGCCAAAGCCCCCTCTTTAATATAATAAATCTTACACAGGATTTATCTGCCAGCCAAACCAATTTATGAAGCTGAAACAAAAAAAAATAAAAAGTTATACAAAAACATGGTGCACCTGGATGCTTGATTCCCACCTCCCCCACACCTCTTTGTTGTTGTCTACAAATAGAAAGAGTAAACAAAAGAAAAAAAAAAATCATGGTCACAAAATTTTAACATTTTAATCCTAAATGTTACAAGGAAAATGGATGTTGGAACCTACTTCCATACACCATGCGTCAACTTTTTAATTCCCAAATGTGGCCAAATCCACTAAAACAAGAGTGGTTAACAAACGCTGGATTATGGAAATACATTTCTGGAATAGATGCTAGAAAAGCAACAATGGGAAAAGCCAACTGTCTCCATAAAGGTAAATAAAGTGGAACAATGTGTAGATTAGATATTTTTTTCTGTTTCTTACTCATAACCTGTCAATTCAGTGCATCTTATGGTTCAACATAATGGTCCCCATTTTGGGCAAACATTTAACTAGTGTCCATAGATTCCAAGTTAGTGGATGAGGAATCTTTTTGGATACTTTCAAAGATAGTTGCCAGCTCGGTGTTAGAGCTTATCTGTGACTGGAATTCACTCATTAACGGACTCTTTTCTGCTTCTGGAATGGTTAGAAGTGCTGCTACTGCCCTCATCGCAGATCGTTTCAGTTCATCTTGCTTTTCAAACTCCTGTTTCACTGAATTTGCCTTTACCTAGGGAAAAAAGTGAAAATGTTTGAAAATGTAGCTCAACTCTCCCTCTAAACCCACCTTAACCCACACTTATCTTATAAAGACCTATTTCCTTTCACTAGACCAAAACTGAACACTGCACAGTAAACACAAAAATGCTGCGTGTTACCAAGTCAATTACCAAATAGAAATGTTAGCAGCTAACCTCTAGCTAGTAGAGTCAGTAAATAACACTGAAATGGTGTTATCACAAATACTTCCAGACTTCAGAGAACAACAGTTAAACAAAAAAACTGCTTTTATTAAAATAATCTATTATCCTTCTCTTGATTTCAGTGATAAATTATTATTAAAAAAGGTAAAAATTCTTGACAGTCAATATAACAGATTACAGTAATGGGGAAAAAAAAGATAAATCAGGCATTAAATCAGTATCAGAGCACACAGCTGAATCAAGATGAGTGGGAGTAGGAGACCAACTGTGCCAAAACCCAAAAATCTCACTGCATAAATGAGAAAAAAAACACCACAACAAAACAAACCAAAAGCAGCACCATTTTATGCTACCTTCATCACTCTAATGTTTGTCTGCAACAACATAACCATCAGAAGTCAGAAAAACCCTTAGTATTCTACTTTCACTGTTTATAATAACACACAAGTTGCTGAAGTAGCAACTACGTTTTTGAGAAACAAAAAAAATGGCAAAAAAAAGGACTTTTAAAAATGAGCTGACCATTTTGCTCTTTAATTTGTAGTTTAAGGAGAAGTAATACATGTGTAAGGATCCACGTATTTGCATCGTTCTGCAGTTTACAAACTATAATTCAGGAAAAGCTCTAGCAGTACACCTAGATTACAAGCAGCGTTCTTCAGACACAAATTCATTTATAATTCTGTAAGGCAACACAAGTTAATTAACAAACAGAAGTTGCAATTTAAAACAATACCTTAGTTGTACATGTAGCACGCAGAGGTTCAACAAGCCTATCCAATCTCTGCAGCACTGCACTTGGACAAAGGGTCGACAGTCTCACCAACATTAAAAAGGTTAGCATCTAGTTGGAGAGAAAACCAAAAAATCAGTCATGCACAACACAATTATTTCCTAGAACATTGTGCAACCGTTCACAGCAACACTTTAATGATATTTTAAATAATGAAATATTTAAACACACGAGGTAGCATTCTTACCATTTCAGTCCACTCACTATTCAAAACATTTCTCGCTTGCTTACATAGCAAAATGACAGCTAACCTTAATGTCATAGTGATCCTTCAAGCCATCTTCAACATGGTTTAGGAATTCAAATATATCTAGTCTATCCAAACAGCTATCCAAAAGAGTATACATGCATTCAAAGGCAGCTTTCCTAATGTCCAAACCATCATCAACTGTGTGCTTAAATGGTCCCATTTCCACCTGTCAGCAAATAAAAACAAAGTTAAAAAATAATACATTTATACAAACGGAGTCTATTTGCGTTAATCTAGTCACATTTTTCTCAGTTAACATACCTCTCTGATTAATTCCTTCCGGACTTTTGTTTCATTGTAAAGATGAGGAAGCACAGTATCTAAGAGGTCCCTTATTAATGATGGTTTATTGTGTGCAGCTGAGTTAAATGTCACTAGGGCTACTCTCCTGACATTGAGATCCGGGTCCTCCAGTGTTTTCAAAAAATCACCTGCAATTGCAATAAACTGCAATAAATCAACAAATTCCTAAGTTACCAGAAGATAAGCCTACTCAGTATGTATTGGTGTAACAAGGCCTGTCTCCATACATTTTCACGTTAGTTTCTGCTGCTCTGTAGCATTGCTTTGGTAAAACAAAAGCCTGCAGAAACAAGTATTCCCGCCCCCACAGTATTCAGCAACTTCCAGGATCGCTGAACCTTTAAAGAGGAGAAAAACAGGGTGTAAACAAAGCAGCTTCTACACCCACAAAAATAAGGTAACGAGACTAAAAATTAGAGATTCTTGAAGTAGTAGATAGCAGTAGTTCACTTACTGTATTCAATACCCAAAAAGTATTTCCAGAAATCAAAGGGGTAAAGCAGTTTTAGTGGAAGATAGTAGGAGAAGCCCACACACATAATCAATCAACTCATTAATGTATTATTAAAAAAGAAATAAAGATTAGCAATGAAAGTAAGGTAAGAGCTGACATCGCCTCACCATAAATAAACAACTTGCTCCCCACAAAACTGTTCGTAAAGATGAATCTTTTTACTCCTTATTAGATTTAGTGGTATACACTTCTTCCTAAAGATTTTAGGGTAATCAATCCACTATAAAGCTAACAGTCACCACAGCATATTAAAGAAATCTACAACAATGTCATACAAACGAGAAAAGCTCAGAAAGCCACAGAATTGCAAAGCTCTATCACACTGAAAGCTCTGATTATCTTATCCACAAACAATAGCTTTAAATAACTTTCAGACCAGAAAGCATTACAGAATCACAAAGACCTAGATTTACAGTCCACCATCTGAAAATACTCAGAATTAACACACATATGCATATTTTAAGACCAAACATTTCCAAGACCACCTTTCCGGGTAAAGACAGAACCTGACTAATTCAAGCTGACATAATTTAGAAAGATCTTGGAAGAAGAAATCATCTCTTAGGTACCATCTTTCTAAAAGTCCTTGCTCCTTATATTCTTTTCCATTGCAGCTTCAATATATGCTACTTTTATCACATATCTTGTACCGTTCTGAATTCAAATAAGCTAGAGTTAACAGAAATAATTGGATCCTAAGGAAACCATTTCAGTTTCAACAGTTAACATAAGCAGCTATTTCTGGTTCCATCTACAAAACGATCTTTCTCTGAAGACACACAGAATACATTTTAAATGCAATTCCATCACTTGAAAACTTAGAATTTGTCACTAGAACTAAATAACTTACCTATGCAGTTCTTCAAGAGTGGGTCTATGGGTTGTGGATGATCAGAAATAGTGAACTTAACAGCAGTCACCACAGAACTTCGAGCATATGAGGATCCTAACATGAAATTAAATCGTGAGTACGTAACAGTTAAAACACTACAACTACAGAATTTAAATCACACTTAAACCCACTCTTTACCAGCTTCTAATATCCTTACAATAGCTGAAGAATAAATGCTTCTTATTACTAGTAACACAATGTAGCCTCCACAGATACACTGGCGTTACATATTAAATGCTGAGACACAGTATGTGTAATAAATCTTTTCTGCTCCAGAAAACTGAAGCAATGAGCCTACTTGCACACTCTTTTAATTTATCTCATGCAATCCTATAAACAATTCTCCTCTTTAAAGCAGGACATGAAGAAAACACACCGATACAGTTCTAGATAAACTCATTGATTGGTTCCATCCTTCCTAACCTAACAAATTTCAGAATTCTTATTCAAGAATTAGGAATATATAAAATGCTAACGCTCTGCAACAAATCTATCAAGCAGTACTGTCCTTTGCTGCCTACGCTCTCCCCTTTAAGTTTTACAGTTTAAGTTTACAGTTTTGTTAAATGTAACATTATTAAATTAAATATCATACTCTGAAAGAAGAACATTCATGCTCTGCATGACTTACTTTCTCCTGCCCAAATGGAACTAAGCTTCATATTGTTCTTGGCAGAGGGTTTTGGGGGGCAAGCAAATTTCAGGAATGTTACAGAACTTAAGCAAATCACTAAAAGAATCTCACAGCAATTTATTAAGATAATATATGGCCATTTTTTACAATTTATGCATACAACTCACCTGATGCCAAGTATCCCTTGAGTCGTGGAAGCAGGGTCTCTGGGTCTATTAAAGTAAGCTTGCCCAAGCATTCAGCAACAACATTCCTTGTACCCTCTTCTGCACATTCGCAGTGTTTCAGAAGTAAGGCCCAGATGTTCTCAA
Source organism: Centrocercus urophasianus (assembly GCF_019232065.1). NCBI lineage: Eukaryota > Metazoa > Chordata > Aves > Galliformes > Phasianidae > Centrocercus > Centrocercus urophasianus. The sequence continues at coordinate 32,999,018 of NW_024884697.1, read as the reverse complement.
CATATGGTTTGAGACCAATCACTGATGCAGAGCTAATTATTTCTTTCAAGGAATGAAGAAGAAGGTATTGCCTTTTAGGCTGGCTGGTTATTTCTTGTAAGACAAAAGGCAGATACTCAGGAAGATTGCCAACACTAATACTGCCTAATGCGTAAGATGCTGCTGATTTGACTTCTTCACTAGGAGAAGAGAATGCTTCTAATATTACAGACTTCAGCTCAATTTGTCCACTTAAGTCAATGTGATGCCCAACTTCCCCAAGTGAAAGCAAAGCCAAAAGCCGAATGGAATCCGTGGACCTTGAGTTCTTGACATCTTGAATGAACTGACCTACCACAGCTGGTCCTTCCTTAGGGCACGCTCGAGTAAGGGCAGCCACACATTTGGCAATGGAATAATAAGACTGCTTGTGAGTAAGTGCTGTGCTCTGAGAGTACACTGGACCAGTTAACATGCGCAGCAAATCCATATAGCCTAAATTATTTGTACCAGTCACAACCAAAGCCTGGAAAAATTCTAGCATGGCACTAAGCGCTCCGCCCTGCAGTAGAGGCGATCTCACCAGCCCAATAAGTTCATTGAGAATGGACCCACTAATCTTTGACAAGGAGGAAGGATATACCTTAGCAAGTGTTGTCAGAAAACTGATGGCCATCTGCGATACGTGCATATCACTTTCACTAATAAGAGGTGGAAGCTCATCCAGGACAGCATCAATCATGGCAGCTGTCAAGCTGTCACTGTAATTCTTAATTAAAATATCTAGAGCAGAAAGAGTGCCCAGTTTCAAAGCCCGCTGGTTCTTTCTCAAAAAAGAAGCAAGAATAGGAACTCCTTCCCCCAAGATTGGTCTCAAATCTATCTTCAAAGGAGAACCAGCAATCAGTGTCATGGCCTTCACTGTAGTTAACCGAGTGATTTCATTCTTCAGTCTCTCTAGGAAGATCTGAAGTGTACTAGGCAGGTCTGTGCCCAAGCTGTCACCAAGGCTACAAATGATTTGACCCATGCAAGATATTGCCCTTTCTTTCACCTCCTGATCAATGTCAGCAGCCTTTAACCTCTTGATTGTACAAGTAAAGAGATCTTTGATGTATGGAGAGGCATCAAAGGAAGAAGGCTGGTCTAAAGGACGAATGACTTTCACTAGTTGTTGAGTAACCAAAAGTGCCTCTGATGTGATCTTGTAAAATGGATCTCCAACACAAGCTACAACTGGAGGCACCAGTGCTTGAACATGAGGATGAAAAACTTGGGGAGAATGATTGCAGAGGATCACATACAAACAGGACAAAGCATCTATCTTCAGATTAGAAGAACTTGATTTGTCATTCAGTGAAAAAATTATTCCTGGAAGAAAGATGAAAAATGTATTTTTAGGTTAGGATATTTATACCCTGTTAGAACACTTCAAACTTCTGAAGGAAGGCAGCTATACTGTGTTAGGTTGACTGTAGGAAAACACTTACTGAATGCTTCCCAAGCCCCTTTCTTGCCATTTTATTCAAACAATTACTCTACAAACTTTTTCTACACAGAGGACCTGGGCCATTTGAAGGTTTGTGATGCCTTTTTTTTTTTTATTATAAAAGGAATCTGTACCTTTACATTTTCCAAGATTACTTTTCCTTTTTTACTTCAAAATTCAGTATCTAAGGCACTAAAAACTAAAATACAAGCAATATTTTTTGAGATAATCAACTAGAGGCAAATGAACATTTCATTAAAATACAGAAGAAAAAAAATCCAGTCTTACAGCCAGCCCTTGTTTTCAAGATTAATGGAAATGGAATTAAAATATGTACACGAATTTATACATACAGTAGCTGATTACGTTGCCAATTTCAAATATAAACAGAGTATAGTCAAGACTTTTGTCCTTTAGTTTCATATCAAAGTTCTCAGTAAATCTTTAGTTTAATTGCATGCTTCTCATACCTGGTACAAGCACAGGAACATGCTGTGTTAGGGCTCCAGGTAACACATTTACTAGCTCAGTCAGCATATTAAAGCAACACTGACGGGTCTTCACACTTTTCTCCTTCATTTGTTTGTGCAAGGCTTTAACAATGTTGGGAACCTGTAACCATCACACATCTGTTAATCGATTCAATAGCTGACATTTCTTTCATCTATCATCACTTGGGGAGAAGGCTAAGACAAACCTTTCTCTATTTCTGATTTCCCCACAGAATCAGTTATTGCATAAATAGCAAGAAATGAAGATTCAAAAGAATCACAAACTAAAAAAAAATAGTATTACAACTTCAAAAGGTGAGATGAAACAAAAGAAAACTACATTTGCATTAATAAAACTATGCAGAGAAACAATTGAGAAGTCAGTCAAATAATTCACTTTAAGAAAAGGAAAATGCCATTTGTCAGCACTATCCTTTTTATTTTGCAAATAAAACGTTATAGCAAATCAAGTTTTATCATGATTAATAGAGGCTTCGCCTATGTTCTGGGACATGAAAAATAACTAGTTTGCTTTGTCAAAGTGGTTAAATTACATGGGACATGCAACTTCTAAAGGTAAACAACTGAAGTCAGATAAGCATATCTGCCCAAGCCAGTAATTTTAATTTCCATGACTGGAAATTAACTGCTGCACTTTTCTGGGCTGGTTCTAAGGCTTGCAATCCCAGAACACAGTACCACAGTACTATAACCTGCAATCTATATGTGACAAAAGCATAGCATGGCATATTTCAAGAGCTATCAATATGAATAGGACAAAATATCAATGTGTTTTCACAAAGTTAAACAAAAAACCTTGATGAATAACCTGACTCTGAAGCATTGTCAAAGGTGTCTCTCCTTGTTCCATTGCATCAGGATCACAAAGCCAACTTTGCACCGGTCGAGTTTGTTTTAAAAGAGAAAGATAAGCATGAAAAACATCTGCTTTAACATTTTCTTCACGTTCTTTGAATCTGGCTATTAAAGCGGGAGACACAGTTTTGTAGAATTCTGGAAGCATTTCGTGTCGTGTGCTAACAACAGCATCCAGACATTTAGCAGCTGCACGCCTTACTTTCCAGCTCATGTCATCATCATCACTGTATTCATCATCGCTCCCTTGAAAAAATAAAATTATGCAGATGTTCAAATCTAGACAATCAAAGCATCAAAGTTTTATCTTACAGAAAAATATTGAGTATTTTGCATTTTTTAACCTATTTGATTTTATGCATTAAGTAATAACGTTTTACAGGGGAAGTAGTGAGAAATCTTTCCCACTATGTCAAACATGTATTTCCAATTCATTAACTGACATATTTTTCACTTCAGATCTATCATACTACATGCTGTAACCTTTTACCACCTTTTATGTATTTTAAAATATTTATCTTGCACTTTATGTTCACCCTTGGAATTATTTACCTTCAGCAGTAACATCTAATACTTTTATTCTGAGAAATGAGTTCATACGTCATGCTTATAAACCAATACAGAAATTCAATTTGGAGCTATGCAAGTCATTCAAATACTGACACTTAGCAGCACTGCCACCATTTCAATTTTCACAGACCACTGCAAGTTCTCAAGACTCTCGCCCAAACCAAAATACAAATATACCTTGATCATCATCATCACCACCATCAGCATCCATAGCATTTTCATCTTCATCTTCATCATCATAATTGTAATTTGGATCATAGGTAAGATATTTAAGACAAATATTTATTATAGTAGATACATGAGGATAAACTTCTTTAGGACATCTGCACAGTACCAGAACAAAAGTAAAGTCAGATTATCTATAAGAATTAAAATATTTCTGCCTAAAAGACTTAACACTACATGCAGTACTCTGAAGACATCAAAGCTAAACCAAATACCATCAGATGCATCCATCTGAATCTGTAATTCAGATTGGACAATGCCACTATGCAACCCAATCTACTAGACTGGAATTTTGCAGAAGAGCAAGACACGCCTTTGGATATGATTTATTTTCCTCATCACTACTAAACAACAAGAATTATTAGAATACTTCCTCCCTCCTGTGTGCATTAGTAGCACTGACACAGTAGAGTTTATGACATCCAAACATAACCCACTGCTTAGCAGTTAAGGTGTAAGTTATAGGAAGTTTCAGTTCAAATCTTGCAAAAATATTTTACACCAAGGAGACTACCTTAACAGCTCACAAGCAAACAGCACACTGTTAGACATTAAGAAAACTCAAAGTAAGTACCTGAGAATTACTTACCTCCTAACAAAGGATTCAAATGCTTGAATGCAATACTCTCGTAGTTCATCATCGTCTACATTACAAAACTTTACAACCAAAGGAATTATTTTCTCAAGATATTCACCTGATAAGGAAATATTAGCAAAGTAATTACTCTCATCTAAAGAGTCCACCCAGTTACAGATAATTTATATATTTTTCTTACCTATTCTATGACCTGCTTGCCTACTGATAGCAGCAATACACTGTATATAGGTCCTAGTTGTTGACATGGAATCATTTTTAGACAGCTCTGTCAACAGATGTTCAATGAGGTCAACAAAAACCATATTGCCACAACTCATAACCAGGTGACCAAGAGCAATGATGGTTCTTTTCCTCACAGCAAGTCTGGGGCTAGTCAGCTGGGGGAGCAGACAGGTCAGAATTGAAGGATGGAAGTTAACAAGCAGTCCTCCTTGCCTTAAAACAGACAAAACACAAACTCAAACCAATTGAATCTAGATAACTTTGTTCATATATTCTACCAGAATTACTTTAAATATTCCCAGAACACCACAGAGACTCCAATTAAGTTCTTAAATTTTTGGAACTTTTAAAAACAAGAAACGAGTTTAAATATACCTTCAAAGCAGTAAACATTGAAAATTAGCTTAGAACTACAGTTATCAGAAAATGAAACAAATTATCAGTCTTCTTGATCAACTTATCTTCAATACATCCCACTTTTTAGTTTTAACTAAGGTTCCATCTACACTAAATATCTTGCATATTATTTCACTTCAAGTAATCTTTATTTCACATTTTGAAAATTAGGAAGTTAAAGGAGTATTTACTGGCATTCATCAGCATTTTGGAAGAAGGATGTTTACCTGCTCAGCATATCAGCCATGATATCTAGTGCCTCCAATTGAACAGACACATCTTCCTGCTTGGCAATAGCACTAGTGAGACGCCCTGTGATCTTTTTGCAAACATTAGCTGCTAATGCAGAACCTGAAAGTACAATAAAACCTCAGCATTTCCATAATGAGAAAATACAGTTATTAACAGCAGAGATCATGCCTCTGACTATGGGAAGCAACTTGAATTTAACATGAATCATCTTTCCCACCCAATAAAACAAGTTTAAACAGCAAGTTTCTTTGCTAATATAAAGTATTATGCTCTGCATTAGAACTGAAAGACTACCTATCTATCCCAAAACATACAGAGTAGGACAGCTTTAGTTCCATAAGTTGTACATAACAGAAAGGATAGTCTTTTGGCAGGGCAAGCAATGGAAAGCAAAGGCCAAGATAAGCTTAGAGCAATAAATGGAAGGACTACAGGAAAAAATAAAGTAACTAAGAGAAGCACAGAAGTAGATAGAGCCACTTTAAAAAAAAAAAAAACAAACAAGGTCAAACCCCTTTACACAAGAAGCTATTTAAATCTACTTGAAAGACTGCTAAAATAAACATTATATGTGTTTTAAAACTCATGTTAAAATGTATTTGCTACACCTGCATAGTTTCCCCCAACATACACAGCTCATTCAATGTTGCTCAAAGTAATTTTACAAACCAACTCATTTCCTAATGGCTAGCACTCATCTTTGTCTGCATGAAGGGTTTTTTGTTGCTTTCATTTAAATCACACTTTTGGAACGTTGATGTGAAATTAAAGCCATTCCAATCCACATTTTAATTATTTATTTTTAAGTTTATGCATCTCACTACTACCCGATTAACACGTGGTTATTTATTGGTGGGCTTTCAATAAAGGATGTCAAAATCAGAGTGTGTTTGTATTGTTTGTTTGTTCCTATTTAAGCAACTTCAGTTTCTAAAAACCACATTTTCAAAGCCCTCTTTATCAGCCTTCTCATTTATACCCTACATACAATATCTGAAATCCACTTGAGTAAAAAAGTAGTACTATTAACTGAAGAGCTGTTCATCATTAGCATCTCTTCTGGAGCCAGCTGCCTTCATTTAAAACTACAAGCAAGCATTTCAGTAACTTAACAGGCAATTGTTAGAAACACTAGGTACATTCCAAAACACTTACCTAAACTGAGGCAAGAAATTTGATCATTAAAGAAAAACATGCAATTTTTAATTTAACAATATTCTATCAACCAAAAAGCAAGAAGAGGTTTAGTTATGAGTACAGCCCAGAGATGTTCCACCAGATGATTATTAAAATAGAAGCTTTTATGCTCCATTTGTTACGCCAATGTTCCTGTTACACAAGTTTTTTTCCTGAAGAGTTACATCAGAGTGGGAAACTAAGTTTTTTAAACCACCAAAATTCCAAAGTACAGTAACAGAACAAACTAAAAAAAAACATCTTGAATACAAAACACCTTACCACTGGAAGCTGGGGGGAGTTCTCCAATCACAGTTTTAAGGCCAATGCTTGAAATGTCACGCAACTGTTCTTTATCCGAAAGCATGTTTGTACAGAGCGTATCTACAATGGTCTCCACTTGATACTCCTTCACTTTGCTCACCAAAGGACCAAGGCTGTATAAGCAGAAGAAAGGCAATACATTTGCAATGACAAATAAAAACATCAAAATCCTTCATTTTTATTTCAGTATTTTGTTTGAAGTCACAAACTTAAGATCAGTTTCGGTCAAAGCAAATGTTTTAAATCTGACAGCTTTTAGCTGGTTAGGCTGATAATCTATCTACTTAGATCTAGTAACAAAATACAGATTTAGCACATCTCTTTTCTTTTTTTTTTTTTTAACCTAGTGATGGAAACAATTTTGTATGACTGCTCTGCTTCATGGTACCAAAACCTGAGTCCCTCTTACTTCATCACACTTAATGCCAAGTGTTGTAGGCGACAGCCAAGGTTTATAAAATTACCTACCCAGAAACATCAGTTTATGTACTTGATTATTGCTGCCTACAAAGTTCAGACAAGAAAGCAAACCTCGTTACTACCACATCTTTATTCTACAAAACACTTGGGTTCTTTTTGACACGTTCGCTCTATGCCATAGAGTGCCTTAACAGAATACAGCAGTGAAATATAAAACAGAAACATGACAAATCTTCACTCACAGAGACCCTTATAAACACTGCACTTGGGGGAAAAAGAGAAAATGTCACTGAAAGGTTAATGTTTAGTCATCCCAAATATTTCAAGGATGATGACAATTTTGTTTCTCTTATCAAACGCTTCCTTTTGTTCAAAGCACTGAAGCTGCAGATGGCCCAGTGAAATCTACTTCACTGCTAAGAAATACAGTATCCTTCACTATCTTCCTAACCCTACTGTCAACTTCCACTGCCTCTCCATTGTTAATACCCTGTTCCAGAAAGGAAGTTATGCAAAAAATCACAATGCCTTATTCTGTCTCTATTTCCTTCTAACACTAGCAAGCAAGTCTTCCACTTCCTTCTTGAGGCTCTAGGAAAGACACATGAGCAGGACTGTGGTTTTATTGAGCCGTGTAGAAAAGTACACACACCTTTTCTCTCCCACAAACCCAATGCTGTGCCGTTACACAGGAGATCTATAACATGTCACAGAGTATATGACTCACTGTGGCTTGGAGGCCTCCATCCATTTTCCCTCATTTTGCACCAATACTGAAAACATTCCCATGATATTGGCTGTGCTAACACATTTTCTTACTAGGTTTGATCACTAAACACTACAGGGTACAATTAAATCTATTTGTTGTGAAGCAAGAGGGGTAGCTCAGAAAAAAAAGACCTTATTTTAGTACACAGCATATTTCATAAGTAATCAAAACTAGAATCAAGAACCACAATACAATTGTTTCTACACTGCAAAACTGGTACTGTAAGCACTCGCCCACAATCACCAAAGCTTTACCAGCAAAACAAGAAAGACCACCTTGCAAAAATTAGTTACTTTAAAATTCCATTCAGCTGTTAACATTCAAAAAGAAGCATGAGAACTTAAGTTTCCTCACTGCCCCTCTCCCCCTTTCACTCGAGACTTGCTTACTTAGTTCTTTTTTTTCTTTTTTTTACAACACCTGCCTTCAGAAAAACCACCTCAGGAATGGGAAACCTCAGAAATTCTGGAAAATTAGCTTTGTAAGCTACGCAATCAAAAAACCACGCGTTCATCAAAAACACAGCAGTTAACCCAGACAGACAGTAACTGCTCTGAAAGACATACCTCCCTAATTTTACAAGCTTCTGCATTTTGATCTCGACAGCTATTTTCTCTGTGGTGACATCTGTAACATTATTACCCTAACAAATCATGCTTACTGGTGTGATGTCAACACCGGAACCATAGACTGGAACCACAGACTGGCCTGGGTTGAAAAGGACCACAGTGATCACCTGGTTTCAACCCCTGCCATGTGCAGGGTCACCAACCAGCAGACCAGGCTGCCCAGAGCCACATCCAGCCTGGCCTTGAATGCCTCCAGGGATGGGGCATCCACAACCTCCTTGGGCAACCTGTTCCAGTGCATCACCACCCTCTGTGTGAAAAAACTTCTTCTTAATATCTAAACTAAACCTCCCATCTTAGTTTAAAACCACTCCCCCTTCACTATCACTATCCACTCTGGTAAACAGATGGACTCCTTCCTGTTCATAGTCAGAATCTCAAAAGGTGAGATGCAACATGAAGCTACTGTTACCGAGTTTGTAGAGGCTTTGGTTTGGCACTGAACCTACAAGAAGGAATAGCAACCAAACAAGAGGCTGCATGCAAGTCACTCAGGAGCACAACCAATGCCCTGAGGCAAAAATGGACTCAGTAGTAGCAAGGACCAGCTACAGAAAACAGGAATTGTGTAACTGTAGAATTAACAGAAACACAGACGTATCTCCAGAAATAATCTTTTCTTCCATAAAAATAGAAGGGCTAATGGATAGCACTGCCTTGATCTTATGTGCAGACATTCCCCTAGTTATGTTTTACTACTGATCAAGATGTCTCACCAAAGAAATCCTACAGTTCAATTTGCAAGAGCGTCCCAATGCTTTTCCACCTGTGGCACACGCTTCAGGTTATACACATCACCATCAAATTCAACTCAGAAGAAAGCAGAGAAGGCTTTCATGACATTCTATATAACCTCTCTCTCAGTGCAAACGCTGACGAATAGTAGAAGCTGTGTTTTGATACGATGGGCTCACCTACACTGGTTAAGATTTCAGAAAGTGGCAAGATGTGCAACACTGTTATTTTTTAGGAATAATTTTTCAAAAGCTTAAACTCTGGTGCTATGACCTTTTTTTTTTTTTTTTTGTGAAAGTGAGGGTGCAACTTGAGGCCCACACACAGGTCCAAGTGAGCCTGTGGGGAAAAAAAAAAAAAAAAAAATCATTTGGATGTGGTGCTCAGAGACAGAGCACCAGAGGGTTGTTAGAGCTAGGGAAGTATGGTTGGGTTGCGTTGGACTTGATGATTTTTAAGGTCTTTTCCAACCTGAGCTGTCCTATGATTCCATGATGGTTCTCTCTGGTCTGTTCTCTCCTATGCTGCCAGGACAGCAGGTGAGCGACTTCAAGAGCCAGAGCAACCTCCAGACAGAGCCAAGCCCTACAGATCAGAAACCATCCATGTTTCTGCAGCTTACAAGGGCGGAGAAAAATTTATCTGTCCTTCAACAATGTGTACAATGTACAGAGACAACCACCTCACAAACCAGAAATATATGGAAATAAGGGCATGAACAAATGCAGAAAAGAAGGAGCATATTAAAGCCAACTGCAAACTCATCATGTTAGGACAACATTAGAATGGGATGCCTCCATATAAACTAAATTTCTTCTACACTGAATTTTTATACTGCGTATGCCTGCTTTTCATTAAGGCTTTATTCTAGCAAAGTTAGCAGAGACCAACATGATCCCTGCCAGGTTATAGTAAACTCCAGCTTTGGAGAGCTGAAATTAAACAAGAAAACTGAATGATCTTGTTATCAAAATAATATTAAACGTAAGAAAGCAAAGATTAAAGTCTTCAAATCTATCCCAGTACTTATAAAGTACATGAGATCTTTGAGACTGCAGACATTAAGGGCCATAACATCACTGAAATACTGGAAGTTTGGAGAAGTTTTACACATAATTTTGCCATCTACTTGTAAAATAGGTTAACGTATTTATCACCAGAACAACATTCAACTAGAAGTATCTGTCAAGTTTAATTCCTTGTTAGCCTTAAAAGGAGTATCTTGTGGAAAGGTGGACTGTCTTGCCAAGTTGATTAAAAAACAGTAATAAAGTTGTAGTGTACGAATTTACAATTCAGTGTTCACTGTTTGGAAACAAATAGCAATTACCACACTTTCAGAACAGCTTGGTCACAAGTCAGTCTGATAAACAAGGGTAGATCTTTTGTTTTGCTTTTGTAAAATGCTTTGAAAGGTTAAATTGGAAAAAAAAGAGAACAAGTTTAAGATACTGGAAAAGAGGTGGGAAAAAGGTAGGATAACTTCAAACTTCATACAATTGATCATAGAATATAATAAGGGAATTATTAGATGATGGTGCAGAGCTAAACCCTGATTAACAAACAGTTACACAGTTCCAGAGAAGTGAAGATATGTGATATGTTCTATCATAATTGTACCACAGTACTGAAAAGAAGCTATCTGGATGTAAAGTATTTCCTTTCAGCAATTACAGGAGGGAAAAAAGAAAAGCTTTGGTTTTATTTCCTAAGTTTCTGAGAGTGATTCTGAATTAAAAGAGCAAGTTTCACATTAGAAAAAAAGGAAGCACTGGCATAAGTCAGCTGCACAAAACCAGAAAAGAAATAAAAAAAAATCAACAGGCAAGCAGAAATTCTGTTCAAGCTAGCATGATACTAATCTCTTAATAAAGGCCATTATTCTGAAAGCAGATAGTCAAAAACCTAAATCAAGCTCTGCCACTCAAGCAAAAGCTTTCTTCAACTTAGTACTTATATCAACTAACTCCCACACTACTGTATAACAAAAATCCACAAATATGTTCAGACAGAAGAATCACCCTTGAGTCTTCACAGTTTAAAGGAGAAAGTTCCTTACTTCACATGTATTGAGAGACAAGCAAACAGTGTGCAAGCTGACAAGCAAAGCAGTCTTCCTTGTTTTACTGGAGTTCAAATCCAGCTCCCCAGGAACACAGCTGGATTCTGAGTTCACCACCAGCTAATAAAACTGTGAGGAAGGCAGTTGTAGGGAAACTTGTGGGTCACTCATCACCATTCAGAAGGAAAGGCTTGAGGCAACAGCATTCACCATACAGGCACTAAATAATGTTAGTTTAGGAGCTCAAGACTGTATTTGCTAAGAATGAGAGTAAGACAACCCCAAGCTTTCATCACCTCTTTGGTACTACTGGGGGGGGAAAAAAAACAACCACCCTTATTTCTGTGGTTTTTTTAGTAGTAGAGATTTGAGGATGTGCAGCTTAACTCTTAAGTGCTGTCAACAAGGAACTGCCCCCTGCTATTAATTTTACTTGCTGACCTGTATGCGCTTTGGATTTTCTCACCGTTATGAAATGCCGCTGGGCACCACACTGAATTCACTTCTGAGCGTACGGTCAAACAGGACAGTGAATTTGCTCATCTTGGAACTGCATATTTTACTGGCTCCCACTAATGGGTGGGGCTGCTGTCCTTTTGACTGTGCATGGGGCAAAAAGAATGATCTGGTCAAACAGCTTAGAAGTACCTATAGGATAAAGAGAAACTCACATGCTTCAAGCTCCTGTGAAACTCTATCTTCTACCCCATCTCAGAACACCATGGTTTTCAAGCCTTTTGCAGCAATGGCTTCCAAACACATTCCAACTTCCCTTACACCTTTCACACTTGCCTCTCCACATACAGCTCAAACCACAGGATGACTTAGACCTTTAAAACCACAGTTCCACCTGATCACCTATTTTCTCCATTCCCAAAATAAGATAGTGCTTCAACAGCTCAAGCTAAGCTGCTACTCTGCAGTTAGAATTCAAACTCAGAAGACTGCAAGCCAGGGATTCCAGCTGAACTCAAAGGACTGAGACCTACAGTTTTCATTCGGTGACAACTAGCAGACATGCCTCTCCGTATGTGAAGACAAAAATAAAAATCTTCCTTCCCCAACCCTGCTGTATGTGCCCCAATGTTGCTTCTTTCTCACATCAAAAAAAAATAATCACAGTAACAAGACTTAACTGTCATCAAAAACGTTCAACAGAAGCCAAAGGCAGCAAGCAAGTGCAAACAGAGATATCTATCACAAAAACCAAATATGTGCATTGAAGCACCATGTGTAACTTACTATGTAACAGCAGTGACAGAGTAACATCTTGTCACTAGCAGTCAGTCACAGACAAACCTATCAGCTTCTCTTTCAGCAGCTGCACTCACAATGCCTCACACCCATGACCTCAACAGAGCATTTGTGCTTGAGGCACAGCACCTACTCTATTAAGCCTGGAACACGCAATTCCCAGTTGCAGAGATAATCACACCTATTCCTCTACACGCCAGCCTTCACAAACTGTAACCTGCCTGGTTATATTTCTCTTATATTTCTTTCTCTCCACCACCACCACATTACTTGGGTTATAAAACCTGCTCAAAATAAGGACAATTTGGGGATTATTTATTATTTAAAAAAAAAAAAAAAAAAAAAAAAGGCAGAAAAGGTGAAACACATTTACCAAAAGCATGCACTGAAATATTACATTTGACTAATTCCAGCTTTATTATAGCATCAATCTTGACAAATTTGACATTGAGGTCAACTCCTCTGGTCAGACCACAGACAACAATCAACCCAATGCCATAAATTCAGGAAGACTGCAGCTTACTCCTCACCCTTTGCTGGGAAGTTAAACTCAGGCCCTTCTCTGGCACTGCCCTTTAATTTAGGACAAAGGGATTGTATAGACATCTTTAGATTCCACCTAACCATCTCCACAGTTACTAAACCCTGGACAGCAGGGATTTACAAGACTATACCTACAATCTTAATCTTAGCACATTACTGTTTCAATCAAGTTAACTGAACAATACAATTTTATTAAAATAATTTTTGGATGCTGATAGCAGCAATGGCCATTTTCCCCTAACAGATGGGCTCCTGGTGAGCTTGCACATGACTATCTGCCAAGATATAGATTACCACCAAGAATTTTCTCTCTCACAAACACACCAAGCCATCCCTGACTGCATTCCTAAAAGCTGAAACATTTTCTCCAGTTGCTCAAAAAGTTCACAAGTTTCTTCACAAGCTGATCTTAGTCTTCCGCCACGCTTTCCCTCAATGTTTTACCAGTGCATCACTAGTTTATCTTCAAATACACACCACTGTCAGTCAGCAGCTACTAATGGCATCAATTCCCTATCCTGCACTTGCTGCAGAGTACATTGTTTTGCAGGCAACCCAAGCAAAAATCATCTAAAACAGCAACAATCATAATTCCAAGGTATGATAACTGTCCACAGTAGTCTGGAAAGTGGGAACTCCACCATTTCAGTCAAAATGCTACAGTCCAGAAAAGTGTCACTGCAGAACCTGTAGAAAGTATTTCACATCCATAATGCCTCATGCTCCAACAGAAGTACTGTAAATTGAAGACTGGTAAGCACAAACGAGCAGATGTGCAGTTATGGAAATACATTCAGTTAAAACTGAACAACAGCAACCTTTCAAAAATACAGCTAGATTTCAGAGTAGCAATCCAGGAAGTCAGCAAACTCACTCTCTAATAAAAGTGATCTGGTTAGTGAGATTCCAAGTAGCAACATCATCTCTAAGATCCTATCTTCTGCTTTTGCAACGACTTGTGTAGCTCTCTTAAAATACATCTTCTACAAGTGTCCTGGTTTCAGTTGGGATTATTTTCTTCCTCGTACTTAGCACAGCACTGTGTTTTGGATTTAGGAGAAGAATAATGTTGATAGCACACTGATGCTTTAGTTGTTACTGAGCAGCGCTTACACAGAGTCAAGAACATCTCAGCTTCCGCTGGTGACAGCAAGGAAGCTGGGGGTGCACAAGCAGCTGAGATGGGACAGAATCAGGAGGGCCAAAGGGCTGTCCCATACTACATGGCATCATGCTGAACAGTAAAAGAGAGTTGGCTGGGACAGGGGCAGCCACAACTCAAGGACTGCCTAACCATCAGTCAGTGGATAGTGAGCAATTGCTCTGCGTACCACCTCTTTTGTATATACTTTTATTATTATCATTGCTGCTATATTCTCCTCCTTTTACATCCTATTACGTTGTCTTCATATCAACCCACAAGTTTTACCTTTTTCCAATTCTCTCCCCCAACCCACTGCAGTAGGAAAAAGTGAATGGCTGCTTGGTGCTGAGCTGTTGCCACAACATCCTAAACATCTGCAGCTGGCACTGCCCTTTATACAGCAATGATTTTGACAGACCACCTCCACCAAAAACAGTTGATCCATAAGGAAAAACACCTAAAATTATTATAAGGATGTTTTTTTTAACTATTGAGCATCTAATAAAATCTTAAGTATGTTTATTTTGTAAATGGAATTTACACTAAAATAAAATCTTTTAAACTAAATTAATTGGAATTTAGCTGGAATTTAAATTAAAATAATCAGAATAAAAGCTGGTCAATTAGATCCACTAGATCATCAGTTAAGAAAAGTATAGCATAGTGGACACGAGATAGTGGAGTTCAGGATCTTGCACAGAGGAAATGAGGAAGTAGGACTGCAACTCTAGAGGAGGGCTAAGTTTAGCCTCTCCTGGGACCTACTTGAAGGAATCCCACGGGTGAAGGCTATAGAATCACAGAATTGTAGGGGTTGGAAGGGATCTCCAGAGATCGTTGTGTCCAACCCCCCTGCCAAAGCAGGGTAAAGGAAGGTAAAGGAGTTTTAGAGAGGTAGTCAGCAATCAAGCATTACTTCCTCCAAGCTCAAGATCAGTGTAACACTAATGAGTATTAAAAAAAAAAGTCATCAGGAGTAGTCAGGATAGATACACTATGAGGAATCACGCTGAAACAATGTGGTAGCCTCCTAGGATGGAATGATAGGGTAGGCAGATAAGGAGGGAGCAGTATATGTTGTCTATGCTGACTTCAGCAAGGCTTTCAGTACTGTTGCCTTGTTGGAAGCGTGGGCTCAATGAGTGGGCAGCGTGGTAGATTTGAGCCTGAAGAGCCTGATTGGCAAAGGTCAGAGGGTTGTGATCAGTGGCATACCAGCTGCAGATCCCTAGTTAGCAGTGCCCCCCAGGGGTCAGTACTGGGTCTGATCTTGTTCAATTTATTCAGCAATGACCTGGACAAAGAGGAAGAGTGAGTGCACTCTCACTAAGCTTGCTGATACAAAACTGAGAGGAGTGGCTGATAATCCACAAGGCTACACAGCCATTTAGAGTGATCTCCACAGTCAAGAGAGGAGGAACCTCATGAAATTCAAAGGCACGTACAGGGTCCGTACATCGTTTATGTAGGACCAAGTCCATGCCCCATAACAGGATGGGGGGCTGACCTGCTGGCATGCAGGCCTATGGAGAAGGACCTAAGGGTCCTGTGGACAACAAATTAACCATGAGCCAGCAGTGTGCCTTCGTAGCTAAGAAAGCCAATGATATACTGGGATGCATTAGGAATAGTATTGCCAGCAAGTTAAGGGAGGTTATCTTCCCTCTTCACTATGTCCTGGCAAGGCTACATCTAGAATATTGTGTCCTATCAGGGCTCCATAGTACAAAAGACATGGAAGCTCTTGGAGTGAGGCCAGTAGAGGACTATGAGGGTAATTTGGGGACTGGAACAGCTCTCTCATGAAGGATAAGAGAGCAAGGACTGTTTAGCTTGGAGAAGACCAGGCTAAACATCAATGGATGTAAGTATCTTGTAGGAGTGGTGCCCACTGCTAAGACAAGAGGCAATGGGCACAAACACAGGAGGCTCTCTCTGAAAGCCAGAAAGCACTTCTGTAAGTAAGTGAACACTGGCACAGGCTGTCCAGAGAGGCTGTGGGGTTTCCCCCTTGAAGATCATCAAAAACTGCCTGGACACGGGCCGGGGCAGCCTGCTCTGGGTGACCCTGCTTTAAGCAGAGGCTGAACAAGATGGTTCTAGAGCACCTTGCCAATCTCAACCATTCTGTGTGGTTCTGTGCACAACAAATGCTTATTTGCTAATGTTTAAAGATGATGAACCACTGATGTGATATAAGCCATTCATCCAAATGTGTGGAATTAGTTACTAGAAAGTGTTAAAGTAGACTTTGAGTCAGCATCTTCATTCCTATTTATGCAGCAGCAACTGTGACAGTGTGACCTTTAAGTAGAATACATTTGAAAATACAGTTGTCCATAGAGTATCCTCTTTATTACAGACATCATCTCATAACCAACTACAGTATGAAATCAGCATTTTTAGTTGCTAAATAAACACACAAGGAAAAGAAAAAAATCACAAATGGAAAAATATATTTCACTCGAATTACCAATATAGCATGATGTATAACAGTGTATTACTGCACATCCAAAACACTTCAAAAGCTGCTGAACCAGATCAGCCACACAGCATATGTGCATCATCCTGTTCACATTAATGACTCACACTCACAGTTTCAAGCAGGGTTCCCTATACTGAACTACTGCCCAGAGAAGTCACATTGATAAATGCAGTCAAACGACAAGGATGCAAGAGGAATCACTCAAAATAATTATTTCAATGCCATGTTTTTATTTGTATTTTGAGATAGGTATATACACACATATGAATGGTTATTTAAAGTTTCATGTATGAAATAATACAAATTTGTCAGAACTGTTCTCAACAGCAGAGCATCACATCACAAACAACTGCTCAGAATGAGCAGCAGTTCATCCTAAAACTGAAGCACTGAACATATGAACTCATCAGTGACAATTTGGGCTATCAGAACATTACTAACAGTGAAGCACAAACAGTGCATCTTATGCTTAGGCACACCATTCTGCTTGTCTAATTCAGATGCATGTAATCTTAGATAGAACTACAGGCAGTATAGCTACTGCCACCAAAAGGTACACAGGATACCATTCCGGACTACACGAATAGCCTTTAAATGTGAACGCTGCGAGAGTGTCCAAAAGTGTTTTCTATATTGGTATGATAATCTATGATTATCAGACAGAGCAAAAAGCTCCTTCAGAGTAAAACTGACAGGAAAACCTCTAAATGCTCTTACGACAGACAAGGTAAGAAAAAAAAAAAAAAAACAACTAAACACCTGACCTAGTCTGCGTCCACTGTCTGGAATAACAGGAGTTTGATGAGTACAACCCTTTCTCTTCTACTGGGTCTACTGATTGACTTTTACTACAAGAGTACTGAACTCAGTTGATTAACTTCCCTTTTTATTCAGAGGTGAACAGCACAACTGTCTTGCAAGGTCGCTATCCAAAGTATCCATCAACTCAAAGTGCGAACCAAAAGCAAACATACTTTATCCTATCCAAAAGCAGCACAAACTGAAAGGGTCAAGAACAAAACCAGCATGTGCTTGAAAGAGATGAGAAAAAAGTTAATTAGCATTTTAACAAGCGGTGCACTTCCTAACTAGATGTGAAAGAGATCAGTGAATAAGGCAAAACTTGTTACTACACTTGTTACTACACTTGCCTAAGAACGACTATTGCTTTGAGGCTGTTCTCAGTAATTTTAAATCTGCTCTCTTCAGTGACCTCAGTTAAACAAACCTTGAAAGAACTATTCTCCTTCAAGAGATTCTTTCCTGTTTAAGGAGTAATCGATACCATTACCATTCAGAGTTTCCACAGACCCAGCTGGAAGAGGAAGCTCCCCCAACAAATTGGGAATCTTTCTTCCTCAAGAAAAGGGCTGTCTGAAACACAGATTTAGAGGTACTAAGTTTCCATGTACCTTTAAGACGCTCCTCTGAGAGGGAATCTATACTTGAATGGGTCATCAAGCATCAGCCTGATTAAAGTTCCTGCTGATAGTCTCTAAAGAGCACCAGAGCATTTAATTTAATAAGGTAAACTAAACAGTTTATGCTTTCCTCAGCTGAAAGGGATAGAAAATACTTGACAAGTAAAGAACAGAAACAGCACACAAAGTTGGGAAAAATATGCTGGTCAAATTTAACTTTTCAACAAATCACATTTCCATCCACTACTGTAGCAGATGGAAGACACTGCATCACCTCCAAATGTCTTAAAAAAGCTACAGCTAACTGCACCTCAACCTCTCCTATCCCTTACCCCCACTACACTGCTGTGCTACCAATGCTTATCTGATCATAGGAGGAAAGAGCTAAGCCAGAAGAAATCTAACTCCCCAAACCAGTCTACAACAAAATCAGATATGCAACAGTGCAAAAAAAATAAAAATAAAAAAAAGAAACAAGGGTGAGAACATCAGAGCAACAGCAAAATCAGCTTAAATTCGCTTAAAACTGTTGCAAAACAGTACTGTGAGTCTAAGTTACCTTAAGAAAAGAAGGCATTTTACAGTGTCCTTCCGTCCTACGGTGTCCCTCAAGCTATCTGCAAGGGATTGGGACCAGACCAAACAGAACTTGATACGTTCAAGAATGTGTACATTTTAGATGA
The DNA here is from genome assembly GCF_019232065.1 of Centrocercus urophasianus. NCBI lineage: Eukaryota > Metazoa > Chordata > Aves > Galliformes > Phasianidae > Centrocercus > Centrocercus urophasianus. Next base: position 32,980,275 of record NW_024884697.1, on the reverse strand, counting down.
AGGCTCACAATTTTTCTGAAAACTTTTATCACATTTCTTATCCCCTCACAAGAGACTAAATGCTGTTCTTTAACACGATCTGGACTTTTTTTTTAACTAAAAGTATTCTAAACATTAAATTGATTCTTTCATTTTAATTAAATCCAAGTTTTTCCTCAGTGTGTCAAAGAGAACTCTAAAAAAAAAAAAAAAAAGAAAATGGAAGACAATAAGAGAAGTATAGGGCACACCTACATGCACAGACAATCATCTATCCTTTCAATTTCTTCCCTCTGCAGCCTTTCTTTAATGTTTTAATAAATGCTACTTTGGACTGGAGTTTCAAAGTTCTAACCTTGCCATTAAAGACTTACACATACGTCACACACATTAATCTGAACTTCAGGTAACTTCAAGTGAGCATTCCAGAAGAGCACTGCATGTATGCTGCAACAAGTTTCACCACAAAATGTTACTTCAGTAAAAGACAATTCTAAGCCCTAGCCAAGTTCCATAATTACATAATGTCTTTCGTGCATCTCTCTCTCCTGAGTACAGGCACTCTGTTTCAAAGCCACAGAGTGTAAGCTGTACTACAAGAAATTCTGACGTTCCACAAGTTCAAATGCAAGAGCAACATATTTTGTGTTACTTTCTCTCTGAAAGGTTTTAGTTCTCTTAGAGTATTTCAGAAGGTGATGTAAATACTTCTTGTAAGTATAAAAGCAGATGTATGAGCAGTCCTTAATCTTCTGCTCTGTTAGTTTCTGTTAGTTTGATGGCATCAACTGTAAAGAAAGCTGAAACAACCGGATCCAGTCACAACATAAACTCCTCTTCAAATCAGTCCCAAGCTCCTCCACAGTGAATTTACTTCACTACATGCCTCACAAAATGTAAAACTTTCAGTAGCTCAGTTGAAATATTTAAAGAAAAAAAGTTGTTCATGAACAAGAAGTAATCTCAGGAATACCAAGGAGCTTCTCAGAGATGCCCTCCTGTGAGGGCACAAAAAGCTAGAAAGATTGAGTGTAGAAAGCTATAATAAAGGTAGTGACTCTTCAGAGAGGTACAATAGCCAGAAAAGCCACCACAGGTAAAGTTAATTCAGTGAAGGAAGAAAGGGTACCAAAGCTGCAGAAGCCTCTGAAAAGCAAGTAACTGCACCACAATCCCATAAAATATTTGCAGTTCCTGCAAAGCATGTAAAACCACACGATCACTTGAATGTTAGTGAAGAGGCAAGTTCCATGTTTGATAACCAAGACTGTGCATTTACCTTATGTTTTTGTTTCTGCCTGAAAACACTCCAATACAACAATTCTATCATCTACCTTCTCACTGACAAACATCATTGCAGCAACTACCCACCAACTATCATCTTATAAAACCTACTTAGAATTTAAGAGTCATCACCACAGAACAAGCATTTTAATCATATACCATCAGCAATGACTGTACACCATATTTATCACCTTAAATCCAAAGAGTTACATTGCTGTATCAACAAAAGAAACTAAAACTAAGGCAGATAACCTAAAAGGGTTCCTCAGTGGAAAAAAAAAAATTCAATTAATTCAGCACAGCAGCAGTCCTTTAAGTTTTTTGTTTTCTGTTTTTCCTTTTTTAAACTAACCCTTTGTTTTTCAGTCAACAGACAATTCTTTATACCATAGAAAAAGAATACATACCATTTGACAGCTAAGTTCTGCACCTCACCGTTTTTATCTTCCAGTAATTTCAAAATCATCTTCACCACCTTTCTTTCACTGTCGTCATCCAGCTTGATAGAATCTTTCTGTAGTTCTGTCATCAAGTCATTAGTAGCCATAAACCTGACAAAAGACAGTCAGATAATTATTGCTGAAAGAATACGGGTTACTCAGTGCTCTACAAGTCAAGATTTTCAGTTTCCACCATTTGTTACCACACGACCCACACAGTGTTATCTACTTTGTGTTGCAAGCAGCATTTCTTCTACTTACACAATAAATAGGAAGAAAACACAATTTGAAAACACAACTTAACTTTTAATTAGGTCATCACCTTTCCTTGATGAGGATAGCTACACATCTTACCTCCACAGTTTACACAGTGATTCAGATGATCTCCATAACAAAGCTGACACTTTCCCCCATTTGAAATAGTTCTTCCATTAGCTATACCAATTTTGTAAGCTACACCAAGCTTGTAAGAAAGTCTCATCTCTGCTCTGAGGTTATTTGAAAAGAACTTTGAAGCAAGAAGAACAATACATTCTTCCAGATGTTCACAAAAAGAACGCAGGCATTAACGGAGAAATAGAAGTGAAACCATGATTTATGCATTTTTCATCATCTGCCCAGACTGGTTTGTTTATAATCCAGACAATAGCCAAAGATGTTTATCCAGTCCTCAATCCAGGATGAAACACTGAAGTCTCAGATTAATCCTTGAGAGATCAATCAAACAGAAGCAGCTTTCATACCAACTGATTTGGTATTAAATTCTGCTGTCACACTGACCAGCAGAAGAACATACTGAGAAATGACTTTCCAAAAATACTGCTTTCATGCCTCTTGTTTCTTTTCTTTCTGAAGTCTGTTTTCCAATCTGTTCTTCTTTCATGTGTCCTTTCTTCTCAAGCAAAATAATAGAGATGCTTTACTCAATTACAGTTCCCAGGGGCTTCACTACCAATCCCAACCCCAACCAAACGCCCAGAGAAAAAACGGTCTGCAATTATCCAGTTAAGGCTGACATTTGGGCTTGAGATACATTAGCTGCAGACATCACTGCAGCTCAGGTCATACTTGGAAGGTTATCTCTACAGCTTGACCTGCTCGATAATTGTTGTATTGAAAATGAAAGCCAAGACTTCATAATCTTAACGTGCACCACAAACACCAGATGCCTCCCTTCACATAACAGACCAACTTCTTGTCTTTTAACAGCCATTCCAGGCTAATAGTCTTAAGATGTTTCTCACTAAGATAAGTGAAGGCCTCACTCATTTTCCATTCACTCCAAGAATCCCACTGAAGCAAGCCTACAATCTGACACGAACCAGATGCTTGCATGATGGATGTAAACAGCACCAGCCTTTAAGCAGAGCAAGGCAAAAGGCAATTTGAAAAGTAAATGTAACGGACAAATAGGATGGGAATAAGGACATCCACAAAGTCAAGCAGAACTTTAAGAAACTCATCTCCACCTTACTGCTCTGTTTACTTTCTTTTCTTAAACCTTCATGGCCTCCTATCACGCCCTTGATCAATAGCCCCCATTTGCTAGCCTTGTTAATTCTCACCCCCTACTTGTGACAATTTCCTTGACTCAGCAGAGATCACACATCATCAGTTCATCAGCATTTCTGCACTAAACCACAACAGGGATCTTCCTGGCAGACCATAAAATAATCAAAATACCTAAACCCCACAGTGGTATGGGCAGGAATAGCAACTTTAAATCGAAGTAGCTGCTATTTAGAAACATGATTTTGAGTAGTTTAGATACAGTCTTTGGTCACAACTGCTTCCTCCTTGAACACATCAAAGTTCCCATGGTGCAAAGCAGCAACATCTCTGTAGCTCCTCACTCCTCCCTCCCCCCCCATTCACAGAGCAGTCATACTCTTCCTCTGTGAGCACAGCGCTCCTCCCACAGCCCCAAAGTAAACTGTCACCTTCCACTGCTGCCCATTTAGAACTTCAGTTGCTGGACAATAAACGTCACAAACAACTGCATCAGAAAAGTTAGTTTATCCAGAAACTGGAGGATTCAAATTTACAGTGAGATAGCTATTGAAGCACTGTTGGCCATCGGCTCACTGATAACAACGATACCATCTCTCTTTGAATACACATCGTCTAAGAATAAAACCATCTGTAGATACTGGTACTCAGAACTACTATATCCATTATGCAAATACATGTCACAAAGTTTTCATAAAAACCCCACATAATGCTAATGCAGCCAGTTTGTAAAGACCTACCAGCATTCATTTTTATGGCTTGTAATTCGGATTCTAATTTTGGTCACTTTTTTTTTTATATTTCAGAATTCCACAGTTGTTCGAAGATCTTGAAATGGGAACTCCATTAAACGTGATCTCCAAAAGTTAGAACTTGTTCTGTAGTTGAGATGCATCACTTGGAAAGAAGTGCTTGCTACAGCTGCATCAAACAGGTATTACCCATTTATTTTATGCAAGAAGTTTTAAACTCACTGAAAATCGGGAGCAAATACATCACACCATTTCTTGAGATACCCTTCCCTTGAGTGCAAAAGGCAAAGTTCACTTAACCACACACAAAAAGATAACAAAAATCAAGCTAAAAAATATTTGGTAATACTCAGAAGAGAAAAAAAAAAAAAAAGTATCTGTTTTTCAGTGTAATGAAACAACTCAGGCAACTCTGAACTATGTGCTTCAGATTAACCAATTTCAGTTTTAAGATTTGGCAAGTTTGCAATTCAGATATTGCAGGTATCCTACCATAACATTCCAAATAGGTGGACGTGAAAAAATATAAACAAATGTGCCCAGCGCTTCAACAGTTCTGTCAAAAGCAAGCAAAACTATTCCAAATCCATTTCTATGGCTATTTAACCATCAGCTGTTTTCTGCTAGACTTTAATATGCTAACAAGAGATTGATTTGGATGTCAGCAAGCTCTTGAACTCCAACCTAAGCACTGCAAAGCTGCAGCAATGGTGTAAAACCCAGGAGTGTTTCATACATATCTGTTCTGATGCACTCTGTTCAACAGCCCAAAGCTTCAAATGTGAATTTCTGGCGACTCATCTCAATGCAGATGAAGAAACGCAATCCTCCTTAAGCTAATGCTTTGTTAGAACCACACAAACAGATATATATATATTTAACTTATTACTGAGCGATCTCCAGAGGTCCCTTCCAGCCCCTACGATAGCAACACTACGATATTTCATTTTCTGATTTATTTTTTTTTCCCTTTTTATCTTTCCAGTTCTTACACAGCAACCAAGCAATTCAATCAGAAGCCCCGCTCGGAAACACAGCTGCCAGTCCCCACAGAACTACACCGGCTTCTCCCTCGGAACGCACGCAGTCTCAGAGGCAGCACCAAGCCACGCGGGGGGCACAGAGCCGCTCTGCCCACAGCTGCGACACCCGGGGCACGGCGAGCTCCGGCCTGGTCGGGCTGTGCGTGCGGAACGGCAAGAGCCGCGCGCCCGGCGGCCGGGACGGGCCCGGCTCACCCGGCCCAGCCCCTCGGCCCAAGCAGGCCGCCCGCGGCCCGGCCCCGCGCCTCCCACGGCCGCAAGCACGGCACGGGGCAGACGGCCCGTTCCGCACGGCGGGCCGCCGCCTCCGCCCGCGGGCTCGGCCCCGCTCTTCGGTGTCGAAGCCGGCACGGGCCGGGCCTCGCCATCACCGAGGCCTGGGGGCGGCGCGGGCCCCACCTGAAGTCCTTGTCGCTGGACGTCATCTTCTCCAGCAGGTTGGAGATGTGGTACGAGGCGCTCGCCATGTTGACGCCGGCGGCCTGCGGGAGGAGGAGAAGGAGAGAAGGAGGAGAGGGCGGCGTCCTGCCGGCCTGGCCGGCTCCACTTCGCCCGCTGCTGGGGACGGCGCGGGGCGGAGGTGGGGGGGGAGGCGGGCGGGCTCCGCCGCCTCCTGCGCTGCGGCTGCACGGGGGCGGACGGGCGGGGCGGCGGCCGCTCGCGCTCGGCGCGGGGTCGAAGGTCGCCGGGGGCCCCTCGCGCCGCCGGCGCAGCCGATTGGTTCCGCGCGCGGGCGGGTGGCGCCGCGGCGTACGTGGCGCGGAGCGTGCGCGGGAAGCTCGAGCCGCTCTGCCGCGAAGGACTACGAGTCCCGGCGTGCACCGCGCGCGCCGCCTCAGCCGTCGGCGGTGCGTGTCGGGATTTGTGGTTTAGTGGGACGACGGAGCTTCGGTTGGGGGCGGGGGTTGGCACAGCTTAAAAACCCATCCTGACAAACAGCAGCAGCAGTAGGTGGCAGCCAGCTGGGCTGAGCATGTGCACATTCCTGAGAGCTGCATTAGGGTTGTGTGGAGTTGAGCAGCACAGTGCCCAGCAGCCTCCTGGCACACAGCATAGCTCAAGTGTTGGTGTCAGCAACTACATAGAAGTGCATTTGTTCAGAGTCAGCTTGGCCTACCTCCTTGCTGTACATGGCGGTCTTATTGTTTTTCTGGGCAGCCTTTCATAGCAGCAGGAGGAAGGCCTGTGCTCTTTACCAAGTGAACAGGAGCTCTGAGGAGAAAGTTTTAGAGGTCAGGTGGACAGTAGTTGGCCGTGAGCCAACAGTGTGCTCAGGAAGGCCAGTGGTATCACAGAATCACAGAATGGCCGGGGTTGGAAGGGACCTCAAGGATCATGAATCTCCAACCCCCCTGCCACATGCAGAGCCACCAACATCCACATTTAATACTAGACCAGGCTGCCCAGGGCCCCATCCATCCTTGAACACCTCCAGGGACGGGGCATCCACAACCTCTCTGGGCAGCCTGTGCCAGCACCTCTGTAAAGAACTTCCTCCTGACATACAACCTAAATCTTCCCTTCCTCAACTTAAAACTATATCCCGGGCTGCATTAAAAAGAGCGTGGCCAGCAGGTCGAGGAAAGTGATCCTCCCCCTCTACTCTGCCCTGATGAGGCTGCATCAGGAGTACTGTGTTCAGTTCTGGGCTCCTTGGTTCAAAAAAGGACAGGAATCTTCTAGAGAGAGTCCAGTGAAAGGCCACAAAGATGTCTGGGACCTGGAACATCTCCCCTGCAGAGGAAAGGCTGAGAAACCTGGGGCTGGTCATCTTGAGAAGAGAAGGCTGAGACAGGATCTCACCACTGTTTATAAACAGCTGAAGTGTGAGAGTCAAGTGAATGGGGCCAGGCTCTTTTCAGTGGTCTGCAGTGATAGAACAAGGGGTAATGGGCAAAAACTGCTACACAAGAATACAAACATGAGGACAAACTTCTTTACTGTGAGTGTGACAGAGCACTGAAACAGTCTGCCCAGAAAGGTTGTGGACTCTCCTCCTCTGAAGATATTCAAGACATGGCTGGATGCTTTCCTGAGCAATCTACTGTAGGGAACCTGCTTTAGCAGGGGTTTGGACTTAGTGATCTCCAGAGGTCTCTTCCAACCCCTGCAACTCTGATTCTGTGAACAGAAATCACAAGTGGCTCTGTTGTGGCCTGTCATCCAGTCACCATGTACAAACAACTGTTTGGAAGCATACAGGTGCTAATTGCTGTGCTGGAAAGAGAGCTCAATACGTACTGTTTCCATCTCCAGATGCAGCTTGGTGACATGTCAGTGCTGTGCAGCAAAATGGGGGACAGGTAGGAATGAAGTGGGCAGCGTGGAGTTTAATCGATGGCATCGCAGAGGGTAGGATCTGAAGATGGGATAAGGGAAGTGGCAGTGGTCAGAGGGAGGAGGAGGATTTCTCAAGGAGAAATGAAGGGAAGCTCTCAGAATGAGAGGCAGCCCTTTCAAGTAGGCCATTTGCATTCATGACTTTGGTACTACGTCAGGATCAGGTGGTTATGGGACAGTGAAAGATCATCTATTAAAAAATGCTCTGCCTACATGGTTACCATGATGCATTTTACTGGGCAAGCATGTGAAATGAACCTAATGATAGAAAATGTTGTGTTATGGGAGAGGTCCTTTATATCAATCACTACTATAGAATAAAGCATTACCAGTGTTCATTGGAAGCAGATGCACTGAAGCTGGGAGTTAACTTTATAGATTCTTACTGTTTCAAATTAGACACTAAACCAAACTACTTCTCACTTTGGGAATTCTACAAACATTCACTTATGATAAAGTCATTCATGCAGAGAAAAAAAAAATCAGTTATATAGAACAATTCTATTCTGGTTCATACTTCCAACTGATACATGTTTTGTCTGTAGTGAGGCTGCATTCCCCAGTTTCCATCCCAGAGATTCTAATCCTGTCAATTTTCTCATTTCCAGGGGTATTTTATCTTGCTTATTTTATTTTCTCAACCTTTTTTTTCTCTTCTTTCACGTCGGGGTTTGGCATCATCATGCACAAATCTCTTCCTTAAAGGTTCTTCAAGGACTTGAAGAAGGTAGAAATGAATTCATAGCATAAAAATCATGTTTCCCTCCTTCTCAAAGAGAATCATAGATGGGAAAATATTTGTATATCCAAGGATGATATTAAAAGTAGGAATTTTTTCTTGCCACGGCAGTACAAGATGTAAATATAACTGATGGCCTCTAGCACATCCAGGATGCTTTGCAATCCTGTGCATTTTTAAAAAGATTTTAAAATCACTGAACGTACCTCAGCCAGCTTAGCATACCGCTTTTTAAACCTGCTTTCAAATTACTACCATTCAGGCCATGATGGAGGAAGTCAAAGTATCTTTTTGTTCAAGTACATTTATTACAATGGGGATTCAGTTATTGTAGATGCAGTGTTCCAGAGGAAGTTAGACACAGATAGAGGCTAATTGAGAAGAGATTTTTTTCCAGCTGATAGCAAACAGCTTCACAGATGGAGTGGTACTCCTGATCTGTTCCCTGTAGACATGCATATTAGATGCTCTTGGTTCATTCACAAAGATAGCTGAAAGCTTAATTAAATGCTGGAACCTGAAAGGATTTATCTTGCTTTATACTTGCAAATATATTCCCCAAATGCTGAAGATGAGAGAAGAGCAGTGTTCGTTTAGAGATGCATTCACAGCACCAGAATTTGAACCCTCACCAATTTGCTCTTTCACTTCACAAGGGGGTTGTGAGCCCATGATTGAGAGAGGAAACCGGGAATGCGCTGCATGTTGATACATCAGCATGTAAAGAGCTATAGCTTCACGAGGCTTAAAGGGAATCCTTTAGGATGACAAATTTAAAGCTGGTTATCAGTTTTTACAGCTGGTTTTGGGGAAATAAAAGGAAAATTGTTGTTCCAAGTCAAAAGCTGCTCACTGGCATAAGCGGATATTTTGAGCCAGGGAACCTTACAGTCCTGGTTTATCACTTAGATAGGTGACTGACTTTATACATCTGAACTTTGAATCCTGACAAAAGATTGGAAGAAAGACTTCAAACATTTTGTTGGATGATTATAGTAACACACTGCAGATGGAGTCAGAAAAGTGATCCTTAAACACGGAAGAAGAAGGAATGATATGACTATTTAACTTACAGTAAACAAATAGAAGTAACAATATTCCATATATTAGACCAGTCACATGGTTGAATGTGTGTTTTAAATGCTGTAATGCATTGTACAAAGTTCTGTGTTCCAAGAGATGGGGAAGGATTAGTTGTAGAACTGAAAACTTGGCTCTGGAATTTTAATCATAGCATTTCTCTGCTAAGATTTTTTAAAATTTCCTCTATTTTCTCTTTTCTTTCTCTTTTTTTATTTTTAAATTTGGGTGACGTCCCACAGAAAATGATAGCAATTTCTAAAGTAGAGAAAATTTGGAACTAAACATCAGCTTATTTTCACCTTATAAGACCAAAGTTTTAGTTGTGGGTTTTTTTTCTTCTTACAACTGGAAAATTGTTCACATGAAACTTAAGTAAAAATCTCAAGGTATCTATACAAAAACAATTTAAAGCATGCTACTGTGTTGATTCTCAGGAGTAGTCAATATGGGTTCACCAAGGGGAAATCATGATTGACCAAGCTGATAGCTTTCTGTGACATCGTCATTGGCTGAGCAGATGGGGGGAGAGCAGTGGATTTTGAGTACGTTGACTTCAGCAAGGCATTTGACACCGTCTCCACAACATCCTTGTTATGCAACTTAGAATATATGGGTTAGATGAGTGGGCAGTGAGGTGGATTGAGAACTGTGGATTGAGAACTGGCAGAGATCAGAGGGTGGTCATCAGCAGCACAGAGTCTGGTTGGAGGCCTGCAACTAGCGGTGTTCTCCAGGGGTTGGTGCTGGTTCTTGTGTTGTTCATCAGTGACCTGGATGGAGGGGTAGAGTTCACTCTCAGCGAGTTTTCTGATGAAACAAAGATGGGCAGATTGGCTGACACACCTGAAGGGTGTGTTACCATTCAACAAAACCTGGACAGACTGGGTCCTAGTGGACAACGGGTTGTTGGCCATGAGCCAGCAGTGCGCCCTTTTGGCTAGGAAGGCCAGCGTTATTCTGGGGAGCATTAAAAAGAGCATGGCAGGAAGGTTGAGGGAAGTGATCCTGCCCCTCTACTCTGCCCTGATTTAGACTACTGCCCCTATACTACTGCCCCTCTACTACTGCCACATTTAGACTACTGCGTCCAGTTCTGAATTCCCCAGTTCAAAAAAGACAAGGATCCCCTAGAAGGAGTCCAGTGGAGGGCCACAAAGATAATTAAGGGCCTGGAGCATTTTCCATATGAGGAAAGGCTGTGTAACCTGGATCTCTTCAGCCTGGGGAAAAGAAGACAGAGCGAAACTGATAAATGTTTATAAATATCTAAAGGGAGGTAGGAGGCAAATGGATGAAGCCAGCCTCTTCTTGGTGGTGTGTAGTGATAGGACAAGGAGTAATGGCCTAAAACTTGAACATAGGAAGTTCCGTACTAACATGAGGAAGAAATTCTTTATGGTAAGGGTGGCAGAACACTGGAACAGGTTGCTCAGTTATGTTGTAGAGTCTCCTTTTATGGAGATATTCAAAACCTGGCTTGATGCCCACCTGTGCGACCTGTTGTGGGTATCTGCTTTAGCAGAGGAGGTTGGACTTGATGATCTCTTGAGGTCCCCTCCAGCCCCTTTGATTCTGTGATTCTCACTTAAATGTTTCATTTTGAGACAATAGAAGATTCTATTGATGTACCTGGTTATGTACAGGTAATGTACTGAAGCAACTGACAAATGGGCTGAAGGGTGAATGAGTCTTGCTGATCACTCTTTGGCTTTCCAGTCAATGAACCAGCTTATGGATCAGTGAGTCTCAGTATGATATTGTGGCCAGTGCACTGCTGGAGTTGCAGTCAGAACCTGCTGTTCTTTGATCCTCAGCAACAGCACGACAGAAGGGTACACCAGAGACTGGGCAAAGTAGACAGATTCTTAATTTTTTCTGTATTTAGGGTAGCTGTGCCAAAAGCCCATTGGTACCCCGTTCAGTCCTTGAAATACCTTCTCCTAGAAGCAGTCTATGCCTAGGATGAATAGAGACTTTGGAGCAGTCACAATGGAGTACTTTTTGGCACACCTTCCCAATTAGGCTCACTTTGGCCTCCAGTAGTCAGCTGTTGGGATGCCCCTATCACTCCACAAATACAGACAGGTTCTGCCTCTTTATAACCTAATGGCATTAGGGCACACAGTACACCAGTATCCTCTACAGCCTTGTACTCCTGTGGTTCTGATGTGCTAGGCCATGGAATCCACATGGTCCTTTAAATCTAGTTGCCCTTTTCCCCTTCATGGCTAGAGGCAAGGCCCCTCTAGTCCTGATCAGAATATCCTTTTTGTAAACATGAAACATAATTCTTTCATTAGGGTCAGCCCTTCTGCTCCCCCTAGGTGCCTACTCAATAGAAACCAGGGCAGTAGTTTGTCTAGAACCACTTTTGGTTGCTATTTTTTCTTGCATTTTGCATACCTGAGCTTCTAGGGTTGAGGTAAGTTCACCATCCCACTTCCTCTGGTCCTTCCCATGGTCATGCAGGTAAAACCACAGCGTGCCATGTGCTGTGTGTCTGTGCTTTTCTCTCTCTTGAGCAGGAAAGCACTGACTTAAGAGCTGACATATTTGTCTGTACAGATGAGGAGGACAATATTTACCTTCTGGTTGCTGACACTGCAGCTATTTGCAGTGTCTGTGGTCTGCAGTTTTCAAACATTTGCCACATCTCCACAAGTAAAAAAATGAAATCTAGCTTTAAATATGAGACAGAAATGCAGATTCCGGGATGTTTATCTTTGTATTATTTTCATACCAAGTGAACTCAGTTCAGAGGACAATATTTTTTTTTCCATCATTACTACCTCTTCTGAAAATTAATCCAGGTTGGTTTTCTTTTTGATTGACCGTCTGCATTTTCATTCCTTATAACTCTAAATTTGTAATACCTTCAGAGCAAATTATATCAGCATACCCAGCTTTCCTCTTGTAATGATCTCAGCAATGCTTGTCCTGAAGATACTTGTCTCAAGTAAACTTACAAGCGCTTGTTTAATTGGAACTTCTGATGTTGAACAACATTGTTTATGTTTCAAAAGTAATACAAGTACAAATTATATGAAGTGTTTTTGACTGCTCAGGCTTATTAGAGACAGAGATAGCTGTGCTGTGAATTTTATTTGTTCTGGAACCCACGTGTAAGGAAAGCTTTGACTGACCAGATCAATAATTCAGAAATGTGTATGTTTTTACATTGGCTAATTACAGTATGAGCCAAACTTTGTCAAAGTGTCAAACTTCTCTATTTTGTAGTACTTTAAAACACTGCTGTTATTGTGTTGATTCTTTCTTAGGAGTTCTTTATTTCAGGACAGTAGAATGTGCTGTCTCTCTCATGTATGAGACTAGCAGAAAAAGGAGCAAAGATGGAAAAATACAAATATTCCTCCATGAATCAAGGTGACTGGAGAGGTCTAAAACCAAATCGGGATGAATAAGTTTATGGAACTGAGTATAACTTGACTGAATCTAATTTTGTGTAGCTAGACTGACTCATCCACAGGATAGTCTAAGGTGAAGTGACTCAGTGACACTCTCGTCTTGGAGCAGATGATGCCAATTGCCAGCCTACGTCATTTGAGCAACCAGCATAGTCCACTCAGGATGCATCTGTGTTGGCAACCACGAACTGACTCATGTTTGGGGCTTTTTATGCCCTGTGGATGTTTCATTGAAAGGCTGTATTAATCATCAGCTTGCATGCTGGAGCAGGGTGGTCTCTTAAAATGTGATGTTTTCTTTTAATTTTGCTGTTTGAGAGATGAACTCAAATTAATGGTAAGACTTACGCACTGTCGTACAAAAAGCTGAAAACCCTTAGATCAAGTGCAGATTAGGACCTGTCTTTGCAGTTTCCAGTCATTACTTATTTCTGCAAGGAGATCAGTGGCATAGCGCCGTAACAGGCTGAAAAACCACAAGGTCACTTTTGCTGCTTGCACCTACAGAACTGCCACTGCTTCCTTCATAACCTTGAGTCATATGATGCTTTGATTCCAAACCTTTAAGAGGATGAGTGGTAAGGTCCAAATCCCAGAACATACCAATGTGCTCGCTTGTGAGAGAGCTGCATCACTTCCTTCTTATCTAAACTTAATTAACAGCCTAGCTTGTTTGAGTGAAGAACACCTCAACTTTGCATGGAGGCAAGGCTGCTGAAGGAGCTGGGGTCTCCAAATCTGACCAATATCTATTGAATCTTAGGGCCTAGTTTATTTCAAAATCATTTTCCTCTTCAGTAAGTCATTAACTACATTCTTAAATATTATTGAGGTATTCCTAACATTCTAGGATTAGCAACCATGTATTGTAAAACCTGGGTATAGGCTAAACTTAGGAGTGAATGTTTGAACTTGTTAGAACCACCCTTAGAATTGTTAAACCCTCTGGGTATGTGCAGTTTCTATTCTATTTGTAATGAATATGTATATAATTGAGTAGGACTGCCAAGTATTGGTGGCTCCTGTGTAAACTTATGCATGTGAATGGCAAATGCAAAACAAAGTATCAAAAGAAGCAAGAACGCTGGCCGAGAATCTCATATATCTCATGTGCATCATTCAAGCAGGAAGAGGCTCTTAAAAGAAAACATCTGCAATTAGTTATAATAGTTTTGATATAATTAGATGCCAGTAAGAAAAATATGTATCAAAAAGAGTATGCTTAAATTTCAAAACAATCTTCAGAGATACCTCCTGTTGTTTTGTTATCTCTCTGGGAGTTAATGATGCCAGTACTTTGCACTCAGAAGACGTTTTTAATAACTTCTATCAAAAAGTAAACCCATGCTGCTACAGAATAATCCAGAGGAACGTAATTTAAAAAGCAAAAACAGTTCCACAAACTTTTCAATCTTTTCAAGTGTCAAAATGCTGAGTCCTATTACATAAGTGTTGCCTGTCAATCAAAGTTACACACTTGATTTAATTTCTTTTTAAATACTTTTGTGGTATCACCAATTTAAGGGCATCGTTTCATCTCTGTATTCAGTTACAATGATACAGGATTATGGCTTTGTTCTCTTATCGTGCAGCAGAGGCCAAAATTAGACTATTTTAGAAGTCTTTTTTCTGTTACTAGCCTGTTCTTCAGAGAGTCTGGAGCTAATATATTGTAAAAGCAATGTCATTTGAAAGGATGAAATACAGAGAGACGATTGTCTGCTCACATTCCACTAGATGAAGATGATTTTGTCTCTCAATGATTTCTAAAAGTATCCTCAAACTCTGTTCCTATAATATTTCTGGATGATGCAATGCATTTTTTGGCAACAAAGAAGTTTTTTTGTTTTGGTTTGGTTTGTTTTTTTTTTTGTTGTACCTGATGTCATCATTTATGCCCATGCAGACCCAATGTGAACAAGCTGATCTCATGGCATTTTGCAGTCAAATGTCTCAATGTGAGCAGTGTCACTGTCTGCAGCTGTGAGGACATGGAGGTCAGGAAGATGCAGTTTTGCAGCCTGGCCTCCATCAAGCAGTCATCAGTGTGGGACTGCAGGACAGGGCCACTGCAAGGAGGAAATGACATCTCCTAATCTCTTCTCTCAAAACCTATGCTGCCAAGAAGCGGAGAAACAGACTGAAAAAAATCTACTAGCCTCAGTTGTGTCTGAGTGCTGTTGTCCTTTTGAGATACAGGACGTTTTTACTTCCACTTTACTGTTTTCATTAAACCATAGAGGCTTATTGCTCTCAGGCCCTCTTCTTGTGTTGCTTTGATTCCTTGTGCTTCCTTTTGCACTGCTTTCTACATGGTGTTAACAGGGTCATAATGTGAATCCAGCAAAGGCCAAGAACAGCATGATCTCTGTGTATTATGTTAAATTTACACATCATCAGCTGCTGAGACTGAAAGAGACTTTCCATTATCCCCTCACAGCCTGCAGTAAGGCATCTGGCTGCAAGCCTGTGGTAGCATCATGGAGGAATGCTTCCTACATGCTTCAAGGTCAGCCTGTAAATATAGTTATTTTATGGCAATGGAACTACCCAATTTTAGTCAAAACTCACAACCGGAACATTACTAGAAGGGCAGAAAAACCTATGGGAGGAATTATTTTTGTTCAGAACTGTTTGACCACAAACTGATGCAGAGAGCTTTTATTTCAAGAAGTCAACTCCAAAATTATGTTTCTGTGTGGTGTGACTCATCCAGGAGTGCAGTAGTGCAATACCTGCAGGGCAGTCAAAGAGATTGGCAGTGATCCATAGTTTTTCACACTTTTGGGAGATCGGTGAATTGTGTAGCATGGTTGGGTTTTGAGAGCCATCTTAGTTAATTTAAGGTTGTCTTAAATACAACAAAGCAGTTTCTGAGAACTGAATGAATGCAGCATTACATTCCTTCAATCCTCTTATACTAGCGACCACCTAGGTGTCCAGTTAGATAATTCATAATAAATTTGCTTCTGTGAGTGATTACTAATAGGACTGGTGTGAAAATCCATTTTCATGCAATTTGTTAAACACTGACCAAAAAAGCAAATGTTACGGTGAACTATATTCTAATTTGTGGAGAGAGGAGAATGAAAACTGTCCCTCAATGTACATGTCTTTCAGGATAAAGGACTGGGTCATTTAGGGACTACTGTTAGAAGAGAGAGAATAGAACGGCTGCACAGTGCAATTATTCCTACATTTCCTACCAAATAAAAAGTCTCCTGTAAAATTGCTCTGTTTGTAGTTTCTGCCTCAAGATAACTTTTGCACATGCTGCTCAAAGATTAAACTACATCTATTGGAAAGAAACTGCCACTTGGGGTAACTGCCACTTGTTATCAAATGACATTTTTTGTTTATTTGTACTGCTAGGGCTGTAGAATTAGAAATTCCCTCTCTTCATTTTGAGCTTTATTGTAGATCCTCATCATGGAAGTTGTAGATGTCCCATCCCTGGAGGCACTCAAGTCCAGGTTGGATGGGGCACTGGGCAGTCTGATCTGCTGGGTGGCAACCAGCCCACGGCAGGGGTTTGGAACTAGATGGTCTTTAAGGTCCCTTCCAACTCAAGCCATAATAATTTATAATAATGTCAAGGCTTTAAACTTTATAGAAGGAAAAAGGAAAAATGGAGCATATTTTCTCATGTTTCTCTACAATAAAATACCTGTATTATTAATACTTCAGCCATATCAGTAATCCCACATTCACTCAAAAACCGCTTAGGTATTCCAACAAGTATAGGCTGTCAGTACTAAACACCTTATTCTTTTGTGGTCATCTCTATTAAGTCCTTCACTCCCTGATACCACAACCCTTTCTAATGGTGCTGCTGGTAAACCAATCCTTGTGCCAAGCATCAGTGCAGCATCCTTCTTGATGCATGTAAAATACAGGATGAGAACAATAACAAAGTAAGAACTGTGGCTACTTTTGAAAAATAAAATTTAAATATGGAGTTGTTCCTCAGCATATGTACTTCAGAATGTTTGCAGCAAGCTTACAGTGTGGATACACATAATGTAAAATAATGTTCCTTTAAAGAGGTATTTGATGACAGCTGTTCTTTAACTTTGTTCAGGCTGTATTCCAGAAGATTTTCTTTATGGAGATAAGCTCAGTAACATTCACGAGTAGTAAACTGTAGAATTATCAACATTCACATTTATTTATTTAGAGAATTAGCCATTGGAAATATATTTGCAGGGCTTGGAAATTATTTAGTGTGAAGCTAGCTAATCAGAGCCTTTCACAAAATAAAGCAAAGGAATAGTGACCGAATACACATCACTATGTTTGACAAACTGATATGAATCATTCAGTCCCTCAGTGCTCAGTGATTGTTTCTGTGTTGATTCTGTAGTGACACATTCTGTTTTGACAAGACCACTCTCTCAAGCTGTCTTTCTTTTGGCACTTACAGTTGGTGGCATATAGAGTCTAGTAAGGCCCAGCTTCTGATTCATTTTCCCATCAGGGAGTAAAATATCTGTGTAAACAGAATCAGGTGTAGATTCAAAATGGAACCTGGTAATTCACTGCTATATGATGTTGGTCCCCATCAGTAGTTCTTAAGAAAATCTGAAGAGGTTTAGAATGTATGTACCATAGTTTGGGTGTCATCAGAAACATCGTATTTTTTGCTGAATATAAGTGCCTGAAGAATTAGGCTACACTTCTAGAAAGAGAAGCAAAATAGACCATCAAAAAAGCACCTGTTCTCTGGATAGAACATTAAAAGTAAGAATTTCCAGGGTATTTCCAGTGATTAAGGAATGCAGACGAAGTGCAAAAGAAGTGAATGATACCCAAAATGCTGAATGGTACCAAGAATTAATGGAGCAATCAGACCTTCTTGGGTCTTTGGTTTCAAAGAATCATTTCTTTACAGTAGGAGAAAAATGTAGCAATCATAACCTTCAATTTGAGAATGGAAGACGCAGGGAGAGCAATATTCCATTATAGTTTGTTTTTCCTTTTTTTCCCTGGAGATCACAAAGTTTAACAACAGCTGAAATCAGGTTGTTATAGACAGTTATTGTTTCAGCTTTCATCACTATTTCATTACTTGCCATCAGTGAATATTTTCAAACAGCACATCCAGTCTTTAACATTGCTCTTCTCAAGTGATGCACCAAGACAAGCTTAGAAAGGAAATGCTGGATGATTATTTAATAACCTATTATTTAAATATGAGAAAGAATTAAAGGAAATCTTTAAAATAGTGTGCATTGAATTGCAAGCAGGAAATAGTTTCTTTCTTCTAGCAGGGCCACCTAAAAATAAAGATTCCAAGCCATGGGTGTATTGCACGTCCAATTGATGCTGACAGAGTGAAAGTTCCCAATATGTAAGGTTGAATCATACTGCGTGCCATTTGTGGTAGTTTTTCTTTTGCCTGTAAAAAAATATTGTGGTTCCAATAATAAAAAACATTTTCACTCCAATGCTGCAGCTTTATTCACATCCCTTTAAACAAAATCCAAGGAGCTGATGGCACAGAAGATGCTGGAATTATATATCACATCAACGCAGAGTGATCTAATTTACTGTGATGCAGAAGTCCTGAAGAAATGTGCTGCTAAGGCGATCCAATCAGCCAGGGTTTATTCCTTTCCTCTTCTAGTTGAGAAAGCAAAAAAAAAAACAACAAAAAAAAGATCTGAAAATTAAAGCTGTAGCTTCCAGAGAGTTTCCTTATCACTGAATCAGTCACAAACGGAATGCAGAAGTATTTCAGGGCAAACAGGCATTGAATCTACCCTGGTGTTTTTATCTTCATTTTAGAGCTTTGGTAATATTTCAGAGGACTTCATAACAAACCTGCAAAATGGGAGAGGTACGGAAATTTCACTGCAATTTTATACATGGGTTGCAACAACAGATCCCAAACTGAGACCTTCCTCTCTCATGGTCATAAGCAAATGTATGCCTAAAAAGTTATGTCCAAAAAATCTTACTGACATAAACAAAACATACCAGAATGCCTTCAGAGTTCATTTCAGACTGTGATGTCTCTGATGTTGATAACACAACCATGTCGGAACGCCCATAAGGCTCAGTGTGTTTGTGGTTGGATATGGTCTTGTACATCAAGGTTTGTGATTCAAATCCAAAATAAGTGAATACCATGGTGATTGAATTTTGTTTCTGCTATTGCAGAAATAGTCTCACAGTTGCTGGTAAACAGGCGTTATAGCACATACAAAATGTCTCACCACAATTGTCACCCTTGGAGTCCTCAGAGAAAGACATCATATTGATTGGAGCAGGAGTAAATAACAAAATTCTCATTAGCTCTTCAAGTGTTTCCCCTTTGGATGACTGATTCACATTAAGAAATTTGGCCTAGAAAAAGAGCAAAAAGAACCCTTGAAATTCTTCCCCCCTACAGTTTTTAGTACCAGCTGTTTGCTTAGCCAAACTTGGTCAATTTTCTTAATATTCTTAAACACTAGAAAGGCATTTTTAGCCCTATACAGAATCACTAAATAAAAGCTGAAAAGCAGCAACTAAAGGAAATTAAAGCAGGAAATCTATTTTTTCCTCAAGAAAATACATTTCAGATTTGCATTCTTCTCCATTCTCTCTTGGAAGTAATTAATTCTTTAGTCTTCTGCTTTGGGACAGGCTCCGCAGGGCCCCAGGCTGCTGGAGTTCAAGAAGCATTTGGACGGTGCTTTCAGACATAGAGATTTGAATTTTGGTTGGTCCTTTGTGAAGCCAGGAGTCGGACTTGATGAACCGTGTGGGTTCTTTCCAATTCTAGAATTCTTAGATTCTGTGATTCTATGAGCAGGTCATTAATCTGCTTAACAACTATAAATTTATATGTTTTCCCATTAAAGAACTGTTGTGAAATTCAAGTGGGCAAAATACTACATCTTCCTTCATTTTCTTTGGTAACTTAGGGGAATACAGGAATTAGGATTTTTCTCTCACAGTAGCAAATGGCAGGTTAGCTGTTAACTGTATGAGTTTTAGATTTAGGACCCTTACGACATCTGCAAAAAGTCCCATTATCTGATTGTATTCTGATTGATTTTATCTGGTGACTATGACCATAGGTAGGAAGATTTAAGGATATTTTACTTCCATAGCCATTTAACATCCAGCAGAAAGTACAACTGTAAGGTTTCTTGTCCATTTTGTGTTGTTTGTTTGTTTGCTAATCAGAAACAAGAGAACAATCAGGTTTCTGCATCCCTACCTCCTGTTCTAGCTACTACATAAACCGTATGGCTGTTAAGAGACAGGTCATGCAAAGAACATGAAAGACAGAGCTATGCCTAAAAGCCTGGCAGCAGTTCAGATGCCGTTCTAGGTTTTGAATCAGTACTTCACTAGGAGTGACTATTCTTAAGGTATGTTAAGATTTTCTGCATTTCCCTTGACCTGTTCAGTCTTGCTCTCACCTGTGTTGATGCTCTTTTTCAAATTCATAACCTGGAGGCAAAGTCCAACACCTTTCTAGCTATAGAAGCAAATGTATTACTCATTTTACTTGAAGGATCTCTTTGCCAGAGATGCTCGCTGAGAGAGATGTCAGCCACAGTGGCATTCCAGGATTAATTAAAGAGTTTGTCTGCCAGACATCCTTGAAGTCTGCTTTTTCTTGTCTTATTTTTACTTTTGGCACGGAGTGATATTTCCATACTTATTAAATGCGCGCTGATAATTACACGCAAAAGAGCAATTAGTGGCAGACAATTTAGTGGCAAAGAATTTATAATTTGGTTACCATTCTGAGATGACTGAAAGTGATGACAACTTATTTCCAGTCCATTGGACTTCTCAGCTGTATGAGTGATGGAGCCTTATAAATAGAAGTAAAACTGCACCAAATGAAACTTCATTTCAGTGATATGGTTATAGTGGAGCTTCCAGCTGAAGTGGCCATTTTTAACGCTCTGATTCTCCAGTCTATCTTTGTACTAAACATAAAATCATACCCGTGCAGTGAATAGTTACCTAAATGGCATGCGATCAGATGTTGCCTACACTCAAAATCTAAATTCCAACCAGGGACAGGTCACTGCTCATCAGTGTGTGCTGAGTGGCCTGGCCACATGCTGCCTCCTGTTCTTATCATAAAATAGTCCGAGTTTCATGAGTTAGCATAAATTATGTTTCTTAGTCAAAGAAACCCGGTGGTGACTGAGATCTATAAAGGTCTTCTGTAATTGTTTTAATAGAAACTTTAATTATCTGTCTGCAGGAACATGGTTTTTCTGTTCCAAAAATAATGTTGCAATTTCAAGCACAGTTACTAGACCAGAAAATGCAGAATTCCAATCAATCAGCTCATATAGGAAAGAAGGAATAGATCTGATGATTAATACAGAGAGCTCTTTCTGAAAGAGACGTTCAAGAAAAGTGCTTGAATATCTCTCTGATCATGGGCTCACTGGGAACCAGAATGTCTCACTTTTTTTGACAGTTTTTTCAGTTTGAAATGTTTCAGTCCATTTATGTATGGACAAAAACACGCAATTTCAGAAGAATTACTATCAAGTTCCCTTGTCCCCTATGATGTGCATCAGAGAAAAGATTTGCAAATGGTGGCTTCCTGGATAACCAGGAAGAAGGAGAATGCCTGGAAAAGAGAAGACATCATCCCAGTCCATAAGGCGTGATTTCTTTATCATATTTGGATATTTTGGCTGTTGTCTTTTTTTGTTTGTTTTTTTTTTTGCCTTGTTTACATTGCAGTTATGCAATGCCAGTTCTCTAGTGTAAACCTTGCTATCGATTATCAATGGGTCAGCCATCCCACCAAAAAAAAGGTGTAGAAAAAGGAGTGCATGTATGATTGATAGAGTCACATCAAAGAAATTTTGTACCTGTTTGTATTATAGTACTAGGAAATAAAATACAGATCAGGAACCAAGTTCAGAGATCCCTCTAAGACAGGCAGGGAACAGAATACAATAATGGCAGTTTTAATGCCCTTGCTCCTGTAAAAAAACACGTAGATCTCAGTTGTCTATGTCAACCTGAAGACTTGTAGTGGCACCGTGCCCTTTCAAATACTGGTTTAAGGCTCATATGAAAGGGATTCTGCTGTCTAGTGGTGAACAATTTCCTTTTGGATGCACCTGCTGGGTCTTTCCAACTAAGTATTGACCTAATCAAAACTCACACAGCTTATGAGACCTGACGTGACTACGGCCTGGCAGGTATGGCTTGTAATACTTCGGAATTCATCAGAAGAAAATATGTCCACTTTTTATTCTAAGCATCCAACTCTGAGCATGCATTATGATTTGTTATAAGCAGAAAACAGGATCTGTTTTGAGGCTGTGGTATTTTTTAAATTTATTTGCATGTTTAAGTAATTTTTCAATCTGACATAACAGGAAACTTGTTTTCTTTACAGTTCAAATATGATGAAAAGCATCCTCTAGCACTTATCATGAATATATACAACCGTGGCTCCATAATGAGCTTTCAAGCCAAAATCAGGGAGTCTGGGAAATCTTTTATAAGGCTGTACCTGTTGGGTTGAAGTCCTATAGATCACTGCCTATGCTGCTCTTACCAGTAGTTTTACAGCATCAAAGGAGGTTGTAGTTTTCACACCTATAATCTATTGCATAACTGTAACTGCGGGCATTAGATTTAATTCCTCTGAAATCCATGTGCACTTTTAATTTGCTAACCATAAACCAAAATAAAAAAGTCCAGAGAGCCACCCAGGCAAGTTTGTTTTAAAGAGAAAGGGTGTGTTTCTTTAATAATAATATAAGAAAAGCGACAAACCCAATAACACAGTTAAAGCGTTCACACCTACACAGAGGCTAGCAAAGCACAGTTAGAAAGGCAGTCTTATTTATATTTTAATAGAGCCTCCTGCCCTACTGGATGGAGTGTCCTTTCTAGAGGATGTCCCTGTTCCTCCCTCCAGAATTCCGTCTGTGCATAGAAAAAAAAAAAAAGGAAAAAACTTTACAAAATAACAAAGGATCGTTTGGGCGATGAAAAGCTATCACTTCTCTGTCCTAATCTGGGAAAAAATTAGCCTTTATGATAGATTGCAGGCGTCCATCTGGTGTGTGTGGGGCTGAAAATCCTTCCCCCTTTTAGCAGGGAGATGTCTGTCTTTCTCCCGAGCTCATTCTTCCCTGCCCGGCTGCCTACACATTAATAACAAGGAAAAGAATCCATTCAGTGATTGATACCAGCTTATGCTAAACAATGTCTCCTCCTGTTTCCAATAAACATGGCTGTTCAAATAGATTATAGTGTCTCAGAGCATTCAGTTCCCTCCCAGCCTGCCTTAGATGTCCTTTAGCTGCTTCTTTGTGATGGTAATGAAACTAAACAGCATTTCAAAGCAGGCTTTGATTAGCATGATAACCGTGTAGTAGTTTGATGGCCAGTGTGGAATGATTATCTAGCCTTCCAACACCAACAGCTTGAATGGAAAGTTATACAAGCTATTTAAATGCGTATGTGTGTGTTTGTGTTCACATGATATGTACAGGCATAACTCAGATATCAATAAAGAAAAGGTCCATCATTGATCTTGCCCTCAGACTGGAGTTTTCTTGATGCACAGGCTATTTGCACCTGTTTGCTATAGTTTGCCTGGGCTCTGCAAATGCATTTTAATAGGGGGCATTGCAGCAAAGCTCAGTAATTAATCTTACCGTGAAGAGCATCATCACATGCTAGTCAATCTACCAGGCATCACTGGAGGTGGTGTATTTGGAAATGGAGAACAGTGGAAAGATGTGTGAAAACCCAGTGTCTTGAAACACATGCAATGGTGTCAGTATGCACAGCAAGGGCTGAAACCAAAATGCCATGACACCATAAATGTGGTCTTCCAAATCAGATGTTTTGAGGTGAGGTCTTCAGCTGTAGCAAAGGATTAGATCTCCAGCAAAATTAGTAGAGATACCTGAGTGCATGCCGAGAGCATCTCCCATTCTCCCTTACAATATTCATTCCTTCCTTTCGGAAAATAAATGTCGGACGAAAGTTTATTTCTGTCCTGTATCTGTCTGATGTCCTGTATCTATCACAATGTGATGGATGGGATGAGGTGTAGTCCGTTGGCTATTTCACACTTGTTAGACTTTACAGTGCATGACTGATGCCCCTCGTTTCATTTCTTTTTTGGTTTCAACTTTCAGTTCCCCTTTTTAGTTATTTGAAGCACAAACACACACAAAAAAATACCTTAATTGAAATCATGTTTCCCCTGGAATTCATTTTTGTAATATTTGTACATATTTTGGCAGCCCTTCACAATACTGCATTTTAAGCAAGTGTATGACTAGTAACATTTGGTACCTTGCAAATAGAATTCTGGAACATGGAGAAGCATTGTGCCTTCTATATTAGCAATGTAAGCACCTGACAATTCAAGCAGAAAGCAAGAGATGAGCAGGTATGTTACAGAGGCAACTCCAGATGAATTGAGCAGCATTATGAAGCTGATCACTGTGACAGAAAACAATGTGTCATCTCTGTAAATGTGTTCAGAACCAAGGGCTGTGGTTACCACAGAACATCAAGAAGCTTTACAAAGGGGTTTATGTGCTTTTTACCTAAAAATACAAACAGCGTGAATCCAATATACACTTGGATATATTTTTATTTATTGCATATCTGACTGGTTTTACAAATTTCAGTAACTAGATATTAAAATAGCAGATACAATTTAGTGTGGGTAAATGTAAGCCCAGATACATGGGGAAAACCAGCAGTAATTCCACAAATGAAACAGTGGGTTATGATCTGACTGTTACTTGCTACTCAGAAATTAGGGGTATTAATACCTGTATTTTTAAGCAACTATTAGCTAAAATGCTCAAAAGTAGCTAACAGAATACAAGTAGCTTCTTAGAATGTCAGGTTGGATGGTATTTTTGCTGTCTTGGTCTACTGAAAGATGTCCTTGCCCATGGCATGGGTTTGAAATTGAATGGTCTTTGAAGTCCCTCCCAGTCCAAGCCATTCTATAATTCTATTAATAGGAAGGAAAACAGACCAGCCTAATGCTGCTGTGTAAATAATGAATGCAGAGGAACCCAGGTTGCCTGGATGAGTACAGGGAGACTGAGCAGCTGGTGAGCAGCTCTGCAGGAAAGGGCTAGGGCAAACAAGAGCCAGCTTTGCGCCATGGCAGTGGTGAAGGCCAAGAGAATGCTCATCTGTGTCAGAAGAAACACCATGATCAGGAGATTATATCCCATTCCTCAGCATTCATTAGGCCACAGCTGGAACACTGTCCACTTTGGGGCTGTACATTACACGCTGCATATGCTACATACACTTGCCCTGAAAGGAGAGACTGAGAGAACAGGACTTCTTCAGCCTGGAGGAATAATGGCTTTTGGCGGACATAGCAGCAGTACCAACTAACCACTACCTGTGCCTATAGAGAGGTTCAGGACCTGGAGCCAGACTCTTCCTGGTGATGTGTGCCAGGAGAACAGCACTGGCTTTGAAAGTGATACAGAGGCAGGTCTGACTGGCTCTAAAGAAAATCATTTCTCCAATGGCAATAATGAAATATTGAGAATAGGGGGTTGTGCTGTCTCTCTCCGTGGAAGTTTTCAGAACTCAGCTGGAGAAAGTCCTGAGCAAGTTGGTCTGACCTTGTAGATGGTCCATCTTTGAGAAGGAGGTTAGACACTTCTGAGGTCCCTTTCAGGCTGAATTACCTGGTGAGCCTGTTTTACACAGTGTATACATATCTAAGTTGTACAACTCCATTGCAGAATGCTTCAGACACTGAAGGTTAACATAGGTTTTAGAAGCTGGGCAGGATCGCCAAAAGGAAAACATCTGATAATTATTAATTATAACAGAATCTATCTCTGATCACTTGGAGGCTGGGAAACGTTCAGAGAAAATATTACAGTAGTTTTGCTATAATTTCATATTCTTCATCAGACAGCAGCTTTTGGCCACAGTCAGAGAGGAGTTACTGGGCTAGATGGACTGGCTGCCCAACTCTCAAACCATTCCAGCTCTTTTTATGTTCTTTCTTCTATAAAATACGCCATCAACATGATGTACTATTTCAAACCTCAAATTTTGCAGAGCTTTTAATTACAGGGAAGCGCAGTTTTTAGAATGTCATCCACACCCTTGGAAGGAATAGTAAAATAATGAGGCTTTTCAGAATATTTTTCAGTCAATTTTCATAATGACAGTATTTTGGGGGGAAATTGAAGATTGTCACTTGTTACCAGAAAGTACCAGAGATGTTGCAGAGAGATCTATTTTTACCTTTTTTTTTTTTTTTTTTTATGTTTTCCAAAGTTCAACAAGTTCATTGCAATCTGCCTTTCAAGGTCAACCATCTGAATCAATGATCTTCTTAGCTCCACCAGTTCTGATTTTTGAATAAAATTGTAATTACCAGCCTTTTAAGCACCAGCTGTTCTATTGAAACGGAATACTGGTGGTATACTCAGTCCTGGTGGAAAATATCAGTGTGCTGCTCTTCACTGAAGCCTCCTGGCTGATTGCAAGAAGCATTTATGGGCATAGAATTAAAGGGGCCACAACTGGATCCTGATTTTGGAATCCTTCATGGGTTTGGTTTGGGTCACAGCCACCTTTCTCCGTTTGTGGATGCTCTCGTTCAAGCTTGTTGTTAAACCCCTGCTGTCCTCATATAATACAAAATAGTGAAAAGGAAAGTACAGTGCAATCTAGTGTAATGTGTAAAGGGGTGCCTATCAGTGCAAAGAGAAGTACTTTGGGGAAATGCTCATCTCCATGTATTTAGGAGCACCAGGAGTGTGTAGCATGTTTATCAACAGGAGGACAAAGTTAGCATTTAAGATAAATGTTACAATCGATGTGAGTTAGGATGCCGTGCTGGAGAAGAGAGCTGTGATGGAAGGAAAAGCTTAAGAAGTGCATTTATAGCAGGATCTGAAGGAGAACTGAAAGGCGGATTGGCACAGGAAGTGGCATGAGAAAATAAAAGTGAGAGTTGGAATTTGTCTTGGCAGGAAAGTAATGTTCCACTACTAGGAATGCCTGCAGGCCAAGAAGAAAAAAATAACAACCCTCTGCTGAGATTTAACACAGATTTTTCAACTGCTTCAAAGCACAAACCCTACACTCAGTATCTTCCTGCTGCAGATACACATTACCTGCACAGAGCTTCTCTGCCACGTTACGAGAGGCCGGGCTGTGGGGCACTGTGGGTAGGGAGATGGTGCTGCAGCCCGGGCTCCCCTCTCTCTCTCGTTTCTGTTGTATTTTCCTTTTTCCTCCGTTCCTATAAAAGATGACCACAGCAAGGTTAGCAAGGGGCTGGTGAGCCCTGCATTCTGTCCATCTCCCACTGCCGTAGGCCCAAGGCCATGCTCCTGTGTGTCGCTCTGCTGTCACACCACTAACCTCAAGCGGGCCCGGCTCAAGAAGGCCTCTGTGCATACAGCAAAATCTCTCCTTTTCTACTGACCACACTTGGCGTGCAATTATGATCCCTAAACCCAGCCTGAAAAAAGCTTTCTTCCCAAATCAGAGCTAAGTGAATGCCTGGATCAAAAAGCCAGCACACAAGGAATGGTGAAATGATGCTGGGAACTATTTTCTTTCGCCTTCTTTACTTCCCAGAAATTAGTACAGAAAGCAGAAAAGCTCTACCTGTATTGTTGGGAAATGCTAATTCATCTGAGAGGAGCTACCGAGGTTCTTCCTTTTGTGCCAACCCCCTTAGTCCCTGGTTGCAGACATTTGTAGCAGGAGTGGTGTTCTGATTCTGCACACAACACCTTTTACTACAACAGCTCCTGACCTCATTCAGGATCTCTGGCCATTCCTGAGAACAAGAAAGGAAGTTGTTAGCACATATTGAGAGGACTCTTGTTGCTCATCATTAAGAAAAGCAATGATGGGAAATTCAGAATGTTAGCATGAATTATTAAACACAGACGTACAGGATGGAGAGCTCAAATTATTGCTTTAAAGATCACTCAAGAGTAAGAGACTGAATTTTTCTTTAAAGATGCTCATTTTGTCACTTATTCAATATTTGTCCTTGCTTTGAGCAGTACCTTCAGAGTGTTGTGTCATGGTCATTGAGACTGTGTGGTTTTCAAACATATAGCTGCTGTGTTGCAGCTCCAGAAGCCACTATGGAGCAGCTGAGCACTTTCAGTTCCCATTCTTGCACTACCACTGGTTTAAACTGGCCAACACTCAGCTGTTTAATCTTAGTATTTCATTGAATTGGTCCATTAGTAATGCATCATAAGCGGTGTCTTAATGAAACACACCAGCAAGACACAGCCATGGCATTTGAGGGCTACATATGAGCAGAAATGGATATTTACTTCAAACGGAGAAGGCAGCCTGATATGCAAGTGAGAGGCTCCTGCTCTGGAGGAGGCAAAACACACAGCGTACATTTGGTGTTCTGTGAATTGTAGAGCTGGTGATAGACATGCAGTCCCAGGCAGCTGGCAGAGGTTCACAGAGCAGGCAGAGGCTGCTGCAGCCAAGTCTGCTTCCATATGCTGCCTTGTCTCAAAGCTAATCTGGAAGCGAGGAGAAAATTCCCTGTCACAGCTTGGCAAATTCTTAATTCTTGCCTTCACAACCAAAAATGCCGGTGGAGTTTCAGTTAAGCATCTAATTTGTGGTAGTAGAGTGTGGGATTTATTTATTTTTTAATGTATGCTGGGCTGAGACCATCCAGCTTGTCCCATACAGGCCAGCTGTTGTTGGTCACCACGAAGCAGTGGCTGGTGTTGGAACCAGAAGGCAACCAGAAGGATCCCCATAGGCTGCTGCCTGTCCTCTTGGCTCCCCACCTTTTATCAGAACATCACGGTACAGAAAAATAGAGACCCCAAATTAACAAGGAATATTTCATTAGTTTCTGTTGATGATGCAATTTTTTTCCCCCAAATAAGTAATTATTTTTTTGCAGGACTTTTCTTCATTTTTTTTTCCCAATGAGATTATAATCCTACAGAAACAACAAAGGATTCCTGTCATCTTCTATGACAAAATGTGATAACAGGTGTACCGTGTTCAATTTTTCTCCTTGAACAGATTCTGTATGTTTTTAAGCTCTGTTCTCGTTGATGTCATTTGATATCGGAATGCATTTATCTTTGGAAGTTGCTCTCCCAGAGACCTAGAAGAACTCTTTTCAGCCAGAGTCTTGGTTTGTACGTTACTTACAGATGCAGTACACAAAGCCTATTCTCAAATGCAATTTGTTAAGCTTGCAGAATGACTGATCAAGCTGTTGGCTCAACTTGCTCTCTGATCATTTAGTTGATAAGGTAAGTCTTGACTCAGTCAGATTTTCCATGGTGGATCAATAAAGTGATGTAAGCTGAATACAGTATTTTCTCACTCAAAGATAACCAGGGAAAAAATCAGCATCACCAAGCCTCCATTTCAGTATGTAGTTTAAGCTCTGAAGTTTGATTTTTATCAACTATTAATAACCATGAAAAATAAATACATATCAGAATAGCAGCACTTATACTCACTTTATAGTAGTGTAAAATGCAATTTGAAGTGCACAGCAGATATGAATTGACCCTAGTGTGTCAAAAGAGAGGAAAGGAAAAAGGAAAAGGGGAACTGAGTAGCCAAATGTCAGATATAACTTCGGATAAGATCATAGCTGGTCTCTTATAGTGAGGGTGTGAGACATTTTCAGAGTTCTCTTCAACTCAGCAGAGGTGAATGGCAGTCAAATGGAAATCCTTGATTTCCCTATCAAGCTATCATTTACCTCCTTTAATATAGAATGTACTAGCAGTCACTGAAAAAGCTATTGAAACTATGCATTAAATTGATCAAATACACCATATGGAATTTGGAGAATATTTATTTATTGCAATTGCATGGTTCACACATTATTTGTCTTTAAAAAAAGTTTGCAAATGACTGAGAAGTCCAGACATTTTCCATTCTGCATAACTTATCACATCCATTAAAAATATCAGGAATCCCTTGGATCATTGTGCACCCAAGTTCCTTTTGAAAACCAAAATCTGTGCATTGTTTTTTTTTTAAACTTTCTGGAGCATTTTGTTAATTGAAATAATTGAAAAAAAAAGCTCCAGCAGGTTCTTTTGCTTTTATAAGGTTAATGTGAAATGCTCAGTGGTAAAGTGTTGGATTTTAAATCTTTTGAATGAAAATGGAAGAACTTAACCAAATATAGCATTCAATCAATCGGTTGCGATGCATCCTAATGAAGATTAATTAGATGTAATCATCTTCTTTCATTTCCATTTCTCCAACCTTCTTAAAATGTGGCATCAAATAGTAAAAATGAGAAAAAAAACAGCTTGCCTTTTCGTACAGGAATGAATATCAGGAAATCAAAGCTGTGCTTACTCAGTCTGAATTACTTAATAAGAAAAGGTGCTTGGACTGCTGACCGCTCAAAAAACCTCTGAGCTCCTTCTTTAGTAGATACTGCTTCCTCATTCTCTGTGGCTTCTAATCTAAATGATTCTAATCTGAATGTTATGTGGTTTTAAATCTGTCAAGGCTGGAACTGTTTCCAGTAGCTTTTCTGCATTACATCTCAAAGTCACCAAAATTAATACTCCTGCCAATCTCATGCACATTTGTTTTCTTTCACCTAGATTTCTTTATAAAGAAATCCCTCTTAATTTAAAAGGAGCCTTTAAATGGCTCCCTAGTGTTAGTTACAGGACATGAAGTACTAGTGAAATGGACAACACATTATTCCACCTTTAAAAATTGCCATTCTTATATCCAGTCTTCCAGTGTGATTATGTTCCAGCAAAACCAACCCGATCAACCCAAGATAGGTAGTTTGTACTGTGAGTTTTACTGCTGGGAAGGAAATGTGTATATATATACATACATATATACATACATATATATATATACACATTTCCTTCCCAGCAGTAAAACTCATAGTACATATATACATATCTCCACTCTTATCATTTTTAGACCTTTGTGGAAGTCTGTACCAAATGGAAAGGAGCTCTCTTATCTGCTCAGAGACTGATGTTCGAAAAAGCAATACTGCTCATGGATAAAATAGCTGCTTTCCAAAAATGTGAGGAAAGGATGACAGTGGCCATGATATCCACATGCCTGTAATGGTCTGCGTTTTGCTGACATCTTTATTTACACATCAAGTAGAAAGATTAATGTCCAGTTTCTACAAAAAATATGCTGTGAAGTGGTTGAAAACTGGTTTTGGCACCTTTTTTTCCTAACACTCTCTTAAACTAGTCCAAAGTCTTATGCTTGCTTATTAGGCTTATAAATACAGACTGTTTCCGTTTCTCTGGCTACTTTCCACAATATTGGCAAGCTTCAAAGGATGGGAAGGAGGAAGAAGCATGCTGACAATGCCTGTACTTTCTGTGAATCTGTTTCACTTATTGTAACCTTTAATTCATACACGTTTCAGCTCTGAAGCATGTGCTTCTATAGCCATCATATCACAGTTTCTCCTTGTGCCCCAAATCCTTTCCAGCTCCTCCTTTATTTTAAGGTCTGCTTGTACCACATCTTCTGCCTGAAGAGAGAAAAACAAAGGACAGCTAAACACTACAATTACCTGTTGGGGAAGTAGTTGCCACACTCACTTTGTCCAGAAACACCAAGTACCTTTTCTGTACTGAGGGCTCCAAGTGTCTCACAAAAAAGCAATTCAGGGCTTGTGCACTTAATACTTTTTTGTGCATAATAATATCCACCAAGGATATTATTCACTTCAGAACTAAGATACCTGAATGTCCATGTCTCTACACAGATGCCTATGTGAGAGTTTGAAGTGCTTGTTATGAACAGTGGAGGTCAAGTCCATGCAGGCAGGCAGCGCTGGAGTCCAGAGGGCTGGGACACGTGGCTCACTAGCGGATACTTACATGCAGCCATCTACCTTTAGGTTTGAAGCTTAATTCCTCTGTGAGACTCATCACTGGGCTCCAGTTTTATCACTTTGCACCATACTGGGTCTGCACTTGTACCAGCGCTTCCAAAATAGCTGTAGTGGGGCACTGCATGCAATAGGAAGACTAGAAAAAATGCAGTCAAGGAATTTGATTGTGAAACATGAAGGTTCAGAGCATCTCAAGAACATAATCTATAACTTTGGAAAACAATTGGGCTTTAAGTCAGCCAGGTATAAATTGGATGAGAACAAATCTACGTGGTCTGGCTGATGCAAGTTAGAGGGATCTCTAAGACAGCTTGGCCCGAAATATTTGGTGGGGCCTAAGTAGCCACTTTCGACTGCTGTTTTTGTTCCCTACCTCACCTCCTCAGAGACCACACCAAGTACAGTTCTGGGGTGCATTAAAAAGCATGGCCAGCAGGTCGAGGGAGGTGATCCTCCCCCTCTACTCTGCCCTGGTAAGACCTCATCTGGAGTACTGTGTCCAGTTCTGGGCTCCCCAGTACAAAAAAGACAGGGATCTCTTGGAAAGAGTCCAGCGGAGGGCCACAAAGATGGTGAAGGGCCTGGAGCATCTCTCCTATGAGGAAAGGCTGAGTGAACTGGGTCTGTTCAGCCCTGAGAAAAGGCTTTGTTGGAGTTAACCTGCTGAGGAAATACAAGAATTTATATCACGTAAACTCACAGAGGCTGTTTAGATCTGGAAACATGTAGCTGCTTTAGCACGGCACTGCCCTGAGCTAATGCAGCCGGCAAACACTCTTGAACTGCCCTGAGCCTTGACCTGCTGTATCTGCCTTGTGCTCTGGCCTGGAGACTCGCTGGCTCAGGTTTGCTGTGACTGAGGTGCTTTGTTACATGGTAGGAATTTGGCCTTTGTGTCTAAGTGTAAGCCTATAGAGGAATTTCAAAAGTGAGCTTCTTTTCTTCAGTTCATCTGTGTCAAAATCTGTTTAATAATACATATATTCAAGACAGACTTCGTTGCTCTTGTGCCAAACTGTACAAACTTTAACATATTCTCTGGCTGTGTAAGTAATATTTCAGACACAGACATTTGCCACCACTCCAATGTCTGGATACACAACTGACTGAAGACATCACATTCACTACCAGTAGTAAAACCTTTTCTTGCTACATCCAACTGTCTTCTACGTGTTGTTAACTGATACAGCATGTTTTCTAGGATGGCTCTAACTCTCAGAGAAGACATTTTTAGAATTCCTTACTTTGTTTAGCAGACTTAACTGATGTGGTCCATTTACTCCCCCTCCGGCACATTATCTCCTGTATGTAAAATGAATTATTACCTCTTATCCACTGCAGCAGTACATTACGCTCAACAGAAGACCCAAGATTTTTAGTCTACGTTCCCACAGAATGTTCTTCCACGATGTCTGAGTGTTTCTAATTGTACTTACTTCACTAACTGGTCATTCATATTGCTCTAATAGTATTAATCATTATGTACTTACAGGAAAGCTTTATTGGTCTAGTCTCCAAAGGGCGTTACAGTCTGAGGGTGAAACTCACTCCCATGCAGCTCATTTGCCAGCCGAGAGAATGCAGCGTTTACGTGTGATTTCTTGATGCATGGCCCAGCTGTTCAGTGTCTGCCTTGGAGATTTTCATTGGGATTGCATAAACCCTGGGTAAAACCTAGCTGCTGTCTCACAGAAGGAGTCCCATCAATTTTTAAATTGTTCTATTTGTTTGTTAAGCGTGTAAAGCTTGTGGCATTTATGTAAGAATCGCTTTGCTTAGCCCCTAAATAGGAACCACTTCTGACATGAAATACAACTGCTGTTTAGCATTCAAAAATAGTATGGAACATTTTAAAGTTGTGAAAATAGTTTACTCCTATAAAACTGCAGTGGTGTGGTAGAGAAGAAGAATCTAAGCATCCTCTCTGAAGTTAAGACTCTCTTATGCTGATTTGCAGTAAATATATCCAAGCCCTCTTAAACTCATACTGTCACCTGTTAGTCAGAGGAAAGACTTATGCCTATTGAATCCTCAGCAGTGTTTGCAGTAGCAAATGGGTTTTCCCCCTTAAGTACTAAGGCAGCCCAATCCTGCTTAGGTTGTGATATCTGATTAAATCACAGTTTGAGGCTTACACAATAATTGCTACCAGCTTAATTATTTCCCCTTATGTTTACCACTTCTGCTTTTCCACACATCTCTCTCCAGGTATTCATTTTTACCTTTCCAGATAAAAGACAAAACCATCCAAAAACTATCCAGCACCCAAGAGAAGCCATGAAATCATCCCTCCTGCTTATCCTTTCACATTTCTGTTTCCGAAGGAGATAGCAGAGTATTGGTTAACATGCGAGTAGTGTTAAGCTAATAGTCTTTTGTTTTGATGGTGATGCTAAAGTGGCTCAGAAAAACTTTTCCCAGTGTTTCCAGCTAGTGTATCTGTTGCACTACCTATTGTTTCAGCTTATTTGCAAATGCCTGTATAGATTTTATAACATCATGTTATTCATTCAGTTAGAAAAAAATATCCATGTGTTTTGCAGAAGTCACTGGCAGTTTGCAAAGGGCCTTTCCAGAGCCACTTACAGTTGCCTGGCTGTCTCTTGTATCTGCCTACCCACTGCTACGGATTTCTGGGTTTGCGTTTTCCTTTCATCTGCAGTGATCACCCACCTGTGGGAGCATGGTTCCCTTTTCCTCACATGCTCAGATGCTCTGGAGGACCCAGCCTGGCCCAAGACTACTCCCTTTTCCCATTGAGGCCTTGGGGCTGACTGGCAAGTGAAGGTGGATAATGGCTGGAGTATGGCAATGGACAGTGGAAAGTCATCTTAAGGCTTTTGTCAACACAACAATACGAAAGGAACTCCCTTTCTTACCCCATATTCATTGATGGACCAGCTCTGTGTCAGCGAGAGGGGAAGGGGGACTGCACAGACAGATCCCTTTGCTGGCCTTCAACAGGAGCACTGCTGTGAGATGGCCATTGGTTCTAGGGGACCTACATTCTGGCTTTCCTATTACTCAGCTTGGAGGCTGCAGCCACACTGCCCGCTCAGTCCTGCTCCTCATGGTGATTGCATAGGAAAATGCCAAGCTTTTCCTGAAATACTTTTACCAGCGGAGTGACACAGGCTGGGAGTCACCTCATCTTTTGATTTGTACGTGTGCATAAATATGAGCTGAGGAGGAGGGCAGTGAGAGCCAAACTGTCTGCACACACATTAATTTCTTCTGTCTTCTCCTTACAAAATCCATGTTGCTAGCCATAATCTACCCTTTTAAATCCATGCAGACTGTCACAAGCCACTTTGCGCTTGTCAGCAGGCTCTAGTTTGTTGTTGACCAGTGATACCAAATCTTCCACTGTATCAATGTCAGAGACAAAAAAAAATCCAAATATCCTCCTTTTTTTCCTCCTGAATGTCTGTGTTGTTTTTTTTTTGTTGTTGTTGGTTTGTTTTGTTTTTTAAAAAATAAGGATTGTATTAGCCTATTTTTGGTTCTGTTTGCTTTGCCTCTTTTATTTTGAACAATCTATTCTTACTTTTTTTTTTGCTTATTCCAATGGAGTGGTATAAATATTTTATCTTAAATGTACTCCACCAGAAGCAGAGTGAACATTAACTGTCTATAAGGGTTAACCCATTAGTGAAAAGGATGCCTGATAAATTGAAAGCATGGCTTTTAGCCAAGAGGGATCAGTATATTCTAAGCATTCATTTTCAGCCTCAGGAGTGGCAATTCATGTTGCCTGTATCAGATGTGATACAGCTTCTGAAAGAAGCAACCTCAGAGGCAAATCCTGTACGTTGCTATTCAGAGAGCTGGCCTCTGACTGTACACGTGAATTAAGGGCACTGCTTCCTTATGAAGTTATCATTGTATCTGAAGATGGAAACTGTAAGTCAGAGGCACAGAAAAACTGTAAACAACTTTAGAATGTTTGGATTCCATTTTCCAAATATGATGTGGTATGATTAATAGTGAATGATTTATTCAACTTATATATCAAGCGCTGTCATATCTTACACATTTTCAGCCCTATTTTCTTTTTCTCTGACTACTAAAATCAGTAATGAAGACAGGAATCAGATACCTTCAAGGAGCTCTTCATCCAAAGAAGCATTCCAATTCTTCAGAATGCATAATGGCTAATCAAGATGGTTGGAAGTGGATCTGCCATTGAAACAATACACGTTTTAAAGATATTTAAACCGCAGTTAATTTTCTTGATTCAAAAGAAAATAGACATTCTGTACTTTTTTCTTTATAAATTCATTTTTCTTCATAATATTTATTGCTTATTTTTCTACCTGCAAACTGCAATTCAACAAAACTGTATTTATTTTACAGCGTGTTTTATTTACATTGGTGCAAACATCTGCATAAAAGCAAGGAGCAGAATTTGAGACTTCGACAAATACGGGAGATGCTGAACTTGTAGTCACATTTTGTTACAAAGAAAAGCCATGCAGAGCCCCAGTGCTAGAACTGCTGGGATGCACAGGGATTTATGGCAGCCACATTGCTTGTGGACTGCAGCCACAGGGTTGCAGGCAAGCTTTTTTAGGGCCTTTGTTTTCTTAATATGATGCTAAACTCAATTTTTAGATGCTTATTTTGCATATGGAATCACTTCAATTTTCTCCATAGAAGCACTTCATATGTTTAAATATGGCAACATGTGCTCACACATGAATATGGCATGCTCTGAAACAGCTAAACTCCAGTTTAATGACGTCTGTTGTTCATTAAGGAAAAGCTCAACATAGTTTAAACAATGGGGAAAATTCATGTAATTCAAAATACAGTAACAGGAGATGTGTTTATTTATACATCTGTCATATGTATTTGAACTGTATTTTAGAATAGGCCTAGTAAGTAGAATGTGCTTGTTCTGAAATACATGAAGTGCACTGTCAGTATTCATTTTCAAGATTTGCAGTGGATGTATCTTGTTGTTGAAGGCGGAACACATTTGTTGACACAGCAAAACACAGAATAATTTCCCATCAAGGGCTCTCTCTTTGCTTTACTTTTCCTAAATTTACTGGCATGGAGAAAGGCACGTCAGCGGCTCATATAGAGCACGCAAGTAACATTTCCTTTCCCCAGTGTGATTATGCACTCTTGTTATTTCAGCAGTCTATGGAGAAACATCCTATGTATTCATGCAGTGACTTAGGAAAATTATCATTTGTATTGGCTTCCAGCTGTTCAATAGCAGTATATGCCGATCCACAAACAAGTTGTAATCACTTTGGGCTTATAATTCACCATTCATTACAACAGCCTTCTTGTTTTGCTTTCTCCTAAACCAGACAAGATTTGCAAGTTTGGCAAATAAATAGCGACAAAACAGTCTGAAAGAAACTGTTTCACAGGAGGGAAATTAAACCTCTAGAACCAAAACGCCAGCAGCAACAGTTTTCAAAGTTGTTTTACATAAACATCTATTTTCTGATTTATTTTGTTTTGTTACGTATCCCAAGAGTTGGAACACTTTCTAGAGAATTTCTGGATATTTGTGATTTCTTTCCCATTTATAACAGGAACAAA
Source organism: Centrocercus urophasianus (assembly GCF_019232065.1). NCBI lineage: Eukaryota > Metazoa > Chordata > Aves > Galliformes > Phasianidae > Centrocercus > Centrocercus urophasianus. The sequence goes on along the minus strand of NW_024884697.1, from coordinate 32,943,239 downwards.
AGGTGGCCTGTAGCCTAAGGTGAACAGATCTTGATCTCCTCTAGAAGGACAGCATCATCTTGAAGGACATGAACTGGCATTCAGCTTTCAAATGTAGGACTTTGTCTGAACAGAAACTGCAGCTGTAAGGTTTTTCAAGTAGCAAGCTGTTGATTGGGACAAAATGTTGGTGCAGCTGTTTGCCAACAATTTCCCTGCTTTGCCTGTCAGATGCATTTTTGGAATGTGAGATTCTCCCGTCAGGAGGCCTGCTCCAAGTCCAGCAGAAACCTCCTGGGCTGTAAAAAAATCCCATCAAACCTCACCCGGGCCCTAGGAGGAGACTTTCTTTTGGTAAGGTTCCAAACTTCCCAGCCCAGGATCCTCCAGAGACCTGCTTCTGCTCCCAGAAACTGCTGAAGGGAGACGTCATTGCCGTGAGCAAAGAAAAACAGGTGTCATCCATCTCATCTTGAAACGAGCACAGTCACATGCTCATGACGTGGGAGTCATCAGAATTGCACATGCTCTACACAGGCAATTACTTTTTGTCAGCTGCCTTTTATCCAAAAGCAGAATTCAAAACTACTACCAAGAAAACACGATGTGTGCAGCATAGAAAAATGTAGAATAAGATGTAGTCTGAACTCCTACCATACTCAACTTGCTTCATCACAGAGGATTGTTTACTTTTTTCCTCTTGCAGTTAACAGTTCCTGAGTGAATCAGCAATTGCATGCAGGGCTTTTGGAGCAGCACCTTAAAGATTTGTTGTTTCAGTCATGGTAGAACAAATCCAAAAACCTCAGCTTTGCAGATCTTCTGACAATTTATAGTGAGCTTGTTTGCCCTGTTTTTAAACACAGGCAGCAGTCTCCTCTGGAACCATTCTGTATTTAATGCAGATGGTGATTATTTACTCAGCGACCACAAATGCTCCATAAATGCTGAGGTACGGTAGCTGGTGTGCCAGAGTTGGACTGAGCTGATCCTATTTGAAAACTGATGTCCAAATGGTAGAGGTCTGTGTGAAGAGGCAGTGGAAACAAGCAATTTCCTTATTATTTCCTGTAGTTTTTGATACTGGGTGAAATAAAGAAATCTGTGCTACAGATCACTACCTTTGGTCAGGTTCCCCTTCTCAGAGGCCTTGTGGTGAACTGTAACATCAGATTAGTTTCAGAGGTCTCGAAGGCAGTTGCACTGATAAATCTGGACTGGTGTAGGGTGTTTTCCCCCCCAAAATACCCACTGAGACACCAACCAGGGAGTTGCTGGTATAGACTGAAGAATCGCATTTGAATCGTGTAATAGCCAACTGGTTGATCTACCCATAGCCACAAAGGGTTAGCTGCAATTTCTGAGCTGGTCTGATTAGACTTTATTTAATGAGATACTTGATTGCATTACAAGGCTGCAGATCCCTTTGTTTGTGAAGTTCTCTCTTCTTTGCTGAGTTGTTTAGACATTACCATTACAGTGTTTAGGTGTCTGTAATCTGTTCAATGGGTCACAAATGTGCAACAAAGGCTTTTTTTTTTTTTTTTTTTTTTTTTTTTTTGAGTCAGTCTTTGTTGTTACAAAGGCTTTGATAGAGTTTATATTTTTTTATACAGGAGCCTCATAGGAGAGAAAGCAACGAATAGGCTGGAAAATAAAAAGCTCCTTCCCAGGTAGCATAATATTGTGTTACCCTTGAGTTGTATCACAGTGAAAATTCCTAGCTAGGGAGTGTTATTAAAATATGATTCGATATCAATCTCATTATATGATATGAATGAAAGCTCAAAGCGATGTGTTTGCATTCGCTGCCACTGAGGTGCCATTTCTGCTGGCAGGCACACGTTGCTCCATTATCATTATCCTGCATTTCTTCATTTTCTAGGCCCTATTGTAAGGTACCAGCCAACTCTTGAGAAGGCTTCCAGTGGTGAGAAGCCTGGGCAGCCTCTTCCTGCTCTTTCTCAAAGGGAACTGGGTGCACGCAGCTCCTTGCAGGACTCAGCCTCCTCTGAGGAATAGCCAAGCAGCTCCCACTGTTCCAACTTCTTCGAAAACATACTGCTATTTTAATGTCAGTGGTGGCATTTTTTCCCCTAAACATTTAGACTCCGTCATAGTAACAGCTGCTTTTAGTTTTCAGTTTGTTTTCTCGTCCTTTACGTCCTAAAAATGATAACATTTAAATTTATTCTCTTCAAATGTTAAGCTCACAGTTTTTAACTTCCTGTAACTATAAACATTTGCGTCAGTAGCAGTTTGTGAGTTGCTTTGGATGTCTTATGCATAGGTAAATTTTTATATAGATTATTTTAAAAAAGATATTTGCAATAGCAATCACATGAATTATACAGAAGAAGAGAGGCTCAGGACAACAAGAGGGAAAGCATCAAAACTAGCATTCCCAATCTCTTTTTAAAAATCAAGAAGCTAAAAATAATAATACTGTAACTAGATAACAGAGGGGATCAATGGTGCAGTTTTCTCTCTATAGATAACTTTAATCGGGTTGCCTGTTTAAATAACTGCATGTTCAAAATCTTGATATTAACAGCTGAATATTTGATTGTCAAAGTCAATTCTAAAAGGAAAACGTACTTAAGACCCTTGAACATAACCCTTAACAAATGTTAACAAATGCTATTTATATTACTATTATAATTGCCATATTTGAATGATGCTGGAAATAAAGTGGATGCAAAAATAGATGCTTCCCAAGCATAACTGGTTGGTTACATACTTTGCTCAAAATAAGAAAAGTCTTAATTTTGCCAGAGAGGTCCGACGTTTCTTTTCAGAATGGTCTGATCAACAAGAAAATCACAGACAATCAGACATAAGGAGAAGAGTGCACGTGAGTCTTCTGCTTATATAAACGCAACACAAGATCTTCATCATGTCCATGAAAGGTGCTTTTCCACTCAAGTTCTGATTCTTGTAAATCTTTATTCAACTTGCTTTTATTTATAAGAAACCAGAACAACATCCTTATATAAAATTCTGCAATTGATTCATTTGACAGAGGAGAAGAATATTTGTGTGATTTTTGTGTACAAGTCTAAAGAAACAGAATTACTGTCTAGTAATATTGAAACTTTACAATGAAGTTGAAACCTGCTGCTGGTGGTAGCTTTGAAATGGTATTGCTTGATGCAGGATGGCAGGATGGCTAAGGCAAAGTGTGTTCTACCATCCAGCTTAAGAACAAAATGTTTAATAAATGGATGGTGTTTATTAACCAGAAACTATACCTGTCCAAAGGAGAAATGCACAAAAGGTATACAAACTTATAGATTTCACAGACATAGAATCAAAGAATCATAGAATTGCTCAGGTTAGAAAAGACCTTAAAGACCATCAAGTCCAAGCACAACCCAACCATACTACTATATATGTATACATCAACACATATATACAAATACATATGTATACGTACGTATGTGTATTTATGCATATATATACAGACAGATATTTCACATCAGTTCATTCTCTACCATACTTTTCCCTTTTGTAAAGTAAGGGCATGAATCTTTGAATGTCACTTTAAGCACTGTTTTGCACAGAACTTTCTGAATTTTCTAAGCCTGGAGAGAACTTTTCACCAATCACACAGTTATGGTTTGTTGTACATCCTCTTCTGGATCAGAGCTGCTAGCATTGGTTAATAGTAATAATTACTATTAAAATAGCGTTTCTTCTTTTTAGAAGACTCATGACAAAATATTTATTTGATTATGCCTCTCCAATCCTAATGTTCTTTGAACATTTTCAGTGATTTATGTAGGATAACACTCTTGTCTTTAAAGTATAATTGCAGGTTTTCTTCCTGGTCTGGTGCAAGGGCTACAAATGCATTCTCTAAGATCATTACAGGACCTCAAATAGGCTAAGAGAGGCTTCCTTCTGATCAGCTCAATGTTCTGTATACTGTAGGAAATGAATAGTACAATTCACATAAATTTGCATTAATAATACTGAGTTCCTATCAAAGACTAAATATAATCTACATTTCAAAAAAAACAAAACAGCGTGGCCAACATTTCTTCTGATAGGTAACCTACTTGAATATCAGCTTTATGGCTGTTTGTATGTATAAATTAAAAACTTCTTTTTAAAGATTTGGGTTAAAAGCAAAAAGCTATGAACCCATCTAAGGCAGCTGAGGTCCCATCCTCAGAATACACCTGGAGGATTTCTACATTGCCCTGTGTTTTCACATTCCAGTTCACCTGTTTCTGCTGGCACAATACCAAGTTTGTCATATTCCCAGCGCAGAGCCAGCTCATACCTTTCAAGGGCTATTCACAAAAAAATCACAGAGTTCCTCAGTTTGGCAGGACCTTCTGGGTCCACCTGCTCCAACCCCTGCCTCAGAGGGTCACCAGAGGAGGGTACCAAGGGCCACATCCAGGCAGCTTCTGAAGATCACCAGGGAGGGCAACCCATGGCCCCTGGGCAGCCCGCACCATTGCACAGGAGCAGTGCTCAGTGCTGTTTGCTCCAGCTGCGCTCTGTGCTAGCTAACAGATCTCCCAGCACGCAGATGCTGTAAACTCATGCTTGTTTTTGAATTTGGAAGGTGACAGGATGGTAACACTGACAGCAGTGGGATTTTCCCCCACTTCAGTTGCTCTGCATCTTGCAGAGCAATTGTGGTGCAAGATGTATTAAGAGGGGAGGGATCACATCAGCATGGAGACCTGGGATGACTATCTGTTGCTCCACACCTTCCGTTCCAGGAAGCAAATGAGCTTGCACTGAGCCCTCAAGGAGTGGGACTACAGAACTGGTTACACCTCACTGCTGTAAGTTCATGGCTGGTTCAGCACTGGCAAGCTGCTCTTTCTCAGCTAGGGGGGACGTGTAAGACAATCAATCGTGTGGCTTGTGTGTGGATGATGGGTACAAATAATGTGCTTGAAATAGCAGCTGGCTTTCCGATAACGGGCTTCCCAAAGTGTGCTGAGTGTCATTAATAGTATTCATGTCTGCAGGTTGCTTGCCAGAAAAGGTAAGTAAATACATTTATCAGAATTCAGCACAGACAAGCATCAAAACGAAGCATGCAGAAAAGGTATGTGAAGAAAGTGTATCCACCTTGGGAATTTCAGGGGCCAAATCAAGTCTGTTCTGCACGGGCTGCTTCCTGGAGTGGCAGCTGATGGGCTGCAGACAAGGAGTGCACAACTGCTGGCAGCACAACCAATTCTATCAGAAGCTCTCTGCCTCTGCTCGGGCTGCATTCGGAGAACAGGAGCACCTCAAGGAAAATCAAAGTGGTGTTTTATATCCCTCTACATAGCCACTGAGGCTTACAGGCCGTGCAACCTGAGACAGCACAGTGATGATATGTTTGGTATAAATCCAAATCATTCTGGCAGCGTGACTCTGCCTCCACAGAGAGTGGTGCTTGCATAAAAGCCATGCTCAGGTTACCTGTAGCTCTTATCTTCACATGGAAGTATTGTGAGCTACATGTCTGCTCTCTTTCTCTCATTTTCCTTGTCTCGCCATGGAATATGCTTTCGATCATAAAAGACCAAGGGAGAGAGAGGAAATATGTCCCTAAAATGGAAGCAAAATCTCATTCCACTACAGGTAGTGTCTATAACAATAACATTTTCATTGGCCATAGTAAAATTAGAAATCACTTCCTGTAATGCCTTCATCATTGAATGCAAAGAATGGCAGTCACCACAGTCTGGATTTGGTGCCTACAGCTTGACCATTCTACCCTTCTACACCCTGAGGGGCTCATCCCAAGCTTTTTACAACCTGGAACATTCTTCCCAAAACTGCACTCCTTTTCTGCTGCAAGCTTTTTCTCCTCCCTGCAGAACAACTTTACAGTGTTAAAAACCATGCCTGAAGAATGAAAGTTCCTGTGCTGACAGGAGATGTTCCAATGCCTTCCTCCACGCGAGCGTCTGAGTGCTAAGCAGTGAGTGAGCACCAGGGCTGGGCTGTGACTCCAAGGCCAGCTGGAGACTGGCCACCAGTGGTACATCCCAGGGACTGATGCTGAGGCCAATACTGACTTTTCTCTTTTATGATGCAGACAATGGGACAGGGTGCACCCTCAGCTGTTCTGCAGATATGTGACACTCAAAGCCTGAGCAGGCACAGTCCTGAGCAACCTGCTCTGGGTGACCCTTCTTTAGCAGGGTGCTTGGACTGGATGATCTCCAGAGGTACCTTCTGCATGTGACTGTGTTTCCTGGAACAGGGCATATGCAAAAAAGAGATGCAAAGCTGTTTGGCAAAGGGTGGAACTTACAACATAACACGCACTACATGCTCTTTGCCAGAGATGGGAATGTCTGCAGATGTTGAATATAGGACATTTATGGATTTTTAGTGTTGTCAGTAATTTAAGCACACTGGCAATATGGATCTATTGGTTAGGGCCTTAACTCACATCACAAATCATTAGGTACTTTCATATACTTTTGCATGTTTTTCCTTTGAACTGTTTTAGTTGTCAGAGACTCCTTTTGCAGACAAGAAAGTTTTAAGCAATTCCATTTTTTTTTTTTTTTAATTTCTTTTCAGAAAATACTCTGGTTATATTTAGACTTCAGGAAGAAAGGGCAGCAGTGAGTTAGACTGTTGATGTCTGTGTAATTTGCTTTATTCATTACACTGATAATTCAGTAGTCTTTTGCAACAGATTTACAAAACTCATTTATATGCAAACAATGCAGTTATAAGGACTAATTGGAGTATTTTATTTTAGCAGCACATGGCACATAAAATTTGGAACTTAGGCACCTCTGCCAGTCCAGAGTTTAAAGCCTAAGTGTGCAGGGAAATGGTGTGTCTGGTTTGGGGGTAGGTCACAGAACCAGGACAAGGAAAGAGGCAGCAGGGAGCCTGCTATCCCTCTGGTTTGTGTCTGCTTGGCACAAGGATGTTGGCGTGACCAAGACTCTACAGATTATCTTCTGCTAACTGTAAGCATGATCTGCTTGTTCAAGGATCTGAGATCCTTACAAATGTTGTTAAAGTGTCTCTTCAAAAGGAAATGGAGAAAATCTTCCTGCCTTCTTGAAACATGAAATGGCCTGATGGCTAAATCCAGAAGCACATTGGCACATAACACAGGCAACAGTTAGAATATGTATTTCTAAATCCACCAGTACAGACTCTAACAGTACATCCTAACTTTCTGTTCACTTGGCAGGCTGCATCTACCAAAACTCACCTACAATCACTGGAGCACCTAAATTTGTGATGCTGAGAATACATAGAATTACTGTCAACTTGCCCAAGCTAACTGTGATTGTCTACCTCACCCAGCCTGGGATGCACAGACAGGTGACCAGTGCCTCCCAAGAGGCCCACCTCCATGGGCTTCCTCCTTCCTGATGATCTCTGCCACTATGCCAGAGTGCTGGGATCATGAAGGGAGCAAGCAGAAGGAAATGTCCTCTGCACTGTGTAAGGATGGAGAACCGTCCCCAGGGAGGCTGGCAGCAAATGGCTGCAGGGCTGCAGCAGAGTGCCCTTCTGATTTTTGTTAGTATTTGTTATGAAAAGTGTTAAAATGCATCTGAAAAATCAATTGTTGTTATGCTCCGTCTCATTTCTGAACTTTTTGAACTGATGCTCTGTAATGTGACAAGTAGCTTTCAAGATAAGGCACCTTTTTCATAAATGGAAAATGAAGAAAGAAATACAGCGTGCAGGGAGGGTGATGCTGTACAGAGTGCAGCTCCATTCTGCCCAGCACTCAGTTCTGGAGAGATTAGTATCACATTTTAATGAAATTGCATCACATTTTAATGTGACTTGTATGCATTAATGCAACCCTCGGCAGGAATGTGTCAATCTCAGAGGTGCACTGGGGGACTTAAAAGGGTCAGAACTCAGCAGCTGTCCTTCCATGTGGCACAGGAGATGCTGCGGAGCCACCAAGGATACTGCGGAGAGCTCGGATATCTTTCATCTGTTCTGAACAATATGGACATTTCTGGGGCTTGGATGACCAGAAAACCTGCAAAAGCTGCAATCTCTTGCTGTTATCACCGATATTTTATACCCATCTGGAGTACTGTGTCCAGGTTTATGTTGATTTAGATGGGATATGAGGAACAGGTTTTTTATAATCAGAGTGGTGAGGCACTAGAACGGGTTGCCAGAGAGGTGGTAGGTGCCCCAGCCCTGAAGGCTCTTGAGATCAGGCTGGGTGAGCTCTGAGCACCTGATGGAGCTGTAGGTGTCCCTGTTCACAGCAGGGAGTTGGACTAGATGGCCTTTGAGGATCCATTCCAACTCAAATGAGTCTTCGATTCAATTATTTCAAAAGGTCAATTCAGTTTCTTGTTTTCAGGAAATGTTCTCCTTAACACCTCCTCAAGCTCTTTTTAACCACAAATGAGTATATGAACTTCAACAGTGAGTGTCAGTCACCAAGAAAAAGGAAAAGCAATGTCTACAGACTCAAAAGCTCAAGCAGACCTTGTAATGTAGAGGCAATTATTGCTACATTCTTGCAGTTACTGAGAATCTGCCCAACCATCAGTTCCACCCATCAGCATTTTTCTCCTACCTGGCTTTTAGGGAATAAATAAGAATAGGAATCAAAAACTAGAGTAAAATATAAAGTAAAATAAAATTGAATCTTCTCTTCAGAATGCTCCACAGAATAAAACCTTTCCTTGGGAATATTACACTTCTTCTGCTGTGTAATTCCAGGGTGCTATTACACTTGTTTCAGATGACCTCCACCAAGCAAGAAGGAAGAGTATCTCCTTGCAAACCAAGATTCAATTCATTTAAAATCCTCTGAGGGAAAAAGCTGTAGGCAGAAGAGACCTGGCAGGAAGTTTATATGCTATGGGTGTGAGATGTTCACCATAAAATGCACATCTAAATCCGGTGACCGCTTTCTTCCATTACTAGCACCAGAATACACAGAAGCAGTTGCTCAGTGTGAAACAGCTCATGTGAGTAACAGAATGCAATTAAATTAACTGGAGTCAGGCACCCATGCCAGCTTTTCCTGTAGCACAGAAATGGGAATTACAGAGTGTCGTTGCTTAAAAGGATTTATAAGTAAGGTCTTGCATGAGAGCAGCATATATATTCCACGCAGTGATGCAAATATGTAGTGTGCCTATTCCTGAAAAGCCAGCAGTAGGTAGAAAAATATATAAATAAATAGGGTTTATCCCTCATTTTGATACACATTTCTGGAGCAAATCTAAAACAGCAGCTGTGATTTCACGACTCCCGCAGGACCCTGGAGAATCCCACATTCAGTCCTGGAGGATTTTTACTCACTTTAAAAGTGATGGTGATATAAAAACATAGCTAGAAAATGGCTTACTCTCCATTTTTATGGAGAGTAGGGCCATCTATTACTTTATTCCTCTGACCTGCAATTTTGCAGAACTCCAGGGCTGGCCAGAAGTCAACTGGAGGACCAGAAATGCAGTATCAGGGCTCAGTGTTGGTGGGCTTTTTCATTCCTAATGGAAAGGTGAGGAGTAATAGCTGGGCATCAGAGGCAGGGGGTAGGATTTAGGACGTGGATGACACACAATCATCTGAAGTTTTATTTCATTCCATAACACTTTAAAGCCCAAGAAATGGCATAGGTTAGGAGAGTAGGTGTCAGAACACATTTTTAAAATCAGCAATACAGCTTCTAAAGCAGTCTCTGCAAGCCATCTCCTTGCTGTGAAACACATGGGACCACTTTCAGCAGCACGTCCCCGTGCAGATACTGCCTGTGCTGGGCTGAACCTGGGCCCTGCTCCCTTCGCACCGCCTCAGGCAACGCTGCAGTGCCTGCATGCCCCAGGGCATCTCCTGGGAGCGTGGCCCTGCAGGTATGGCTCTGGCTGTGGACTTCTGCTGTGTAGCACTGAGACATCCACATGCACACTCACGTGCATAGTCATCCTTCTGACAAGAAAAATGACATTATTTAGGATGAAAGGAAGGAGAATATTACTGTAAGCATGTCTCTTCTTGAGGGAAGGATGCAAGACTATGGTTGAAGGATGCAGTAAATCTAAATTTAGCATCAGCAGTAATGAAACAAAAACACTAACATGGCAAATAGGGCAAAAACTCAGCCTGGTGATGCTAAGTCATTTAAACATTTTTTGGTTGGTAACTTTCATAGAATGATATAATCATATAGGCTGGAAAAGACCACTGAGATCATCTAGCCCAATCACCAACCTACCACCACCATGCCACTAACCATGTCCCTCAGTGCCACATCTCCAGAGACACCTCCAGGGACAGTGACTCAACCACCTTGCTGGGCAGCCTGTGGCAATGCATCCTCCTGAGAAGACATTATTCCTAATATCCAACCTGAATGTCTCTACATTATGCCACTGATTTCAGTTTTTGGCCAGGTGCCACCTGGCGCTCTTGCAGCCAAAAAAAGCAGCTCCTTGTTGCACTCTCCAGAATTCAGTAGGAAAACAGCATGTGCTTCAACTCAGACACAGACTGCCATGAGCAGGCACAGCACTACTGATAGGGAACTGCACACAAATGAGGATGAGCTGCTGCTGCCACACTGGTAGGGCTTTAATCAAGGGCATTGGTGAGGCTGCACCTCAAGTACTGTGTTCAGCTTTGCACCCTTCACTTCAAGAAAGACACTGGAGTCTTAGAGTGTGTCCAGAGAAGGAGAGCAAAGCTGTGAAGGGCTTGGAGCACAAGTCTTATGGGGAGCAGCTGAGGGAGCTGGGATTGTTCAGTCTGCAGAAGAGGAGGCTCAGGGAAGACATTATTGCTCTCTACAGTGACCTGAAAGGAGGTTGTGGGGAGGTGGGAGTTGGCCTCTTCTCCCTTGTAACGGTGTTAGAATGAGAGGTAATGGCGTTAAGTTGTGGCACAGGAGGTTCAGGTTGGACATCAGAAAAATGTCTTCTCAGAAGGAGTGGTGAGGCATTGGCACAGGCTGCTCAGGGAGTTGGTGGAGTCACTGTCCCTGAAAGTGTTCAAGAAACGTGGAGATGCGACACTGAGGGACGTGGTTAATGGACGTGGTGGGGATGGGTCAATGGTTGGGCTAGATAATCCTAGCTGTCTTTTCCAACCTTTATGATTCTGTGATTTCAAGGGGTGTTTGCGGTGTCAAGGAGCACATCCTGCTTGAGGCATGGGCACCAAGTCAATGAGGAAAAATGCTGTGTCAGGAAACTCATGTTCACAGCAGAAGTTAAAGCTGGGAAATCCTTCACATCAAGATGAAGGACTCACGAATGGCTGTCAGACCATGTAAAATTGCATAATTCCTTTAAATGTGAGATTGCAGCAAAAAAGAATCACAACATAACTGCTAGGCATAGTGAAGTAGATACAGCCGTCCACCCCCAGACCTTGGAAAAAAAAATAATTAGGCATCACTTATCCTGCTATCATTACTTGAGAGTAAAAGTCAAACCGACACTTTACAGGGGTGGTTTCTTTTTTAATTATTATTTTATTTTTGGTAAAATATGAGTGGAATATTTAAATGCTGTAGCATCGGTCTGCTCTTAGGTCATGGCTGTGTAAGAACAATTTCGGTGGTGAGATCTGAGGCCTTTTGGTCAGGAGGCCGAGAGGAGCGGGCTGCAGCAGGGACTGGTGCACGGCAGAGCCTCCCTTTGGGCCGGTCCCCCTCAGTGGGGTCCCGCACACTTTAACCCTTCGTTTCCACGCGCGAAGAGACAAATCGCGATGCAAGGCACGGCGTGAGCCCACAGGGCCAAGGCGAGAGGCCAGGCAGGGCACGGGGCACCCGACATTTTGGCAGCCCCGAGGGCCGCGGCCCCTCGGTCCCTTCAACAAGTGACAAGATGGAGCAGGGTAGCCGTTCGGACCCCGCCCGGCGGGGCCCAGCCGCACACCCCCGGCCCGGAGGGGCGGGACTGCGGGGCAGAGGCCGCCGTGCGGAGCCGCCCGCCCAGAGTGGAGCGGCTCTCCGCGGCCCGGCCCGCACCTGGCGGCACCCGCCCCGCCCCAACCTGCCGGGGCCGCCCGCGGCGCCCTCCATTGCGCAGCCGGCCGCCGGGGCCGGCGTCCCTCCGCGCCTCCCCCTCCCGCAATCCTTCCTCCGCTCGCCCCTCGCCTGTCCCCGGCTGAACCGGGGGGAGCCCGCCCCGCTCGGCGTCCCTCAGGCTCCGCCGCCTCCCCTCCCCCCGCGAGGCCGCCGCCCCTCCGCGCTGCCCGCCCGAGCCCCGCTTCCCCCCGCCTCCCGCCGCCCAGCGCGGGTCGCCGCCGCGCCCTGCCATGAGCGCCCCGCCGCACTGAGCAGCACGCGCGGAGCCATGCCGGGCTGGAAGAAGAACATCCCCATCTGCCTGCAAGCCGAGCAGGAGCGAGGTGAGCGTTCGGGGAGAGGGAAGAGGGGAGGCGGGCGGGCGGGGGGCTGCCGCCGCTGTGCCGGCGGTGCCCGCTCCCGGCCTGGATGGGCGGCCCCACGCCTCCCACGGGCTCGGCGGCGGCGGAAAGAGAGCGGCGGCGGCGGCGGCGGGGGGTCGGGGCTGGGTGGGCGCCGCGCCGAGCCTCCCCGCTCCGCTGCTGGCAACTAACTTTTGTCCGCCGCCGGCCCCCGAGCCGGGCTCCTGGGTGAGCCGCGCGGAGGAGCCTGCGGCACCCTCAGCGACTTCGTGGAACTTCCCGGCGTGGGGCAGCGACCCCCGCCCGCCCCCGTGAAGCGGCGCCCGGGCGCGGCGGGCTCCCCGCCTCTGCTTTCGGGGAAAGGGGCCGTGCCTTTCGCGCATCCCCGGGGACTGCGGGGGTCCCCCGAGCCGCCCCCGGACCGGTGGCGACCGAGGGGCAGCCTCGGGTCTCCCAGCCCTGGCTGCGTGTTCCTTTGGCACCGTTCGGAGTAAGCTAAAGAAAAGGTGACTCGGTCCTCCCCGCAAAGAGGGCTTCTACCACCAGAGGTTATCATGGCACTGCCTTAGGGTCTGTCTGAGTCAGAGGGAAAAGAGCCGGTGCACCTACGTTTGGGAACTTCCAGGTCTGCCTGTCCTCTTCCACCTGCCTCGAATCCTATGTTCTGTGTGCCCTGTTCTATGGCAGCACATGAAGCCGTGAAGTAGGACAGTTGTTTTTTGTCTGTTGCCTTATTGAAGAGAAAGCTGTCCTGTTGGAACAGAAATCGACCAAAAAAAAAAAAAGAGGAGGTTTGGTTTGCTCTGTGAAAGTGGTGTGCTCCTGCACTGGAGGTGAACTGCCTCGGAGCTGTGCCCTGCTCCTTGCTGTAATTCCTGCCTTAAGGGGCGGCTGCTGGCAAACATATGACGTAATAAAAATAGTAAGTGAGGTGGGAGCAGGTATCTCGCCTGCGAGAAGCTGTGTTTTGTCTCTCTCTTTAGAAAATGCAGTCATTACTGAAATGTGAGGTTGAATGTCTTCATGTCAGGAATGTCTGTGCAGCTAAGGAATCACAGCAGTAGGATAGAAGACAGTTGTCAGAATGTATCAGATGCTTTTACAGATGGGGAAACTTTAAAAAGGGTCTAATCTGGATACGTCAGAAACGGGGAAGATTTTCTCCTTTCATTCTGCATAAAGGTTGTGTCATGAGCTGTGCCATGCAGGCTCGTCTTTGCTGGAAGCAAGCGGTGGTCAAGGCTTTGATGGGTCTAGTGCTGATTAGAACACCGATTTGTTAACTGTTCCTGTCTGTTAATATGTTTATTTAATCCTTCCTCTTCAGTTTGGAAGTGGATAGATTTATATTACAATAATGTTATCACTGTGATGCTTCTCATTGCTGTGTTTCTACTGTGCAAATAAAAGAGCTCTTCTGTGCCTGAAGTAAATGATTACTTCCTGAAGTATGTTTCATTGCATATTGCTGTAGTTTAGCTAATAATTGAGCAGGGCTCCAGTTACAAGAACTCTTCTTCCTTAGACTAAAAAAAAATATGAAATGGTCCAAATTGTTAATCAGCACCAAATTTAACTGTCCTTGGGCGTAAAGAGTAGATGAAATAAAGGCTTTCAAACTAGCCAGAAGAATGGCCAGTGCAGTAATGAATTGAAGGTGTATCTTTAGCTAATGTAGAAGTTTAGCATGGCATTGAGTTAAAAGGCAATTACAGATACGGTTAAATTCTGGTTCAGAGCCAGTTGTGCTAACATCCCCCTCTGCCGTTTCTGGAAAATATTTCCATTCCGATGCTCTGCAGAGCACTTGATGTGTGTTGTGCTATCGAGACTTCTGTGAATGTCAGTGCTGTTGTTTTAAACAATCATCGAGTCCATCTGTCGATATTCTGTGATTTACATATGGAACAGCATTGGATATAGAACAAATACAGCTTACATTATAGAATATGTCACATCCCATACACTGGTGTGCTTATATATGAAGTATCCATTTATCTATCTCAGGTTCTGGTGGATATTGAATAATAATACATACATGGAATATTTTTGTTCAGTAACGTATAAGAAGCACTTCATGCATTATTTGGATTGATGTACGTGCAACCTGGCTGTTTAAGCAGTGTTTCTCTTCACTGCAAGGAGCTCATCTCCGTTGCACCCTGCAGTTGTCGGTAGGACAGTGGCAATGCATCAGCTGTGTAACAGCCCAGCAGCTCTCTGTCAGCTCGGTGCGGTAAAGGGAAGAGGTGGAAAAAAAAGTGGGAAACTAGTGAGTAGTTTAATAATCCTGGTTCATCCATGTGCCTTCAGCTGGCTCGCTTCTTCAGTCTCAGCTTGGTTGCATCTGCTGTCCACGTAGGTCTTCTCTGTTATAACAATGTTAGTGTGCAGCCTTAATTTCAAGTGCAGTTGTAGATATTGTAGCAGCAAGTTGGAATCAGAAAAGGAGAGGGTGCTGGAAGTGGGGAACAGGGAAGGAGAGGTTGGCTGTTGGCACAACTGATTTGTACTGACCGTCTTTCCCCAGACACTTCTTCAGAATTCACTGTTCTCCTTTCAGCCCTGTCTTGGGAGGTGTGCTTGCTGCATGTGTTTCTATATAGAGCTGCCTGTGCCCCTGTCCCTGGCTGTGGGAAGGAGGATGTGGTGGGCGCTGTGATGTGGGGCTTAGAGGTGGGTGGGTTTGCTAAAGCGGCTGTGGGGGCTGTGAGGAAAACTCAGAATCAGGTGTATCCCCGTGCCACTGTGGGATGGAAAGCTCCGTTCGTACCAATGTTTTGTCTCCATCCAAAGCAACACAGTATTGCTTCGGGAACATCTCACATGGCTACTGTGTCACCTGGTGCATCAGAAACATGATGCGGGCGCTGCTGCAGTTGCACGTTGCTGAATAAAATGTACGTGAAATGTCATTATTTTTATGGGAAGAGCTGTCAGGATATTGGAAACAGTGATACCACTGCATGGGCGTGCTGGGCGTGCTCTAAGCAGGGTTATTTTAGTATATCACTATCCTTGTTTGCTCCTTCCTTGCTTCAGAGTTTTTCTTCTGTGTTGAGTGCTTGCCTCAAAAAGTCCTTTGCTCAGCCCTTCATTGTAGTTCCTTCAGGTCCTGCACTGAAATGGAGGTTATCCAAAAACTTGACCAAACAAGAATTTTGCTAATGGAAATTGGCCAGTTGTACTAAAATGGTATAACAGAGAAGCAGTCAACACTGTTAATTCAGCTTGGCAAAAATTGATACACTAAGTGAAGGAGAACAGCACGGCATGTGCCACCCCCATATTCTGCATCTCTCAAAAAATGGCACAATAGGATTTATTTTTATTTGATGGCAATCTAATCCTGTTATAAACCACTGAAAACACTCCTTGAGGTGACATCTGAGCAAATACTTTGAGAAGAATGTTCCCAGAGTTAATTTTGCTCATTATCTCTTCCAGTCAAGTTATATGAAGGTATTTTATGGAACTCCTAATTCAACCTTATAGCTGATCAAGTTTGACAGGAGTACGGAAAATAAGATTTGCATATTTTGTGTGTTCACTGAGGGGCTGCTTGGGATCCCTTAATGTACGTGGTATTAATTATAAGAGTGCATCTAAGTATATACTTTGATCTTGATGATAAAACCGGGTTATTATTATTTAAATCTAGCATGCCTTCCATAGATGTTCTGCTTCTGTTCTCAGTACAGTAGCCCGGTTATTTTGAGGATGAAGGAAAGACTACATTTTTTATTTCTTGCTCATGCATTTATCCGTCTTAATTTCTTTTCGTCAAGGAAATAAGTTGAAATTTAGGAAATGTTTTAAAGGAAATATTTTAAAACCCTGCACTCAAGGATTAAAGAATACACATTACTTTGTGAATCTTGCCTCAAATGCAAAGACAGTGTGCTCTGATGGAAGATGTTGTGACAGCGCACATCTATCTCTGAGCTCACTGCTGTGCGAGCTTGTCTGCTTATTTTAATCTGGGAGAGAATCATTTTCTCAGATAAGTGAGAGATACAGTCCCATTATTGGACTTAATTGTGTTATTGTGGCTTAGCAATTTACATCCGATCAAATGAGGCTGCTTTAGCAGGGGATATGCTTCATGCTCTTTCTGGATACAAGTTAAAAGAAAAAAAAGCTTATATTTCAACACAAAAGGATAAGAATAGCTGTTCACTGTCTGTAAGCTGAGGCCTAATAGGGTAAGAGGAATCTCATCCTTCTCCGGCCTAAGTGGGACCTCAGAAGCTGAAGAAAACAAGCTGAAGACCCGGTACTTGCAGTCGGTTGACTGTATTTGTAAACTTTGGGATGTCGGGAAAATTGGGACTGGAAACCTTGCTCAAGGGCTTTCTGTGTTTCTTTATCTGTTGTCTCATATGCGCGCACTGGGTTTACGCGGGAAGGTTTTGATAGCCACGGCCTGCGGGGCTGCCCCACATCAGATCAGAGCAGCTCCAGCCGCTCCATCACGTCCCCGTCGCGGCCGGAGCTGAGCCCCGAGCGGCGCTGGGTGTGCTCCGAGAGAGCAGGCTGAAGGGACGGAGTAACTGCTGTGCAACAGCAGCTGGGGGAGAGAAGAGAGATGTGAGACACGGCCCCGCAGGCACCGAGGTGAGGGCAGGAGGCGCCTCGGGCGCGGCGAGGCAGCTCCCTGCGGCCCAGGAGAGGCGCACTGAGGAGCGGGCCGTGCCCCGCAGCCCGCGGGCGCCGCGCCGAGCCGATCCCCGCGAGCGGCCGCGGAGGTGCCCGCGGGCAGCGGTGGATGAGGTCTGAAGGCCGCAGCGCGTCGGGCCGTGGCTGCAGCCCGTGGGGAAGGGCCCGCGGTGGGGCGAAAGGCCGGGGAGCTGCCGCACGTGGGGAGCAGCGTGGGGCGGCGCCTGAAGGGCGGGCCCTGCGGTACGGAGCCGTGCTGGAGCGGCGCTGGGAGAGCTGCCGTGGGAAACGCGCACAGGATGGGTTAGGGAAGGGCGGTGTGCCGTGGGGGGGGACGTGTGGAGCAGGAGCAGAGAGACCGAGGAGAGGCAGATGTGTGCTATGGGCTGACTGCAGCCAGTGCTCGCTGTTCCTCTGCACTGCTTGAGGGAAGGACAAAGAAGTGGTGGATGGATGGGGGAAAGTTTTTAGCTTGCTTTTAGTTCTCAGTGCACTATCCTGTTGTTAAGAGGCAACTAATTGCATTAATCTCCCTGTGCTGAGCCTGTTTCCTCCTGACAGTGCTTGGTGAGTGATGTCCCTGTCCTTGTCTCAACCCTTGAGCCCTCTTCTGTGGTGTTTTCTCACCCTGTTCTTTGAGGAGGGGCAGTGAGAGAGCAGTGTGGTGGAGCTCATCAGCCCACGAGGGTCAGACCTGCAATGTGTCACATGCCTCCTGAGAATCAAATCAGAAGTCAAATGAATCTTGCACAGCTGGTCTTTCTTCACTTGATAGCCTGAACAGTGAGGAAGGTCACAGAATGGCCAGGGTTGGAAGGGACCTCAAGGATCATGAAGCTCCAACTCCCCCGCCACAGGCAGGGCCACCAACCTCCCCATTTAACACTAGACCAGGCTGCCCAGGGCCCCATCCAATCTGGCCTGGAACACCTCCAGGGACGGGGCATCCACAACCTCTCTGGGCAGCCTGTGCCAGCACCTCACCACTCTCTCTGTGAAGAACTTCGCCCTGACATCCAACCCAAATCTTCCCTCCCTCAACTTCAAACCATTTCCCCTTGTCCTGCTGTCACTTACTGTTCTGGCTGAGTAGGATAAGGTGACACTCAGCACGCAGGGGACACAGGCGCTGCAATGCTTTCTTCATTCCTTCTCTCAACCAGCTGAGACCACAGGGATGAGAAAGAGGCAGTGATTGCTCTCTTGTGTCCTTTTAGTATGAAAGGAATGGAGAATAAGCAACAACCATTTATATATCTGGTGATCTGCACAGACACATTAACAGCATTTTATGATCTGAAGTGTTAAAATAATTCAGAAACTTTCAGAATCTTCATGAAGACACAGTCTTTCCTGAGTGCTGAGAGATGACCATCTACTGTGTTTGGATCATAAGCAGGTTTTTTTCCATACAGAAAAAAAAAATATGTGACATACTGTGATATACTGGCTGCATTTTTCTTTCTTTTTTTTTTTTTTTTTTTTTTTACAAAAGCAAAACAGTTTTTGCTCATGTTCATTAAAAATGGAGAATTAGATTTGGTCTGGGAATTTGCTAGCAATGAGTAATGATTTATTGATGTGGCAGCAAACACTCCGGCTTCTCTCAAAGAACAGCAACATGTACAATTGGAAGCACTAACAATATTTGCTGATAATGGGCACGGTTGCTTTTGCAGGTGTCTGAGAGCTGTAAAGAGAGTCAGCTCTAAACACAATTTCTTGATGAAAGAATTTCCTGTGCACTCATACTTCACAGGGAAGTGTAACCAAAAGCACAGTTTATGTTCCCTCAGTAATGCAGAAGCAGACAACTTTCCTTGAATCTCAGTACATGCCTACTTAGCTCCACTGTTTTTTGTTTTTTATACGATTCAGAACTGACTGAACTACACTACCAACACTCATGGTTCTCCATGAGGAACAGTCAAGAATGTGTTACTCATGTGGCTGTAGTAGGCATGCCTTGATGGTCCACATTCCCCAAATTGCTCATATCTGATCTCTGTTTAATCCTGCTAGTGCCTACAAAAAAAAAAAAAAAAAAAAAAGATGCACTGAGTCAGCACAGGGTCTTATGATCATGCCTGTGAAATTCAGTGTTGTTTGAATGTTCTACCTAAGTCATTTGTATTTATGTCTGTTGAAATGTCAGAGCACCATCTGTCCTGACTATGCAAAAACAGACTAATGAGATGTGCCAGCATTCTGTGTGGGGACAGTTGGGATCACCTGCTCAGTATTTAAGTTTGGCAAGTTGAGTGTAGTGCCCTGTGAAATTCATTTGTGTTGGAGTATGTTGGTACCATTTATGTTGGATGCAAATAATCTTGATTACTGTGTCACCTTACTGATTTTTTTTTTTCCTTTCTCTTGCCATTGGCACAAGCTGTACTGAGTAGCTGGGCAACACAAACTGTTCTGGCTTGTCCTATAGTGCCGCAGCCAGGTTTTATGGCTCTGAATTAAGCTGATGAGCTAATGCTTTTTATAAAGTCATTTTTGGTGCTATTTCTGCTTTTTCACTAATTCTGCATTACAAGTTAGATGCAGTGTGCATTTGCAGAAGCAAAATTCTTTGCTTACTGTTAAAATATTATAAGAGACGTTAAAATGAAGGAGACTGATGATATTTCACATGGAAATTTTCTTTGAAAATTACTGCAGGAATTGAGAAGGACAGACGTGACTGACACAACCTCCATCTGTTTTGTGCAGGGCAGCAACGTTCTTTCATTTCTTATCACTGAAAATCACCACTGTGAAGATTCTGCAACTGCGCAGGATAAGCTGCAGAGAATATTTTAATAGTTTACTTCCTTGCACATTGGGATCCCACAGACATTAGGGAGTTGTTTCATTGAAGTTTGGCTCTTAAAAAAGCCTAATTGACTGCAGAAAAGTCTTACTTTGGGGTTAGTGAGCTGCACCAGGCAGTGCAGTGCTTTCTTCCTCATGAAACTTCATGCTAGGTGAATGTACAGCGAGGATCTTTCTGTCCCCATACTCTGAAGTGTGAATTAAAGTGAATGCACACACATTTAAAAAGGTGAGGAAGAACTTAATGGTGACTGGAACATGTGATGAGGTGAGCCAAATGATTCTTATGGGTCCCTTCCAATTTGGGGTATTCTGTGATTGTATGAAATCAGAGATAAGTTTTCCCTTTATGAGCTTTTTGTTTCTATGCAAGCAAGATAGAAATAATGTCAGGTTTTCTGCAGTTGCCTGAATTGAAGTCCTGGTATTCCATAATCCAAGTTTGTCTGGCCTCTTCCACAGCAGGAGAATGCTCATAATGATGTGGTGGGTTTTCTTGTTGTTTCTTTTCTTTTTCAAGCAAACAAATGGATAACAGTAGCTAGTCTGGCAGCAGCTACTACCTGAATGCAAATCCTTCTACAGTGATCGACAAAGCATGTGGAGTAACGTAGGCAGCAAGAAGGAAGGTGCATTGGGTCCCTGTGTGCAGTGACCGTGTGGCTCAGAGCAGCAGTGTTTCAGGGTTTGCTAATGGGAAGGCTCATGGAAAACTTTTATTAACATGTGAGTAACAGACCTGTGGACTTCTTAGATTGTATTTTTCTATTTGGATTATCGTCTTTGTGGTCTGAACACAGTGTCCTTTGTACTGTTGGAAAGATGAGCTTACAGCGTTGCTTTTGTCTTTCACCACTGCTAGCTCCTATTCACCAAAGATCAGCGATGAGATCAGGGCTGCCAGAGGTGTGTTTTGGCATCCGATCTAGGCCAGGATGGTTTTGATAAGTGAATTGCATCAAGCTCCCTACTATCCCTTGCAGTCTCCAAACTGATCTCTGAAAACATTGCTAACTGGCAGAATGTTGTCCTCGCTTGTGTCCCTGTCACTATGAAGTATTGGGACCTAGTTCTGAGATAAGGCTCTAGTGGAATTAACAGGCGACTGTGCTACCCAGACAAAAAAAAATTAAGTTCAATGACAAACAATGAAGTGTTTGTGTTGTTTCTGAGATAGGAGTGGGTTATTTATACAACTGCTGGGCAGAAGCTACAGTGGTAGTCACACAGAGAATACTCTGGGGAGTGAGATTCAGTGCCCGCCGCATGGATGAGACTGCTGTATTCTGGAGGTTAATTTACTTGTGCCAGCAAATGTACGGAGCCCTTGTGTTTGCTAGTAGAGGCCGTTTATTAATCCAAGGTCTCTTCTGAAAAGTTAAGGAAAGCTACTGCCCAAAAATATGTGGCCTTGTTTGCTTATATTTGTGCCAGCTTTATTCTTTCTTATTTTTATGTCTCTGGTGTTTTTGTAACCATCCTACTGTTTGTGAATGTGTGAGATTTGGGCACTGAGCCTTTTCAAAATGACTGATGTTAAAGCTTCCTATTTTGTGAGGAATATGCCTGTAAGTTATTCAACCATTTTTCTTCTGATTATAAGCTTTCCAAACCAAATGAACAGTACATGTGACATAGGCTTGAACCAAGTTTTGTTGTAGAGAGTTTCTATGTATGTCATAGATTTGGTAAATCCAATGAAAGAAATCTCTCTCACAGAAACATATTCTGAAATGATAATTTGCAGTGCTTTTAACTTTACCTCTTACTAGGACTGTTTGCAAAATGTGCAGGAGCCTGATAGACTTGCAGGATTTGCGTGTTATGAGTGAAGCAGTTGATGAAATGCTTTGAGCTGGGGTGTGTGCATCTGTATGGAGAGGGGAGAGAGGTCTGTGGGCATGAAAGAATGCAGTGGATGAGACAAGGCTAATTCAGGAACTTTATAGTTGTAGCTCTTGTGAGTCAATAACTCACTGGACTCAGAGATGCTGTTAGTAGCAAAAAGTCCAAACCGACCCCCTGCTCATACTTGAAGCACACAGTGTTAAAACATGGCTGGTGAGTTTTCTTGTGTGTGATCTTATTGAACTACTACATCTTGTAACCTAACTTTCATACTCTATTGATTTGAATATTATTTGGTTTTAATGTTCCCAGGGTTTTCTGTCATTACTAATGCTGAGAAAAATGATGTACTGATTCTGGCTTTTCTTATAGTCTCTCTTATTTTCTATGCCTTATTTGAATGTACTAACCCTAATGTTATTTGAAATTTCTCATCTGTCTGAGGACGTTCTGTGCGTCCACAAATTTAGGTGTGCACCCATACCTGCATTTGTTTAAAGAAATAAAGCATCAAAAACAAACAAAAATCCTATCAGGAAGGCTATATGTTGTATTAGCTCATCATTCTGCTCAGGTGCATTTTAGATGTGTTCACTGCTATTTGTTTAAATATTTAGTGCAAACTGATTCATGCTTTTTAGAACACTTAAATATGAAAAGAGCCTTAATTTTCAGATGAATTACCCTCTGCCATTCAATATAAATTTTTCAAACCAAGTGAAAAAGAAGGTTCAGCTGCTGGCCCTGCACTGTATTTTCTGCTTTTGTGGAAGAGCAGAGCGATAGGCAAGCTGTGACTTGTACTCCTTTCACATTTCTTTTTTGTTAAGTAATTGGAGACATTTTAAAGAAGCACCTCCTAGAGTCTTACGGTGACCTCCTTGGGAAAGTGGCTTAAATATAGGAAACATCCTTGCAGATGATTTATGGAGTTCCAGCTCATCTGCAAACTCTTCTTAATACTTCTTCCAGCTCATAATGTACGTTAGGCGAGTTTGGACATTTCCTTCCTCTTCCATCACTCCTTGTTTTAGTTGTTGTTGCTGTGTTCTTACATGCAGTTTCATTTAGTGCGCTTATGTGAAACTTCTGAATGTTCTAATTGCAAGCTCTGCGTTTTATGCAGTTCTGTGAACTTTTTATATTGTGTTGTTGATTGTTTCTGTGCAATTACAGTACGTGGGGTTGTAAAGCTACACGCATTTTGGGGTTTGCAATGTCAAAGATACATTTTGATACATGCATTTTGATTGCATTTAAAATACATCCTCTGTGGCACGCTCTATGGTCGAAGGAGCGCAGGTGCAGTTCTGTTCCTGAAAATGTTCTGAAGCTGTGTTTTGTGATAGTATTTTGCCCCAGTAGCACGCCAAGGACCAAAAGAAAAACAAAAATTTGCCATGAGCTGATAATTTGTCAGAGAGATGTTTATCTTCAGAGTAGGCACAGCGAAGGATTGAGTCAGTAATCTGTTCCGCACAAACTCCTTCATCCAGCAAAGTACTTAAAAATACACGTTTTTCTGGATCAGATCACAACGTTGGGAAATTACTGGGCTCTAACTGTTTGAATGGGTGATGCACATGGAACCTATTCATTTGATGCCAATCTTAGAAAGATCTTTAAGTCAAGGCCACTGAAACCTTTGCCAGTTAAGTGTATGAAACTTGAGAATGGATAATCCTTTTGAAGTCAAAGTGCTTAAATTTAGGCTCATAAGTTATATGCTTAACTGGATCAAAGGCTAATTATAAAAAGAAACTCTTTATTTTGTTTAATTAAAGATCATTCTTGTGATACTAATGCCAGTATCACTTTTGTGGGAGAAAGAGCCAGAGAAGAGGTATAAAATGTCATAATTTTTCTAATATAAATGTCATAATTTTTTGATTAAAAAGTGTCTTTTTTCCCCCCGTTGAATATATAAAATATGTATTTCTTTGGTGGTATTTCCTTGCTTATTTTTCATATTTGTTGGAAGTGAAGTTAAATGCGTTGAACAGTAAGATACTTTCTTCTTCATGGTGGAAAAACACATTTTCCATTCACTGAAAGGTGTCTCATTGTGAATACAAGTAATAGGCAAAAAGGTGTGCTCAGAGCCAGCAGCTCTGCCATCTAAGTGGCACGTGCTATTGATGAGAACAGCTCTGAGATCCAAGTGCGTTTTTGGAGTTGCCTGATTCATTATCACAGAAAAGACTGTTACGTACCAAAAGAGGAGGAAAAATCATTGGCAGGTTGAAGATGGTGAAGGATGTTTTTTTCCAAGCATGGATTCCAAAAAAACACAACGTTTTGTTTTTTTTTCCTTTTAAGTACAGCAGCCCTTGAAGCAGAAACAATCGATTTAAGGAATAACATTGTATTGTGATTGAAATAGGTAAGAACTTTCTGTTGATGTCATTCAGGGCATTTGGGACAGCTGCCATTTTTGTGTTATTTCATCCCAATGTGAGACTCCAAAAACATCCAAAGGAACACAAGGGTAAATTCTTGAGAAAGAAGGATTTAAATACTGTGGGGCTATTGCTTCGAATTGTCCTTGAAAGAAGTTTGGAGGAGGGATAGCAGTGATGCTACTTTGTGCTTCATACCTTAATTCTTAGGTAGGAAAATACATATGGTTCTGGGTGGTCCTTTCTACTTCGTCTCTGCATTCCAGTCTCTCTATTTCTGTGAACTTTCGATATATTGACTGCTTTGAAATTATTTTCCCACCTGGGATGTGTTATGGAAATATTACATTTTCAAAGGAAGTAATAAAATACTCCCAGATAAATCTTCATGTTCTCTGCTCTGTCCACAAGAGAGACAACTTTATGTTCTTTGGTGTGTTTCAGTGTTGGCCATCATTAATAAACTTCAGTCTTCCTCTACTACAGCAAGGTGAGCATTGGGCTTTTTGTAAGAAAACTGAGTCAGAGGGATGGATGTTATAACATCACAGCAGATAAATAGATGTTTGCTTTGCAGTTCGAACTCTCCCATGCCTTGTTCCTGAAGTCAGTAGAGCCCTTACGCAAGCTGTAATTGTTTCTATACACAGAAATGCTACAAGGTTAGTCTTTGATAGTTGATTAGGAAATATGACTAGAGAAAAAAAGGCATTTGTTCTGGGCAAAAACATGTGCTTGTGTGAATAAAATGCATCACGAGGGTTGCGAGTCCAAGTGCTCATCCTCAGGAGCCAATGGCCAATGTCAAATGGAAACTCTGCATTTCTGCAGTATATGTGATGAAAGCTGAATAATAAAAAAAAAATTGAGTAAAAACATTGTTTGCAATATGACACTAAACCTCTTCCAGTGTTCCGTAACTTTCAAGTCAATTAGGCAAATAATATTCTCAATAACAGACCATTCTTGTACATTTGTCTCTAAACAGACTTCAACACTGCAATGCTGAGGCTTATTGGTGTGTAAGTCATTAAAGCATATGCAGATTTGTTTGTGTGTCTGCTACTTCCCTGCTCATCTCAGTGTGTTTGTTGAAAGATTCCCTGAAAAAAAAACCCACTCCTCAAGGAATGTCTTTTGAACATTAATGCCCAATCAAGGAGGGGGTGAGTTATTATTTTCATAATGAAGTCATCTTTCCCCTTGAATCGAGGTACTGCATAAAATGCAGACAAGAACAAAAGCACTTTTGCTTATTTGATCTTCCAAGATCAAGCTTATGATCTGCTATTGCAGAATGTGGTTGCTGGTTGTCTATGAGTCCAGGTGCACAGAAGAGGCGGAGGAGCCTTTTTTTCTTTGTTCATGTAAAAATCTCTTGAATTTATACTGAGATGTGAATGGCAAGGAACATCAACAAGTGCAGAAGAATAGTACCAGGCCTGTCTGCAAGTGGTGGATGTAGCCAGTCAGGTTTATGTTGTATGTTGAGTGGAACTATGCTGCAGACATTTCCTGAGGTTTGTCTCAGCACCTTTAGCTTTCAGAACTTTTGGGGCTCTTGTATTGATGGTGATGTACTTATCTCAGCTGCTTCCCCAGCACTGTGTAATGCAAAGCATTTGCTATTCACTTTCTCTCTGACCTGGATAGCTTCTCTCTTCTTTCCACATGACCACCTTTCAGGTTTCCTTACACTTTGTGCATCATCTGGTATAACAAAGCAAAGCAAATATTTTTTTTTTACACGAAGCTCTGCGTTCAACTGTATTCTGCTTCCATCTAAAGCTGACTTTGGAATGTACTTCTATGTAATTAATCATTTTTTTGTGATATTTCAAGGTTGATATGAATTAGGGAAGCAATGGGGAGAATTTGGATTTTCAAGGCAAAGCGCAGGCTCAGTGAAAAATACAAATAGGCAAACGGGCAGAACCCTTATTAAATTGGCAGAAGTAAGAATTCCAGATTGAATAATGTTTCTTCATAACATGTTTTATTAAAAAAGGCAAGGAAAAAAAGGGAAAAAGTAAAATTGCAAAAAGTGAATAGCAATGATATAGCAATTATACAGTGAATAGCAATTGTGCTACAGTATGCAAAGATATGAGCTAATATTTGCCCGTTCCTGGAAATAGCAACAAAATGTCACTGAGAAGAGAAAAGCACAACTTAAAGCTCTGGTGTTTTCTTCATCTGCTTCTATAAACACAGTATAGACTTAAAAAATGCAGTTTGAGATTCAGAACGTGACTTGTTTTGAAAAAGTGTTTCTAATTTTTATTCACTGAAATTCAAATTAGGCTATTGAAACCTGGGAATCAGCAAAAACGCACGGGGTGAAATTGTTTGAAAGAACTTTAGTTATTTCTCCTGCAATTCCACCATTTTTCCGCTGTTGTTGTGAAGCATCTGCATAACCATCATCACGATTTATATTTTGACATTTGAGAATTTTTAGCTGTATTACAAGGGCTGCTCCAGAAGTACTGCCTCCAATTTTATTATGTTGGCTCATGCTGTCAGAGGTGGCTGTTGGTGGTACAGCAGTAGAAGCTGAACCTTCCCACCAGTATCCTGTTCCATGTTGTTTCCTTGTGACAGGTGGCAGCAGAGGGGAGCTCTGACACAGAGCTGTCTGACGTGGATGTGTGGATGAATAGAAGATGCAGCACCGAGTTTCTCCAGGTGGAAAAAATGGCACCTATTGATGCTCACTGAACATTTCTGTAGACCAAATGGTGGATGTGAGCACAGGGGAGCAGTAGGTGGTGCGTTTCAGCAGTGGTGACATTGGGGCACCTCTGCTGGTGGTGCCAGTGTTTACAAGTGCTGCATACGAGCTGTTGTTCATCACTGATGGAAATTGTGCAGCTGATGTTGGTGACTGTGTTGAAAAACAGTGTTTTGTAGCTGAGAATTTGCTCTATCAAGTAGTGCTCTTTGTATCTGTTGTAGATTCCATGGGAGGCATTACTTTCAGAGTGATCAAAAGGTATTTAAAAAAAAAAAAAAACAACAAAAATCACCCCCAAAAATGTTTTGTTTTGTTTTCTTTTTTGCAGTGCCCTAACTGAAGCCTTGGTTCATCTGTAGTATTTCATATTTTCATGTGTCGTATTAACCCTGATATCTTTATACATTTCTTGTCTTTAACAGCTTAAGAGCATGTTGTTTATTTCCTTTAGCAATCTTCAGCTATTGCAACAGATTTATTTATTTACTTATTTATTTATTTTAAGAGAGGAGAGAGAGAATAACATTGACTGAAACACTTTGCTTTCCATATTAATTAGGGCAAAAGTCCTTCTGACCTGCTATATCTGTGACTGTATCTGTTTTTGGTGCTTCAAGGCAATGACCTCTGTAAGATTGCCCTGAAGTTTCAGAAATTTTATTTGAAGCATCTGGTATTTTATTACTTATTGTTATAAAGTGTGTTTGTCGTGTCTATAAATGCCTGTAGTCTGCTTTCCAGATTTGTGTGGGAATGAAATTCAGTGTGTAATTCTGTATTGTGTGAAGAAAGCATTCAAGCTGTTATTTGGTAATTCTGATGAATGATCTGCTGACCGTTCTCAAGCCAGAGGTTATTCGCTTCGATGTGCCCTCACTTTTGTTTGTCACTGCTGTTCTCTGCACCTTATGGAGAGGTGTGCTGGACCCACTGCTCAGCCTTTGCTCACACCTGTATGGTTGATGTATTTTCTGAAGTTGGGGGACTGGATCCCAGGGCGCAGTTGCAGGTCCCAGTGCACCTCAGTTGTACTTCTGCAGTTCTCCATCCCACTGTTCACTCCTGCTTTTGGACCACTGCTCTTCTTTGAGCAGAGCTCTTCACTGCTCTCGTTAGTGTGTAGCTCTTGTCTTCATTATCCTTTAATACTTTTACATGATCAGAAAGTATTTTAATCTCGTCAGTCACCCCTCTTTCATGTTGATTCTTAATGTTTCTCTGTATTCTCAAAGATCACTCTTCTCTAGTTCAAACCATTATTGGGCCTTCCTGGTTCACATGAACTGATGAAAACTGGAGTTACCAAGTCTGACTTTGTCCACAACTGTTTCTTTGAATTCAGTTAAATCACTGATAAGGCTGACCATCTCTCTCCGTATTTTTGTTTTGTTTTCCCCTTGCTGTGTTTCGTATGCCTGCTTGTGTTTGAAGTCTGTAACTTTCATCTTGAGATTGAAGGCTGTAATTTATTTTTGTCACCTAACATTTTTCTTATCATTTAAGCTAAAAATTTTGTTTTTCTTCCTGTGGGATGAAAAGTAGATTTACTATTACTATATCTTAATTTTATTACAGTCAGTTAACTTCACTGTTGAAAGATGAGTAAGAGGTGGAGGCAGGAAAAGAGGGAAGGACCCCAGGGGTCTGTGCTGGGACCGGTGCTCTTTAACATCTTTATCAATGACATCGATGACAGAATCGAGCGCACCCTCAGCAAGTTTGCTGACGACACCAAGCTGAGTGGTGTGGTTGACACGGTGGAAGGAAGGGATGCCATTCAGAGGGACCTCGACAGGCTGGAAAGGTGGGCCCGGGTGAACATGATGAGGTTCAACATGGCAAAGTGCAGAGTTTTGCATCTGGATCAAAGAAATCCCAGGCATCCGTACAGACTGGAAGGAGAGCAGCTCTCTCCTTGAGAGCAGCCCTGCAGGGAAGGACCTGGGGGTCTTGATGGATGAAAAGCTTAACATGAGGCAGCAGAGTGCTCTTGCAGCTTGGAAAGCAAATGGTATCCTGGGCTCCATCAGAAGAGGGCTGGCCAGCAGGGACGGGGAGGTGATTGTCCCCCTCTGCTCTGCTCTTGTGAGGCCCCTTCTGGAGTACTGTGTCCAGGTCTGGAGCCCCCAGAACAAGATAGACAGGGGAGCTGTTGGAGAGGGTCCAGAGGAGGGCCACAGAGATGATCAGGGGACTGGAGCACCTCCCCTATGAAGATAGGCTGAGGGAGCTGGGCTTGTTCAGTCTGGAGAAGAGAAGGCTGTGGGATGACCTAATTGCAGCCTTTCAGTACCATAAGGGAGCCTACAAGCAGGAGGGGAATCAACACTTGGAAAGGGTAGGTAACTGCAAGACAAGGGGAAATGGTTTTAAGTTGAGGGAGGGAAGATTTAGGGTGGATGTCAGGGGGAAGTTCTTTACAGAGAGAGTGGTGAGGTGCTGGCACAGGCTGCCCAGAGAGGTTGCGGATGCCCCGTCCCTGGAGGTGTTTGAGACCAGACTGGATGGGGCCCTGGGCAGCCTGGTCTGGTATTAAATGGGGAGGTTGGTGGCCCTGCCTGTGGTAGGGGTGTTGGAGCTTCATGATCCTTGAGGTCCCTTCCAACCCTGGCCATTCTGTGATTCTGTGCGATTCTGCGATTTCTTCCCATGTATCAGGGAGCTGAGAAATCCTGG
Source organism: Centrocercus urophasianus (assembly GCF_019232065.1). NCBI lineage: Eukaryota > Metazoa > Chordata > Aves > Galliformes > Phasianidae > Centrocercus > Centrocercus urophasianus. Next base: position 32,913,764 of record NW_024884697.1, on the reverse strand, counting down.
AGACATTTTAGCCTTTTCTTTACCGTAGCTGCAGGTTAGCTGCTATGCAAAACACTGTGTTCAGTGGTGGATAGAGCTGAGCTCCTCTGGCAGTGGTCCTGCTTCCTGCCTTGAAAATTCCTGCACTCCTAGCAGCAGGGTGGAAACCCTGCAGCAACCACAGTATTAAATGTGAACTTTTTTTGTGAGTAATTATTTATGGGAATAATTAATAAATCAATATAGTGGCTTGTATGCATTTTGGTTTAATTTGCAGCTGGTCTCCTATCTAGCCTGGTTTGTAGTCCTAAGAATTGTGCTTGGCAGTGCTGGGCAGAGACCCCTATTTCAGCAGTGTAGCAGGAAAGGAGCACTGGTCTTGTAGCTAGCACCCAGCAAGGAGGAATTTCCAGCAGTAGCTACAAAGCTTCCAGAACAATTTGAGCTGTTGATTAATATGTTTTTGGTTTTTTTTTTTTTTTTTTTTCCTGATGAGATTCTGTGCGTGAGATTCCTCATCCAGGGGATTTTCCATCCTTTTTCCTTCCTGCTTCCGAATAGCAAAAGCTGTCTGAACCTCTCTGCCTTTTCTATCTCACCTATTCTTTTTATTCTTTCTATCCCTCTTGTGCTTATTTTTCCATTTTCTTCTTGTTTTTTTCAAGTCTTCCTTGTTACTGAGTAACCTATTTAAATATGCATTTTAAGAGGTATTGACAGTCAGAACAAGCTAAATAAGTTGCACATCTATCTCATGACTTTTTCCCCTATAGGTACAACATTTTGTGAGCGTATGGGCAGAGTGCTGCATCTACATAAAATCAGGAGGGAGAACTCCAAAAAGTGACTGAAAAGGTCATTTTGCCTAGTGTTATTCAACCTGTGGTACATGAATCACTGCTGTGCCATAAATCACTGCAAAATGGTCCTCAAAACAATTATAAGAATGCTCCAGGCACACACTCCCACACTCAGCAGGATTGTGTCAGGGTGTGTGGGCAGGCGTAGTCAGCAGTTGGCTCTCAGCTGCTGTCCAAGCCTCATTAAAATGTTTATTGCTGGACTGTCCAGAATTTAACCAAGTTCTCTTGTTTAACCCAAATGGTAGGTATCCCTGGTCTCAATTTTAAGTGATGCCAACTCAGTAGTTAAATATAACTAATGAATTTATGTCAGGTGCTAATGTCGTAAGTAAGTGGCAAAAGGGGAAGTGGATAGAATGATGCCCCAGTACATTAGTTTTTGTGCATTGGAAGTTTATGTGTGCATGACTATGGATTTGGGCAAGACCTAGAAAGGTATGTATTATTTTTTTATTTAAAGTGTCTGAGTGATGCTGATGCCTCCACAGAAAGGCTGCACAGCTGATAAAGCTTTCCAGAGTCCTGAGACGTGCTGTTTTATCCTACTAACCTCCCCTCTTTACAGTGCTTTGTTTTAGCATGTGCAAAAGTAAGTTTGAGTTTTGGTAAGCATCTTGCTCAGTGCCTCAGTCTGTGTAATGCTACAGGTCTACCATTTGCAGCTGTGTAGTCTGCCTTATACTTGCAGCTGTGCAGCCTTCCACATATGCACGCTACCTTAAGGTACTTACCTGGCAAGGTCCTAGGGTAGAGTTTTTTTGTCCCAGAAATATGCATGGTTCTTAAGACTGTATTTCTTGACATGACTGAGTATGAATAACTTCTTTCAGGCCACCCTGTGTTTGCACTTGTGCTGTCCTAACTATGCATAGCAAAGAAAGACTGAAATACTTTTATGAAGATTGGAAAGGGATGAATATTTGTAGTGATTGAAAGGGAAGATATGGACCTTAAGGATGTAGAGACGCTTGAGAATCAGTTTTGGAATGCATATATATTTCACAGAATAATGTTGCTTTTAACGCTGTCCGAAACTTAAACACGGATAAACCGTTGTGTTTAGATTCTGGACTTAAAAGTCCAAGCCTTTCTCCCTCTTTTACCCCAAAATAAGAGAAGACTGTAGTTCATGGGTTAGTGTTTAGACTTGATAAAGATATGAAATTAATGAGCTGTTGTTTCAAGCTTTTTTGTACCATCACTGTCTGTACAATTAAAAAAAAATCAGTTTGTTTCTATCATAGTTCTTTGTGTAAGCTGTGGACTTGAAGTACCGTAAGTGTTGGACTGTTCCATGTATTTTCCTAGTAGGAAGTTAGAATTTGCTATGCTTACCACTGTGATTGGTGGCAGCTGCTCGGCGTGGCAGTTAACTTCCATTTTCAGTTAAGTCCTTGTAAAGAAGTTTTCTACGCGATGGCGAGGAGCTGTGATGAAATAGCTTCCTGTGTTGGGCTGAGTCTCCTGGAAAGCAAAGACAGAAGTCATTCAGAAAGGTGCCGTGTAGAGGCTTGTGTGCTTGAGGCGTCCCCATCAGGAGCTGGTGCCTGGTTGGGCAGGGCTGTGCTGTGTTTCTCAGTTGCCGGTTGTCACGGCGGCCTGGCTGTCTTCTGGCATTTTCCTGAGCAGGTCATTACTCACATGTTAAAAGAAGGTTATCAAGTTTGGACAGTGAATAATTTAAAAGTTTTAAAAAATGTGTAATGTGTCCTACAAAGATAGTGAAGGGTTTGGAGGGTGAGATGTATGAGGGGCAGCTGAGGTTCCTTGTTGTGCTCAGCGCAGAGCAGAGGAACTGAGGAGAGGCCTGATGGCGGCTGCAGCTCCTCACAGGGAGCGGAGGGCAGCGCTGAGCTCTGCTCTGTGTGACAGTGACAGGGAACGGCATGGGGCTGTCAGGGGAGGGCAGCTGGGTTGGGGACAGGTTTTGCTCTGAAGTGATGCTCATGGGCGTGTGTAACATCTCTGAGAAGCTAATGTGCTAAATTATTTTTGGTGAACATATCCAAATTGCTTGCTGTGAGATTGGTCTGATACTGTAGTTAAATTTGGGTAACCTTCCATAATAACATCTGTGATGCAAAATTTGGAGTGCTTACCTTGAAGTAAGGAAATAGGAGAGCACCCTAAAGAAAAGGCTTGGATATTCTGAAAAAATAGGAACTGCAAGTATATTCACTTACATTTCAAATATAATGAAATCCTTCCAAAGAACTGACCTGCTTGCTTGAAATGGAGCTTGGTAGGAATAGCAGTCGCCTACAGGCAAACAATTAGTACAGATTTCAGTCCAGCTAAGATCTGGCAAAGAAGCAGATTCCTGCTGGAATCCTGTGCTGTGAGTTGCAAGTAGCAGCTGCAGTGTTAGGTAGTACTAATAATGAAAGAGTTACATTGGGAAATAGTTCCTACCATGTGGCTAAAAGCTTATTTTTGCTCTGCTAGGGGGATAACACAGAGAATGAGATTAGCTGATACAAATTCTACCACCTGTGGATTTTTTTTGCTACGTGGTAAGGGGTCAAGCCCCTTCTTCCCTTCTTCCAAGAAGAGCCCCCTCTTAATATTCAACAATGTTAAGAAGGCAAACTTCCATGAAAAACACAACAAAAAAATTAAGGTATTCTTACTTTTAGCCTTCAAGGAGAAAGCTATCTAATGCAAAAAAAAAAAAAACAAAAAACTTTCTGATAAAGGCCAAAAATGTAATTAAAATTCTTGACATCCAGTATGAACAGGAGCTGATAAAGAGCCTTTTTAGTAAATATTTTCCCTTAGGACCCACAAAGGAACCTGGCATTACTCCCTGCTCTGCTTTGGGAAGATGTAATTAAAGTAGAAGGGGAGCTTCTGAATAAAACGGGCAATGTGTGAAACCTTGCAGGTTTGAGGAAGAAAAATCTGTTTCATATTCATTTCCCTACAGTGTATGGAGCAGAGGCTTTGCTTATAAAAGAGCCACTATACCAACTGCATGAACGGGGAAATTTGTTCTAGGAAATAAATAGAAGTATGTAGAAGTTCTCAAGAGAAATGGTTTGGTATCAGCTACTCTCCAGACATTGTTAAATTCTGGATGTTTTTTCAGGACTGAATATAGAGATCTCTACTACAACATATGTGAAGAAAAGCTGCTTGGCAGTACTAGTGGTACAAATCAGGGCTTTGTAGGTGCTCTTGGAGGATCATTTCATGCTTTCAGACATGTCAAAGTGGTGTGCTGCCTGGCAGGAAAGGATTTAGTTGCTTGATCTCACCAAGGGGTAGTGTTCACTTACAGTGAACTCACATCATCACAGGTGCTTAAATCTTGACATTAGCATAACTGCAAGTAAAATTTTGAAAAACACTCAGCCTATAGTCATCCGTGCTTAGCTAAGAGGTGGAAATCTAAGAAATTTGGGCAAATCTTACATGTACTGGAGGCTGAGTAAAGCAGAGATGTTCAAATTAATGCATTTGTAAGATAGTCATTACTATAATGCTTTATTTGGCAGGCTAATACCTGGCATGCATGGGCTAGCAGTCAACATATATGTAGAGCCAGAGTATCATCTAGGTTAGAAAAGACCTTCAAAATCATCAAGTCTAACCATCAGCCTGACCTAATGCTAAACCAGGTCCTTTATCACTATGTTCACTTCTTTCATACCAGGGATTGGGACCACCATTTCTGGTAATAGCACACACCACTTAGCCCCGTGGAGTTGTTAAAATTGATGTGGAGATGAGCTCTGAGTGTAATCAGGTAGAGAAGTGCTGGTAGGGAGGAAAGGGGCAGAAGGAAGTGTGTGGGATTTGAGGAGAGGACTTCTTCAGTGGGGAAGCAGACTTTCCCAGTGCTGTTACTCGTGGTACATGATGTCTGGAGGCAGTATATCCTACAGCTGCTATCCTGCTGTACCGTATATATTATTTATCTATTTATTTATTTTGTGCATCTACCCTTCTCTGCTGTTCAGTGCAAAGATCAGTAGCGATGAGTGGTTCCTGAGCGCTTAGTTAATGCCTTTTTTCTTATCATTATTTAGTAGGTGGCCAGGGTCTCATTTACAATATGCTATTCTGATGCTCTTTTTTGTATTCAGAATTACTCATTTTATCATGAAGTCTGCTGCCCTCATTGCCATGCTGTAATACTACTTAATGCGTTATGAGGTTAGGTAAAAGTGTGTGATCATCTAGGCTGAACTGTGAAGTCATCCCTGTCACATTAGTGGCAAACTGAGAAACAGACAGCTTAAAATTATCTACTCATTTTTGTGGTCATTGAGGCACTCTTCCACTCTGTTTATTCACTGCTCCTGTTGACCTCAGTTTCAGGCTTTGGCGTGCTGAATTAGATGTGAAATAAGAACTGTGTAAATACCGATGTGTTTAAAAAAAGTTGGTTCAAGTGACGTAGCAACTTCTGGCAGCACAGTGTGACGACTCAGCAGGGGGGAGCCTCACCATCAGGAGAGGTCCCAGAGTGTGAGGGGATTTTGTCCACAGGGTGGGCAGTACGAGAAGACAGGGAGGGGCGGCCTTGAGGAAGAAAGTGAGAGGTAGGGTAGCATCAGTCTTGCTTGAAGTTGGGGTGCTGGATTTCCCATGGAGAAATTGGGGCTACCTTGAGGCTGTGGTGCAGGATGGCCGAAGGATCAATGCACGTATTTGCTCCTGTGCCTTCTGTCTTCTCAGCCATTCGGACGCAGTGTGTACTGGCTCCCCTAGCTGTATTTTCCATTCTGTGTGACAAATGCCTGCTCCTCATTTTCTGCCTTCTCACTCCAGCTTCTTGCTAGCTCTGTATTTTGCTCCTTGTTCCTGCTGACCTGAATTGTTTGGCCATTAGTTCTCAGAACCACTGACAGAATAGATGGACCCTTCAGAAATCTTGGTTTTTAAACATCATTAGAGCTTTAATGAATGAGTACAAATGAGGATCTGTGAGAGTTCTGTCAGATGTTGCCACATGGGGTTTTTGAAGTCTGGAAAGTCAAACCAATCTCTAATAAGGAGATTACTTCTCTGCTGAGTTCTCACATCCCCGAACTGAAAATGGAATATCTGAAATTTTCAAAGGAAAAGGCTTCCAGAAAAGAAGAATGTAATATAAACCACTCAATTTTCCTTAGAATGTCTATTCTGTATTTCAAAAATAAAAATAGAAAGAATTTAAATCTGAAGGTGATATCATGAGATGTTTCAGCTTAAACTAGTTGGTGCTGATATTAACTAGAATAGATTTATGAATGCTATGAATTGGAAGGTTTTAGTGTCTAACAGAGGATTGTTTTTTCCTGCCACCTGAGGAGTTTCAATATCCATGGCATCCATCTGGGGTCATGGAAAGAGTATTGAGGTAGTTGAAAGTGTGGTATTTGCCAGAAAATAAAGGAGTAAATAAGATATTTCCCTGCAGCAGCATTAATGGCACTTAAGGAATGTTGGCTACATAAATCACAGCAGTGTGCTTGGCACTGTTTTGTGTCAAGTTGCTCTCAAAGCTGGTATACCTTTCTCTGATACATTTGCTTAAAATAGTGGTTTCTGGAAAATGATCCTTCAACGTTCTCCAGCAACTGAGGGTCATAGAAGTAAAGAAAAGTTTGACAGTGGAAACACTGACAAATGATATTGCTACGAGGAGAGTACAGCAGTGTGGGAGCTAATGATAATGAAGGTACTCAGTTTGTTTTTCTGTAGCTTCTCTCTTCTTTTCTTCATACTGTCAATTATTTGAGCAAGCAAAAGCTCTTTGTTCTATTGCAAAGCAAACTTTCCAGGTTGGTCTTTACATGTATATGCTTTGTTGTAGGGCGGTCAGACAATCTGACCTCACCAGGGAAGGACCCTGGTGAATCCTGAGAAGAGCCCAAATCAAGCACTGTGCAGGGGTGGAACTGGCTGTCTTTGACATCACAAGTGTGCTGTGTTTAATAACATCTTAATTTAACAAGTATTCTGTGTTAAGGGCTTGAATCAGTTTCAAATCAGTCTTTATTTCCTAATGACTTTAAGGTGAGCTATACTATTTGCTTAAATAACAAGCATCATAAAGCTTTGTGCACACAAAGCTCTGAAATGTTGAGTATTTTAAGTGCTTTATTTCATGGGCTGATACTGAGCACTGCTACAACCCTGGGGCAAGGTGCTGCTCTGGAATACAGCTCGTTCAGACCACACAGATATTTTCTATGAGGGCTGTCTGCTGGCTTTAGCTCCGGCTGTCATCCTTGCTTAGTGCTGGAGGTTTGAGCTAGAAAAGCTGCAAACTCAGCGCGACTTGATTTTGGACTTACTGACTGCAACTGAACTGCAGTATTCTGGGACCAGCAGCCAACAGTTGAGCTGTTGCATTGCCTACAGAGCAAGTTGCTTGTATTAGCTGTAATTTTTGTAGTGGCTAAATGACAGGTCCTGCTTTTAACATCTCTCCTTTGGGCAGGATGTCTTGTTGTTCTCCAAATCCTCTTACGTAGATTTCTGCTGGGCTTTCTTTCACCTGCCATTGTTGTTCTGCTAGGATCTGCTTCAGCAATTCAAATTTTAATTCTTCTCTTTTCCTTCAGGAAAAATAGCTTTGAAATTCATGTTTTCAATCAACTTTCATTTTTGTAGTTTCTATCCTTCTGTCAGAGTCATAACTAGAATAATAATTAACTACAAAAGCAGGAAAGAATTACTATTTCTCTTGCAGTAAGGGGAAGACTGATAAAGTTGCTCTTCTGCTAGCTTTGTTTTAAGAAATTAAAATAATGTGCATGTCACTTGAAAAATAGAGATGTCAAGCTCTTGAACATAATGATTTGAGGGTGGGCTTATTTGCAGTCATGTTCCTTTTTGATCAACTTCAGTGCTAGCATGTGGCAAAAGTTCATATGGAATATTTTGTGGAAATGAGTGGCAGAAACATATCTAATCAATAGATGCCCGCTTCTATTGTATAATGGTTGGTTATGTGAAGCTGATTTCAGTTGTGGCCACAAAAGTCACCTTGTTGCTCTTGAATTGACATTTAGAAGTGATGCCATTCTTCTGCTTTTCACGTAGATTTTCTTGGGATAGTTATCTGAGAGCAAAATCTGACAGAAGTACCAAACAGTGATACACATTCATCAGACTTATTCTGTGTATGTATATAAATTTTATATTTAAAAGTTTTTATGCAAGAACTAGAACATAAAATGGGTTTCTGACTATATATGCAAATGCATGCATGCACAAACACAGATGTCGATGTGCATATGAAATTATTGTAAAAATAAAAACTGCTTCTGAGTTGCATTTCTGTATTATAACTAAAAGAAAGTTCAGCTGGAAATCCAGTGTCAGCAGGCTGTCTCTGTATTTTTAGGATGATGTGACCATGTTGTGTCTTATAGGAATGATGCTGTGCCAAGGCTTTCAGTGAGGGTTATTGGTGGAGTCTCAGTACTGACTGACCTTTTCTAGGACTTCCTGTGCACTGCTTTGAGCCTGTCCCAAAGGTACACTCAAGGTCTCATGTACATGAAGCTCTGGAAAGTCTGGGCCTGCCATGGAAATTTTCTCTTACTTGTTCATCATATCTTATACATGGTGAGCTGCTGATTGCATCAAGGCATTCTTCAGTTGAGATTTAGAGTGTTTTGTTGTGTATGTGTTTGTTTGTTTTTGTTTGTATTTTAAATGTATCTTAATCATAGAATGGTTTGGGTTGGAAGGAACCATTAAGATCCTCTAGTTCCATCCCCTTGCTATAGGCAGGGACTCCTCGCTCTGGACCAGATTGCTCACAGCCCCATGCAGCCTGGCCTGGAATGCTTCCAGGGAGGGGGCATTCACAACCTCTCTGGGTAACCTGTTCCACTGTCTCACCACCCTCACAGCAAATAATTTCTTCCTAATATCTAGTCTAAACCTACCCTCTTCCAGTTTAAAGCCATTTCCCTTTGTTCTGTTGCTACATGCCCTTATGAGAAATCCCTCCCCAGCTTTCCTGTAGGCCCCCTTAAGGTAGCAGAACGCTGCTGTAAGATCTCTCAGAGCCTTCTCCTCTCCTGGCTGAAGAGCCCCAGCTCTCCCAGCCTGATTCCGTAGGGGAAGTGCTACCAACCCTCTGATCATCTTTGTGGCCCTCCTCTGGACCTGCTCCAACAGCCCCATGTCTTTCTTGTGTTGTTGGTCCTGGAACTGGATACAGTACTCCAGGTGGGGTCTCGTGATAGCAGAATGGAAAGGCAGAATCACCTCCCTCTACCCACTTGTCACAGTGCTCTTGATGCAACCCAGGATATGGTTGGCTTTCTGGGCTGCAGAAGCCCATTGCTGGCTCATGTTGAGTCTTTCATCAATCAGCACCCCCAAATCCTTCTCATCGGAACTGCTCTCAAGGCATTAATGCTGTCTTGTGTTTTATTTTTGGAAGTGGAAATGGATTACTTTGCTTGAGGTCTTTTATTGTGTGTACTTACTGTCTTCATATGCACTGTGGCTCTTACTTCACCAGACTTGATGTCTGCCTGTTGAAAACTGTTGTCAATCAGTAGCCATTGTCATGTAGCTGTGTTCTTTGAGATGCTGTCATTATTGACAGTGAGTTTTGTGGATGCTTATTTCCTGTTTCAAGCACTTTATTGCATATTTACTTGCAGGCATTTGAATTGTCTGGCTTCGTTGAACTTGAGCTTGGAATTGCTGATTCTGTGTCTTTAGCATAGACTGTCCTTTTAAATAAAAGAAACAAATGCTATCATGAGGGTATGGCTGCTCTTTCCAGGATGGGAGAGAATGGGCTTTACTGCTTCTCAAAGTTTTGCCTGAGGTTGCTCAGGTATAATTGTGACATTTTAGATAATTGTTTGAAGTTCACGCTCTTGCTTTTTTCCCCTCCGTTTTCCTACGTACTGGGAACTGTTAAAAAAATTAATTGAACAAAAATTCTGTCTCTCCATTTTCTGCTTTGCTGGTGACATGTTTGTACGTGATTGTGGTTTTAAGTGTTTCTTGGAACAGGCTCAGTTTGTGTGCTCGACTAAACTGAGTGGGCTACATGGAGGGAAGGAGGTTTGTCTCCCTGCACATCTCCCTGTCTTGTAATAAATCCTACACAATCCCGAAATGTTCCCCTCCACATCACAAACCCCACACCCCTATGTAGTGGCCCCACGTAGTCTGAAACGTGACTGAGGAGGTGCTTGACATGGGCTCTGTGCCTGGGCAGTGGGGCTGAGATGTCCTGGGAGGGCCTGGGCTGGGGTTTGGTGGTAGCAGTCCTTCACTTCCACATACCGTTGTCCTCTGGTAGCCTCTGTGCTGAGCAGCCCAACGGGATTATTTGAGTTCCCCTTCCTGCATCTCTTTCTGCTCCTTTGCAGGTGTGCAAATAAGTTTTTAATCACATAACTGAATATGACTATAATCCTGAAATTATAGTTCCCAGTGGTAACAGTCAGATTAGAGCCCATTATTTCACGTGTGGCATTAGAATCATAGACAGCCTGAGTGGGAAGGGACTCACAAGGGTCAACTCCTGGCTCCACACTGGACAGCCCAAAAATCTATATTAGAGCTTATTCTTTTTTTTTTTCCCATGTTCATGGACTTTCATCAGTGTGTTTGTCAACAAAGCTTGCATTTCACTGGGATTATTTTCCCCTGGTGTTATTCAGAATATGCTGACTCACGTAGATCTTAATGCAGATCTGCAGAGCTCTACTGATGACTTTCCTCTGAGAGCTGAGCACCAGTTTGAGGCTTGTCATAGTCAATGATGCTTTTGTCACTTTCTCTTGGAAATTGCTTCCTATTACCTTTTTAAAATCAGAATCTACGTACACAACAGTTTTATTTCATCGTTCATAATAATTTCCCCAACTCTTGTAATTTCCTGAATTACTCCTGTCTTTTTTTCATCTAAGGAGATTTCTACATACCTCTGCTAAGCAGATTGAATATATTCAGCTTTTCAGAGTTTCCTTTGTAAATCTCCAGTCCTGGAGACTTCCCACGGGGTTCCAGCAGAACCGACTGCCCTGCTTTATTGACAAGAGATGCATCTCACGTCACTGTTTTGTGTTATGTGGGAACAGTGGCAGTGCAGGATGAGTCACCTCATGGGCTGACGGGCTGTCCCTGATGGCTGGTACCAAAGGCTTCAGGGTTAAAGTCCTTTGGGCAGATAAACATGCATATGGGAATTTTTTCTTTTCCTATCCCCAAGCTATTAGTGATCAGCTTCTGTCTGGAATTTCTGTCATTGGCAGAAATGGAAATGCTTGCTCTCTGCCAGAACTGCGCTGGGGGATGAACACGTGCTGGTATAGGAATCCTGTAAAAAAACTGCCCAGGGCTCTGGAAATAATTGCTAATGTAACTTAGCACAGTGGTTCTGTGAGGATGGTTGAATATCTGTTGTTTTGTTACACTAGCAAAAACTTCATATCCCTCCTAAATCAGTTTCTGAAGTTGCAGCATGTCACCTCTTGCCTCTTTCAGGTACCAAGTTATTACCAGCTGTGTTCTGAGACGTGGAAGTTTGTTGTGAAGAGAGATAAATAAAGGGTTTGGAATCAAACAGGATTTTGTATGCCAAAGTGTTTTACAAAAGTGGGTAATTCGGCTGAGCTTTTATAGAGTTGGCAGTAGATCTCTGAAAGGCTCTCCCTGTGAGCAGTGTGGTGCACCTGGACAGTTTTTGTTACCTTGCAGCTTTGGGTGGCTCTTCCTGTGGGTGGTGCTGAGCCCATGATTGTGGGGAAAGGGCTGCTGTCTTCTGTTTTCCTGTGGATTTAAGGAAAAACATGCAAAGGTGGAAACTGCTGTTTGGAAGCTTTAAGCAAGACCAGTCTCTCACTGTGGCAAGCAGTACATGCATGCAGAAAGAGCCTGTTTGTGTTGTTATACACAGCAGGCAAAGAACAGGCAAGGAGAAGCTCTTCTATTGCCTTTTGAAAGATGATTGAAGCAAGGGGGGACTTAACACTGAACCTTGAGACTGGGAGAGGGGAGGAAGCCCAGGTGTTTAGAGTAGAGTTTCTCTGTGGCTTTGGGGAAATTAGTCCACTCATCTCATCAGGAATTGATTCTGGCAAATGACGGGTAAACGTTACGACACATTACTGTCTTGCTTATAAATTCTCTCTCTTCTTCTCTTTATGTCTCTCTGTCACTGTGTGTCTGTCTATAAAATGTGTATGGTGATTTGTGTATTTAAACACACTGCGAGCTAACAGTATAATTCAGAAATGACAAATGAGCATCAGTTACAATATGGAACTGATTATTGCACAGTGAAAAGAAGTACCTGGTTGCAAAAAGCGTTTGGGAAATGATGAGAGGAAGTGCAGCAATCGGAGATAAACTGGGACCCAGCTATTTGCACAATTCAGCAAACCTAAAAAATGATGCATCTGCCACTCTCTTCTAGGATCTTGGAATATCATAAATAGTTAACTTTGCGTTCTCTGCTTTAGGACGTTGCCAAAAGCATTAAAAGAATTGCTGTCCTAAATTAATTAACTTTTGTTTGTTGAATCTGTAGTGTGGAATACAAATGTCAGTTTTATTCAGACAGAAGGAAAGATTCGTCTCCAGGCCAGAACTGATTTTACCCTGCCTTAACGAGTTGTATCTTTCCACTTGACCTGAAAGAGAATTTTTTTTGTAATTGCTTCAGGCCACATATAACCCCATCGTTTGCAGCAGTGCAATTTAATGGATTTAATGTAAACTACTGGAAGCTGTTTGATGATATGTTTGACCTAACCATGGGGGGCTGGAAAAAAAAAAAAAAAAAAAAAAAAAAGAAATCAGAATCATAGGATGGCCTGGGTTGAAAAGGACCACAGTGATCATCTAGTTTGAACCCCCCTGCCGTGTGCAGGGTCACCAACCACCAGACCAGGCTGCCCAGAGCCACATCCAGCCTGGCCTTGAATGCCTCCAGGGATGGGGCATCCACAGCCTCCTTGGGAAACTTGCTCCAGGGTGTCATCACCCTCTGTGTGAAAAAGAAGTTAAAAAACCAAAACATAACACCAAAAACCACCGCCAAAAAAGTTTACTTGGCCTTCAGATAAAGTATGAAATACAAGCTAATAGAGACAAAGCAGTTCTAAATGACAGTGTTTGTGCTGGTGAGTGACCTGCATGACCTCCTCCCCTTGCCTGCCTGCTCCCTGTGTGGCCGAAGCTGGTGGCCACGTCTCTTGGGGCACAGCCTGAGGAGGGCTTGGTGGCTCGAGTGCTCGTGTCCCATGTCCTGGTTCTGCTCACCTGGTGGGACAGCACACACTCTCCATCCCTGTCAGAGCCTGTGATGCTGAGTGACAGCTAGTGCCAAATAGCTTGCTGTCACTTGAATTCTAAGGCCCTGTGAGATCTTCACCCATGGGGACAAAGCATGTCACTCACTGTACATTCTGTGCGCTATAGGTAAAGGAAAAATAGATGGTCCCAATAAAATCCTGAAAGTTCTCCAAAGCATTGCTCAGGTAGTTTTTCAGGATAAGCATGTGGGCTCTGTGGAACATGTGGTCCACTGCATAACTTTGGTGAACACGGAGGCTGTGCCATTGCAGAAGTGTCTACTTTTGGCACCTCTGCACTCAGGCGTTCATTCTCTGTTTTCTCTTAATCTGAATTTTTGTAAAATTTTATAAAATAAAAAAAATAATCATTTTGTCCTCTAAGGGTGACACATTCTGCAGCAGTGAGCAGTACGTTTATATTATTCACTAGTTCAAAATGTTTCAGTATATTGACTTTTCAGTGCACTGAACTTGCATTTACCTGGTTGCTTGTCATGGACTTCTGTGTCTTGCTTGGTTCCTTCACAGCTGGCACTTTAAGCTGCGTTAGGAGTAGTCAGGGTGATTTATATCTGAGAGGGCTTGAGTTGTGACAGTGCTGTTGGAGCAGTGATGACTGTAAGCAGCTGAGTCAGCACATCCTGCCAAGAGGGAGCATCAGTTGTCTCATGCCATCCATTTCTTCATAACTTAGTGTGGAGCAATGAAATATGCAAACTTACTAACTACTGCAAGTTACATTTTCCTGCTTTATTTAGCACCAATTTTTAAAGGGGCTTAACATCCTGTTGTGTTTGTGCTGGTAAGGAGTACATTTTTTAAAATGGCAGCAGCAGAACCTCCAGGTGAGGTGGGATTCGTAAGAGCCTTCCTCCTGCTCGCTTCTCTGCACTCCCTCTCTCGTTAATGAATTCAGGGAAACTTAGTTTATTCAGATGAACTTCACATTACCTGGTGTGACCTGAGGTCCTTTTTCACTTGTACGTAATTAACATAACCTCAAACTAGAAATACACAATATAGTGTCTCATCACAAAAGCCAGCTAACTGTAAAAGCTGATAATGTTTGTAAAGCACGTTAAGCTCCTTGGGTGAAAGGTACCATAGAAATGCAAAGTATTAAGCCAGTAGTTTAATTATAAGATAAGAAGTAATTGAAATTTTCCAGCATAGTTGCATGTGGAAGACAGTCTGGTGATTTGCTTTGTAATATTTAGGTCAGTGAATTGAGATGCTTTTCTAAACCCTTTATGAATATTCTCTCGTTTAAGTGCATTGCTCGAAGGTGTTTGATACATTTATTTGGCTGGCTGATACTGCAGTTTAAAAATACCACAATTCAAGCAGCAGAGAAGTGCCGTATCGAAACCTTTGAAATAGCCAGCCTTCATCCTTCAAAATGACATTTATTGTGCTATAATAATTGTAGAAGTACTGAATTTGCTCCAATTGATTTTTTGAATAGTATACTGCTCGTTTAATACACAACGCTCCCAGAATTTTAATCTCCCCGTCCTCTTGTGGTTTATGATTTGGTGCAGATTTCCCTTGAGATATTTTCCCTTGCCTTCTGTATGTCTATATAAAACCTGAACGTTTTACTGTGAGCATTAAATCCCACTTTGTGGCACTTACTGTGCTGTCAGATAGAACAATTCCTAATTTGAAATCAGCACTTTCATGCGACATTAGATGCTGAAAACTTCTGTATTATGTGCATTCATGAAAAAGTAGCCTGTAGCAGCTGTTATCTTCACTGTGGGCTGTGCGTGTCGCACCATGGTGGTTCCTTCCCATCACTGCCTGCAATGATGAGGACTGGGGCTGGAGGGTCCCAGCATCCTGGTCTCTGTTTCTGGGCTGCTGTCCTGCTTTGAAATGGTGTTGAGTGGGGCAAAGAGGGCCTTGAGCCTACCGTGTGCCCTCCCAGACACAGCACCCTGCATGGTCCCCTGCAGCTCTTCTCCTCCTGCAGTCATGGCAACACCACAGGACCAGCCAGCAGCTGCTTCCCAGCCCAGAGCATCCTCTGTGACTGCCAGTGGGAAGTGGAAACTCACCAGAGACCCTGCGTCTGGCTATGTGATGATATGGTTTAGCTAGAAAATAAGTGGTAACGGCTTTGAAATCTTTCTGTAATTTTGTTTTGTGCAATAATCCTTCTGGAAAGGGAGATCTCGTCCTTTTTTCCCTGAGCACATTGCACTCCTTAGTGATTTTCATGTGGCACCCTGGAGGAAGAGCCGTGCCTTGCTATGCAGGGCTGTGACTTGCTGCAGCAGTGTCAGTGTTTGTGAAGGTGTGCTGCAGAAGCAGAGCTTTCGAAGGTGCCTTTGCCAGAAAGCTGCCAACTGGGCAGAGACACTGCTTTAGGTCAGTGCTCAGGCAGTAGTACTTCTGCAGTAAAAGCTCATCTCTGACATGGGGCAGCCTCGAATGCGCAATTTTAGGGGGACCTACGTTTGGCAGAACTGTAAAGAAAAGACTTTGTAGTTAGTAACGTGAAGAGATTTCCCTTTTAAAATTCTAATCTGGCAGGGGATTCATAATTCTACAGCTTGAATTTGAAAATCAGGGGGAGTTTTTCCTCTTCAAAAACTGTCTGTGCAGTTACAGAAATGTAAGGATTAACTTAATTTTGGAAAGATGTGTCTTCAAGCTTTTGGTGTTTTGGACGATTAGATGCTTTCACTGTTTTTTGTCTGTTCTGATTTTAATGTGAAATCCTAAGACCATGTGTGGCTATCTTGTTTAGTATTTTTGTAGCAAGTGATGGTGCTTTGGTGTTCCCAGCTCTGATGTGATTGTGCTGAGAAGCATCTGCTGTAAGCCTCACAGACCTGTTGCAGCTCATTGCCTTTCTGTTGCATGGAGAGACTAAGGGACCATTAATTCTCTGAAGATGGTCTGAGGTGTCAGGTGCCCTCCAAGGGATGGAAATGATTTGCTTCTGGCTTCATACAGCTTTTCTCTGAGCTCTGACTCTGTGAGTGTTGATCACAGATGTTGATGTTTGCGTCCTCTGTTTTGTATTTAGGGGGAAAGCCTCGGAATGCCTCGGAAGGAGGAAATTCTTCTGAGTGGCATTTATAATCCCCCTCCTTTCCCATTCTCTCTGGCCTTCGATCTCTGTTCCTGCAGTGCTGGCTGTGTTTCTGAGGCTGCCCCTTGTTGCTGGGGCTGCTGGGCTGGGCTCCTCTTCCAGCACTGAGGCGATGGATGTGGGGCAGCCTCAGTCACCCCGGCACATGGAGCGGCGATGTGTGAAGTGCTGCATGAGGTGCCTGATGCCTGGCAGACCTGCCGGTTGAGGTCCACAGACCCGCATTGACCCGGCTGTTGTAGCACCAGTGCTTTCCTGATGTCATTCTCCAGCAATGACTGCACTCTCGGCCCCTGTAAAAAGACTCATAAAACGTGGAGGAGTCGGTTCCAGCATCTCAGAATGGCACTAATAAGCTAATGCCTATTGTTTTATTGGAACTGTAGAATCAAAAATATCCCAACTTGGAAGGGACCTGCATGGATTACAGGATGCAGCTCCTGGCTCCGCGCAGAACCACCGTAATTGAAACCCTGTGTCTGAGAGCACTGTCCGGGTGCCCCCTGAACTCCAGCTCTCGGGGCTGTGCCTGCTGCCCTGCGCAGCCCATTTCCTGGCCCCGCCCTCTGATGCAGCCCCTTTCCCTGACCCCCGGCTGCCCTCCCCTGACGCAGCTCCATGCCGTTCCCTGAGGCCCTGTCGCTGTCACACAGAGCAGAGCTCAGCACGGCCCTCTTGAGGCCAAAGCTGTGTGGCTTTTTTCTGAATGTGGGCTACCGTGGTTCTCTGCCTCTCTATGCTTCCCTACTTGCCTATGGTGAGGCCACAGAGTTAAAACCTGTGGCTTCTGATGTAGTGTACGGGGAGTAAATAACGCGTTGAGTGTGCTGGGTATGCGGAGGCCACCATGTACTGTGTTTATCAGCAGTTTGTTTGTTTGACTTATGACTTTGTTATGGATTGAAACTGTGCTTAAGTGTTCACAATCTAATCGTGAAAACTGTGCAATTTTGAGAGAGACTCAAATGCAAGGATGTGGGCTAGACCTGTGCTTTAAAGAGGAAATGGTGTCAAACATTCAAGTCCTGACTTTAGTCATGCTCAAAGCAGGAAGGAGTTGAAAGTGAATTTATTTAATTTAACATTAACATTACTTTGATCATCTTCTGATTTCTCTCTTGCTTTGAATGACAAATATTCCTATATTGCTTATGCACTCAAATTATTTGTTTACATACTCATTTTCTTTCATTCCTTGGTAGCCTTGTGTCAGAGGGAATTCAGACAGCAGCTGAAACTTTATTGCTGCATATACAAATGAATACTATCATGCTTCATGGACCATGAAGTTTGGATTGTATCTAGTAAATGAGTAAGTGGTTTTCATAAATAATTAGTCTTCTGCTTAATTAAAGGACTAGCTTTTCCAGCACATTTGTCACGTGATATATGCATATGGTGATGCTGTTTTTAATGGACTGTGGGCAATAATCAGCTTGCTTAAACTTTTTAGCCAATACTGCCTCATCATACAAACAGTAGCTGATGAATTTAATTTGCTGTGTAGTGAGTACAGATTAAATGAGAATTCCTTGGAAGAGAAGATGTTATTTGGAAACTTACACTGCCGCTAGACCTGGTTTTACTGGTGGAAACTGCTTTCTAACCATTACTGTCTCTTAAATAGCTCAGTTAGAAATCCTAAAGCCAGATGAAATTTAATTTATCATGGCATTTCACTGTTGTTGGTAGACTCTCTCTACTTTGACTTTACGTTCAGTTTAATTACCAAATAGCTTCTGCTTTTTGCGGAGCACTGGAAAGCTAAAACACAATGCATTTATTTATCGGCGTTTCTCCTCTATCAATTTTTTCGTGTATTAACACCACCCCTTCCACCTCCCATCCAAGATTTGGTTAGAAGCTTTTGCCAAAAGAAAATGTCTCAGTCGCTTATTAAAAAGATTATCATTTGTGTTATGGAATCTCAAAGAAGGTTTGCAGCAGTGTGCATATCACTGAAAGGCAGGCACATATCACAACTTTTCTTCCACCAGGAGAACTGCTGGTAGTTTGAACGGCATCACCCTGTTTTTGGTTGTGGACTTTTTTGTTTGTTTGAAGTCTGTGATCTCATTTGGAGTTTTTGCATTGGTAAAATTTACATCTTCAGAAAATGGTACAGTAGTGCGTGTGTGTATACATGCCTTTCTGTAGAATGAAACTCCAGTAAAGAAATATGAAAAGAACCAAAAGAACCAACACAAAGCAGCATTTTGCCAGTTTATTTTTTGGATAGACTCATGTCCTGTTCATAGAATCGTAGAATGGCCTGGGTTGAAAAGGACCACAAAGGAGTTTCAACCTCCTTGCTGTGTGCAGGGTCACCAACCACCAGACCAGGCTGCCCAGAGCCACATCCAGCCTGGCCTTGAATGCCTCCAGGGATGGGGCATCCACAACCTCCTTGGGCAACCTGTTCCAGTGCGTCACCACCCTCTGTGTGAAAATATTTAACCTAAACCTCCCCTGTCTCAATTTAAAACCATTCCCCCTTGTCCTGTCACTATCCACCTTTGTAAACAGCCGTTCCCTCTCTTGTTCATATGCTCCCTTCAAGTACTGGAAGGCCACAGTGAGGTCTCCCTGGAACTTTCTGTTTAAGCTAAACAAACCCAGTTCCCTCAACCTTTCTTCACAGGAGAGGTGCTTCAGCCCTCTGATTATCTTAGTGGATCCGCATCCCACCTCCTTTTTGATGGAAAAGCATTTATTAGTACCTCCCAGTTGTTTTCCCAATTGCAGTACTAATATATGTATTATTTCTTGGTAATTTGGCGAATGTGCTACTGATTTAATGTGCATTTGATCATAAGCCTCAGCTTAGAAAGGAAAGAAAAGCCGTTTTTTAGAAGGTGCTTTTCTAACAGTGATTGTACAGTTCAGTTTCACTAGCCCATGGAATTCTGTGAGCATGCAATTATATTGAAGTGGTGATTTTGTGTGGGCTGTTACCCAAACCTCTCCAATCACGGGTGAAGTATGAGCCCTGTGCTTGAAGGGAAGGTGTGCCAGAAAGGGTTGTACCTCTCCACTAGTCCTGTAAAAAACTCTCCTGTGCAAAGCCCAATTATGTCATCAGCCCTTTGGTAGATTTAGGCAAACCTCTAGAGCTTCTCATTCAAAAAATAAAAATAAGAAATTTTTGCATCCACAGGTTGTGTTGTGCACAGTAAAGAAATGATAGGACAAGGAAAAAAAAAAAGACTCAGACTTGAATCTAATCTGCACAACAATATTTTCTTTAAAACTTGAGGTTTTCCCTCTAACTCTAGCCATAGCCATTGATTTTTAGCTCTTAAATGGTGCTTGCTGTCATTTCTTTTTCCTTCTCTTATTAGCTAATTATTAACCCTTTTTTACCTTGCTCCCAGTTCTCAGCTTCTGAAAATCACTCTATTTTTGCTGTGAAGCCTAGAGACTTTTTGATGATAGTGTTTCCTTCCATCCTTGATTTGTATGCCTGTGGAATGAGTGCTGCTGGTCTGTGGAGAGCTGAGGACAGCTCTTCAGATGCTGGATGCCTTTGTTTCCTGACAGATGTTCTCTGTTGTTTGGACTGTACCTTTATCCCTTTCTTCACATCATGTTCCTTTGGAATAACTATTTGGAGTTAAGAAGAGTAAAAATAAACTGAAGTGCTCATAGTATTTGTGAAAAAAACACATTTGACCTCTTACTGTTTTGAAGCCCAAAGCAATGTATGCTTTGTGGCAGCCAGTCCTTGGAGAGTGGCAAAGCTACACCTTTAAGCATGAGACTTTTTCTTCACCTTTTCAGATGTTATATTAAACCAAAGAAAACCATCGGTGTTTTCATTTATTTGTTTATATATTTTTAAATTCTACAGGCATCTATTTTCTTTTCACTGACTGCTGTCCTTTTCATGAAATCAAAGAATGGTTTGGGCTGAGAAGGACCTCAAAGATCATCTAGCTCTAAGCCCCTGTCATGGGCAGTTGGCACCCACTGGCTCAGGATGCCCAGGGCCCCATCCAACCTGGCCTTGAACACCTCCAGGGATGGGGCATCTGCAGCTTCTTGGAGTGTTTTTTCTTTTTTTTTTTTTTTTTTCCTTTCCAAGAACTATATGTTTGCTAATGAAAATACAAGTAACAAAACCAAAGAATAAGGCATCTTTCAGTTTTAAGGAGTGTCTTGCAGTATGGCATGGAGTTGTTTGTGTGCTCTCAGTAGTGCCCTGCCAGCAGTGGGCTGCCTCCTTTGCAGTCCAGGTGTTCCCACAAACAGAAACAGCCTGTGGGTTCTTCATGTTTCAGTGTTCTTGGAAGCAGTAGGAATATGGGATTCCTTAAACTGTGTTCTGGGACAGCAGTTTGTAGCCTAGCATTATAGCCAACTTTGAGGCATGCTGTTGCTAAATGATCCTGCTTGTAAAAGATGTATGCATGTGCCTCTGTGAGGCACTGGTTAGGGATGATATATTCTGATAGATGCTACTGGAGAAGGCCAGCGCTGGTGCTGTTTTAGTTTAAGATTGCAAATGTGGTTTCATAAACTGAGCTTGGAGGGGTTGGGTGTATCAGAACGGGAGTACCTTGTTGGCAGCAGAGATGGGAGTTGGCACTTGGGCAGGGCCAAGACAGCTGTGCTGGTGCTGTCTGCCATTGCTGGTTTGACTGCTGCACACTGCAGGTGTATCTCGTGAGCTTCAGAACAACACAGTCCTCTGAAGAATCAACTTATGATGAGAATTAGGGTGCAGGACAGCAACCTGGGCTAGAAGACTTCTTTTAGTTTGCACTAAACTACAATAGTTTTTCCTTGGTGCCACTCTGAACAGAGTCTTTCACTCCCTATCACTTCCTCAGTGGTGGAGGATGAGCAGTCAGTAAGGCCCCTCCCCAGCTACAGTGATGGACCTTCACACTTTGTGTAATTTTCAAAAGCTCCAAATGTCTGAGTCCTTGGACTTTATTACCTGGTAGGTAAAACCTGTAGACACACTTAAACTGTTTCTGAGCTTGTATGTTCTTTACTTTGTGTAAAAGTGTACCATTTTCAGCATAAAGAATATACACACTTATTGCTGCAGTGTCTTTTACAGCTTTTGTTCTGTTTCTCTGTATATCAAGATTCTTTAAATCTCTTACTCAGACTACTGTGAGCATCCAGAAACTTTGCCTGCAAACTTAATATTGCATTCCTGCCTTAACTGTGCTTCTCTTTTCATCAGTGCTCAAGTTTCATCTGTTTCACTCACATCTCTCATGTGTATATCGTAATGCTATCGATCAATCCTGGCTTGTCTTCCCAGGGATTTCCAGTGCCTGCTGTTCTGCCAGTTGCTAGAAACATCGGGAAGGACCTTGTCTCAGAGTGTGTTCACCATTATACAGCACAGGATAAGATTTTAAGCTGTCAAAGTCTATCAGATAGCACTTACTGACTGCCTCTTTCAGTGATGCTGCCTAGTCACGGCTAATGGGCTCCTTAGTGAAAAAGTGGAAAGGTAAATCGCAGTGATGAGGCGTAACCGTTGGGTGTCTGAGCGTCACAGCTAATGAAGCCTGATTTCATTAGCTGTCTGCTGGCCCTGAAATGCCCCTCTGCCAGCACCCTGGAGGAAATGGCGACCCTTGCAGCGGGCACAGCACCTGGCAGTGGCCACAGCCAAAGTGGTGCTTTATGAGCGGCTGCAGGGTTTCGTGCTCAGTGCAAAATTAGCTAGCAACATTTCTCAGCAGTTGATTTGCAGTAAATTTCAAAGAACGTAATTATTTTTCCCTTTAGTGTTTGGCTGGAATCAGCCAACAGACTTAAAGAATGAGTGGGCAGATAATGTGATAAAATAAGCTTAATTTCCTCAGGGAATCATCTGCATAATTTAAAGAAGGTGTTGTATTTTTTCCCCTGTAGTTCTTAAATTGCGTAACACAAGTTACAGTACAGCATTACATTATAAACATTTATAGTGCTTGAAGGTCTTTATTTGTGAGTGTAGTGAATGATTCCTGCCTGACATGGGGGTTTTGCTGCCTATATGGGTAAGATCTGTCAACATTTTTTTTATCCCTCTTGCTGTTTTCATTGCCAATTTGAATAGTTAGTGACAAATAGGAATGTCCTCTATGTGGGCTGAGGTATTGTTTAAAAAGATTAAAAAAAAAAAAAGAATCTGCATCCAGCCAGACACCTTATCTATCAGAATGAGTGTGTTGCTAATTTGCAGTGTACCACTGCAGCTGGTGTATATTTGTTGGTTTTTTTTTCCCATACCTCATCAGTAGATAGAAATCTTAATGCTGGCTTCAGACAGCAAATCTTATCAGCAGAGCTGTGGAAAGCTTCAGCATCAGGCTGGGGTGTAAAGCTTGAAGATCTGTACAGCTGAAACTTGAGAGGGAAAGGGAAGTTTTCCTGTAACATTTCTGTACTGTCTGATAGTCTGATAGAAAATGACATAACCTTCCTTTCATCATCCAAAGAAGTCAGCCACAATGAAAATGTTTTCCTAGTGGAGGTTGTTTTGTGAAAACAGGCTGACAAAAAAAATTGCTTTCATGTATGTTTATCCTCTACCATATCCTGAGTGTCCTGATTTGCTCAGTTCAGTAATCTCAGGACTTATTCTTGCTACTTTATAGCGTAGGGTCACCTTACTTTACAACCTGGAGTTGCTTAGTTTTCATACAGCTGTCTTCTTACCCATATGGTAGGCTTACGCTCTCCCTCACCTCGACCTGAAACCCAAACTAACCTGCCCATCACTCTGAGCTCTTGTGGTGTCTCTATATAGTGTAAGAGCTGCAGCATTGAGATTCTTATCAGCTGCTTTACTTCTTTTTTTCTTAAGGGCTCTGGATCATGATTTCATTTCCAAGTTAATGTAGATTCACTCCTTTCAGGTGAAGGCTGCACGAAAATCCTATGTGAATAGATTTGCCACATCTGGATTTGAAAAAAAAAAAAAGAGTAATTTTATTGTGCTTCTTGATACTGTATATCATAGATTGCAAATCACACCTGAGTTTATTCATACTTGCTTGCCTTGTTAGCTGTAGTGCCAGTGTATTCTGGAGTATCCATGCCCAGAGATGCTTATGGTCTGTGGGCTCTCTGCCAGTATGGACAAGCTGTGATGTGAAGCCTAGCTTTTTGTATGGAGTCCACAGTTAGTATATGACACACTATTTGACCTTGTATGGCCTGTGGGCAAGTTAACCTCACTTGTTATTTCTTTCTTTCTTGAGGGTAAAACTGTTTTCATCTCCTGGGACATGAAGTCAGCTTCTGAAAGCTTACATTAACAGCCACATCCAAGCTACAGTTGAAGTGGAACAAAATAATGTGTTTATGAACTACAGAGAACAGATATAAAGGGAGCAAAAAAACCACTTCAGTACAAATTTTTCCTATGTTCTGGTTGGATAAACACACCTTAGCAGTCTTAGGGCCTGGTACCGGTTTGGCCCTCATTGAGCTGTAAGAGCACTGGTGAGTGTGGGGCAGCCATTAGGTATCTGTGTGAGCTTTTCTCAATGTTATATTGTGAGCTAAGGCTGTGGGTGCTTACTTGTACAGGGCAACAAAGCTTAAGTCGCAGAACTGGAACAGCTGGAACTGTGGCAGCTGCAAACAAATATTTAGGCCATGAGTTTTTAAACATCAGCAACAAACAGGCTATTTATTGAAAGGAAGACACCTGGAAGAGGCTGTGAGAAAACTGTTACTGTTTTGCTCAAGGAAAATGTCCCGTGTCTCTTGGGAGCTGTCTGTCTGGTCACAGCTTTTTAAAGGAGTTAGATCTGCAATAGTTAAGCTGCTTGTGTCTATTCTGTGTGAGTGTCATCAGTCCAGTTTTGGTAGGGAGGGAGCTGCTTTGCCCTTAGGCAGGTTAACCCACATGGGCAGCCTGCAGTGGGTGTGTGCTTGTGGGTGCTCAGCACCCCAGGGGCATCTGCAGTGTGTAGTCTGTGCAGAGTGGGAGCCCATGGTGGGCTCCCACCCAGCTGGCTTGCTAGAGCAGATGAGTCCTCCGCTGCAGAAGTTTGAGGTAGCTAGGAAGGGATTAAGCTGCTCTCAGCTCTTGTTTTCTTACCGTCCCTCTGTGTCCCTTGACTTTTCTTCTCCTCTTGTGTGACTTTATGGAGGAATAATTTGTCTTAATCTTACTGTGGTGGGGTGTGTTTGTTGTGTGGGCTTTTTTTTTGTTTCTTTCTTAGCAATCACTTTGAATGATGCTTGACGGAGCGCTGCTTACCTCAGTTTTCATCTATTTCTCATGACTGCAGCTGAGGCTCTCTGGAGGTGTTTGACCTGCTTGCTAACTGTTGTTTCGCTTTGGGTTGCAGAAGGCGACCCTAAAAAAGGGTTGAAACCTAAAAAAGGGTTCAAAAATGTGTGTGTATGATGTGGTTCAAGGGCTGTTAGTGGTCAGCCAAAAGCCCATCTCTTTCTTCTTGTCTTTCAGGTCACTTGGCCTGGAGATATAGACTGTGGCTCTCAGTGTCTGGTAGCAGAAGGATGTTTGGAAAGCCTTTACTAACTGACATAAGTTCAAGGAGATATGAAGCTCCTCTGTGTTGCATTCAGATGAGCTAATGGTGCTTTGGAACACATTGGAAGTGAAGAGCAAATCTGGTTTTCTCACTGAGTAATGCATCTAGACAGGAGGGTGAAGAAGCGTGAGAAGGCTACAGAATGTGTTGCAAAAAATGTATAAATTATCATTTAATTCTGCTTTGATATGTTTTATTAGTATTATTTTTGCATGTCATACACTAAATGTATGGTAATTACGTATTTGGAGATGAAATGTTTTTTAATATCCTGTCTGAAGTTCTCTTTGGAGAAAAAGAAAGAAGGCAGTATTGTTAGCATCTTGCTGATTTGGTTTCAGATCTAGGAGCTGGGGATATTGCTGTAGTATCAAAGGTAAGACACGGTGTAGGCAACAGTGAAACAATGCGTTCAGGATTTTCATATTATGAGTTTCCTCTGGTTGTTCCCTTTATGCAATAAAACTGAGCAGAAATGGAGAGGTTTTTAAAACTTCATCAGCTACTGCAACATGACAATCTATTTTATTAAAGGTATTTATGCCTTTGTGTTTCTGTTTAAGCATGAGACCACAGTGATTCCATTTGATATTTTGTCAGAGACATCATATTTTCTTCAGTATTTTTGTTTCATTTTAAGCGAGAATCATTTTTTCCATCTCATGATCTAATTTTCCATTAGGCAGAACTTGAAGTGTGTTCAAAATTATTTCTATTTAAAAACAAGCTCTACTTTCCCATAAATTCAGAAGGGACAAAAATAGGGTAGCAGCTACTTCACAAGGTCAGCACTTGCTTTAAAAACCCTGGGACAGCACATCTTCCTTACTTTTCTGTTGTGCAGACTCACAGGTGAAGTCAGGCATTTCCCATGGCGCGGGTGGCAAAGTCATCCATGACACACTGTCGGCACGCCGACAGCTGCGCTGTTCATTGGCTGCCCTTGGGGAATGCAGGCTAGCTCCTACAGTTGCACTGCAAAACTGCAGCTCAGCAGCTTTCTTTAAATAAAGGAGAAAATATCCAAATTTGTCTTCGGCCCACCAAGAAGGTCTTTATATGTTCATAACTGAACCTTTGAAGGTTTGGGGGAAAAAAAAGACATACTGGAGAAATAGCTGTGCTGCCCGAGTCTGCATTGGAAACCAATAATTAGTGTCAGCATTTCTGCACTGACCAGCACTGAGCAACTTGTTTTATCTAACAGACAAATGCCAGATGACTGTTTGTTATCTTATATTTATCTTATATTTCCTTTCTATTTTTTTCTTCCCTCTCAAATTCTAGCTAACATAGACCTTTTTTTTTTTTTTTTAATGTTACCTGTGCTCTCTTCTCTCTTCTCTTTTCTCTGTGTAACTTGTACATATAAACTAAGGATTGGAAAGCTTGTGAAGGGCCAAATAGCTATTCGTACCACTGTCAGTGTTTTCCAGAATCCTCTGGTTTTTGGCCTTTTGCTAGCCTTTGCTTCCAAATCTTGCCTCTCTTCCCTTCATATCTGCTTGGATCCTCTTCAAGCCCAGTAATAATCTTTTGCCATTTAGTGTGTTAAATTTTCATATATAATAGATGTCATTCTTCTTCTCTTTCTCCTTTAGCATAGTACAGCATTTTTGGTTTCGCTGTTGTAGCTATCACATAAACTTTACAGAAAAATGCCTGTGCTGCAGTGTTGTTGAGGCAGATCTGTGCTGACCTGTTAATTTTTGCATTACTGGAGACTGTGTTCAGTATTTTTCTTAATGGTAAGAAATCACCAGACGGCCTTGCTGTAGTTCATTATTCTTTATGGTATAGTAGCGAAGATTTAACTCCACTGGTAGAGTGAATGCTGGAAATAGATTCAAGTAGCACACTGATAATGCTTACTTGGGGTAAGAGATTCGTCTTTCTTGCAATGAGGTAAGTGCAATTTCCTGGTTTCACATATCTAACTTTTGCTTTATTTGTGGGAGTTGAATTCATGGCCATGATGAGAGCCAGTGTGTGTTGAGTAAACTGTTAATAATAAGTAGGTAGAAAAGCATATAATTAACTTGGGAAAAATCAGAGTTTCAGTAGTACTGAGCCTTGCACATAATCGTTTAATGCAGTATCCAGAGAAGCAAGAAGTAAATAAGCATTTAAATCCGCACTGCCTTGGGTTGGCAGGCATTAAAAAGTCTTTTCTGGAGTCTAGAGGGGAAAAATTTGGAATGCTGATTAAAAAAAACCCATACCCTTTTGGTGGCTGGCCCACTAGTGCCTGGTGTTAGCAAGGGTGTGACTGACAGTGCATGGGGGCCTGCAGGTGATGCACCAGAGCCAGTAAATCACAGAATCACACAGAATCACAGAACTGTAGGGGTTGGAAGGGACCTCCAGAGATCATGGAGTCCAACCCCCTGCCAAAGCAGGTTCCCTACAGCAGGTCGCACAGGTCGGCATCCAGGCAGGTCTTGAACATCTCCAGAGAAGGAGACTCCACCACCTCCCTGGGCAGCCTGTTCCAGTGCTCCGTCACCTCACTGTAAAGAAGTTCTTGTGCACATTTGTGCAGAACTTCCTATGCTGCAGTTTCCAGCCGTTTCCCCTTGTCCTGTCTCCACTCACCACTGAAAAGAGTCCGGCCTCGCCATTCTGCCCCCCACACCTTAGATATTTATAGACCTGGATCAGGTCCCCTCTCAGTCTTCTTTTCTCGAGGCTGAACAGACCCAGTTCGCTCAGCCTTTCCTCATAGGAGAGATGCTCCAGGCCCTTCACCATCTTTGTGGCCCTCCGCTGGACTCTTTCCAAGAGATCCCTGTCTTTTTTGTACTGGGGAGCCCAGAACTGGACGCAGTGCTCCAGATGAGGCCTCACCAGGGCAGAGTAGAGGGGGAGGATCACCTCCCTCGACCTGCTGGACACGCTCTTTTTAATGCACCCCAGGATGCCATTGGTCCTCTTGGCCACGAGGGCACACTGCTGGCTCATGGCCAACCTGTCGTCCACCAGGACACCCAGGTCTCTCTCTGCAGATCTCCCTTCCAGCAGCTCATCCCCCAACCTGTACCGGTGCATGCAATTATTCCTCCCCAGATGCAAGACTCTACACTTGCTTTTGTTAAACCTCATCCGGTTTCTTTCTGCCCAGCTCTCCAGCCTGTCCAGGTCTCGCTGAATGGCAGCACGGCCTTCAGGCGTGTCAGCCAATCCTCCCAACTTCGTATCATCAGTAAACTTGCTGAGGGTGGCCACTATCCCCTCATCAAGGTCATTGATGAAGATGTTGAACAAGACCAGACCCAGCACCGACCCCTGAGGAACATTGCCAGTTACAGGTCTCCAACCAGACTCTGCACCGCCACCGTGGTGTGTGCCACTCTGGCTCTCTATGAAATAACAGGATACCCAAGAACTTGGGTAGATTTCTGTCCCACTGCTTGTGGTGCTTTGCTTGAAGGCTTTATCCTGAGGAGGGGCAGCTCTGGGGCTCTTCTTTGCAGGCCGCACCATACCTGCCTGCAGTGTGGCCTGCAGGAGCTTCTGGGCCACGACCATCCCATGTAACACTACAGGGCTTTGCTGCCCCTAATCCAGGTGAGCTGGTTGGAAGGGGAACTTTTCTGTTGCAGACATCCTTATGGCTTGGCTTAGGAGCTGCACATCCATCCCTTTAGGCTCCCCAGAGTACTGTGCAAAGCTTGTGTTAACTACAAAAAGTCCTTTAGCCCAATTACTGTGTTTTTGTGTTTTTTTCTTCATTTTGGGCATAATTCTCATTAGTGTTGGTGAAAAGAAAGCATGAGAATTGACAGGATACCAGCTCTGACCTAAGTTTATATCATGTGTTTATGAATACATAAGGAAAGTAATATGCTCCACTTTATAAGCGTATATAAAATATATGCAGAGTACATGGAGATTTATTTTTAAAGTGAAGAAAGGCATTGAGTGAATAAAATATGGCTATTTGCCTCTGATAGTAAATTCTGTAAATGACTTTCTCTGTACTGAATTGCATTAGTTGATATCATGTTACCTAATAATCTGTTCTCCCTTGGTAGAAATCATATCATAAAATCTCAAATTGGTATAATTTGATAGTCCTGAACCAGAAATAAATTAAAACTGACAAATCTGTCATAAGCTGTAAGTTTTAATAGAAGCCTAATCTAAGCTTTCATGACTTTGTCAAAACCAATAATGTACAGCAGCAAGTTCTGGAAGTGGCTGTATCATAATGCAGAATCTCAAAGGTTAACAGATTTTTAAGAACCAGCTGTTAAGCTGTGTGCATTTTAAGATGTCTTTTGCAGAAGGCATATTTGACTGAGTGCTGAAAGATGCTTTTTGCTAACATTTGTCAGAAAATAATGTTCTTCTTCTCCCACTAATTCCATAAAATAATTCCCTTATAGAAATAAGGTATTGAATACTTAAATGGTGACTGGATAGAATTTGGCCAGAAGCAAGTAATGACCATATTGAGTTTCCTTCCTTCAAATGTCTGTTGTACTCAGCATGACACGCTCTGCGCCTCGTATTTGAGAGGCTTTGCTAAAATGCGGTAATCATAAAACACGTTTGGGGAACTTGAATGAATTCCCAAGATTTTAATCAATCATCCTCAATCTTTCCTTTCTGTGTGAGCTATTTTCAACTGTCTCCCCAGTGACGGCAGATTTCCTTTCTTCTCTTCCCTGTGTGCCTGTAGAATTTATTTCTGATTAAATGCCGGTGCACCTTCATAATAGATCAGGCAGAAAAAAATGATTTTAGCCAAACGGGACAGTAAACATTGCAGCAGAATTCTTGTTTCATAGATGATGTGCATATAAAATTAAAGGCATTTGTGACTGGCTATGTGTAGGCACTGGAGATATTACAGCTTTGTAGCAATCAGATTAACAGTTTTTCTGTAAAAAGAATGCCGTGGAATAATGAAAGTTTCTTAAGAACCCTTCTTAAAATTCAGTACGAACTATTTGACTTCAGGGAAGATTATGTTCAGTCAAAAAAATAAACTGTCCTTATAAAGAAAATTCTGCAGTTTATTTATTCCATTGGGAGTTACCTCAAAAGAGAAAGTAAAAGCCTTTTTCAAGGAGAACAAATAGAGAAAGCGGAGGTCACAATACGATTCAAGTGTGATTGGGGGCTGAGGGAAGTAATAACTGAGGTTTTGTACCAGCTAAGATTGACATAATTCCTTAATTACGGTGGAAGTGTTGTTGGTATTTGGCTTTTGTAAGTAGGTCACTCTGAAAATAATGCCTCCTATTTATTTCCATGGAAGTTACAACATATACAAAGGCCACAATAGCACTCTTTGATAGAGCAAATTCTCAGCTACACAACGCTGTTTTTCAACACAGTCACCACCATTTGTGGTGCAGTTTCCAATAGTGTTGAACAGGAGCCTGCATGCTGTGTTTGTAATCATCTGCACCAGCGAAGATGCCCCACTGTCGCTGTCCCCGCTGCTGAAATGCACCGCCCACCACCTCACGGTGCTCACACCCCCTGTTTGGTCTCAATAAATGTTCAGCAAGTGTCGATAATGTTAATG
The DNA here is from genome assembly GCF_019232065.1 of Centrocercus urophasianus. Lineage (NCBI taxonomy): Eukaryota > Metazoa > Chordata > Aves > Galliformes > Phasianidae > Centrocercus > Centrocercus urophasianus. The sequence continues at coordinate 32,883,480 of NW_024884697.1, read as the reverse complement.
GGTGCTACTTTTTCTGCACAGAGGAATTAAATGCCACACGTTAGATCTCTCTGCACTTCCATGTCAGATGCCGTCGTGTCAGTCATCGTGCCCCTCTGCTGCCATCTGTCACACAGCAACAACATGGAACGGGATGTTGGTGGGGAGCTTCAGCCTCTACTGCAGTATCCCCAACATCCGCCTCTGTCATTGTGGGCCAATGTAATAAAATAGGAAGTGGTACTTTCAGAGCAGCCATCGTACATGTGAGGAATTCTTAAGACTATCCTCATGATACGCTACAGAAAATATTTGTATGATTTTAGCTGTGAATGATCAGCAACCACTTGCAAGTTTGTATGAAATATAAAAATAAGATTGGAATAGTAAAAATTAAGCTTTTCTACTGGAGTTAAAAACAGTCCAACTTTTCCTCTAATACAAAGAAAAATTATCAAACACCACCACAGTAGCTCTTCTGTATCTTAAAGGAAGAGTGTTCCCTCCTTTAAACAGCTTAACTTTCTGAACATTTGAACAGCATGTAATTATTAAATGTATGTTTTACACTCTATAATGTAGAATAAACCATGGCCGTCTCGATTTCCAATTCAATCTGTGCTTCTTGGAATGCAAGTAATATCATGTGTTTAGGAGATCTACCTCTGAACGTTGACTGGGTGCGTAGTGTATTAGAGGCCTGTAAGCATTTCTTCTCCCTCTCTTCCCCAGTAATTATTCAGAGAACTTTTAACCATGATCCATTTGCAGGTACCCAGGAGCAGGCAGAGTTACCTCTGTGTTTGCAAAGGTCACTTCAGATCTGGGTAAGATTCTGTTATGAAAAGAGGTGCCATTGTGTCAGCGTGGTGGTGTTTTTTTTTCTTTTCTTTTTTTTTTCCCCAGTTGGTGTTTGACCTGAAGCTTTCTAATTTTTTAAAGAAAATGTCTGAATTTCTTCTGGTGGAAGACTGCCATATTAAAACTGACGCACATTTTTTCTAGTGGTGGTCACAACTTGAGGTACTTCTACAAAATATAATTCTCTGTTGATCACAGTAAAAAAAAAAATATATATATAAATATATACATACAACTTTTAAAATGATAAATTATTTTTTTTCCATTTCTTCAAAAAAAGAAAAACGTGTCTTACGATCTTCAACTCTAATAATTCTTCTCTTTGTGTTTTTCACCTTTCACTTCAAATGGACCAAAGGCAACTGTGTAGCTATCAGAAAAAGAATCTAGGAAGAAACATATATGCATCAATTTATTTATTTATTTTTAATGGTGTTTCTTCTGCACAACCAGGGATAAATTCTGGACTTCAGGGGGAAATTTAAACTCTGATACCTTTAAGTGCCTTTGCTTGCTTCTGCATTAGGGAGAGGAGGAGGCCAATGGTAGCTGTGCCTTGGGGTTCTGCTTCCATTTTGCCAGAATCCATCAGCTGTACTGCCTAGATGCTGCATGCTGTAGCCCTGGCTCAGGAATGCCTTCTGGCAGGTTTCTGAGCCTCTCTTTGTCATATGGTTGTCATATGGTTGTCTAATACGATATGCATGCTGGTTTACTTCTTGTACAACCGGTAAGGGTCTGCTAGGATGTCATTGTGTTGCATTGGCACCACTGCTGGTCAGTAATGCTGAAATCAGCATGAAGGTCGCTCCTGACAGGTAGGATTTGCTCATACATCTTTTATGAAATCTCTAATCATAAAATCATAGAATGGCCTGGGTTGAAAAGGACCACAGTGATCATCTAGTTTCAACCCCCTGCCATGTGCAGGGTCACCAACCACCAGACCAGGCTGCCCAGAGCCACATCCAGCCTGGCCTTGAATGCCTCCAGGGATGGGGCATCCACAATCTCCTTAAATGAGAATGCTTCAGCTCGATAAATCTGCTTATTTAAATTTTTCTTGGTAGCTTAAAGAAATCTGAATTATTTCATGTATTCATATATTCTGTGTTCACCATGTTTTATAATAGCCATTATTGTTTAAGCAGTGTACTGAGCCCTGCAACCCCTGCTGCTGAAAAATTTCCTGTAAATTTGATGCAGTGGCATCAGGAAGAGCTGATGGGGAAGAGTAAGGGAGAGTAAGGGAGGCTGCCTCCTGCTTTGCTATGCTCTGCTGTGCTCTGTTAGGATTTTGGCCAGAAGAGGCTGTGAAGAAAAGGAAAATCGGGGAGCAAAGACAGTAGTAGAGCCTGAAGCTCTTTGCATTGGAAATTGGCTTCTAATCTTAGTTAAGAAGCACCAAGACTTACAACTGTTACTGTTTTTTGAGCAGACCTTGAGCTTGTTGTATAGATGGAATCAGTATGTTAGAGTTAGAGTTTTTTTTTTTTTTTTTTTTTTTTTTTTAATTCAAGTAATCACCCTTGGATAACAGAAAGTAATAGAGAAGCTTGTTTTAGAATTAACTGATATAATGTGCACTGCATCTTCTAGGTCCCTTCCTGCTTGCTTCTCAGTTTCACTACACTCTCCCATCTCTCCCCTGCCTGTGGCCACGGGAGAGATGTCTTGGAGCTGCATAGGAGCTGCACATGTGCCATGTGGTGGTTTGGTGCCAGTGCAGTGGCTGAGAAGCTGTGCTTTTGCCTCCTGCCTGGCTGTTGTCCCAAGGGCAATGCAACAGCTGTTCCTCATGTTCTGATGGTGCTTGGCTTTGATGAAACAATGGTACAGGCTGTCCAGAGAGGCTGTGAAGTCTTTCTTCATTGGACATCTTCAAAATCCTCCTTCTTGCTGAGCACCTTGCTCTGGGTGGCCCTGTGTGAGCAGGGGTTGGGCCAGATGGACCCAGAGTTCCTGCCAGCCTCAGACTTTGTGTGATTCTGCTTTTGTTACCATTGAACACAAATGAAGCTTCCCCTCCCTGAATGTTAAGGAGGAGGAAGGGAAGATGTTGTGTATACTGGCTGTGGTTATTTTACTGCAACCAGTGAAGCCAGACTATTGTCGAGAGTCTTGAGTGACAGCCTGCCTCTGTCTGGTTTTAAAAGGGCAGTGATGCCTATTTGTTCTAAAAATGCAGACACCAGTACTAGTGTCAGTAGAAGTAAGAATTAAGGGCAGAACAGATGTTTCCTTTGTAATAAATTCATAGAGATTTTTTTCTTAAGCACTTTAATTTAGTCAGATGATTAGTGAAACAAACTGTAAAACTGATGTATGTCAGACATCTGGCTCATGTTTAACTTTTAGTTTACAGTTGGTATTTTAATGCATGGCAGCAAATAGGTGATCATGATTGAGAGGCTTTCCAAAACATCAGCAAAAATTACATGCTTCTGAAACTGTAAAGGTAAGGGAATGACTTATTTATCATAATTGATGTTTTCTCCAACTCTTTAATGATCATTTCTAAAACAGATACTTTGCATTTTATTTCAGGCTTGTAGATCCGGTAACTGTGAAGTAGGAAGTGAAAGGCTGAAGAGGAAAGGGATGTGAGCAGCAATGGGCTGCTTGATATTTTCCCTTGTTTCACTCTTTGAGAGCTTGTGAAATTCAGTGAAAATGTTGTAGAAAATCATTTGATTTTTTGTCATCTGCTTTGACTGTGGAAGGTTTAGTGAAAGCCTTTCTGCTATGTATTCATAATGTGAGTGATTAATCTGCTTTTGTCGGTTGTTTGTTTTTTTTTTTTAATCATGAATAACCTTTTCCATTTGACATTGGCATGACAGACTTTAGGGGAACTTGCTTGAGCTCTGAACTTCACTTCGAGTTTTGCAACGTTTGAGAAAGGTATTAGTAATCAGGGAAAGAGATAACCAGGAGTCTGCTGAAGGCTGAGAATAATTTGGGTATTTGGAGAGCATTGAAATAGGGTAACTTTAAGAAAATTCATCAGTTGTCAGTCCTGAAGACTGAAAGTGATTCAAAGAGCATTCTAAATTACCTAAAAGTATTTTCCAATTATCTGCAGGCTCTTTTAATGGGAGTTGTCAAACGTGCTTAGAAAAGGACTGTCCCAGAGAATATATCAAGATAGACCTCTTGACGTGACTCCAAGGGGCATTTCTGTCTATGCAGAAACATACAACAGTGCTGTTTTTGTCAAACCTGCTAGAAACATAGTTGACATGAAGCATTTTGGATAAAATATCAGCCTATGATTAGGTTATGAACAGTAACATTTACTAAGCAGTATTTAATATGGTTTTGGTTGTTAAGAAAAAATTAATGAATTAATTAATGAATTTTATGTAGTCTAATAGTGGTCCAGATAAGATACAGCTACTAACAACAGAGTTAGAAAAGCAGATTTGTTTCAGAGTTGGAGATCTTTACAGATCTTAATGCAACCACGAAATGGAATAGGACTCTGACAAGTGATATTCTGGGGCTTCATTTGGTAAACAGTGTGAAAATGTGACAAAAAAATGGCAGCCATCCTTCCCATCAATACACAGTTTATTTAACAAAAGAAGTAACCACCTATCCCAGGGTGAAGAACTAGAGCAAATATGTCTGATCTATTAAAAAGTGTTCCCTAAATATCATTGATGAATATGGTAAGTAAATAACCTAGAGAAAATGAGCTTTTAACGTCACTAGTATAAAACAAATTAAGCAAAGCGTTTGATTCACACAGTGATTTAGAGCTGCAGAAACTGATGTCCTCACTGTAACTTTTTAAAAACTACATGGAGAATCATAGGACTGTTTGAGTTGGAAGGGACCTTCAAAGTTCCCCTAGTCCAACCCCCCTGCAATGAACAGAAACACCTACAGCCCGATTGGGTGCTCAGAGCCACCCCCCAGCCTTACCTTGGATGTCTCCAGGGATGAGGCATCCACATCTCTGGGTAACATATTCCAGTGCCTCACCACCTTTATTGTAAAAAAACTTTTTCCTTATATCTGCTCTAAATCTCCCCTCTTCTGCTTTGAAACCATTTCTCCTTGCTCCATCACAACAAATCCTGCTAAAGAATCTGTCCCCTTCTTTCTTCTAGCCCGCCTTTGTAGAATCAGAGAATGCCCAGCTTGCCCCACGCTTGCTCAATCCCTGTCTGTAAATGAGACAGGGGATCCCATACAGACAAAGGTCTGTAAATGAGTCTGAGAGAATCATAGTTAATGAATTATTTGCTGAAGAAGCAGCCTTACCACAGCAGTTCTGTGTGCGTTTCTGTAGTTACTCTAAAGGGTGAAGCCTTTAGGATTAATTGTGTTCTGCCTTTATTCTGCTAAACCAAGATGATTGACAATTGCCTTTAACATCTCAGCAGAAGCAACCAGCAAGTTATCGCAAAGTTACACAGTGAACTGATTAATCATGTGCTGTGTATACACAGTAACTTTATATTAAATTTGTCACAATTTTTCATTTTTGTCTTAATAACAGAAAACTGACACACACTGATTGCTTTGGAAAAATTTCTCCCGATTTATTGTCTGCTACACTTGCATCTGCTGGCAAGTGTCCCCAGGAAAAGGAGAGTGTTGGGAAATGTCTAATTGTGACATTTCCACAATGTGACAAGAAATCAGAACGTATATGGATGCTGGGCCTCAGTGTGGAGCAGTAGGCAAATAGGCAGGCACTAGGATTGGGCTTAGCACTGATGGAAAAGCAGAGAGAAGAGTTTACCTACCCATGGAATATAACATGGGCCAATCCTATTTGCATAACTTGGGGGACAGAAGCAATCACCATCCAAATGTAATTCTGTTGCACTCAATCTGTTGGCTGCTTGATTCTGTTCAGTTCTCGACTGTTCTGAGAAAATGATGACAAATGGATATTGCTAGTCAAAGTAACTTCTGCAGCTTCATTGGCTCTTTCTTTACCCTTTCCTTATTATATGTGAAACAATGCTTTTCATATTTGTTATTTTTCCCTGGTCTTTTAGGGCGAGCAAGCAAATAATAGATGGTTTTGGATCCTTTGAGCCTCGCCGTTTTAGACTCCTTGTCACCTTATCTAGAAGGAATTCCAGGTCCAGTTGTGTGATTTAGGAGAGTCTGGGCAAATCCAAAATGGAATTTGGAAGTCAGTTTTTCTGGTTCTGGATGTTATGTTATAACTCCACGTGTGGGTGATACTGATGATGTTTAACTGTCTTCACTGAAATAATACTAGTTCTACTCCTAGTTTTTTTTTTCCCAGGAGGCTGGAAGTCAGGATGAATTGCTCCTTCTCAAGCTCTGTTTGTTGTCAGCTTGTCTTGTAAGCCCAACTGCAGTCAGTTAGTTATGTTTTCTTGCAGAACTGAGTGGGAAGACAGAAGGAGTAAGAACATGGCAAATATAGAACATACGTGAGCTGTTTAGTAAGAAATTAGTGTTTATTACATTCACCTTTGAAACACTTATAAGCAGGCTTTGGCTGAAAGTTGGGGTAGTTCAGAGTTTCTGCAGAGCAATGTGTTTTGTGCTTACGGTTTGATGCCTATGAATGTTGTTGCTGCTGCATCCATAAACTTTGCAGACAGGTAGGATTTCATGAATTTGTATTCTGGGGTGGTCTTCTGTGGCAACACTATGTACATAAAAGTGCTGGAAATAGGATATTATTATTTTACCTTTTCTCAGTTGACAACAGGATGTAAGGAAATGGTCTCAGGTTGCACCAGGGGAAGTTCAGACTGGATATCAAGAAGAAATCCTTCATGGAAAGGGTGGTGAAGTATTGGAATGAGATACCAGGGAATTGGTGTAGTCTCTTTCTCTGGAGGTATTTAAGAGACATGTGGGCATGGCTCTTAAGGGCTGTGTTTTGGTGGTGGGACATGGTAGGCCAAGTTGACCATTGGACTTCCTGTTCTTAAAGGTCTTTTCCAACCTAGATGATTCTTGATTCTATTGTTATTATGTTTGTGATCAAGAAAGTGTTTTATTTAACAGAAGCAACTTCTAAATGGAAACTGCAGTACGACTTTCTAACTTTACCCAAAATGGTGCCTCCTGAAACGATCTGCAATGTGTCAATTTTAAAATTTGTTTTTACAAAAATCAATTTAGTTTTCAAATTGCAGTTCTGATGCTCCAAGGGGGTATCAGGGCACAACTTGGTAAATGCATTGCTGTTCCTTTTGTAGTAAAAGCAAGTAGTCTGTGTTTTCTCAAATGTTGTTTCTACTGGATTTCTTCAAAACTAGATTTGAGTTTTCTGTTATGACTGACATTTGTCTGTGCAATGTTTGTTGACAGAGGTTTCAGAGAGGCATGGAACATTTGTTTCTTGCTGAGACAGTGCCCATCAAGACTTGCAGGAAATAAAAGTTAGCTGTGATATTTTCAGCAGAATACTTCAGATTTATTCCTTTTCCTTGTTTAACTTATAGATCAGCTGTTCAAAATTTTGTTGCTCAAAAATTCGCTCCGTTGAGAACATTAATTTGCAAGTAGCATCAGTAATTTAGCAGCACACATTTCATGGTTGGCAGAGGTGGTGTGACTCCAGATAAATATTTGTACCTTTCTATAGTTTTTTCTCCACATGTTCATTTTGTAATCAATGAAATATCACAGCAATCAGCAAATCAGATACACTTAATAAGACAGCAGTACGTTTTACCACTTAATTTTTTTTTCCCTTCAGTGTCTACTGCTGTTGTTGTGTAGGTTGGAGAATTCCAGCTTCCTATTCCTTGCAAAACTGAGACTAGATTCAGTTGTTGCTACTGAGATGGGAGAGTTCAGTTGCAGTGTTATTAACCACGTGTGATATTGCCACGGCTGAGCATTCAGAACTTTACAATGTACTGCAAAATTCGTTTGATATTTGGAATTTGTCTTCCACTTTGAGTGCAAACATTGATCTTCAGCCATTTTTGTGACCATATAAATTAAAACTTGAGAGTCATCTGATCTTGTAAGAAATGTAGTGAAATTACCAGAATTATCTAAAAATGAGACATATTATCCTGGGATAATCTCCATCAAGTATACATACATGCAGCACATTTCAGTTCATGTAATAATGAAAGAAACTGAGAACACATAATGTGGTACATTGAATTCTCCCTCCATTTAGTTGAAGACATTATGTTTCTAAGAACTAGTTTTCAGAAGACTAAATGCTCCCAAGAGTGGATTCATACATGTAATTTTAAATGCAAAACAACATGAATGTTGTTGTGGTACCTGGTTGCATTGATGAGAACACATTGGAAGACAAGAAAGGACCAATATTCCTCCCCAAAGCCCTTTTTAGCGCAGAAGAGTTTCGTGCACAGGGGCTGCAGCACCCAATGGGGCTGCTCTACACCCTTAGGAGCTCCCCAGGGCTGTAGCGAGGCACTGCATTAAAAAGTTGGCTGTGTTTCCTTGGCTCTTGCAATCTATTGAGTCATGGAGAGAGGTGCTGTGAGGCGTTGGATGGTTTTAATGTGTGCTTATGTGAGTAAGTGGTATCTGGAGAGTATTTGTAGCTCTTGTTGGCCAGTTTCTTTAGTAGTCCCTGTACTGGCAAAATCAGAAGCAACTCTAGACTAAAGGGAACTTCTTAGCCATTTTATAGACTAACACCTATGCTTAGGGTCTGCAAGGAAACTTAATATCCTCACTGGAAAAGGAAGGACATTTCAGGAGTCTGATAGGTCATTTGATAAGGGGAGGAATATCTACTAATAATACAAGTGCCTCTCACTTACTCATTTCAGTGCAGCTCTGTTATCTTAATCATTGGCTGTGATCATTTAATTGACTGTCTCCAAAGATACACTTTTTTTTTTTTTGCTTCCTGTCTAAAAAATAAAAAAAAAAAAGAAAGAAAGAAGGGTATTTATGGCTGATGTTGTGAGCTGAAGAAGGATGAACTCTGAAAATTGGCAGCTCTCTTAGTCTGTGTCATCATTTGTTGATAATTAGGGAATGCAATAAAAAGCGCGTATTAATGTTTAGTTGAAGACGATTCATGTGAACTCCAGCTGTGACCATAAAAATCAGCTTTTTTTTCTGAGGGAAATAAAAGCCTTGGCTCCCTATGGTCTCATTTGATTTCTTTATTCAGCAGCCACCCATATGTTAGCATACATCTGCAGAGCCTTTTGAATGCTTACAGAATAGAATATGCAGTGCTCCATTTTTTTTTTAATATAAAATACTGACAAAGTTTTGCACTGCAAGGCTGCTTGTGCTTCAAATTTTTTAAATAACCATCGTGTTTTCGGAGTTATTTTGGTGGTTGGAACAGTTGTACATGAGCAAATGTACAGCAGATGGCACTGTGCTGTAACCGTAGAAAGAGTTCAGGAGCAGAGAAAACGTATTCGTTTAGAGTTTGCACATTTGGATTGAATTCATGTGTTCTCATAAGCAGTGAAAGATTAGACAGCTGACATGTTTTAAAGCAGATTGATGTAAACTGGAGTAGCATATATGTCAAGTAAGCATTGGTGGTTCTGGAGCAATGAAGTTCAGTGTTGTGTTTCTACTGATTCTTTTGCTTTCATTCAAATTCCAGTGCTAAAAGCCTGAAATCTTAGGCTGAAAAACAGCAGAACTAAAGTCAAGGAATGCACACAGCTTTCTTCCTCTACATCAAAGTAGATCAGAGTGCAAAGAAAGTGCAATCCTGTGAATTTCCTCATGAGCTTCTTCAGCTGAGCAGAAATTGCCCAGAGATAACGTGGAGAATTCATTGCAAATGGTTAAAAATTTTGTTAAAACAACCTTGGATGTGCAATTCTGATATTTTCCCTTTTTCTTTCACTTCAGCTATTAAAAACAAGAAAAATCACGAAGGTATCTCTGTAGCATCCCTGAGCAACTCCATATTTCCATATGTGTAAATGGTAGTTGTCTTCCCTCCTTCCAAAATTTTAAAACTCTAGGTAACTACGATATGTGAACTGCTTCCTAGTTTTGGGATGAGAGACTTGATAGAAGGCAGACTGTTGTTTTAACAATTTTAGTGACTGATTTGGTATAAACATTGCTTATATTTTTAAGAACAGTAAGTTCAGTGACTTAAAATCATAGAATTATTGAGGTTGGAAAAGACCTTAAAGATCAGCTAGTTTAGTGGTCGACGTGACCTACCATGTGCCACTACAGCCCCTTTGGGCCTTATTCACATGTCTCTAAAATGCTTCCAGGGACAGGGACTGCAGTACTTCCCCTGGGCAGCCCACTGCAGTGTTTCACCATCTTCCCTGTGGAGGAATTCCTACTAATATCCAGTCAGAACCTTCCCGGAACAACGTGAGACCATTTCCTCACATGCTATTGCTTGTCACCTGAGCAAAGAAACTGAAGAGGAGCAGTTGCTGCTCATGCTCAAGCAACTCAGTATTGTTTCTGTAGTGATTGGCCTCCAACTGAATGCGGTACTTGCGGTCTGGTCTCACCAGTGCTGTGTACAATGTGACAGTCACTTCCCTAGCCCTGCTGGCCAAAAAGTTTCTGATGCAGGCCAGGCTGCCATTGGCCTTCTTGGCTGCCTAGGCACTGCTGGCTCTTGTTCAGCCAGCTGCTGACCAACACCCCAGGTTCTTTTCTGCTGGACTTTGAAGTAGTTTCTGATGATGCTATCAGTAAAACAAAGCACTGCAGTGTGTGCTGCTTGTAATTTCTATGGGAGTCTCAGTAGAAACTTTTGTTATGCATGGAAATACTTCTGCCTGGTAGTCAGAAAGTCAGGGCCCCTTCTGGGGAAAAAAATATTAGAGTAGTGAATGAGCATGGTAAAAAAAAAAAAAAGCTTTGCTAGATAACCATTTGAAGATGCAGGAATAATTGAAGCTTTAAAAGTGCACCAAACTATAATTGTTTTAAAAAAAAAAAAAAAAAAAAGAGAAACAAATTCAGCTATGGGGACAGATGTTGGTCTGTGAAGGTGCTGTCATCTCCCCTTCAGTGACCTTCTTTCTACAGCCTCAGCCTGTGTAAGAAAACTGATACCTCATTTTTCACTTCAGAGGAGAGAGATGAGTAGAATACGGATAGTTAGGAAATGACAAGCCCCAAGCAGCTGATCTTCCGCATTTACATGTACATACTGAAGAGACTTGAAAACCTGGCTAGCATTTCACTAAAGATAATTTGGAATTCCTCAGTGCCAGCATGATTCTATCACCTCGCTGGGATTTGGCCCTTCAACCTCAGCATTGCCTATGTCAAGCAGTATGTCACGTTGGGTTGGCAACGTTTCGTGATTGGTGGTGCTTGAGACCTGAGAAGGATTTTGAAAGGCTCAGTGGGTGCAAACTTTCTTTGTCATTTGTACCTCAGAATTGGGAAAATTGGGTCACATTTCCGTGTGATGCCTTGTCAGTGTCTCCTCCAAAAGTTGGCAGCATCATTCTGAAAACTGAGCTGTAACCAGTGAGCCACTTCATGTGAGTCTTTCTAGTGCTGTGGTTCAGCTGCTAGTGCTTGATTCTGCTGCTTTCTGAGGGGTCTTGGGGTCGAATCTTAGCAGGTGACACTGAAATGGGGGAAAAGGGCTCTTCAAATTTCAGGGTCTCAAGGAGAAACAGCTGGTTTGAATATTGTTAAGTTTACCAATTCACATCCTCTTGATTCATCAGGAACGTGCCTTGTGGTCCTATCTCAGATTTAAGATAATCTGATTTGGAAGATTTATAGTTCTTAGTCTATTTTGTGCTGTCCTAAGTGGTTGCGGTTCTTAAGTTCACTTTAAAGTAGTAATTCTTGAATTTAGTAATGTGCCAATCTCTTCATATTTCTTGCTTAGTTTTATAAGCAGAGTTTTAGGCAACTCAGTGGAATTTGATTCCTGTGCGTTTAAATATATACAAGTGTAAAAAGATTTTTAAAGATCTGTTTGCGTTACTTTTATGCAGTTATCTGAAGCAGAAATGGAAATATGGCGAAGAATGTGGTGAATGCAAGGAATTAACTGTTTGTCAGTAATCATGGGGTGCTGCAGATGAGGTCCTACAGGCATGACAGGGATTTCATAAGAATGTTTCCTTCTCCATACGTCAGAGTGCTCAAGAGACTGAATGGGGCTGTACTCACAGTGAGTTTAATGGCCTTTCTTGTTAACTAAAATGGTGTGCAGTGTTAATCATGAAGCACTCCTGAGAACATTCCATTAAAAATTGACAGTGATATACATGGACAACTTCTTGTGTAAATCTATTAGTAAATTAATCAACACTATGATCCTTGGAAAGGATACTAAAATGCTTTATTGGTTTTCTGTTCGCTGCATTGATTATTGGGGCTCTTCTGAATGTATTCCTCTGAGAGCTGCTGCCAGTTTGTCATGGTAATAGTTAAATTACATTTTGCTGGCTCAGCATCCCTTTTCCACATTGGGTGTGTTGCATTAACTGAAGGTAATTCCTTCTTACAAAGTGGGCATAATTCACTAGTGCAGGGAATGTACTGATAGCTCTGACGATCTGCACTATTTTAATACTGAACTTGTCTTCACTTGCAGTTACTTCTGATTTTTTTTAAAGGAGTGAAGTAATTAAATTAACAAAAAAATGATATACCTAAGCTTTGCATCTTATTAATGATTGAGCAAAACATTATGAATCAAAATCAAATGGGTTTTGTATTCACTTGTACTGTTTGGTATGTACTTTTGTTGTTGTACTAAGAATTTTGCCAGAAGCACAAAAAATTTGAAGAAATATTTGTTCCAGCTCTTTTTCCTGTCTTAAAAAGATGAGGGAGGGGAGACAACATGAGGAAATGTCATGAAGTTATGTAGAAGTTCCTGTTACAAGGAATTTAAATGGCTTTTTTTTTCCCCCCCAAGAAAGATTTGAAGAGGCTCTGACCAAAGAAAATGAATTCTTTGTCCTGTGGTGGGCTTCTAGTTATGTCTGTGTTATTAGTGCTTCGATTTCCTGTATAGAGTAAACGTTAGGAAGCAGTTTCTGTCCTCTCGCATTATTGGAATTGATTCGTGGGTTGTAAAGTAGCACTGGTTTTGTCTTCGATATCCTAAATCATTTCTATACCTGATCTTTAGTGCACGTTTTTGTTTATAGGTAACATACAAAGTAGAAGGTTTTCAGCTTTTTTTTTTTTTTCTTTTTTTCCCCCTCCAATGAGCATTGCTGCTGCTGCTGAATTAGCACCCAGAAATCCTGCCCTTCCTGGACTGAAGAGAGCTGATACCTTCCTGACAGGGAGAATATAATGATGACATTGTGCTGTTTCACTTCTATACCTCCCAGCACCTTTTCCTGAGGAGCTAGGTGGTGTGCTTTTGGCGTTCCTCAGAAACGTGATGGAGTGCTGGCGGGCCCAAGCCAGCTGTGGAGTGCCAGAGGGCTTTGGGCAACCGCCCAGAACATCCTATGGATCCCAAGCTCTCCCCTGAGCTTGGGGAAACCCCTCTGAAGCCAATCTGAGCTCCAAGAGTCTCCTAAAAGCCCTCTGTTCGTTTGTCTGGTGTGAGCAGAGAGCATCAGCTGTTCTTTTATTTATTAACTCAATTTCCTCAAGAGTGGAGTTTTTTTCTCACACAGAGCAGTGTATCTTGAACAACAAGTTAAGAAATTGCAAATATAATAATAAATTGCAAATATAATAATAATTTCTGCCAACTGTCTGATGGGGACAGGCTGTTTATACCCACGTAACTTTGTTTCTTTATTCAGGGCTCTTCCTCTTTTGGAGTAGCAGTGCTACGCAATAAATCAGGGTCAGTCACATAACTAGTCAGCCCGGAATGGAGGCATAATTTTCTCAAGCAGAAATACTGAAGACTTCTCCTGTGTGTTCTGAGTGAGAGGAAAAAAAAAAAAAAAGAAAAAAAAAAAAAGGAATGCTGTAATGAAATTTGATTTAAAAACTCCATAGGCTTCCTGCTTCTCCAGTGTTTTTCCCCCAAAGATTTTGAATGTCTATTAAAATTCTATTAAAATAAAATGAGTGTTCAGATGGAAGCCAATACAGATGCAGTACATACTATGAGGCATAGTGTGCAATGTTTTATTTGAAATCTGTGGAGTGATTCAAAAAAAGCCTGGCTTACAACATTGGAAAAATTGTATTGAAATAACTTATCTCTCCCACCTTCATTTTCTTTGCGACTTGAATTCAGGTTTGTGAGATTTGCATGACATTGATCCTTTCCTTGGGCAATGCACAATTTCATAATTCAAGTGCGACAGCTGCTGTAACCATCATGCCAGCTGTCCCTGCAGATGTTCAAAAATCTACAGCTTCTCAAAGATGTTTATATGTCCCTGGGGTAAGCTGTTTTTCCATGAGGTAATGTATGAAGTATCTCTAAAGGGTCACTGTGTTAGCAGTTCTTCACTTGGGTAGTGTGTGCTGTTTGGCTTTTTTCTTTTCCTCCCTCCCCGTGCAATAACTTTTTCCAATAGGGCACAAACTTCTGTAGGTCATTTGGTGGAGTTTCCAGTTAAGTGTGGTGAATTCAGATCACATCTTTGAGCTGGATTGGTGCTAATCAGTGATCCTGTAGGCACGAACACGTGGAGTAGCACACATTGCCATCCCCCTGAATCTCCTGCACGGAGAAGGTGGGTGGGCTCTGGCTGAAGAGAGCATCTCCATTTCCATCCATGTGTTGAGGGCTTTTGCTCTGCCACAACATTTGGATCCCTGAATGAGACCAGTTTCATAGTTGGTTGAAGGAGCTCCTTGAATGATACATGGTTCATTAAGCAGGTCAAAAGACTTTTTAGTTCATTACATTGAAGTGTACCTTGCATTCAGACATGATACAAGGACACAAATGGGCATACATTACTCGAACTGGTTATTTTCTATGTATTTAAGAAATCATCTTTGGTTTTGGATTTTTATAAAAAAAATCTAGGAGCACTTTAAAGCATTTGTTTTGTCATAAAAGAATAATAAGCAATGGACATCCTGAAATAGACAAACAGGGAGTTTCTAAGTCTGAATCCATAGCCTGTGCATTTTAATGCTTCTTGCCATTACAAAGAAAGTGTCAGTCATAAAAATCTATTAATAATGAATGCCTACAGAGTCTAACATTCGTCAGAACAAAGACTTGAAACGGTGATCTTTTTTGTTTTGTTTTGTTCTGCCCCGTTTACTATGAGGTAGAAAAGAAATAAGTGCTGATTGTATCTAAATCTGTCCCATCTGAAGTAGAGATAATAATCATGGTTGTGAGGTTGAGCAGAAGTTGGAATGGCCTACTTTTCTGTGTTTTAAGTGCCTGATATGGAAGTTTTCTGAAGAGACAAAGCTGGGAGGAGTGGCTGACACAGCAGGAGGCTGTGCTGCCATTCAGTGAGACATGGGCAAACTGGAGAGTTGGGCAGGAAGGAGCCCGATGAGTTTTAACAAAAGCAAGTGTAGAGTCTGGCATCTGGGAAGGAGTAACCAAACACATCAGTACAAGTTAGGGGTGACCTGCTGGAGAGAAGGACTTGGGGGCCCTGGGGGACAGTAGTTGGCCATGAGCCAGCAGTGTTACCTTGAGGCCAAGAAGGCCGGTGGTACCCTGGGGAGCAGGTCGAGGGAGGTGATCCTCCCTATCTCTACTCTGTCCTGGTGAGGCCACATCTGGAGCACTGTGTCTAGTTATGGGTTCCCAGTTAAAAAAAAAAAACCAACAGAGATCTCCTATAAGAAGTCCAGTGGAGGGCCACAAAGACGATGAATGGCCTGGAGCATCTTCTGTATTAGGAAAGGCTGGGTAACCTGGACCTGTTCAGTCTGAGGAAAAGAAGATTGGGAGGGGGATCTGGTAAATGTTTATAAATATCTAATGGGAGATGGGAGGCAAATGCATGAGGCCAGACTCTTCTCAGTAGTGACAAGACAAGGAATAACAGCATAAAACTTGAACATAGGAAGTTCTGTACTATCATGAGGAATAGCTTCTTTATGGTAAGGGTGACAGAGCAATGGAACAGGTTGTCAGAGAAGTTATGGAGTCTCCTTCTATGGATATATTCAAGACCCAGCTGGATGCCTACCTGTGCGACCCATTTTAGGGTACCTGCTTTAGCAGTGAGTTGGACTTGACCTGTAAAGTTTCCTTCCAACCCCTGCAATTCTGTGATATCCTTCTACTTATCCTAGTAGTTTGATCTTCTTGTTGCCTCTTCCTGCTATTTCCACTTACCTTCCAAGATCCTGGGAACAGCCAGGATTTGTTTTGCTCTGCAGCCTGCAGTATGGTGAATATGGGAAGTGGGGTGCTGATTTTGTAATCTGGGTAACTGCCTGGAAAACAGGATTGGAAAAAAGACAGAATTTATTTCTAATCAGACCTAAAATTATAAAAAGGATTATTTTGGAGATGTAATTAGAAAATTAATTGCTTTTATGTTTTTCAAAGTGCTATGCCTAGTTTCAACCATCTGTGCTGTACAAATGTAAGGTTTTCATTTGGGCACTCTTGTAGTTGAAGAAACTGTTTATCTAGGTGACAGCTGCAGAAACTGGTTGTCAAATCATACTTCTCTTTCAAAAGGGTTACAGGGTAATTCATCTTGTCAGGAAAAAAAACGTTTTCAAGATTTTTCTCCTTTAATGAAATAAATCAGAATTCAAAAGGGTATTATTTTGGAGGAGAAGGGAGACACGTAGAAAGCTCTGATTATTTGGTAAAATAAAAAATGTATTTTAGAATCTGTTCAGAGTGGAGGCAAAACTTGGCAGCTGGAGCACTGTCTTTAATAAGTAGATCTTTGATATTCTTTTCCACTTCATTAGTAAATTGTAGCTGTCAGGTGAATTTCTGCTCATTATTTCAGGAGTAGATGCTGATTCTAAATATAGAAACAATTTCTTAAGATCGGAGGAAAAAAATTACTGATGAACAAAGGTTAAATCAAGAAGAGTAAGTCTCATCTTTCGAATGCTTTTCATCTCAGGACAAAGGCAGATCAAAGTACTATTCTGAAAAGAGCACTGGGCCATAGAATAATCATTATATTAATTAATCAGACTTTGTGCTTATGTCAATTCTGCAGTTAGTGGTGAAGGCAAAATAAAACGGGGGAGTGAAACAGTAAATTATATTCTCTTTTGAAAATAAAGCAAATTTTGTCAGAATCTATAAACAGCTTAGGGCAAGAATGTTAAGATACAAATCTGTGTCCCGGAAAACCATTCTGTTTAGCATTGCATTGTGATGCCTAATAGACCTAAAGATCATGCTGTAAAGTTTGCCTGTTGTGAATCCAAACATTCCTCATGTGTTTCTGTGTGTTCTTACTAAAGTTGTTTATTGTATTTCAAGTGATGTAGTTCTTTCTAGAATGGAAATAATCAGCCATTCATTGTAAATAGATCTGAAATAAGCAGTTTTCAAGAATGAACACCTCAATTTTGCTTCAAGTGATTCTAGTCAGCAGCAGCTGTTTATGTCTCCGAGCAAAATCATTACAATAATTCATTTTAATTTCCTATACTGTATGTATTTTTAGAGCTACATCATTTGATTCCATCATTACCATAGGATTCAATATGACTGTGATGATGTGCATCCTCTATATGCTCTGAGCTGCTATCTATGGGCCTACAATCTTCCTTGCTTCCTGTGCTCATGGCTTTGTTACATGGGGGCGTACTGCTGAGTTTGAGCACAGGGCTGTGGTGTGCCCCAGGTGCTGGGCTGAGGAAGCTGGAGGGTTTGCAGTCTGGGCAGAGCACATGCCTGAATGTGAGCTGAGCTCCTGGTGTGCATCTGACTGCCATCATAGCTGTGTGGTGTAGAGAGCTTCTTTTGCAAATTATGTCTGCAAGCAGAGTCCTTTGTCTCCACTTGCCTCCATTAAATGGGCTAAAGGCTTTGAGTACCTTTGCGAGCAAGCTAAGGTATTTGAGCTTCTGTTCATTACCGAGGTCATTCAGAAACAAATGGGATTTAGAAGTCTTTGTGAGTGTTTCACTTCCTTGTGTTCCACAGTTAGTGAAATTGAAGTAAAAATCAAATTCAAATGAACCTCCTGAAACCATTTAATGAGCATCCCAGGTAGAGGTCCAGCATCAGTGGCATGGATCAACTGCAGGAGAGGTACAGGATGCTTTGAATTCACTTTTGCTGTATAAGTCAAGGTTTGTCCTCTCAGAGGATGACTGGCCTGAACTGCCCTTCCAAAGCCCCTAAAGTAGCTGTACAACTGTCAAATTCCAGCCTGATATCAGTGGGTTGTCACCTATTTCCCTTAGAAAGAGAAAACTATATTTTCTTCATCATATTAGCAGATCTTAATCACTTATTACTAATGTTTATCAATTCCTGCTGGCTGAAAGCATGGAACGGCTACAGATGTCACTGACAGATTTGTGGAGGGAGACTTTACTGCCGATTAGTGTGATATCTAGCTAATGGAGGAGCTCGTCAGAGTTAAGTTTCCTTTTTATGGTTTGCTTTCATAAGATGGGATCTTATTTCTGCACTAATCCTTATCTTGGTACTGGAGAGTTGCCATTTGCTCAACTAGTGGTTCGTAAAGCATGAAAACTGTTTCATAAATCGTCACATTGGCTTTGCTCTGGATACTTGTTTTATGACTATAACTAACCTTTAAATAGATACTTAAGGCAATGGGCAAGATGTCAGTTGTGATATTATTGCCACAAGGAGAGAGAAGAAGCTCTTTGATTCCTCACTTTAATTCTGCATGAGGGAGGAGAAGTGAACAAAACAACGTCTGCTGATGTGAAGAGAAATGTGAGTTTGTGAGCATTTGACCTTTATGCCATGCACCGTGCAAGGGAAGTGGTGTAATGAGGTTCCTTTAAAAATTCATAACATCACCACTCAGAGCAGCAATTTGTCAACTTCTGAGACCTTCTCTTTTAAGTAGTTGTTGTGTCCTCTCACTAAACAAAGGAAAGCAGCACTTCGGGGATCTTTGAGGAGACCTGTATGGATGGGCATATGCCTAAAATCAAATCTTTACAAACTGGTAACTTAATGTCCTGCTGCTTCTTTGTCACATTCTTCAACTCAGATTCCTATCCAGGAATTGCAGGCATTTGTGAAGGCGACAGCCTGTAACACTTTGCCCCCCTTAGTTAAGTAGCAGAGGGGAAAGCATTGTGCCAGTATACTTCAGCAGACCTCTCTCTGTCTTAAAGGAAAATGCTACAGCTGCTACACTGAGGATCCTGCCAACAAAGCTGCATAAAGATTGCAGTGTTAATAATGCAAAGATGACTGGAGTAGGCCCTCGAGATTCGTTTCTGTCACTGCTCTCTCTGGCCTTAGTGAAGAGCCATTGGTGTATCTGTTGTCACTTCAGAATTGCCTCTGCATAATTGCTTGCAAAGTGTTTGTTGAAATTTGGGACTGCAGGTTGTATCCTTGCCATGAGGTAGGTTTGCTTATAATTTTCACCTCATTTCACCTACCGATCTGACTCTGGGTAAATATCTGTGTGAATAAATTGTTTTATTATCAGTATTTTCCCTAGCTCACCAAAAGCTGATAGCACAGAGCTCTTTCCACGGTGAGATGCTCCCAGCGTTCTGAAAAAAAAACCAACCAGCTCACTCTTTGTGCCTCAGCTGCTGTTCCTGGTCATCAAGGAGGCTATGAGCAAATCTCCCGTGTGTTTTACAGTTGGAAGAAACACCGTGTCTGTGTGGACCATCAGAGCTTCAGGACCAGTCTCATTAGAATTGAATAATGTGCACGTGCTTTTACAAACTTGGAGTTAGCAGAAGCAACTGATTGCTTTCCAGATTTGGTGGCTTGGAAATATGTGGAAAGTAAGCAGCTTGTCCAGCTTGGTGAATCTCTGGGAGGGAACTTATTTTTGTCTGTAACATGCAGTGCATGTGGAATTCTGAAGAAACAGAATCATTTTTCAGAACATTTGAATATAGCTTATATTCAGATTTCTTGGACAAAAGCTAAAGTCTTAGGTTTTTAGCCCTGCTGTTTTACAATTACAGGCCTTTGGCTTCATTTGGAAAATTGCACCCTGGGTTACTTGTAGGCTGTGACCTTAGAAGTCCATGTTTCAACCTTGCGTAAAGGAAATTTCTACAAGCCAATCAAGACTGAAAATCAAAGAAAAAAATGTATTTTCTTTCTTTCCTTCTCCCATCTAAAAGCATTCTCCTTAAAACCTTGAACAAAATACCAATATATATGTATTTATTCCCTGGGATACTTGAAAACAGTGAGAGATTACTTCTGTCATCTATGAAGTTTAATGGAAATGACAGATTCGGAGGGTGAAAAGTATAAGGTGAAAACACTGGTGTTGTTTCACTCAGCCTTTCCTATATCAGCTTTGCAGCAGTGCACACTTGGCTTTATCTGGTAGATTGCTAGCTGTGGTTGAACTTAGCTAGGAAGACAGTTGAGGTGATAATTTGGGTTAAGCAAATCAGCATTTAGATGCTAATTTGAAGGCATGAAGTCGTTTTAGACAGAACTTCAACCCGTCTCTCCCAGTATTTTATTTCTTCCTGAAGACCTTACTTCAGCGCATTTCTGTGGCTGTGCAGAAGGCTCTTGTCACCACCAAGTGCGTTTCAGAGGCCCGTTCCTAAGCAGATAGTAGTAGCAAAGCCCTTTGGGAACCCAGGTTCGTATGTGCAGCTTTCCAGGGGAAATGGTCATATGGGGTCTGCCTTCTTTTCCTGTAAGCAACAATGTGATTTCTGCCCATTTTTCTCTTTCTATTATATCTTGCCCAGTTCCTATGCTCTCCCGCAGGCCCTGAGCAGAATGTCCTCTCCTCACCCTGTGGCAGCTGCCCTCTGGACGTGGGCATGTTCCTTTGTTTCTTTCCCTGCTCAGCTGATTTTAAGAGTGAAGAAAGTGCCTGAGTCCAGAATGGGCACTGGGGACGGGCCATGCACGAGCTCCTGCCTGCTTGCTAAGGGTTTCTGCAGTAACAGGGCTTTTACATATTTTATTATGCCAGACTCTGTGACTTCCATTGATGCTGTACTTGAAGTCCTTTGTGTGGTCCTGGTTGAGGGCTTTAGTTGAGCACAAACCCGAGGCAAAAAAGGTATGAGATGCTGAGTGCTGTTACGCATAGTCCTCCAGGAACGTACTGAACAAGGACAGCTGTCATGAGGAAGCTCACAAAAAATGCTGTGCGCAGGGGACTTGTGCCATGCCCCATCTCGGCTGCCAGCCTTCCAGCTGCTCCTCAGGCTGTCAGCCATGCGAGCTCCCAGCACTGATGAGATGCAGGTTGGCAGCCAGGCACTGGTGTTTGCACGGAGTTTGTTGCAGGACACGCTGATGCTGAGCAGCCCACCAGGCCGTGCAGCGAGTGCTCGGGGAGTGAGTGAAGAAAAGGGGACAGGAAGAAAATACTTGTTATAAAGTAGTTGTGCTTACGTTAACCACAGGTAGAGCAAGGAACCTAATGCGGTTATTATAATGAAGGAGGACTGTAATTTTAGTTGTAGGCAGTGGTGCTTGTGGATCCATACATGCCATCCCGCCTTTTCTTCAACCCTGGAGACCTCCACTGGGCTCTGATGTCACTTTTGGTAGAAACTTCATCTCTGACTTGTTACTTGTGTTTTAGTTGGTGTCTCATTACCCCCACAGCCCCTGTGATCCCAGTAGTGACTCCCAGCCAAAGCAACAAGCAAAACATTTGAAGCACACTCAGCAAGCCAGTGCCCAAGCCAAGGGGGTGAGCAAACAGCCATGAGCAAAGCAGAGCACATTCAGGGAGCAGCCATGCAGGTATCAGAAAGAAATGAGATGTTAAGCCAGCAGTGGAGAAGTTCTTCCTTCAGTTCTGTTGGTGCTACTTCAACGCATCATTGAATTTTTTCTGTATATTGCAGGAAAATGTGTTTGCAAATGAAATAGCGGAGTATAAAGCTGTTGTGTTCATACCAGAATGAAAGAACGTCACATATTGTGGTAAATTTCAGTTTAATGAGTTGTAACTAAACATTTGGAAGATAGGCATAGCCAGTAATTTAAATCTCTCAAAATGCAGCACATTCGCGCTTCCTCAGTCATTTACATTTAAAAACTAAATTTCTATCCAGAAATCCACTTATATGCTTTTAACTGCAAGCTTCTTGGATCAGTTTGAGCTGAGATTCTTTTCTTCAGTTTAGTTCTGGGGGTCATAATCATTACTTGTGTCTTTGATGAGGTTGGCATTAATAACTTGTGTGATTGTTGGCTGGTTAGCTATCATCTTTCAACACGATAACATTGTGACACTGCTCCTATTTTCTTATTAGAGCAGCTTCTTTCATGCCATTAGGTGCACATTTTTTCCCTGTTTTCTTGAACATTTTTCCTAGATTTTGTATCTATTTTGCCAAAACTCAAAGGTTTGCAGTTTCTAAAAAGATGTGGAGGTGTCTCCCAGTACAGATATTCTTAATGTTTTTTTCAATTCTTTTTCCATAATTCTTTTTGTTTTAACAGGGAGGCCCTTAGATTGAGCTAAGCAAGTACCAGGATATCAGTTATTGATGGCATTGATTTGGAGTCTGATGAATTTGAACAGAATCTATCTGGATTGGTGCAGGGTCTCGTGGTCCTTCTTGTTGTATGTCTTTGTGACCTGGTTCTTTTATGGCTAGGCTCATCTCTTGGCTTGACAGTGCTGCACTCTCTTGTGCAGTTTCTTGCTCAGTGCAGTATCAGTCAGATCCATGGCTGTGTTCTTGTCTTGCTCTGCCAACAAAGATGGATGTGAAGCATTTAAATTCCAGCTCCCAATTTGTATGTGGTCATGTTGTGTGGTTGACAGTTGAATTAAACTGAAGGAAGATAACTTGGAGAAGGAAGTGAAGACTGATGAACCTGGGATGGCAGATTTCTCTGTGCAATTGCTGGAGGGGTGAACAGACCAGGAGAATACTTGCCCTGAGGTTAGGCCCAGCAGTGGAGGTGTACTCTTGTAGTCGGTGCAGAAACAGTCAATAACTGAAGTTATTCCTGCTAAATAAAGTTATTATTTGTAAATATTGCCAAAATCTCTCAGATTTTTTGAAAAAAGAAATTGATATGCAGTATTGATTTCAAATGCTAATAATACATGTTTCTGTAGGATATACTTCCTGCTTTTTTTTTTTTTTGTCAGATCTAATTTTTGTTTGATAGTCTTTCACAAACAGATGGACTTTACTGATGTTTTTTTCCATATCCAAGCTAACGTTCTGCAGAATGGGACTATGATAGTTGGCTCTGATGTTGCTGTTTCGTATTTGTAATGATAATTCTAGATATATTTTTAAGTGCCAAGACCCATCTAGTAAAAATGATTTTACTAATATGGTCATGGATTTTGCCTAAATGAGATAGTTAGAAGCTTTAGCTCTGCGAGAGAAACTGTAATTAAAATTTGTGCAAAAGTTTTGGTTTTTTATTAGCTTTGGGAAATGAGTTTCTCCAGCAATGATGCAGTCAGTCAAAGAAATCTCTGAAATAGAGCCTTGATTTTGTTTGGAACTAACTTCAGGGCAAGTATTCACCTGGTCTGCTCCAATTAAGACAAGTCTACGTTCCTCCACTCACTGCAGAGAAATCTGCCATGCCAGGTTCAACACCTCAGTAGTGTAGGACAGGCAGGGGCTCATGGAAGGCTCTGTGTTTTTCAGACACGTTTAAGGGAGGCTGGTTCCTTCTGTGTTGTATCCATCAAATTTTTGTGGGTGGATCCAGAACAGGATTATCAACCAGCAGTGCTGGTTTAGAGTAAAATTCTGTGTTTAAAAACTCCTTCTCTTCAAGCAGGAAATGTTTTGAGCTGCTGATAACACCTGAGTTTGTGCATGCCGGCACAAAAGCTGTGCTTCTCAGTTCAGGCATTGGCTGGAGCTTTTCCAGCTCTAAGTTACATGCAAGCCTATTTCATACATGTTCTGGTTGATACACATTTCAATTCCTGGTAACAGCTATTTGACTTCTGGGAACAAACCTTTTGTTTCCATTGCACTACGGTGTATTACACTTTAGCAAGTTAGTTAGATTTAATAGCTTTCTTTGCTGATGGTGTTTCTGCAGTAAACCACGTGCTCCTTTATTCCATTTCTTTTTCTCTCTGCCTGTTTTTGAGGTTGAGAGAGTTAAAACTGACTCTCTTCTGTGGTTACCTGAATCTACAAGTCATGCTCATTCTGTTCTGTGTCCTGCTATGTAAGACACCACTCACGTGCTGGTTGCAAAGCTGTCCATGTAACTCCGCTGCTAATTCACTCTGTGCAAACCAATCTGATCACTTCAAACCTAGGACATCACTTTGTGTTTGTACATTAATTTTCTTAAATTAGGTTATTCCCCAGATCACTTATAATCAAATCTTTTGACTTGATCCACGAGCTTGCTGGCTGAGGAGGGTGACTGTGATAGCCTCTGGCTCCGAAATCTGCCGTTTGGCTCATCACATCAGCAGCTTTACTTCAGGCATTTCTTAATAGATCCTTACCCTGTTAACTCCTCTCCCCAGATTGAAAATACTTCTAATGTAATCCGTTTCCCATTCTTAGCTGTCAAAAAACTTAGAAAGCATGCTTTTTTTTTCTTTAATCTCTTCCCTTTTGGGAGGTGTTGTTATGTAACCATCAAGGACAGGATGGATGTGCCCATGTGATAGAATTCCAGTTAAAAAGATGAAAAACAGCAAATAATTCCAGAAAGTTTGAAATAGTCTCAAAAAAGAGGAAAAAGAAAAAATGGCTGTATAACTTTCAAACAAATATTTTTTTCCTGTACTGTATCCTTTTCTTCCTGACAAATTCTTTTTGACAGACTTGGCAAGTGAGCAAGCGTCTCCAAGGCAGTCACTGAAGCTGCTTCATGAATTCATGTTACAGTTTCTCTGATATTGTTGCTCTGCTCAGATGGTATTTTTAGCTTTATTCACACCTTGCTTTCACATTTTTGTAAGATTTTGTTATCAAGTCTAAACCAAGATGCGGGTTTTTCCCATCCTTACTGTTGTCGTATTTTCCGTCAAGAAATACTTGTGGGGAGGAGGCTTCCTAGAAGGGAAGTTTCTGATTTCAGAAATAGTCTTATTCCCAAACTTGGATCCTTACGATTTTTATTTTATTTTTTTTAAATTAGAGTACTCTTTCTTTGTTCAGTCTGGAGAAGAGGAGGCTCAGGGGAGACCTTAATGCTCTCTACAACTGCCTGAAAGGAAGGTATTGTGAAGTGGGGGTTGGCATCTTCTCCCAGGTAACAGTGATAGGAAGAGAAGTAGAGGCCTTAAGTTGTGCCAGGGGAGGTTCAGGATATTAGGAAAAAATTTGTTCTCTATGACAGTAGTGAGGCATTGGCACAGGCTGCCGAGGGAGGTGGAGTCACCATTCCTGGAGGTGTTCAAGAGCGGTGAGGATGTGGCACTGAGGGGCAGGGTCAGTGGGCATGGTGCTGATGGTTGGACTAAATGTTGTTAGAGATCTTTTCCAACCTTAATTATTCTGTGCTTTAACTATTTCAAATTGCTAGTAATAAAAATAGTATAAATTATTACATATTTACTTGATATTTATTTCAACTCTTTCTTTTTCTTTTTTTTTTTTTTTTTTTGGTTACAGTGTTTCTCACAGAATGTGGGTTTGGGTTGAAAGTGGGAAGAGTTAAGGTCTTTGCCTGACCTGTGCACAGTTTTGTCTTTTGCGTAGGAATATTGAAGGGAACATATTCTGATCTAGGAAGGTATTCAGCAAAGCTAAAAGCACAGCAAAAATATTTGTGCAAGGTGAAATTTAGGAAAAAAAATAATATTTTCTACCCATTGCTAGAAGGTATGGTACTTTTTTTCCTGTAAACAGTGCTGTTTCATGCATGTGAGTTTCCCAGCACCTCTTCCTCTGACATCCTCTGAAAATTCCTTTGACTGATTACAGTACTGACAAAGTAACAGCTCACAAAGCATTGTCACCCTCGTCCTGAGATAGCACAGAATAGCTGTGTTCTCATGGGGTGTGTTAGGACAGAAATGCAAAGATGTAGGAGATGGTTAAGTGATACAGATCCCAGCTTTCAGATTCACTTTGAGTGTTGGACATTTATGTCCTTGTAAAAACCAAATTGTGCTAAGAAAAATAATTCTGAGTATTTGTTCTCAGGAATGGGCTGAGTCTGAAAGTTAAGCACTTGTGTAGCTCTCTGAGCAATAAGTTGCTGATTGCATCCAGAAGCGTCAGATGCCTGAAAATTGTTGCTGAATAGCCCTTCTCCACCAAGGAAGCACAGACAGTTTTAGCAGCAGTTGCTTTGTTTACTGGTAGAATTCCAGACCTTGCCCTGTTTGCTTCTGGTAATCCTATGCGGTCCTCTTAGTTCTGCTTTTTGCACATGTGAACTCCCTGCTGTTACCTGAAGTTGTTCTTACTGTGCAAGAGCCAGGGAAGAAAAGAAAATGAACCTACTTCAAAGTCCGTGCTGAAAAAGGCTTGAGAGATCTGAACTGGAACTTCAGAAAGAGACAGTTCTACTTGAGAAGATTTGATAATGGAGAATTTCAGGTCCTTTTTGGAAAGAACAGGATGAATTACATGTGTCAGCTGCAGTGGCAACACAGAGGAAAAATAAGACAAAATTGATATAGTGGGTTTGGATGCTCCTTCCAACATGAGTACAGTCTGATAACAGTGAATGTCTTCTCAAGTGGCAGATGGCTACATTACAGCCACAGCTGCGTTGCCATCTCAGAATTTCTATGAGAGGCCCCCTGCCTGTAGCGTGGGTGTTGCACTCTCACACAACAGTCATTTTTAACCTGGGTCTGATCCCCGACCTGGTTTGAGTTGTCGTGTCCTGGCTCAGTGAAGGGAATGGTGTTGCAGTGGTGGGACAGGAGCGGAGCAGCAGGGAGCTGATTCAGCAGCAGTTAGGAGCTGCTGCTCTGCACCCAGGCAAAATGAGGTGCTTGGCAGCATCTCCTGATTCCTGTGGAGCTTTTAGCAGTGTATTGATCCTTTAACTTGAGAAACAGAAGTGCAGCTGCACTCTTCTCAGTTTTGGAAGTTCGCTAACCCGTACACTAAAGGTATCAGAAAACTTTGAGTTGGAGATGCAGTATTCTTGGGCTCAAACCAGCTGTAATTACTCCTTCAGAAACAGTATTCTCTTCTAATGAGTACAATTGTTGCTGTATCTGGAGTATTTTCCCAGAAGTTAAAATCTGTCTGCATAAACTTAACGAGCTCACAAGAAAACTAAACTTTGTGCTTCTTGACTATGAACTTCCTTGAGGAAAAAAAAAAAAAAAGAAAAAGTAATACCTCTATTTTATTATCTTGGCCCATGACATCAGAGGTGGATATTGGTGATATGGCAGGAGGGATTGTGACAGGTGGCAGCAGGGGGGCGGTCTGAGATGAAATGGTATCTAACATGGTGACAGGGAGCAAAGTGTGTCACTGAATTCC
Source organism: Centrocercus urophasianus (assembly GCF_019232065.1). Lineage (NCBI taxonomy): Eukaryota > Metazoa > Chordata > Aves > Galliformes > Phasianidae > Centrocercus > Centrocercus urophasianus. The sequence goes on along the minus strand of NW_024884697.1, from coordinate 32,856,243 downwards.
TCTGTGCAGAAAAAATGGCACCCATTGACATTCACTGACACTTGCTGAGCGTCTGTGAGATGCGAGCACAGAGAAGTGGCGATGGTGTATTTCAGCAGCGGTGAAAGAAAGGCCGCGTTCTGGATGCTCGTGCACAGCTGTTGCACCACAAATAAAGAATGTTGTGATCAGCACATCTGTGCCAATCAGTGTATTACAACCAGGGAACTGTGTGTGGAGCTGAATTTCAGCTTCAGTGCATTGGAAATGATGATGACGGTGTTGGAATATTGCAAAGTTTAGTGCCTGTTGGGTCTCATGAATGCTCGCGCAGGAAAAGAATATCATATGCAAGAGTGTCAGAACCTGTTGAACCCAAAAGAAGCTGAAGATGAAAGTTTTCTGGGTCGCACAGTTACTGGTGGTGAGATGTGGTGTCACCACTATGAGCCAGAGTCAAAACAGCCATCCATGGAGTGGTGATGTGAGTTCCCCATTTAAGAAAAAGTTCAAGACACAGCACTCAGTGATTAATGTTATGGACGCTGTGTTTTGGAATAAGAAGGGAGTGATCCTTCTGGATTTCCCAGAATCCAGACAAACGTACCAGGATTAGGAAAAGATGTGGTTAAGAGTTGTGGAATGCAGCTATTACTCTGGAAAGTGCCTCTCCAGAGGCAGTGGAGAGCAGAGAGAGCAGCCTAACAGGAAGGAGGGGAGGGGGGAAATGGCAGTAAAGAAGTGAGCTGGGAAGAAACTTCAAATGCTAAAAGAAACTCCTAGAATGCCATTTACTGTAGTAGAACCTTTTGCTTCAGGTTCAACAGGAGATGTTCAGCAGCTCTTCTCTGTTCCTAACTTGTTTCTGCTGGCATGTTTAAGCCTCTGGGGTGGGGGCAGCAGTATGCCATGCCTCCACTGAAAATGCTATGGCCAATTAGAAGAGTAAAACTGAGTTTGGAAGTGTAGATTGATTGCTGGAGGGTAAGGAGAAGGTAAGGATGGCTGAGAAAGCCTGGAGAATTGAAAGGATAAAAGAGAAAAGATGTCATCTATAGTCAAGCAAAAGACAAGTGAGATGAACAGCACAGGGAAGCTGAAATTGATTTCATATATGAAATTTGAACAAAAATATTGGAATGTTGAATTGAAAGACAGCTGGAGACAATAACAATTCAGGTGATTTTTGCTAAACGTTTTCCAGCACATCTTCCAACACATGCATTTACTGTTCTTATTGGAGTGTGTTTGTAACTAGTAGGGCTAACTTTCAGTACTTTATCTTTCCAGTTTCTTGTGTGTCTTTTAAGTTTCTCACCTTTTGAATGTACCATGTGAGTAGGCATTTATTTTGATGTTATTGGGAGCCTTTTATTATTTTTCTTGCAAATAATTTGGTATTTTCCAGGTTGATTTAAAAGATACTATTCAATGATTTTGAAGTCGCGAGTGTTTGAAGTCACTATAAAAGCACTGCAGATTTAAAAACTGATGGATCAACGTTCTTATGTCTGAGAAAGGAGAACAACAAACCCTCTGATCTCTTTCATACCTCTGCAATGCAGTGTTAGCCACAAAGTACCTTTGTCTGATGACACTTCTGGTTTTACACTTAGAATTGTCTATTTAACAGTCTAGGCAGTTTCTCAGAATTTTCTATGTGTAAGTGTTCCACCAAGTCTCAGTGTTGTTAATTTAATCTCACTACCGTGTTTATACCTCTCCTTGTTTAGTAGGATGTTTAGCCAGGACACAAGAACTCAAAGATTAACAAAGATATGTAAGTCAAGTGTGTTAAATGCTGTGTTCAGGGGTGATATTAGCTTAATCCCTTTTCTAATTGAATGCATTAGAATTCTTCTCTTGCCAATGTCTTAAATATTGTATCCTATACAAACAGCTTCCACCATTTTTTTTTTCCCAGTGACAATTATCTTGAGTTTCATGTTTGCTGAGGAAAATATATAAAATTAAGTAAGCAATTTGTATCATCCATCTGCCAGGTCCTGGAAAGTGAACAGCACTGTATAAAAGTCTCACAGAATGGCCTGGGTTGGAAGAGACCTCAAGGATCATGGATCTCCAACCCCCCCGCCACAGGCAGGGCAACCAACCTCCACATTTTATACTAGACCAGGCTGCCCAGGGTCTCATCCAACCTCATTTTGCTTTTTGTCAGATGTACAAATGTATTAGTTAAAAAACAAACAAACAACCACCCGCAACAAAGAACAGTAGTTATGTGATAAGCATCACTGTTCACATGACAGGGCAGTCTGGCTGTCCGCCTGTTGTGTCGGTAACTAAATGTCATGATCAAAACACAAACATTACAAAAAATTCACAACCTTCTTTTCTGTTTACAGGCAAGATACAGTGCGAAGTATAAATATAAATATAAATAAGTATAAATAGCTCTGAACTTAGCACCTGCAAACAGCAGGTTTCCCTCGTAAATTTAAGCAGAAATTCCTTTTAGGTAACCATTCATAACCATTCATGCTAGAAAGAGCCTCTGATAGATGTCTTGGCACTTCGTGCCATTTATAATGTTTAAAATAATATAGGTGGGTTTTTTTGTTGGTTTTTTTTTTCCTGTGAACTTGTGAGTGTTGTGTTGTTCTCTGTACCATTAGTTTAACATATTTGTAACATACGTATTTAGGAGCAGGTGAGCTGAATGAGGGAAGACTGCTGTATTGGTTTTCAAAAGTAAGACTTCTGCAGTGATTGTAGAAAAAGCAATAATCGATATAATATATGTTATAACAAATGCTATACATGTGTTATGTTATACGACATGATCAACGTATCTTTTTAAATCTTAAGCTTTTAAAGTCTTGATTTCTGTTTCAATCAAAGGTCTCTGTGTGCATGTCCTTAGACACACATATATGAGTTTTGTAAACATGTACATTAGCTTAATCTTAAATTGTAGCAGAATTGTTATTTTCTTTCAAGATATATATGTATACTTCCAAGCTAAAGAACATAGCAGCTTATGCCTTTATTCTGTGAAGGTAATATGCACGTATGTATTCAATATATATTTTAGTGATGCAGTTTATATCACCAAAAGAGAATAGAATAGCCATAAAAAAGAGATGCACTTGTAATAGATGTTTATGTGCAGGTTGAGATTTGAGGCTTCTCAAAAAATGAGCATTCTGTTTCTTATTTTCCACCTATACGTAACTCAGATTTTCTTCCTCTCTATGACATGATGTGCATCTGCAGAACTTTCATCATAGTTTGAGAATTGCTCTGGGGCAATCAATATAAATTGAGCTGTAGAGTTGAAAGACTTCTACATGCTTAGCTGAATGAAGGAGAATAGTGGCTTTTAAAATAACTGATGAGAGAACTGTGTTTAAATAAAAAGGCACCGCTGGCCAGTATTTCACATGATAGTCGTGTATTTTTCTTGCACAAGACGTGACAAAAACTACAGACCTTGATCATGAAGGCAGTATTTATCCCTTTAAGCTGACAAAATCAGTCACATAGGGTAATTGGTATTACTGTGGTCTTTCATGCAACTAATGGATTAATGTAAGCAGTGCCAAGCTCCTTCTTTTTTCTTTTTCGTGTCACGTTTACCAACAGCATATTTAGAGCTTGAGGACAAAGCATTATGCATGTCTTCACCTTAAAGAGAATCAGAATTGGTCCAAAGTTTATTGAGGCCCTTTTATTTTTCTTCTGAGAAATTGAAACAATCTCCAGATAGGAGAGAGGATGCTACAGAACTTTCTGACTTGAGCAAACCTTCCCTTCCTTTATAAGAAGATACCAGCGTAATGTTTTTTGCATGCATCAGTGGCCATTAGACTCTGTGAGATACAGTACTTAGAGCTGTGTGATTAAAATTCCTCTGTGAAATTAGAAAGTATATAGCAGACCAGCTGGACAGCTTTTTGTTCTCACCTGGAATCTTTTAGTACTATCCACGGATAAATTCCCTATGTGCTGTAGCCAAATTTTGTTTGTCTTTCGTGCTGCTAAGGCCTTGAAAGTTAAAAAGGGATTTTATAATTGCTCGCAAGTGTTGGGTGCTGTGCATTCCTCTGTCACTGTACATTATAAGGCTGGTATTCAACAGAGGTTCCAACTCAGCTGTCAGCAGAGCACCTGGGAGCCTCTCTGGGAAGTCTGTAGAGCATAAGGAGGTATTTGAAAATGTTATTTTATATGCAGACTGTGGTAACTTTCTCCACTGTTTTTGCTTGATTTTTCATGCAGTCAGGTACTTAAATACGTTTCTTGAGTTTGGATATTAAATTTCTGAGCATGTAATGATTATAATCTCTTAACTAAAATAAACTGTTCATGCAGAAAAGAAGAAAATACGTTTTCTGTCTGAAGACTTTGCAGTACTTTTGAGTCTTTAGAAGTGCAGAAAAAAAGCTGGAATGAGCCTCTGGAGATGGTATAGTCCATCTCCTAGCCCAAGGCACTGCCTTTGTCATTCCTTACAGACCACGTATCACAGAAGGTTATAGAATAATTTTGGCAGCAGGAACTTCTGGAGGTCACCTGGTCTGGCCCACTTTGCAGGGCAGAGTCAGGTCAGGCTGCTGAGGGACATGTTCAGCTGAATTTTGATTAACAGCTAGAATGGTAAGATTTCTCTGAGCAACTGCTCTGATGTTTAATCACCATTATTATGAGTTTTGTCCCCCTTCCATCTAAATGGAATAGTTGGAATTTCCCTTTCTTCAACCCCGTTTGTTGCACTGTGGAGTGGTGTAGGTGATGTTATCCTCCAGGCCGTGCAGGTCCAGTTCTGCAGAGCTCTTTTCCTTGCTGCTGTGCTGTTCAACAGCCCACGCCGTTGAGTGGAATTATCCCATCTCAGGTGCAGAACTTTGCATTTGTTGAATTTCTTGAGGTTTCTGTCATGCTGTCCCACACTTCACTGCCTTTGCACTGCAGAATGTTTTACATTATGTTCCTCCTGAATCTTCCTGGGAGCTCTATTGATAATGTTTTCTGTTTCTTTCTCGGTCTGCAGCGTTTTTGCATGTTGTTTATTCTGTTGTTACCACAGTCTTTTCTGCTTCCCCCCCCCCCCCCCAAGATTATGTTTCTCAAATCTTTAGCCCAGGCACATTTTCATGTTTTGGAAATGTAGCATCTTAACTGTGGACAAAAACATCCAATTGAGAATTGAGTGAGACCTTGTGGTATAGAGAAAAGCAGAACCAACTCTGTGTCTGTTATAATGTTTAATATATTGGTATGTTTGCCTTGCCTGTCAATATTGGATAGGGGCTATGGGTTCTGAGTGACTCTGGTCTCCAGTTGCTTTTCATGGTAATGCCTAATTAATCATTTGTTCTTCATGCTCAGTGCATGTAGTTGAATATTTATCCTTATTGGTATCTTACATTTCTCTCTATTGATTGGCATCCTGTTTTCTTTCAAGATGATTACTTGAGTTTGTTTATTTTATGTTCTGATCTGCTCATCCAGAGTGATTGCAGTTGGTTTAAGAATGGTGATGTGTTGTGATAGGTACATATACTGGAATTCCACATAAAGGTTTGGAGGTATGCAACATATAGATAGTAAAGTATTGGATAGCAGCGTATCCAAAAATATCTAAATGAATTGCTTTTCTATCTGAACATTGGATTGCTTGTTGCAAATGTTTGTTTCAGTTTTCTGTTCACCCTGAGATAGCTAGCTTTCTTTACAAATGACATCTGTTACTTGTGAAAATATTTATCACAGTTAACACATGATGTCTGTTGTGTCCTCTTTGTCTACATGATTGCTGACTTTCTACTGATTTGACAGAATTTAATCATGAGAAATCCTGGTTGGCTGTTGTTTTTGTTTTGTTTTTTTTTCCTTCTCCCAAGGTGTCCTCAAACTGTTCTGTTTCATTGCTTTACTCTAGTTTTTCCTTGAACAGAAGTCTAATGCTAACTGTGTAAAGATTCTCTTCTTCCTCTCCCTCCTTCCCTTGCTCTTTTTCTCTTAACAGTACAGCTGACCTTTTCTAGTTGTCTTTCATCTCCCTGAGTTCTCTAAGATGCCTAATGCCTTTGAGACTGTTACATTTCCACCAGCCAGGCCATAGCTTCTCCACTGCCATAATGGGGAAATCTGCCTTTTGCAGATGTAGTTCAATCCACAACAGTTGCTGAAGTTTTGTCCCCATCAGCCACTGCTCTTACATGAGGTTACCATGGCCTTTTTTAATGATCACAAATGACTGGCACTTTAGTTTTAGGTCCAGATTTAAACTAATATAGAAATCTGAGTCTTAGTAGTATAACTGTGGTCTTGGGCAAAATAAATTCTCTTTCTGCTTAATGGAAGTTGATGTGCCCTTTAAGAATAAATGCATGAGTTTGGAAGAAGGCCTGAATGTGGTTTGAATATTGCATTTCTTCACTTGCAGTCAGGTCATTAACATAATCTAAACGTTATTCTGTGTAATTTTTTATGCACACATACGCAGATATTAGCATAAACCTGTTTCTAGACAACCCCTGGCTACTCTGTGCTGCCAACTTAATATTGTTTCAAATGTAGTGACTTCATCTGTTGGAACATTCGCTGCATGCTAACTTGCTGAAAATGCAAAATAAATAATAATTAAAAAAAACCCTTGGAACTGTTTTGCTTTGGTAATTAATTGACAGTCCATGTTCAAGAGAAACAGAAAACAGCTGACACAGTAAGGCAGTGGTTAAGCTGCGTGCATCATTTAATGGATTTGAGGTGCTGTGCCCCTTGCCAAGAGTTGCTGTGACCTTGTGCTGCTTTGCCACTGATTGGGCCTGATGTGAAAACCAAAGCCCAGTTGTAGTACTTCAGTGCTGACCTGGTTTCTCCTGGAAGGTTTTTTCACTGTGTATTTTGTGAATGGGTCTGACTTTCAGTTTTCTTCTGTTTTCTTTTCTCCCTCATTTAGAAATAAATATCACTTTAAATGGTAGTCCGCTCCGTAGGTTAGCTTTTCAGTGCACAGACTGTAGGGCTCTGAATTCAAAACATTTACGTAATGAACTGCAAAATATCACTGTTGTAGGACTTCAAATTATTGACAAGTTTTGAAAACTGTGGAAGTGGGGAAAATGAGGAGGGAGTGGTAAGTGCAATGCAGTTGTTAGGAAAGGTCTGGCTTTATCTGTATTTTCTCTATTGACTCGTAGATTGTCTTTAAATTATATTTTCAAGCTTATCTCCTAAATTTTATACGCTGTAAACTTGTGTTTGAACTATAAATTGAGATTCTCATTTACTTTAGTCTCCAGGATCTTTTATTAGAGCAGCTGCTGAGGTATTACTATGCATGCAATACATCCAATGATGTAGTTGTTGGCAATGATGCTTCCACGCTAATACTCAGTATCGTGTTTTCCCTTCAGCCTCTTGGAAGTGGCATCAGAAGGGATTCTGGGAGGATTAGCTGTGCTGGCATCCAGGAGACATCTTATTAAATCTAATTTAAATCCTCATTTGATAAACTTAAATGTAACTCGTAATTTTTTATCTTTCCCTCAAGAGGTTATTAAATACATTGTGTAAAATAAAGGGCATGACTGCTCATAAATCAGTAGTGCATGCATGAATGTAGAACTTGATTTTAGCCCAACTGGCATGTATAGTATTAAAGAATCTAGAATGCTTTTCCTAAAACAGATGGTTAGTCATTTTCCAGAATTAGTGGCTGAAGATTTCCCATTCCTACTTTCTTGATCCAAAGCTAAAGACACTGTGATGGTCTTTGGTTTGGGAATGCATATACACCTGGTTACAGAGCTGTCACTTTAAGCGGAAAATGCAGTGCTTTTTTTCTCTCCCAACTCTTGCATGCTTTATTTTTGCCTTACCTGCCAAGTCTCAGCTTTTGGTATCCGTGCTGATGTGTAACAGTTGATGACATCAAGAATGTAAGAAGTAACGGAGTGAGTCCCTCTAACCCATCCCTCCCTCACCTTGTGCACATGCATTGCCCTATGGATTGTTATAAAGCATCCCCTGGAGCTTGATCCAACCCAGAACTCCTTGAAAGCCAATGAGAGTTTTTCCCGTTTGCCTCGGTCGCTTATAGTGTTTGCAGAAGTCAATTTAAAGGTCAAAGTAACAGCAACAAAAAATTAAAAAATATTTGTATTACTGACCAACGGAGAGTTCGGTCCAAGCATTTTGTAGTTGATCTCTAATATAAAACCAGGGGCAACCTAGATAGATGAAAATCTTGATAGTGGGAATAAAAGGCAGAGTGGGTCAGTGCATGTACTCTGACAGCATGGATTGCCTCTATGTGAGAACAGATACAGGAGAGAAAGAAAGTGTGAAGCAGAGGCACAGCTTCACGCATGAGCAGCGCAGACTTCAGTTTAATTGTCTGAAGAGTCTTGAGGGTTCCAGTGCAACTGTATGCATTGTGGGAAGTCATTAACTGGGGTACGTGTTTGTAGGATGGTGCTGGTAGGGCTTTCAGAATGGAGTCTCTTGGGGCAAAAATAGTATTTTTAGGAGCAACCAAGTTGTACTTCAAGTGTTTTTTTTTTTTTTTTTTCCTAAAATATGTGAAATGCTTATTTCTGTATTTCTTGTTAGTTTGCAGCTAATTTTACAGCTCGTTGGAGATCATAAGTTCTTCTCAGAGTTCTGCAGTTCTAATTCAAGTAGTTTCCTCATTTAGGCCAAAAAGAATTTTTATTTTCTAAAAAAAATGTGATTTGATGTATCTGAAGTGATAGTGAATTATGGTATATAATTATAATACAGAATATTTAAGATATCTAAATCATTAAAAAGTTAGCAATTGTGTACATTAGGTTATTTGTTTTGCATTGTGACTGGTATGTATGCATGCAGCAACAGCATCAGAAAATAAAAGCTATCCCTTGAGTAAGCAGGGTTGGACTTTTTTTTATCTGTACATTACAGATTAAACACACATTAAAAGAAAGGAAAAGAAAGGATGAGCAGAATTTGATGTTTGCATACTGTAACAACAGTTGGTCATCCCCTTTGCAAAAAGCCATCGATTTCCATTGGCCTCAGTAAAAGAAAACTTACGGTAGTTCAGTGATTTTATTAGAACCTTCAAAAAATAGTACAAGTTTATTTTTAAGTTTTCTTACCAAAATTAAACCCAGGAGTACTAAGCACAAAGAAAATAATTTTTAACTTCTATATTATCCTTGCATTTATCATTTGAAAACTGAATTTTTCATGGCAGTTCAGATGTGTGGTTGGTTAATGAACTCTGAGTGACTGCTATTGATGGTGCAGGTTGTAAAGTTCTTGTAAAGTGGGTGAACAGTCATTTCCCCTGAAATTAGAGTAAATGTGACCTAACTCTGCAGTTCTGCAAAATCCATAACAAAGTGACTAGCAAATTAAACAAATTCATCCATCTGTGAAATATTCCAAGGTCAAACTTTCATTGGCTACAAGATTTCTAACTAAAAAGACAGAGGATGACAGTACTTACAGTTTGGTAATGTTTGCTTACTGAGCGTGAAATGAAATTTAACAGTGCGGCATGTCTACATTTGTAAATTTATTGTAGTTGTTTAGACTTCTTAAAAAATGAAATGTCAAGCTATCAGCCTCTGCTTCCGGAATGCTGCTTAGGTCCGATGAATGCGTTTACTTTTCTTCTTTTTCTCTTCCCTTTTATTTTTTGCTGGAACAGGTTGCCCAAGGAGGCTGTGGATGCCTCATCCCTGGAGGCTTTCAAGGCCAGGCTGGATGTGGCTCTGGGCAGCCTGGTCTGCTGGTTGGTGACCCTGCACATGGCAGGGGGTTGGAACTAGATGATCACTGTGGTCCTTTTCAACCCAGGCCATTCTATGATTTTCCCATTGCAATGTGAAGTTATTTCCATTTCGTCTGTGTTTTTCCAACACAACAGAACTTGTAATACTGCTTCAGTAGTTATTTTGGAGCAATACCAGCAAAGATGTGAACATCTCACGTGGCAACAGCTAGTGATCATAGTACACACTACCTCTAGCAGCATGTTCAGCTCAGTGCACAGTGTGTGAGCCCTTAGAAGATTTGTGGATTGAGATGCTGAACTGTAGAAGAACAAAAAGGCATCCATCTATCTCCACTTGGAGCTTCCATTCACTCCACCTAACAGTGCACAGGATAATTTACAGGCAGCTCAGTTCCAGGAGTAGGGACCAGGACAGTAGATCATTCATACCCAAACACCTCTCTTAAGGGGATAAACTGAAACCTGAAGGTTTTGTTTTGTTTTTTAAGGAGACAGAAGAATTGCAACTTCCAAAGTAATGCATTAAAGAATCATATGTGTCAGTCTGTATCGTGTGATACTCTCTGCATAAGATGGTATAAAACTTGGGAGAATTTATGAGGATTTCTACACAGATGCTTGCAGTGGTTCTCAGCAAAATTTTAGTGCTTGAGTAAACAAAATGAAAATGAATGATGTTTTTCAGGTCATCTTGTAAAATCCTCATCCAGCCTGAATGTTCATGCTTTAGAAGTGCTGTCTGCAGATATATATACTAAGAATCTAAAATCATGAAAATGCTTCTCAGTTGGAATATCTACAATAAATTACAAAACTTTAGGATAGTTGTTTAGATAGCTGTTTCAGTTTGGTATGTTGACTGATATAACGTATTTGATGTGATATAAAATTCCAACTTCCCTTTTTTTTCTTTTTTTTTGAATTCCCAGGTTAGTGTTGGTGAAGGCTGAAATTGGCAGTAGTTTGGTCTCTTATATGTTGGGATAACTTTTATGATAGAATCATAGAATGGCCTGGTTGAAAAGGACCGCAGTGATCATCTAGTTCCAACCCCCTGCCATGTGCAGGGTCACCAACCAGCAGACCAGGCTGCCCAGAGCCACATCCAGCCTGGCCTTGAATGCCTCCAGGGATGAGGCATCCACAGCCTCCTTGGGCAACCTGTTCCAGTGCATCACCATCCCCTGAGTGAAATGAGCTCTGCCACTATGTATGTATGTTATAAAATAAGGGAGTTACTTTTTGATCAGTGCATTTATCTTCTTTGTCTTTCATAATTAACCAAGAGTAGAATGCAATGCATTTCTTGATACACAAGTTTTACTCCAGTGTCCAAATGCATTCTATAGAGCTTGAACTCCAGTAGCTAAAGCAGCAGATTGTCAGAATGGTAGCCTGTAGGCCAAGAAAGAAACAAAATATGAGGAAGATCTGAATGGAGAGAACAGGGAATAGGGTATAAGCTGGAAAATGTTTTACACACAGAAATGAAGTGGATGTTTGAGGGGTGACTTCCTGAGAATGATAAGCATTCGTATTTACTAGTGAAGAGGAAGGCCACAAGAGGGAAATGAAATAAATCCTGATGTATGAAGCAACATCAAAGGGATGTTCAAAAAAAGTGTGGGGATTCTTTTTTCTCACTGCCAAGTGAATTCTCAAGTAATTTTTTGTTTGCAAACCATCTGCTTTCAAAGAGAAGAAACCTTAATTACTCTATTACATCTCAAATGTGCGTTAAGGCCAGTGGTCTTATAATCTTTTATGTCCTTTACCATTACCCTAAGAACACAGAATGAGCCATCACTTTATATTTAGCCCTGCAATTTTATATGGCAAAGCTGGTAATATAAGAGTAAATTATCAGTAGAAAATGTCAAAACTTATGGCAGGAGTGGATGAGTTTCACTCACTCAAGATGTAATGCCTTTTTTCCCTACGTGTTTGCCTCTTAACATTGAACACTAGGAATACTGGTGCTATGGAGGAGAACTGAGCATACAATTTTGGAGCTCTAATGTTTGCTTTGTAAGCTGTTCAACAGCAGCGTAATGATATTTTTTTTTCTGTTTTGTTTTGTTTTCTTAAATGAAAGAAGGGAAACTCTCAGTTGGAAACAAATTCTAAACTGAACGGTAGAACCTGTTCTGTGCCCTTGGAATGGGGACAGAAGGGAAATCAATGCTCATCCATAATGAGGTGTCAGTAGCTCTCATTTTCCAAACTGCTGTTTGGCACCAGGAGATGAAGCACCACAGTAATGTTCAATGGGCCTTGCTATTGTAGCAGGAGACTTGTGGATGGAAACTGATCCTTCAGTTCTCTGGACATGTAATACTAGGGTCTCATTAATGGGAAGTTACATGTGAAGTTGTCCTTTTGCCTTTCATGTTTCTCTGCAAGTCTTTGTTCTTTTTAGTTGATATGCTTGGCAGTTTCAGAATGGGCAAGGGTGGTAGAAATTACTTAAAACTTGGGATTTAGAAAGAAAGAGAATGGTTGGATGCGAACGGTATTTAGAGAGAAGAAAAAGGGTTAATGTCTTAACAATTAGGTTCTTCAGTGCCATCATGTTATGTTGGCTTGTGCCTCTAGGGCAGGGGACTCCAGATGGATGGCTTAATTTGCATATATATTTACATATTATTCAGTTGTAAATTCGCATGATCATAATGGAGAATTTTCCTGTAGCTGTTTGTTTGTTTGCTTTTTGACTGTTGAGAAGCATCTTATTCTTGTCTGAACTTACCTGCAGTAAAATCTATTTATCCACTGCATCTTGACCCTGATAAAACACAGGTGGTCCAGGATACAATTCACTTCTGGGTGCTTTTTTTTCTTTCTTTTTTTTTTTTTTTTCTTCCCCAGAGAGTCTTTCTCCTTGCTCCAGTTTTTTTTGTTTGTATCCTTCCTGTCAGATTTCTTTCCATTGCCCATCCTTTATTCCTTCTTACCACTCCTTCCATTTATTAAACAAATGGCAATGGTTTCTTACTGCAATAATTGATTCTGCCATCAAAGAAATGCACAAATCATCACTGGTGGGTGTTTTCAGTAGTGATACCTAACAAGATTTTAATTGCTACCAAATGATGACTGTTACTAAAAAGTATTAAGAAAAGAGGCAGAACATCCATTGTGGTATTGCTGGGGGAGTACAGACATTCCTCTGTGCCAAATAGTCCATATGGTATCAAACAAGATAGGTAGAGAGGAGGATTTATATCATATGGCCTGTGAAGGTTGTTTCTTTTTAGTGTTGCATTTTGTGCTGGTCTTTTGTGCTTTAAGATAGAATCTTTAAATCCAACCCAAGGATGTAAGGTAGGATAGTATGTGGGAATAGGACCGTGCACTTGCACTCACTGCACAGTGAAGCTGTGGTCCAGCCTCTCAGTCAGATAGGATTCATTTATACCAGGATTTGGGGGATGTTTCACAACCATTTTTTCTTATCTCATAAGGTGAAAGAAATAAAACCTGTCAAATTTTGCACAATAAAAAGTCTCTTGCAGAAAGCTTAACATGGAAAGAAATGCCCAGCAAGAGATTCTCTTGTAGCCTACTTTAATTCTCACGTGTCAGATTTGAGTCTTCCACTGTCAGTTGAATCACTGAATTCCACCTACTTCAGCCTTGTTTGGTTCTCCCTTCATAGAGTCGTAGAATGGCTTGGGTTGGAAAGGACCCCAAGAATCGTGAAGCTCCAACCCCTCCACCGGATGCAGAGCTGCCAACCTCCACATTTAATGCTAGACCAGGCTGCCCAGGGCCCATCCAACCTGGCCTTGAACACCTCCAGGGATGGGGCATCCATAAGCTCTCTGGGCAGCACCTCACCACTCTCAAAACAACTTCCTCTTGATATCCAACTTTAATCTTCCCTCCCTCAACTTAAAACCTTGTCCTGCTATTATCTACCTTTGTAAAGAGTTGATTCCCCTCCTATTTGTAGGCTCCCTTTAGGTACTGAAAGGCTGCAATTAGGTCACCCCGCAGCCTTCTCTTCTCCAGGCTGAACAAGCCCAGCTCCCTCAGCCTGTCTTTGTAGGGGAGGTGCTCCAGTCCCTTGATCATCTCTGTGGCTCTCCTCTGGACCCTCTCCAACAGCTGTCTTTCTTGTGCTGGGGTCCCCAGACCTGGGCACAGTACTCCAGATAGGGCCTCATAATGGCCTGTGCTTCCCGTAGCCGACATACGCAGCCTCAGAAAATATTTTCATGCTTTACTGCAAGAACTTTGTTTCGCGTACCTGCTAGGTATTTTACTTGAGTGATTTAATTAATGGATTCTTCCTTTCCAGTTTCTACATAGATTATGATTGTGGTGAGAACTGCAATATGCACCTTCTTATGACTGGAAAATTAGGAATAGATGATAGTTTTTACTCAGTATGGAGTATTCTTTTTTTCCATATGCATCTCATATTTAGTTTGAGATATACTTTATGCATGAAGCAGACAGAAGCACAGTATGCAAAATCTTGGTAGTGTTCTCCCTAGCCATTTGCTGCGTTTCTTTAGAAAGATGAAAACACCTTTAATTCAGACTTTCTCGGAGAATTATGTTCTAGTTTTAGTATTTTAAAATATCAGTGCTTGAGCCCTTGAGGGGTTTTAAATCTGGTTAGAGTAGTACTCTGCTAAGCTGTTTTTGGGGAGTGACTTTGGTGTGACAAAATGTTAAGCAAACTTTTTTTGTACATAATTTCACCTAGCTATTTGCTTCAGAGTGGTCAAGTTAACATTTGTTTCTATCTGTTTGCGTACTCCAATTAGTCACTCTTCTAAAGCTAAGTAAGCCAGACAGAGGAAGGAAAATACAATGTATGCAAACTGTTACAGCTGAATTGAAGGAAAAAAAAAAGGAAAGAAAAGCTTCTTTTCCCTGAAGCATGCATTCTGCATGAAATTCAACTTGACAAGTGACCCTTTTAAAACAGCGCTACAAAGATTTCTCAACATTCTCAACATACAAGAGACAGCGTTCTTGTATTAAACCCAGCAGCAGCACCCCCACCCAGCAGCAGCACCCCCACTCTCTCCAAATGGACGTAGCCTCCTGCTCTGTCCTTTGTGTTCTACTTTATCCTCATTCTCTGCATCATTCATGGCTTTATGTGCACATTTTTAGGTGAGGGAATGTTTGCAAAAAGCAAAATGATTGGGAATGTTATTATGATAAAACATATGGATGGTGTAACACAATGAAGAACTCCTCTAAGTGTTGCTGGCAGGTGCAAGTCTCTTAAAAATTTCTGTGTTCATTTGGAGGAAAAAAAACGAGGGGGAAAAAAGAAAGATTGACAGTTATTTTTCAATTAGGTGACAGAAAAGCTCAACTGCAGCTCTTAAGTCTTACATTCTTGAAAGAAACAATGGCTGATGACTGTAAGTGAGTAGTGGATAAGAATGCGTGCATGTTTCGTGAAACTGAGTGAAATGCATTAAAATCAGAGGAAACTGATTATATAATAGATTAAGAAGTATCAGGTCTTAAAAATTGCAGTAGAGGATTAGCAATGTTTTACCACCATCCAGTTCTCATGCAGCAGTGTTCCAGCAGCGGTGCACTGGTTATTATTCTGCTTTTCTTTTCTTCTGTTGTCAAATGAGAGAGACGTGTGTCACTTGGTTTTGCTGATCTCTCCAAGTGTCTTTAGAAAGAGCACGGTACTTCTGCTGTGCATGCTTCATACAAGGATTTCAGGCAATGGAAGGGGATCTCAGGTGAGATTGCTGCTCAGTTCTTGCATACTGCGCTGTATTTGTACGTGGCACTGACTGCACATATGTGGACCTTATGTTCTTACTGCGCTTAATGGATTGTGGACCCGAGGCATTTGATAATTTTTGACTCGATAAGCTCATGTTTTACACCAAGATATTTAGGACAAATTTTGAGTGGAAGATTGCAGCCTTAACATGAGCAATTATAGCGTGTAAACAAACATCTGCTCTTGAGAATCTAGAAGGTCAGACAAGATGATACAATGAAATAAGTAGTTTATGGAAGTTCCTTTCTCTATTCTTACTGGTTTCTGGAAGCAGCAGCAGGTTGTCAAAGACATCCCTCAGTTAAAAGGGATCTGCAGATCTCTTAACTCCCTTTTGAGGTCTGCAGCATCTTTATGGCTAGGGATTTGAGGGAGGAGGGAAGCGAATCGTCTTCTATATTCTGCCAACCTCCAAAAACTGGTTGTATTCGCCTTAATTTATGTATTTTGCATGTATAATTCAGTGTTTTTTCTCCAAGAGAGGAATTAAAAGCAGGTGGGTGTCTCCTGCTGCCACTGTGTGCTCCTGGCAGTGGTTGTGTCCCAATGGATGCGTTCCATCATTTTCAGGGAGCTCTCATGGGCTGCCGAGAGATGTAGAGGAAGGTGCAGGAGGACTCCTCCATCTGAGCTAATTTCTTTTAAACGTCAAAACGTGATGGATAATGGAAAATACCTGCTTAAAAGCGTTCACATTTGGTTCTGATATAAAAAGGTAGAGGGGGTTGCTTCATACTTGGGCTCTGGTTTGCAAGCCCACTCAAATGGAAATCCTTGTTAAACATTTTCTACTTGCCTTGTCCATGAATACCAAAATGTTCAAAAAAGTGCTGTGGAAAACAGTTGTGTCGTTTGTGAAATTTTACCTAGATAACTATGTTGCTAATTTTATGCAAGTAAAAAGGTAAATGCAGGTATTTTACAAGCTGAGGAACCTAGACTTTGCTGTGGCTACAAAGGCAAATGTACACTTAAATGCTGACATTGTCCATGGCTACAGAAAAGTTTATGCTTCAGTTTAAATATGTGAAAAGGACAGTGTCTTAATAGTATATTGGCTTTATTACATCCATGGAGCGTTTTCTAAAAAGTCAGAGACCTGAGATGGACCCAATTTGATAGAGCTTGATAATGTAAATTAGACAAAATAGTTATGAGAATGGCACATACAAATATTAGCTAAATGTTGTCACTTGGAAATATTTTTGTTATGCAAATCAAGATGGAAATAGCAAGACTACCCTTGCTTCTTGTAATGAAGCCACCTTGGAAGTGGCAGTAGAGCACATGCTTTGATTGGAACAAACGTATTCATGGAGAAAGGATGGGCCAAAGAGCACGAGACATATTTACATTACAGCTTTCATTGTAGCATTTTAACACTAAAAAACTTAGTTCACAAGGAGCTTTGGATATCAGCTGACACCTCATGCTCTCTGAGCATCATTATCTTACCTGTGTGTCATTAAGGAGTGAAACTCAGTGTCATGTCTGACGTTTTGCACTTATAAGATTCTACAGACAATGTTTGTTTCATTCTATGCTCGACCCATAAAATGAGGATGCCTTTCTGGAGCTGTTGTGTGCTTATTATACGTTCCTGCTCTTTTATTCATTTTCTGGTAGGTGGTTGTAAGGTTTCCATACAGGAATGAACGGTTCATCAAAAGAATTTGCAAGAGAGTGAGTTCTGATCAATGCAAAGAGCAGTAGTTAGCTATCTTTTTCTTTTCTTTTCTTTTCTTTTTTTCTTTTTCTTTTTTTTTTTTTTTTTTGGAGCAAACAAAAGTGGTAAACTGTGTTTGTGAAACTGAATTCTCTGCTTATACATCTGAAAGTAGGGCTATGATAAAATATTTACAGGTATGACATGAGGAGTAGCTAATGAATGTCTCCAGTGTTTTCAGC
Source organism: Centrocercus urophasianus (assembly GCF_019232065.1). NCBI lineage: Eukaryota > Metazoa > Chordata > Aves > Galliformes > Phasianidae > Centrocercus > Centrocercus urophasianus. The sequence continues at coordinate 32,838,823 of NW_024884697.1, read as the reverse complement.
AAAGCAGTAGAGGATGTATGTAATGCATATGAAACATAAGTTTTCAGAAATCTGGGTAGTAAAACACTTAGTATTTTGACTGTATAATACCATTGCACTCAGATATTTCTTTCTCTGAATATTTATTTGCCATAAATAACAATTTCAGAGAGGGGGAAATCCTATCAAAAGCTCATGCTGTTCTGGGCTTCAAAAGTGAAAAGCTGGCATTGCTTGGCACTGCAGGTTACATTCAGGCGATGGGAAGCAGGTGTGTTAGCCATGAGATGGGGAGATGGTTTGTGGGTGAGCAGCACTTGTAAGCCTGGGCTGGTGATAGGATAAGGGGGGATGGTTTTAACTACGGAGAGAGGATTTAGATTAGGTATTAGGAAGAAACTTTTTACACATAAGTTGGTAAGGTGGTGGCCCAGCTGTGCAGAGGAGCTGTGAATGCCCTGTCTCTGGAGGTGTGTTCAAGGCCAGGCTGGATGGGGCCCTGGGCAGCCTGAACTGGTTGGTGGCAACCAGCCCACGATAGGAGAATTGGAAAAGTATGGGCTTTAAGGTCCTTTCCAACCTAAGCTTTTCTGTAATGAAGCAATGTCCTCAGCAGAAGCTGTGTGTTTGTTGAACAGCCATGGTACCAGGGAACGGCAGATCTACTTGTTGACAGCCAACTGTCTGCATGATTTTGTTTCTCAGCTTTTGTTTAGAGGGCAGTTTAAAAGGCAGGAAGTGTTATGTTTTTCTCCCCTGTGATAGGTAGCTGTGTTGCTTTGAATTGAGTTTATAATTTAACCATAGGAAATAGTGATGGCTGCAAGACGTCTGTCTCAAAGCTGGGTGATTCTGACACCTACAAATAACTTTCTGTCCAGCTGTCAGGGAGAGCGTTGTACAGAAGCAAATACAGGATCAAAACATTCCTATCTCTGCGCAGAGAGACTGCTCTCTGCTGTAGGCTAAGTCTTTGTTTGGTTTTCATGTTTCCTGATACTAAATTAATGTTTTTGCTGCTTGGTGGCAGAACCCAGAGGGAGACACAGGATTTGAAGTCTTTAGAGTACACAGTATATACAGAGTATACAGTGATGTGCTCTTTAAGGTCCATATAAAAAGTTTTAAATTCTGTTTTATTTTTGGTAATATTCCTGCAACTTTTTTAACTTTGGAAAGTGGAAAGCCATGTGATAAATTCAGGCACGTAATAAAACCTAGTACCTTACAGGAGCTGCACTAAAAATAATTCTGGACCTGGAGGTGTTTATTGGCTGGTGACAGTGGTGGCTTTTTCACAGGGAAAAAAACAGGGCTGGTGAGGTCAGAGAGCGTTAGCACAGGCTCCCAAGGGGACCTTGGTAGGAGCCTTCATGGCTTTGCCTGCTTTTCTGGTGAAACGTGTATATTTTTGTGACTATATTGTTTTACAGTACTTGGTAATTGGAAGATGCCCTAAAGATTCCCAGTGCCTGCCTTCAGTGTGCATTCATTTCAGGACTGTCAGACAGCAGAATCACAGAATGGCTCGGGTTGGAAGGGACCTCAAGGATCACAAATCTCCAACCCCCCATCACATGCAGGGCCACCAACCTCCCCACTTAATACCAGACCAGGCTGCCCAGGGCCCCATCCAACCTGGCATTGAACACCTCCAGGCTTGGGGCATCCACAGCTTCTCTGGGCAGCACCTCATCACCCTCTGAATAAAAAATTTCCTTCTAAAATCTAACCTAAACATCCTCTCTTTTAGGTTAAAGCCATTCCCCATTGTCCTACCACTGTACGACACGTAAAAAATCAGTCTGTCTCCTGTTTGTAAGCTTCCTCAGCTACTTGAAGGTTGTAATGAGATCTCTCCATAGCTTTCTCTTCTTCAGGCTGAACAAGCCCAGTTCCCTCTGCCTTTCTTTGTAGGCTCCAGCCCTCAGACCATCTCTGTAATCCTCCTCTGTACCTTCATCAATAGCTCCATGTCTTTCTAATGCTGGGGGCCCAAGAACTGTAACACTGGTTTCATGGGAGGGCTGCCTAACGTCCTCTTGCTCGTAGATGCCAGGCAACAACTCCTGCAAGTACAAACACAAGTGATGATGGCGTGACTGAGATGACTGATGGATCCAGGCTGGTGCCTCCAGCCAGGAGGTGTCTGGCGGGACTGGGGACCTCGTGTGGCTCGTGGGAGCATCTACCATCTGTGGTAGATGTCAAGGAAATGGGATCTGAGCAGACACTGCTTTTGGTTTTGAATGGGAGAGAAACTTCATTGTGAAATTCCTGCCTTATCTGAGGAAATGCTGAGGAATTGGGCGTGCAGCAGGAGGACAGAGTGAATGTCTTTCTGGGCTGTTTGCTGGTCTCTTCCTGTGCCCAGCACAGTTTGTGGTACCTTCACATTAAAGTTTTAAAACTCTGCTAGGATTTTAAATGAGCATGGCATGGTGTGTGCGTGGTGTGGCTTCCTTTGTTTGCCTATTGCCATGTAGAGTGGCCAGCTCTATCAGAAACCCATCTGTGAAGCGCATTTTAATGGTTAGATCTAGCAGTGATTAGAATGCACCAATGCCCAGTGGGTATATGTGTCATTTTTTAACAGCTGCCGAGCCTTCTCCCTGCTGCTCCAATTAACACACTGGGCACACGCTTGCCGCTGAGTGGGCTGTGTGTATGGGTTAAACCACTGCTGCTTGTTCTCCTGGTGAGTGCGATGCCAGGAACAGAGCCATGCATTTCCTGTCCATAGAACAAAACGAAATCACACAGAGCCCCCAACCCGTGCCTGTGTAAATACGAGGACAGATTTAACTGGCAGAGGGAAACCTGCCTCGCCTGTGGATATGGTTCAGTCCGCCGACTCGCATCTCTCCCCGCCTCCAAGCCCCGCTTCAAATGATGGAGACAGAGGGCAGCGAGCTCCCGGTGCCGGCTCCTCTGCCTGGCAGGCAGCACGCTTCAACTTTGCTCTGTTCAACAACTGCTCGCAACCCTCAGTTCTCCTGTCCTTTCAGTGTTTCTCCCCTTTATCTATTTTTATGTTGAGATATTCCAGTCCGTAGATTTTATAAAGTCCCCCCCTCACCTTCTTCTTATTTTTTTTTAAAGGAGGGGGAAACAATATGCTTTGCAGCCCTAGCTGAGATCAGGGATTTTAATGGTACCAGATGGTGGAAGGTCGCGGTGTTCCTGCAGTGCTGGCTGCTGCCCTGTGCCCGGACAGCTCTGTGTGAGGTGAGGGGCTGCCAGCGGGCACTGAGGCCATGGAGCGCTTCCTGGGCTTCGTCAAGCAGATACGGAGGTCGAGGAGGAGAAAAGGCAAAAAGTACCGCCCGGAGGAGGATTACCACGAGGGCTATGAGGATGTCTATTATTACGCCTCTGAACATTTTCGAAGTAAGTGTTTTGCGTAACCTTTCTTTCCTTTAGTTGTGATGTTACATTTGTGAGACTCTTTATAAACAAAACCACCCTGAAGTCCAACCAGCGTTCCCCACTTTCTAGAATCTGAGTGCTGTGCAAGTATGAAAGCTTCCGGCTATAGATTTGTCTGTCTGTGGCTGCTGATGACCAGTGTGAAACAGCTGAAGTGGCACAAAACTCCCAAAGTGAGCAGGGTCGTCAGCCTGGTTAATATTTTAGGTGCAGTTAATTGAGTCTGTGTGCTGGAGAGCCGCTGTGAGATACTTTGCTTTGAAAACGGATGGGCTGGTGGTCGCCCTTGTAGGATGCCTTTGTACTGTGGGTGTTTTTAAAGCAGCGTAGAGGCAGCAATCTCTCATTGGTGGGTTCAAGTTGGTGATTAATGCATGCTGCTGAGCGAGAGTCAGCCCTCCGTGCCTGCAGAAAGTCTCTGTGGGCTCCTTTGTTGGGGAGCACCCATGAGGTGTGGAGGTGGTGGCGGTCATGTGGCTGCAGCAGCTCACCCCGAACCCAAATAAGTTGTGAAGTCCCTTTGCAAAACGTGCGTCCATTGGGTTTGTGCTCGGCACCTGGCAGGCTTCGGTGATCCTTATAAAAGCTTTCTGCTGTTCTGACCAGCAGTGTGGGAGCTCTGCAGCAAAGCTGTCTATTTTTGAGCAGCTGAAGTTTGATGTGCTTTTTCTTCCCTTTTATTTATTTTTTCTGGAGTGGCTGTCACATCCTTTTTGTGCCATCCAGCTTCATTTCCATTTTGCTTAAATAAGAATCTTCCATTTGTTTTCAGACAAAATAGTGAACGTGGCTGTGCTTAACAGCAACAGAGTGCTGTATTCTCTGGAAAACATTGAAGGTAGAGATTTTCCTCTCGGTTTTAAATGCACCACAATTGCCCATCTCCAAAAGTAAACTAATATAGAGTGATTGATTTTTTTAGTGCAGTTCTCCCTTAAACGTTCTTTATCTTTTTTCCATTTCAAAGCAAATGTACTATGCTGATAACCTTTATGTTGTTAGGACTGAGTTTTTATGAGAAAAACCTATTTTCAGGGGCACTACAATCATAGCAGCTATCTATCATATTGGCATGAAATACACAAGGACTAAAAAATTTACTTAACACTGAAAAATGTGGAAATAATACAAGTCAATGAAAGCACATAACTTTTTTTGCTTTAATATACAAAGGAATGTGTCAAAGCAGGCTGTCAAAGTATTTCCCCTAGCTGATTGTTAGTGCTGAAGATCTTTTGAATAAGAAAGCAAAACCCCTCGCAGAACTGTCACATGTCATAAGGATTTGTTGTATGTTGATTAATAAATTATTAGTCTTGATTTAACGTAAGGCACTGCGAGCAAGCCAAATGTCTAATGGATTTTTCATTTTATTCTCCTTAGAAAATAAAAGGATGTAGCACCCCTCAGCCCATGAGGGTTGGAAGCATTTTAGTTTGGATGAGTGCATGTCTGGTTTTGAAGTGTTGTTTTCACTGGTGGTCATAAGGCTGGCACTGAGCAGGCAGCGTGATGCACGGTCCTTCAGAGTTGGGTGCACGAGGAGTTGCAACTTCTCACAGTTACAAATGCAGAGCGTGTCGGGGGAGGTTCAAACCGTGTTCATCAGGGAGCCTGTGCAAACAGTACAGCAAACACAACTCCTCCTCCTCCAGGGCTTCTTTTGTCCGCTCTTTCCGTGTGCTGCTTTGGTTGGGTAGGTGTGGCGTCTGCTGAAACCCGTGTGTACATGTGAAAGGATGCTGCTGGTGAAATTTTGCTGTCGTGAAATTGGATTTCATGTAATGGAGACAATGAAGTGTTTATATTGAATGTAATTATGATCTGGTATTATCCTGTTTAAGTGCAAATTTGGAGTAATTGCAGAGCTTTTAATAGCCATTCCTTCTGCACTTCTGTATGCCTGAAGGATGCGTGCTTGAGAATAAGGTTGTACTTATTGGTATGATTCTCCAAATATCAGAGCTAATGAAATCAAAGACCTGTTGTTCATTCAACCGAGCAGAGCAGGAGCTTGTTCAGGTTTTGTTCCCTCTCCCTGCATTGTCACCCATCCCTCACAAAGGGTCGCCTTTTATGAGCTATGTAACCAATTAGTGCGTTTGGAGATTGCCTGAGCCAGTCGCTCTGTGGGCTCGCTGTTCCCTCTTCCCCCCATACATAGTATTGCTTAGGGTGCTGTAAGGAGACGGAATTAATGAAAAGCTGAGGAAGTGCATTAGAATAGCCAAAAGATCAAACAGAAACAAAACAAAGTTATAAATAGAGTGGGCCTCTGGGAATCACAAGGAAAAGGTGACTTTAGTTTGTCCTCAGCCCTGGGTTTTGTAGCTCCCCATTAGGTACACCATGTGTAATTCTCTGAAGCTTTGCCATGGGGACCAAAAGAGTTGTAGTATTGGGATGCAGGAGGTGAGACTGGTGCAGTAATACCCAAAGCTCCCTGAATGAAAAAGAGACTCCGCTCTGACGTCTGTTTGCTTGGACATTTCATTCATGCAGGCTCAGTTCAGTGGGTATCCTGGCTTTGACACGCAACATCAGCTCTCTTATCTTTCCTGAGAGTCTCTTTCTGTGCCAAGCAGTGTGAGAACAGCTAAAATAATAATCTTCATACACAAACACGTATTGACATTAGTAGCACAGGCATCATACTCATTTCAGTGAGGCTTTGCACTGTGAACATAATGGGCAATGAAATTTCTGCCCAAGCTGCTCGGACAAGTTGATGCTTATTGCTTAAAGTGCTCTAAAAAGTATTTGACTCATGCAACATTATGGCACTGCCTCTCAACCTGCTCCTTTTAATGAGTCTTTGCGTGAACAAGGCCCTTGTTATGCCATTACCGGGACTGACAGCAAATGGCAGGACTGTTGTGTGGCATAGCTGCCTGGCCCATTTCCAAAAATGGCATATGTCCTTCCACAGAAGTTGGGATGCTTTGCCAGGGCCTCTGAGTTACAGCCTGGTCTTGAGTGGGAGGATGTATTTGGAGCCAGCCTGGCAACCTCTGACCAAAACAAACACAAGCCCCAGTCTGACTGCAGCCTCAAGTCTTCACAAAACATTTGAAAAGGGTTGGATTTTGTTCCAGTGGAATAGAAACAGATTTTGGAGCTTGGAGATAATGATAAAAAAATGTTGCCCAGGAGGTTCCAGGCTACTTTACTGTGAACAGATGCTGTATCATTTATGTTACTTCATGTTTGTCATCCATTTCTTCCTGAAAGACACTCATTTTTCATCTGATTCTCCTCTGTTGGTCCTCCCAGCATGATGTCAGCAGTATATTCCTTTGGTGTAAATGTTTTGGTGTCGATGCCATGAAGATACGAAAGAATGATCTCAAAAACCAATGCATAAAGAATTCTATTAGTAAACTCCCTCTAACCCAAAAGTTCTTTTTTTCTCTCTTTCTTTCTCTTGTTTTTAAGCTCTGTCCCTCAAAATGTTCCATGTAGTCACTCATGGACTTATACAAATAATTTTCTTCTATCCTTTGTCAAGGTCTCTTAAACATTGTTTCACAAGAGCACTGATAGTTTAGACAAAGAAGTTCGCCATAGGCTATCTTTGAAAAAGTCATGTAATATTTTCTCTCTCACCTTTTTACTTTGAATTAATAGTTTTAATTTTTTCCTTCAAAGTGTGTTTTGAAGTATACCAATGTTAGACAGGTGTTTCCTCAGATCAGTTTTTCTCTTTTTTTAATCAGTAAATGCTTACTTTCATCTAGTTATTTGAGATTATATCTTATATGATGTATTTTTTTAATCCTTTAAAAAATATTATCATCACTTTGATGCCTTGTATGAGAATCATCAGTTTCCTCACCTTCAGAACATTAACATCTTCCAATTTGCCTCCAAAGTACTGGTGATATTTTTTTCTTTTTTTGGCCTTTATGGCCAAGCCTAGAAAATAAGACAGAAAGGAAAAACTGAATGTTCTGTGTAACTCAGAATTAAAGATATCCTCTTGGTTGACTGAAATTGGGAGTAAGAACGATATGAAATATAGAATGCACTGGTTGGCATTATATCAGCAGAAGAACTCCCCTTGCTCTGATTGTGCATTATTCTCCAACATGACTCAGTGTTATGGTGCAAAAACTCCCACAGCTGCCAAAATCTTCCTAACAAATGTCTTTGTATTTCAGTTGCTTTAAAACTGGGTTAAATACTTACGGAAGAGATCTACTACTGAAATAGCACTACGACAGAGCACTGAGGGAAGCAATGTGCCTATGGCTTTTAGTGCTGTGGCAAGTAGCAGCATCAGTCTTAATTTTCAAATTGTCTCCATTTCGTAAATGGGCACAAATTGTTCTTGTTTGCTCTCATCTCATTGATTTGATTGGGGTTGTTAGAAGAGTTAATGGTTTTATGAGTAGAGTGGTGACAAGGGCACTGAATATCTCTAGCTCAGGTTGCATAGACGGTAATTGATATGAAAGGGTGAGGAGAATGACTACTTTTCATTTCACAAACAGCTTTTCATCTCCCAGGAAATTCATACTGCTAGTCTGCTGTGTGTTTGGATGTGTGTGTTGGGGCTGCTTCTTCTTCCTTACCTAATCCGGTCTTGTCAGAATAGTAAAAGCTCTGCTTTCATTGAAACTAAAGGTAATCAATTGGTTGCAGGCTAGAAGAACCTGAGCAGGGAATATGGCAGGCCTTGAAAGCACAATGAAAATAATCCTCTTAAAAAATTTGTTAAAGTTTCTTATTTCCTTGTGTTTAATGACTGCTTCAGGATTGCTGAGCCAGGATTGCTGGAAATTGATGTTAACAGATCATAGTTTATCAATGAGACCTCACTTCTTGAGGCTTCTCCTGTGATCTGGTTGTCAGCTTGCAAGCCAGGCATGGCAATAAATGAGACAACTCCATTAAAACTTTATTGCTAGGTCAGACAGTATCAGCAGTCCCATTCACAGACCTGCCAGTGAAACAACAGTGGTAGCAAGTTATTAAATTATCTTCATTGACCTGTAGGCTAAAATTTCTTGTGTGCAGGTGTCAGTTATAACATCTTCCACTGGATAAAATTCAAATACTTCAGATAAAGGTTTTGTACCCTCCTGTTTCTGCTGCTTTTTCATCTTCTTGTGTGTTAGATTCTGTTCTTAAGCAGGTGGTCATTGCATCAGGCATAGTGTTGTATTTCATGACAGCCATGCTCTTACAAAGGGCCACTTCTCAGTAACTGTGTGCATGTTTTACATGTGACCATTTCTAATTGCTGTCTCATTTGTCATGGTCATTAGTGAATGCATCCTTAATAGAAAAACCCAAGAAATGAAGAATTATGTATTATTCTTACTTTATAGATACGAAACTAATAGCAATGCATTATAAAGTGTAAGCAGCTCTTGAGCATCCTATGAAATTACTTAGATCTTCCAAGCCCTTAAGAAGTGTGCATAAATTAAATCCTAATTTACTCATTTCCTGTTTTATATTAGTTAAATGAGCTTGTAGCTCTCGGGATGGGGCTCATGTTTGTAGATGCTTGTTTGGATAGTAGCTTTAGCTGCATTATATTGTTTACATAAATTCAAAGAAAATTGAATTCTTTTCCTCCATTGCGCCACTGCTGTCCCCAGCTTCAGGCTGTGTCTGCAAGGCATTACACCTCTGCTTCCCTGCAGCACTGGGGCGATGTGTTTGCTCCAGCCAGGCACACTTGTGCACAAGCTTGGGTTCTGTTGAAATATTTTCATCATCTATGAAACATGCTACACAAATTCTACATTTTTTTTTTCCTAAAGCAGTGGTACAGGAGCCAATTTAAGTTTATTCGGAATAGGATTGCTTTTTAAAATTACAATTTGTGGCTCTCCTGCAAGTGGCCCTTTGCCTCTGGGCGCAGCTCAGAGCACAGATGGTGAAGCTTTGAGTTGAGGGAAACCAGCTTATTTCCTTCAAGTAACTGAAAAAATGAGACATGAATTACCTATTTCTTTACAGGGAGTATCTTCTACATGCTAGCAGCTGCAAGTATTGAACTATGCTACTTTTATTTGTTTTTGGGTCCCACTCGTTACCAATTTATTAAAGCTCCCGATTGTCTTTGTTTAAGCAATGTATTCATTATGGGTCATCCTCCTCTTGCAGTGGTGTCTGGTAGCTGTAGTGGTGAGATTGCATCTTTTGTGGTTTGGAGAACTGAGCATTCTTTATTCTTCAGTATGTTTGGAATATCTGACATTTGGGTTCAAACAATGAAACGTTGAGAGGCTTGTACAACATTTAGTTTCCTGCTTCCTGAAATGATGTGTAAGCTCACGTGTTTAATCATGAATTAATCAATTTGCATTGTGAATATTTAGTGATAAGATTCTATTCTCTCTTGGATATTGTGAAGTGAACAAGACATTGGGTTTTATGAACTAAGATTAAAGAGAATGAGAAGTTAGAATCACAGAATCACAGAATCACAAGGTTGGAAACAAGCTATAAGATCATCTAGTCCAACCGTCTCCTTATCATCATTGGCAATTAAAGTTAAAGGTTAAAGCAACTCCTGAGATGTTTGCTTTAATACTGGCTATCAGTTCTTAATCAGAACTTAATTTAATTAGTAAAACAAAGAGGAAAACAACGATACAAGCCCTTGTTGATGAGCTTTATAAGCATTTATTGAGTTATTGCTGTTTTTTCAGCAGGGCACCCCAGCAGGTATAATTAATCAGATAATAATAATGTAATCATAATCATCATACAATAATAATATATATAATAATAAAATATTAATAACATATACATCAGAATGTATATAAACACCTGTTACTTATAGAAAGCATATTTTGTAATTGTGTGTACAGAAAGCATTAGACTACTTTTAAAAATGTTTCTCAGCAAAGAAGAGCAGGCCTGGGAGGAGCTGAGAGGTGCAGACACAGCAGGGGGAGAGCTGGGTGCAGCAGCCTGTTCTGCCCCTGGCTCCAGCTTTCTCCTTTTCTCTACATCCTTGACTCAGGAAGTCATCTTTTTGTGACAGCCCATACATCTGGAAACTGCTACGTTTTCACAGAAGGCATTCTATTTTCCCTCTCAAGCCAGATTATATGCAAACCAGCAAAAAAGACTGTTGTAGAGGACATGTAAGTAGAATTTGAAGAGCATCAGAGCTAAGGTTGCCTACAGAACCTTCCTTTGGCCTTGCTTTAATGATTCCTCAATTAAGAGCAATCTGCTTGTTTCACCACAGCTGTGGCGGACTCACAGGTGGCCTAAGCAGAGCTCAGGGCCTTGCTCCATCCCTGCTTCATTTAGACCTGACTTAAGAGATTGAATTTGATGTACGGTTTGCTGTAGCAGGCCAAGGGAAGCATGGTTTGTAGATGTAAAAATTATATAAGCCTAACTGCTCTGAAATTTCAGCCATAAGGCACTTCAGGCTGGAACTTCTAAATTACCACATACCTTTGATGATAATCTCCCTCTGCTCTAGTTCTGCACCTGTGAAATGAGGTTAATGGCACCTCTCCTTTACTGGTACACCATGAAAGTAAATTAGTGTTTGCTAAGCCCTCAGATGCTATGGTGATGAGCACCATAGAAAAAGGTTTTCTCAGGGAGAAATTAATGCCTGTCCTGAGAGAAGGGCTTGAATACTGTGTGGGAGCTAAGGCACGGAGTTCCAGTTCGAGCAATGAGGGGAAAACAAGGTCTTGAACAATTTCTCAGGTGAAGTCATTTATTTGAGGCATTAAATGAGACCAAGTGAAAGAGTAGCTCAGGTGATTAATGGTTCTGCTGTAAGGCATGTGTAAAAAGGAGGCCAAACTGAGGCTCACTAAGAATTCCTTAATCTGGCACTTAGATTTGTTTGCTTTTTTATTCTTCTGTATGTACATGCATATAGGAGAGAAAATGGAACAGTAGCTTATTGGTTTTGGAGTGGAAATTTCCCAACAGTGTGTCAGGGGCATGATGCAGATGAACCAAAGACTCCTTTGTTTTGTGATGGTGAACGTACTTGTTGGTGACTGGTCACAGGATCTGACTGCAGGTGATAGAGCTTTGAGGCATTTTTTTAGTATGGAACATGAGCAGTTAGAGGAGGGAAGGAACCAAGTTGATTTACCTGCAGTCCTAGGGTGCTCTGAACAGCTGTGAGAGGCAGCAGGGGTGAGCTGTGCATTAAAGGCAATCAAGAGCCGAGCTGGAATTGAGCAGTGGTGTGCAAAAGGAGGTAGGGGATCTCCTGACTCTGCAGAGTTTGAGGACGTGGCTGCCTGCTCCTCCAGCCCTGCAGTCGGAGCCCTTCAGTTTTGCCCAGTCTGTTCTGTACTTGCTAATCCTTATATAAGATAATCTCCCACATGAAGTGTGGGGACACCAGCTCTTCTGCAAAGGTCTGGTGTGGAGATAGGGCATCAGACACTGTGTTTCAGGGCCCAGACTTGAGCTTGACCTGATGCATGTAATACCCTTGTGTGCATTCTTGGCTTGGAATTAAGGAGGACAAACAAGATGGGAATGAAGATGCTTATTGGTATGGCAAGAAATCTCTTTGCAGGTACTCAACTGGATAAAGGCTGCAAGCGACCTAGTCTGCCTTTGAAATCAGATTCAGCTTCAAAGCTGGCCTTGCTCTGAGAAGGGATTTTGAGCTAGAGGAATTCCAGAGAGTCCTCCCCACCTCAGTTATTCTGTGGTTTTGTAAAAAGGAACTTTGGAGAAAAAAGCAGGACAGTAGAAGACAGAAGGGAGAAGAAAATTAAATATGGATCTGGGGAAAATGCTGTTTGAATTAAACAACAAAAAAGAAAGTGAAACCAAAGGCACACAGATGCTACATGGAGTATTAGATCAGTAACTTGTGTTTTCAAATTTGTTAGCAAGTTCTGTGCCTTTGGGTCTGTTTAACAAGCTCTGTGGTTGCTGAGGTCTGTGCCATTTTGAAACAGATGGGGGGGAAACTCCTCACTCAATGCAGTTGTTCTGTCAACCGATAGCAAACACTATTAAAAAATAACAAATAAATATAGGAAACACTGAATAGTGTGTATTTAAAATGCACAGTGATACAAACTCTTTTTTTTGCCTTTTTTCCTGCGGGTTAGAGGAGGAGGTGATTTAAAGCTCTGATGACCCAGCTAGCCATACTCCTACATTTGTAGAAGCCCTGTAGGAACTGTGTGGTTCACACAGTTCCTTTCACATATGGGTAATGACCCAAGCTGCAGACTGCAGAGCCAGCTGTGTTGGCTTTGAATGCTCAGCACTCAGAATGGTTGTGTGCCATACTGTCTGATAGGGATGTCACATCTGACAAGCCTGTTTTAGGGAAAATGAGATGGTGCCTGTGAAGGGAAGTTGGGACAGAGCCTGGATCTTTGGCAGAGTGCTTCCAGTAGAAGCAGCACTCAGGTCAGTTGTCAGTAAATCTAAGTCTGTCCACTGGCATTTACAATTCAGAAAGCAAGAACACGGATTTTCTGTTGGGTAGTAGTGGGATTTAATGTGGCATGTCATTAAAATGTTACATTTTATTTCATTGCTGAAAGGGGAAAGGGGGTAAAATTCTGAAATGGAGAAACTAAAGCTGCTGAGGTGGGTGGTTATGGCTGGTCATGGATAATTAAGTGAAGGGGAATGCAGCAAGATCGCAGAACCACTGGCCTCTCTGAAGACTCTGGGATTTCAGTGACAGTTTGGTTGTCTCTGAAGTGTACCCTCCATACCTTCACCCATGTTTCACCTGCACTTCCCAGACTTTCAGAGAAGTTGCTCAGGGATTCCCAGCACTTTTCCATCAGTTACCATTCGCTTGTTGCCACAACCTGTGTGGAAAAAACCAAAGTCTTTTTCAGCTTAGGACATTAATGATGTATTTTTCCTGGTATACTTTAAAGCGTAACTACAAAAACATAGCTATATCTAGATGTGTGGTTTTTTGGTAACCCTTCTCTGCTTTCCCAGTCTTTGTACATCTTAGGTGCCTTAATCAGGCAGAGAGTAACTGGCACTGCACTGCAGGTGATGGAGGAAATCAGGGAGGGCTTCTCTACTTGGAAGAGCACAGCCATGCCTTTGAAACGCTGCTGCTCCAACTGGAACACGAAGGATGTAGAAAGTACCGAATGCTACCATTTTGTACCTGAGTCCTTGATTCCTGTGTTGCAGTTCAGCATTTGGCATGTGCTTCTAGGGTGGATAGAAGACCATACCTCTTTCTAGGTTCTTTCTTGGACTTGTGTAAAGAATCTGAATGGCTGTGAATTTTGCAGAACTGATGATGCCATGCTAATTGTTTCCAGAGGCTTAGCAAAGATGTGCAAAGTTGTTGTAGTTGCAGCCTATGGTCTGTTGTGTCTTACAGGTAACTGAGCTTCTACTGCCACATGTACGTTCACTATAGGTTATTTTCTTTGTGATAGATAATGAATTTGAATTGTGAAATGATATACTGAAAATAATGAAATGATAATGAATTTTATAGCTGTTGGTTTAACAGTCTTAAGAAGATACAGTGCTGTTGTTCTGCATTGTTGTTCAGAGGCTTACAACAATGTGAGGAGAAAAGATGGCAGGGCAGTACACTGTTCCACTGTGTGATGATAACTTAAATTTACTCTTTGGGAAATGCTCGAACCCTGTATCTTCCTCACACTATTTCATTGGAAAGACAATATTTGAAAAATCAGTGAAAGTAATTGCTTAGAGTCACTTATGAGAAAGCTTGAATACGTTGGTATTTCATGCCCTGGTAAACTATCAGTGGATTTGCAGGTAAGGAAAATGCAGATTTGGTGAGTGGCCTCCCTTTAGTGATAAAATGAAGTATATCTTATGTGATTCGTTAGTGGATGACAAGCAGCAGCTTTATGGCCTTAGATATATGCAAACTACTGCTAACTGAAATGGAAACATGTAAAAATAAGAAGAAATATTAAACCTGATTTAGAGCAACCTACAGAAGGTAATCTGATCACTTCTCTATGAGCAGTTAAATTGGTTCCTATAAATAGTGTTCATATTTTGTTGTTAGCAGTTGATATGATTTAAACGCACAGCTACATTGAGAAAAGAATGTAAGGAACTGGCAATGCTGAGAGATCTGTGATGGTTGGGTGAATTTTACTTTCTTCTGATTACTGTGGCAGTGAGTGGAGATGATCAGTGCTTCACAGAACAGGACCAGGTTGTTTGTCTGTCAGGCTCCTGGATTTAGCTTTTGACATCTGGGAATTTGGGAAATTTGTCTGTTTTTGAAGCCTATACTAATGCAGTAACAAGGATTAGTAGGGTAACAAGGATTAGTACCCTAGTGTAGGGTAGAAGTTAGGTGGTAATATTAAAGTGAGAGAACTCACCTTTTGGTATTACATTCTACCACATCTGTACTATCTTTTCTTGTTGATTTTTTTTTTTTTTTTTTCCTTCATTTGTTTTTCTAAAGTAGAAATGTTGTGAATTTTCTGCATTGCAGCCCTACAAACCCTTGAGCCCTTTCTGCATTCTGATGTCCTTCAAAGTACCAGAAGTACAGTTACAGTGCAGGGTACCCTGTGGATGTGCAATTTAAGAAAGAATTTTTCCTGCATTTCTGTCAGAAAATAATTCAGCATTCATATCGCAAAGGGTGGGAAGGTAACACATCCCATCTATGATCACTTTAACACTGAGGTGGTAAGAGACATGCATTTTCACATTCTGACTAAAAATAATGGGTACATAGGTTTGTGCGTGTCCTGTATTAATACAAAATGGGACGCTCTTGTTTGTGTCCCGTAGTATATCTTTTCTTGCTAAGAAGCACAAGTGTTGTTGCTGTCTGCTGCTCTTTTTACTTACTTATCTTAATGCAATTGGTGTGCTGCTCTGCAAAACAGGAAGATGTGACTAACAGGCAGCTGTGAGGGCTGCTGATCTGACAGAAAGTCTCGACTTTGCAATGTATATGGCCTGCCCTTAGGCTTGATCCCAGGCAGCCGGGAATGCCTTAAGGTAGGAACTAAGTGAAAAAGGTGTAAATAGGAAGCTGTCCTGGGAGGAAGCCCAGCAAGTGAAATTCAAATAGCCTTTGCATCTGCCAGTTCAGCTGTTTTTATTCAGTTTGTGGTCTTGGATTTGAATATGATGTTTCCATACATCTTAAAATATGGTGGTGAGATTTGTTTTGTTGGTAAATGCTGTGTGGGAAACAAGGCTCTCTCAAAAATGTGTTTGCAGTGGTTGCATTTTTCTGTACATTGGTGTTTATTTCATCAAGATTTGTGGAATTGGCCGCTCATTTGAAAGGCTTTATACTGTCTTGGCTCTGCATTGCTGTAGGCTAGCTAAAGGCTTGGTCCTGCAAGCACAGGTTAGTTATGTTCATAAGGGTCTGCAGCAGTGAACCCTGATGAAAATGACCCTGGAATAAAACAGTGATTCTAAGAGGTTTGTCGTTTCTCCCAGATGTTTGTCATTTACGTTGTGTTCTTGTATTCTCTTTCACTTTCTGGCAAAGATAAGAGGATGCTTTGACGGCAAGATAGACATCCTTGGATTGTTTCCTCTAAGATAATTTGTAAGCATGTGCTTTTTTTTTTTTTTTAATTTTGTTTCACAGGTGAGGTAGTTCAGACTTCAGAAACAAGGCCAGTTGATTAGTTCTGCATTATTTCATTTCAATGCATGATTTCAGCCTTGTTCATTAAAGCTCGAGTGGAAAACCTGGGTCTTAAGGACTTTTGTTGACAGGAACAACTAGCCTGGAGCACAAAATTCAATAATCATTGATTAATACAGTTTACTGCTGATTTCTTTTCTTTGAAAAAGGCAATTATTCTTGCCAGTATCTTTTAAACATAAATCTTGTCTTAGAATTTGAATTTTTAACCTGTAATAACAATAATAATAATGTTTTAAAGGGGAAAAAAAATAGAGAAAATTGAGGCTTATTTAACACCAACCTCATAATGTTCCAGTGAAGCAAAAGGAGAAGTAGATAGATATATTGTAATAAATATTAAATGTATTAAATTGCCTGTAGACTATATTGATGTTTTTGTTTTTTTTTTCACTTGGAGGAAAATGGTTTTGGTTGGAGCTTTAGTGGAGACCGAGTGCTACTTTGTACTTTATGACATCCAATTATTGTTAGATAAGTCAAGATTTCCTTTGCTTTTGGATGTCAGTGGGGATACTGAGGTCTGGGCTTCGGGTGGGAGCTAAGCTTGTTTTTGTGTGTATAGAGAAAATGCACACGTGAGTACATGGCAGCTTGAGGTTTCCAACAGTGTGAAAGATTGATAGTGGCAAAAGAAGCTGTATTTTTATTTTGATATTCATCTCTGCTAGAGCAGTTCTATATTGTTTCCTCAGATGTGTGAAAAGAAAGACCAAAACATCGTGCAATAAAGTTGACTTTTGAGATGCTGTCCCTGTGGTGTAGTTCTGCAGCTTGGGGTTGCAACACAGAGAATGATGCAGAGCATTGGTCTCTTTGTCTGCAGATTGTAGTTTTCACAGACCTGAGTGACTGCTCTTGCTGTGGAAATATACCAGGAGTGCCTGGGAGGCGGGTTTTGGCTTGGCTTCTTCTGGGCTCATACAGTGAAAGTGCAGTTATTAGAAATAAAAAGCTCAACGCTTGATGTGGAGATTCAGAGTCAAATGTATGTGTATGTTTATATATATGTATGTGATTTCAGAATCGTTGCCTTTGAGCAGAAACTTACTTAGAGAACAGAATGTACAAAATCCCCTTACGCAGCTTTCCAAGTATAGATAAGCCTCATTTCCAAGCAGCAAGCCAATTTGAATTGTTGAGGGGAAAAATGAGCTACTTCCCTAGTAGGCAAAGCTCCTCCTGTATCCTGAATGGTCGTGATCGCTTCAAATGTCTTTGGGCTTATATCTGTAAATTACTTCCCCAACTCTTTACTTCTGCCATAGAGAACAAGAGACCTTGCAGGCCTGTCCACCAGCAGGCTCCTTGCTCTTTGTCTTCAGGAAGTTACTTCCATGCCTCCAGTGACGGACTGCACTTGGTATGTGGGGATGTCAGCAATTTCTTCTGGTATTTTCTAATAGCTGATACAGAGTGAAGCAAACCATAGGCTCGTATTCCCATGTGGGAAAGGACCCACAGGGATCATCAACTCCAATTCCAGCTCCATACAGGACCACTCAAAATTCAAACCCTATGCCTGAGAGAGACTTGAACTCCAGCAGCAGTGCCCACTGCCCTGGCCAGCCTCTTCCATGCCCACTATTTTTTGGTGCAAAACGTTTCCCTAAGCCCCACCTGACCCTGACACAGCTCCATGCCATTCCCTCAGGCTCTGTCACTGTCACAGAGAACAGTGATAGAAGAGATCAGTGCCTGCCCCTCTGCTTGCAAGTGCAGGAGAAAGGTAGCATTGTTTTTTCACTCCATTTTTAAACTGTTTAGCTTTTTGGATTATTATTGTTATTATTTTTTACTTTTTTGACAGCCTGCCTACTTACAATGGCAATTAGGAGCAGAGGGATCACATGACAAGATGACAGGTAAAGGGCAGTTTGTGCTGAGCAGGACTGAACTCTGCATCGCCTCTGCCCTCAGCCTCTACTAGGCCATCCCTAATTCCTTGGAGTTTCCTCTGGATTCTGGAGGAGACTTTTCCAGGATGCTTGCTCCATGTTCATTTCCACCCATTAGCAGGCTTAAGTATTGTTTTCCTGGATGTGCTTTATCACCACATCTGGCGTTGGGCCACATTCTCGTTAGGTACATCAAATACAGTGAACACAGAATGCTTTGTGGTTTGTGTGTGTGCTTTGGTTTATCTTGGTTTGCTAATCTTGACTCGGGAAGAGTTTTGTCTACATTAGGTTTAATGAAGCACTAATTAATATGGAATGAGAATACTTTATTCCTAGTGAGGATGCCTCTTCAGAAAGTCTCTTTGCTGCAGGGAAGTAATGATTCTTCCCTTTCTTCTTGTTCTTTCTGTCTAGAGGAAGCTGGGATGTAGATTAAGGTGCAGAACCTCCATGCTAATAGATGCAAATAGACTGGCTTCTTCCCCTGTGTGTATTGTTTTTTGTACAGAACAGCATCTCAATCTCAAGATTATCAATCTGCTCTAGGGAAGATGTTTGCGACTTTTGGATAACCCTTGACTCTAAAAGCCATTCAAATGATGCAGTTATAGAGCTATTAAAACATTCCAGTCCCTCTGTTGCTTGTTTTTGAAGTATTCTGAGACTTTCAGCTGCCTAAAAATACTCTTAATGATTCTTTTTTGTTGTTGTTTTGTTTTGGTAGAAATCTTGTTTATACTAAACCACTGTTCTAGTGAGTGATAAAGACTTGATTTCACTTCCTTGCTTTATTTAATTGGAAACCAAGATGTGGAAAAATGTGAAGGAATGAGATTTGTTTCTACAAAAATTAAGCTAACCGACCTACATCTGTGCTTAGGGAAGATGGTTAAATAGCACGAAAGTAATCTATAGTTTTAGAGCACTGCTCTAGCAGACATAAGCAGTGCCTGGCAGAAGGGCAGAGTTTCCTTTTGATACCTCAGTTACATCACACCTTGGTCCATCCAGGGCCTATGTTGAGCTGCTATTTCCATCTCTTTTGTTGTTTTTTTTTTTTTTCTTCTAGCTTTTCTTACTGCTTGAAGTTCAAGAACAGCAGCTCTTACCCTGTTGAAGGTTTGACCAGAGGCTATTACTGAACATTTTGGTCATCTGCCATTGTATGGCCTACATCTGAAGGTGGCATTGGAGGGCATGGTGTGCTGGTGACAGAGGATGCGGTGCATTGGGTTATGCTGTAGCTGTGGCAGCTCAGTTGACTGCAGAGACTGGGGATGCCCTGGCTCTGCTCTTGCAGCAAGGGCAGAGGGTTGTTTCTGACCATCCGGGTCATAAAATGTTCATAGCCGAGAGTCTTTTATTGTCTCATTAATACATATTGCTATAAAAAAATGAATTAAAGAAAACAAAAAATCCAAACCCTTGCAATTATTGTATTTTTTACCTTGGATATATTCAGCGTTTTGATTCACTACCTTTCCTGTTGCTGAACTGTAGCCTGAATAATTGACTGCATGTGTTTGTGCCTAAGCTGAATTTTTGTCGGTGGTTTTACTTGTATACATTTAGTTGAATTATCTTTTTGAGCAGTCTTGTGCTTTGTATTTTAACTACAAAAATGTGTGTGTGTGCTGGGTGATATTAGGTGTACATTCAGTCATAGCATAAAACTAAGAAGCTGTTTTTGAAAATTTAATGTCAGGCTACATAGCGAATACTAAGAATATGTAAATCTTTTGAACTGGGAATGACTTTTCAAGTTTTGGGGAAAACATTTCAGGGCTGGGTAGGTTAAGTGAAGTGTGTCTTAAATAATGTAATTATTTACAGACAACTCGTGCCAACCTTCAAGGGTAAAATTAATTTGCTAATGGGAAAACTGGACCCTTTGAAAAGCCATTTCAAGCGCCAAGTATGTTTCAGAAATTTAATAATTAATCAAAGTGACTGCATTAAATGTCAGTGAATACGTCCATGCATTGGTATCATACCTCTCTCTACGTGAGTTTCCAGATGCTTAATGGTAACACAGGGAGGTGTGTAATCTAATAGTAATGCTGCTGCACTGCGAGTTAAGATATCCACTTGAATGTTCTTTCTGCAGGTTCTTGGGGTGTAAGGAGTGCGTAAACCTGATTAACTCATGCCTACATCTTGGTTGGAGGTTGCTTTTTATCTTGTCAGAGCTGAACTCAAATATACAGGGCCAGATCTTTAGTCCTGCCATCACATCCCCATTGCTCCACTGTGCCGTGGTGATGGAGCAGCGGGTGTTTCAAGGAAGATGCTTTGGCTGCAGGGAGCTGCGTTTTGCAAGGTTGGCTGATGGAATTTGGCTTGGTAGTTTCTGGCTGCTAAAGGGACATTTCTGTGTTAGTTGCATGTATTCATGAGTTGAAGTTGTCCCACTTGTCCTTGTGCTGAACTATGGGGCCACACGTGCTGAGGAAGAGCACAAAAATCATGTGATATATTGCTTGTACACATGCACAAGTGCGCAGTGATTGACCAGAACATCGGGCACAATAGTGCAAGAAATTCCTAATGGTGGCATCTGATACAAAGAATAACGTGAAATTGGAATTTATAGCATGTCTTTCCACAACTGAAGTGATGGAAAAGCAGCAGATCTTTTACAGTAGCAGAGGTCTCTCTGTAGTTGTGTCCTGTTAGTGGTAGCTCTGTGCTGCAGCACACTGCTTGAAGTGTGGGTGTATGCACACACCCACGTTTGAGATATTTTAAGAAAAGTCTTCTGGCCTTTTGGGAAGGAAAAGAAAATCACCCAGCTGCTGAGAATCCACTTACGTGCAAGCAAGTGTGCTGAATAGAGTGGCTTACAGGGCTCTCCAGAAAACAACTTGAAATCACTGAGTGTTCATTCCATCTTCTTTGTAATAATATCCTTGTTTTTGAGAGCCACAATTATTTGATGCATTTTGATAAAGCAGGCATTATTAGTGAACATTTGTGTAGTGAAGCTGGCTTATAATCATACAGCAGAAGTGTGAGAAGGGGCACCAAAGCATAAGACGTAGCAGCGAACATCCCACAAGCCTGTGACCCATCCTGGTGCTCGGGGGGAAGATGCTGTGAATAGCAAGGATACTTGGGTTTAGTGGATGTGTGCTGTAACTAACAGGCAAAAGAACACCAGCAGCCCTCTCCATCAGGTGAGAGCTTTGCTTCCTTGGGGACTCGAGTCACTCAAGGTAAGCTGCCATGTCGTATTTGTTTATTTCCCGTAGCTTCTCACGTCAGAGGTGGCAGCCCCACAACCTAAAAAGAAAACCTGAAGTTCTAAGTGACAAAACTATCAAAAGTCCAGCATCAAAAGAGACGATGGCTTTTTTTTCTTTTTTGAAATAAAATTATAAGGGAGTAAGATCTATGGTGGCTGTGTTTCCTGAGCTCCTTTTTGAAGCTTTTTGCTGGTTTAGAAACAATGCCTGTGAGTGGTTGTACATAACCTCACATGAGTAGTGCTTACTTCTTAAGAAGAAAATAGTGGCCTGTGTAGATGTGAGCACAGTAAAACAGGCAACTCGTGCGAGATATTATATAAATCACCAAAAGCAAACTAACAAAAAACCTTGAGGAAAAGAAATGATTTTTTTTTTTTTTTTTTTTTGCGTGAACATACTAATGGATTGAACTGAATACATTGAAAGTTAGTTTTTATATCTAAGTGGCTACTAAAGGCAATCCTACAAAATTCTTTGAGGCATAAACATTGATTAGACTTGGTGAAAATAGTGCCGGAATAGGGTGCCTTTGAAGTTGGTTGGAGTTATTACATTCATTTCTGAACAGATCACAGTTAGAGATCCAGCTAGACAACAGCAATGACAAAGCTCTTTTGGGTGTACAGCTGTATGTCCTGCATCTCCCCATGGGTTTTGTTCAGAAAGCTGATTTTTCAGGGCTTCACAAAGTTGGTGATCAAATCTAATACAAAGTCCACCTTTTGGTGGTAATGAACGTATGCTCATACATCTTGCTAGATGGAGCAGGAGTTTTTAGGGTTTCCTGAACACTAATTTAAATGAAATTTTCCTATAAAGAGTAAGAGGTAGGAGTTTGCTATGTATATGTATTCCTCTAATTAAAAGCAGTCTCTGGAGAGATTTATAAAAACATAAACAATATGGAGGGTGATTGTAGTGGTAGTGGGCAAGAGTTAATAGGTGGTTGTTCTGTCACTGAAACTGTGAGGCTTTCAAAAGAGTTTGTGACTGGGGAAGTAGTTTTTTTCTTTTGGTAAGAAATGTCTGAACTTTGGAGCAGAAGCGAAAAGAAAAAAGTATTTAAAAAACCATTAAATATTTCATGTTCCTGTTTAACGAAGCTAAAATGAAAAACGTCCATTTTTTCCTTTTAGAAAAAAGTCTTAATCTGCTTGAATTTTCCGTAATGCAAAGATAATCAAAATCTTTTCATTTTGCTTTGCTGAAATCTTGATTTAACACCATGTGATTGCACTAGATTTTACGAGTGAGAAGAACAGGGATTCAAATACTGAGGATTGTTGTTCCCTTCTGTTTTCACCCCTAATACTTTCTGTAGTTTTCTTTTACAACCATTTAATTAGTTGTCCTTGTTTTTGCCAGCCCTTGCTGTAAAATTATGAGAGAATTAAAATACTTCTAAAAATAGACCCAAAAGTGCCTGGAGTGTTAGAAATCCTGGACAGGAATCTAGAAGTGGATTTGAATCATTGAATTACTGTGATTTTGAATGGTTTAGGTATATCTGCTGGAGGAAGCACAGCTCATGATGCTTTGAGGCCACCAAACCTGAGCAGGCTCTCAATGGCACGTGTGGCTTTGCCCCCCAGTTTTGCTTTCCACCCACTCCAGCAGAGGCATTCAATGACAGACCAGAGCCTGGGGCTGTCTGATGTCATTTGTGTGGCTGTTCCCTGGGTTTCCCTTTAAATCTGACCCATTCTTCTTGTTACTTTACCTCCTGGTGCATGTATTAAATACATTTTGTATATCTAGATATTATCTATGCACACACATAAGAGAGCATAAATACGTAACAAGGCAGTCTCTCCCTCTGCTCTCTGCTAAGAGAGTAGTGAGAGCTGAAGCAGGGATGCTGCATGCACGGCCCCTGAGAAGCACGACGCTGCCTTGCACTGAAGCGTGAAGTAGCAGAAAGGCATCACTGCAGTCCTGGCTGCCTCGTGTGATGGTGGCTTTGCCCTGAGAACATGTCAGAGTGCCTTGAAAGACTTTTCTGTCAGGAAGTCCTCTGGGATTAATTTCATTTCCTCTGAGCCATTTTCTTTTCAATCACCTTTGTCCCTACTTCACAAATTCCAGATAGAGGTTGCCAGAGGTGCGTAAGTTGCAGCAGAGCACAATATTCACCTGTGGTCCAGAAGGAGTTTCACCCCACAGCACGTGGGAGCAGCCCCAGCTCCATGGGGCCATGGTTTACATTTGCTGTGAAGATTCTCCATCAGTTGTGTATGGCAGCGTAGCACTGGGTTCCCATTAGTCTTCCCTGGAGTCTTTGGGTACCACAGCTAGCAAAGTGCCCATTACTGTTTGCTTAGGAGAACATTCTTCTTCCTCTCCAGTGACTTTCTGTTGCACTTGGCCTACTCTTCAGTGTTTTCCCCATCCGTATCTTTCTCCCTAACTTGCTAACCTGTGACAAACAGATAAAAGACCACGACCGCTCACTTTTAAGTGTAAGTCCATAGCTGGATATTGCAGAAGATATGTGTCAGTCATCCACGTAGAAGAAAAAGTCTGTCATGAGTAGTAGTCACTTCCTATTCCTCCAGCTGTGCACTCAGTCCTGCTGATATTTAAGATGGTAAAGCTGTTTGTAAGGGGGGAAAGTGAGGAATGTATCAGCTGAATTCTTTCTAACTTTTATTTTCAGGAAGTAATGCAAGCCAGCACTTTGACAAGGTGGTGGGAGAAAAAAAATTGCACAGCTGTAGTCTCGAAAGAAATTTGGCATTTTGAGTTGACACAGAGAATCACAATAAATGGTGCCATGAACTAGGCAAAGGATTTCCCAGGCATTTTTGAAAGTAGCTATCCTGTATGCACCTCCTACTGTGGTTTGTTGGCCTGGAAATAGGACTGTATGCTTTGCCCAGTTTGCTGAGTTTGTCAGAATAGGTAAACTTCTTAAATAGAGCTCTCATCTGGGCTGCTCAAATGACCTTCATACTTCAGATGCTTGCAGGACTCAAGCTGTTTTCATGCATTGAAAAGCACTTGGATTTTTCTTAGGCTAGCCAAGTGATGGACTGGTCTGTGCCTGGAATTAGATGATTTTGAAGCAGATGATACTGAATGGGAGTCTGACATACGCTGTATTTCCAGGATGATGTATGTGAGTTTGTGCTTACTGTATCATCTTCCTGTTTGAGGCTAAAAAATGCAGTGCAAGTAATAGGTCTGCTGCTGTTGTCAAAAGAAACTCCTGCAGGTTTGCTGTCTCCACGCATTAAATTTCAAGACAAAGCTGTTGCAACCCAGTGGATTTTAGCTTTTAAAAGAATCCAGTAGAAAAAAATCCTTCAGGTATTCCCAGTAGAACTGTCTTAGTGAAATCCAAGAACAAATAAAGGTAACGTTATATTTAGAGTTCAGAAGAAAGTTCGTGTGACGTGACACTTCAGGTTGTCTGTCAAAACCACCATAAAATTATTATTGTAGCTGACAGAGTTAGAAGTGTGGAAGCTTGTGGGTTTTTATCCAATAACTCTTTTTAGTCGAAGTAATAATTACCTCACCTTTGAAACCTTGCATACAAAGGTGGCGCATAATGTGGACTTCTATTCTCCTTGATGTCCAACATATATGATCTTCCTAGTCACTGGATGCAGGAGCTGTATTCTGCAGCTGACAAGCAAATTGCATGGAAATCCACATGTTTATACAAACATTGGAGCATCTCCTAAAATCATGAAAAGTTTATGATGCTTTCTATACTGCCTAGCAGTTGAGAAATATCCATGTTTTGAATACTTTTGATGAGGAAGGATCCAAACCTGTTTCTGAGTATCTCTGTCCAAAAACCCTCATGACAAATGTGAAATGTGACTGTACAGGTATTAACTGCTGTGTCCTTTTGGACCATCTTAGTCAAAAACTTTAGACTGAGAGAGGCCCTTCTCAGGGCTCTGCCAGGCACCTCAGTAGTAGTTCACTAACTTCTTACAATCACCGCACCAGGAAAATGGCTCCAAAATAAGTTAACCAATAAGAGAAACCAATAACAAAAAGGGAAATACTCACTAAAACAAAGTATGATTTTGTATATAGGGTGTCACTTGTAACATGTTGTTACTCAGAGGGAGATGAGAACTGGGAACATCAGAATAGGCTGTCTGTCTTATTTGTGATACAAATAAAAACCTGCCCTTCTGACATTGACAGAAGGAGGCGTGACAGTAATTGGAACACCTATTATCTCAGCTGCTCAAACTACTTGTCAGTTCCCTAAAATGTTCTGTCCAGTTAGCACTTGCTTTTCTTTCAGAGAAGGGAGGTCAAGCTACTCCTATCTTTTGTGAGGTTAGCCCCGTTCTCACTTGATGCTAAAGCACTGTTGCTTTAAAGCCCATTAAAGGTATTAGCTACGACTCAGTGACTAATGCTGAAGTATCTACCAGTGTCACAAGAATACTTAGATTGCTAATTTATTAAGTATTCCAGATGAAATGCATTTGGGATTAATTTATCACTGCATAAATGATTATGCAGTTACAAATGGATACAGACAGGAAAGGCGAGGAGAGGCTGTTGCTCTTCATGAGAGAAAGCAACAGGGATGAATGGAGCTCTGCCTTTGGAGAGATGTTCAGTCAGTTGAAAACTCGTGGAAGAGGGTTGTTGCTCAGACCTATGTGGGTGATGTTATAGATGTCTGCTACACACTGCCTGAGTAAGAATTAGTAGATGATGCCTTCTTTAAACAGCTGGAAAAAGCCTTATATTTGCAGGTTATGGTCCTTAGGGAACTTCAGCTACTTTGATGTCTGCTGCAAGGGAGCAACAGCAGTACACAAGCAATCCAGGAGGTTTCTGGACTGCACTGATGATAACTTCTTTGCTGAGGTGGTTGATGAGATGATAATGACAGGCTATTTTTTGGAACTCTTACTTACAAAGAAGGAAGAACTTGTCAGGGATGTGAAGGCCGGGGGCTGCAATGACCATGAGATGGTGGAGTTCAGGATTGTTCCTGCCTTCAAGAATTCCAGGCGACTGAGACCAGTGAGAAAGTCTCAGGCAAGGGAAGAGAAACTGTTCATGGAGTAGAATCAAATAAAGAAACATTTAAATGAATTGGTTATACATGAGTCAATGGGGATCTCACAGAGATGCCACTGAAGTATGAGGTAGGTAAAAAGCCTGCAAGGTGGATTGAAAACTGGCTGAACCATCAAGCGAGGAGTTGTAGTTATCAGTAGCAAATCCAGCTGGGGGTCAGCCATAAATGATATACCCATGGAATTTATATAGGGGCCAATACTATTTAACGTACTTAGTGTAGGGTCAGAGCGCGTGCTCAGCGAGTTTGCTGATGACAGAAGGCTGGGAGGAGTGGTAAGTATGCCATGTGGTTGTCCTTCCTTTAGAGGGACCTTAGCAGGTTGGAGGAATTAGCAAAAAAAAAGGAATGTCTAGAAGTTCAGCAAGGGGAGGGGCAAAGTCATGTGCCTGGAGAGGAGTAATGACAGACACCAGCATGCAGTGAAGCTGGCTAGCTGGTTAGCTGCCTGGTAGAAAAGGGTCTGGGGGTCCTGCTGGACACTAAAGTGAATGTAAGCCACCGATGTGCCTTGTGGCAAAGAAGGCTGCAGAAGGAAGACTACAGCCTGCAGTCTGAAAGAGATAATCTTCCTTTCTCTCTACTCAGCTCTACTCCAGTGAGCTGCACCTGGAGTGCTGGGCTCCTCATTATGAGAGAGACATAGACATACTAAGGAGAGACCAACAAATAGCCACAAAAGTGGTGAAGGGTCAGAGAATCTCACCTATGAGGAGAGGCTGAGAGAGCTGGGGCTGTTCAGCCTGGAGAAGTATCAGGATGATCTTACTAATGTGTGTAAGTACCTGATGAGAGGGAAATGAAGAAGTTGGAGCCAGGCTCTTCTCAGTGATGCCTGGTAACCAAGGGCAGTGGGAATGGAGCAAAATAGGAAAACTCCACTTAAAAGAAAGAAAAATGTTTCTCAAGTAGCAGTGAGAGATTGCCATAATAAAATATTAAAAGATACACAGTAAGTAGACACTTTAATGGCATCTCTATGTACAGTTGTGCCTGTAACAATTTATAGAGTGCTTTGTCAAGGACAAGGAAGTTATTAATCATTGTAAGTAGCAAATTGATCTTGGTTTTATAAACTCAACTGAAAAGAAATGCTCAGCAGAAAATGGGTTGACTTTTTTTTTCCTTCCATTTTGCTGTTGTGCCAATTTCTA
The DNA here is from genome assembly GCF_019232065.1 of Centrocercus urophasianus. NCBI lineage: Eukaryota > Metazoa > Chordata > Aves > Galliformes > Phasianidae > Centrocercus > Centrocercus urophasianus. The sequence goes on along the minus strand of NW_024884697.1, from coordinate 32,811,416 downwards.
TCATCATTATTTTATCAGTGTTTGTCAAAAAAAAAGGGAATGATTACATCCTTAGTACTGTCTGGAAGAATATAAAATTCAGCAATCTTATGACTGAAGTAAATGGAGGTATCATGTGCTTGTGTGTGTTGCTAGCAGAAAGAGTACTGAAATCTGACCCAAACTGTCATTTTTCAGTTGGCTGTTGTAAATTACATATATATACTTAGTTGTTGCTCTAATTATTACTTAATTTTTATTTGCGCTGATTATTTTTGCTTAACATAAGGTTTTCTATTAAATAGTATATATGTGCTTCTGAATTATTATTGTGTTATAATATAGATAGGAAGGTTGTAAACTTTGCGACAGAGGAAATAATTTTTAGGTCTTGTGCAATAAAATGTGTAGAAGAAAGATTAATGTAACGCCATCCCCACAGACTACAAAAACAACTGTAGCAATTTCCAAGTGAAGACATGGAGGAAAAAGCAATTGTTCAGAATTCCTTAGTCCAAGTCATAAAGTGGTCTGTCTTTTTCTGGTGTCTTGACTGCTTAACAGAAACTCTTTTTTATAGTGTCCCTGCAGTAACAAAATCTTGTCTCTTCTAGATGACAGACTGGAGGCAGTTGATAAACTCCTGTATGAAGTATATAACATCAGAACATGTTAACATTGCTTGATGCTTTACATTTCTGCATTGTGTCATGTCTTTATCATGTTAGATTTTTAATTATATTCCTTTGGTAAATAGCTTACTGTGGCAGCTGCCTGGTACTTTTCTTTATTTTGATATCTCAAGATATCAAATAAAAATGAGTAAAAAGAAATAATTTGTACAAAAAGTGTGTGATTGTAGTATTACGTTAGTGTAGTCCTACATTCTGTCTTTAGAAGATAGAATCAGAAGAACACAACAAAAACAGGATTTCACATGGCAAGCTCTTCTTGCCTGAGGTCAGGAGGGTATGACTTACATCTCGCTGTTGGACGTGACTCGCCTGCATTTGAATCCTGGTACAACAGCAGTGGTCAGAATATCCATAACTGCAAAGCTTAAGAAACAGATGTGAAAAATGTGTAAATGCTTCAAAGAATGGAAACTGAGCATCTATTTTAACTTCTAACTGGTTTCTGTTGTTTGAATTGGAAAAGCAGAAAAGCCATTTTCTGTTTCCAGCCGCCATTGCACATCTGAGCCTTCATCTTGGCACAATGAGTAGTTAAAGCTCTAAGTAGCAAGCTACCCATCAGAGCCAGCATTTGTCTTGTTAGGGAATGTAAGCGCCTGCTGTACTACTTTATAATTTATGTCACATGAATAGAAAAGGAAGACTTAGCAAGTTTTAGGGAAAAATGGAAAACAAACCCTTTGGTAATCTGAGAGAATAATGTGTGCTTAGCAGATGGCGATGTCGTTTTTGATTTGTATGTAATTATTATTCAGTTTTAGGTGGTGCTTATGTTCCTTGCTCCTGATGAGAAGATTCATTTGTATGCATCATTATTATCTCTTTTGACGTGTGCGTTAGCGACATTAATCTGTGTTTTATTTTCTGCAGCAGTAATAATGGGGTTGTCTTTCCCTAGCTTTATTATGTTGTCGTGCTTTCTGAAGTTGTCCTCATAACACAAAGGAAAAGTATAGCATGGGGATCCATTGTGAGCTGAGTGCCATTTAGCGTGTGGCGAGGCAGCCAGCCTCGTCTTCCCTGCCTCTTCTTTGCCAAATCGCCGTGTGCTTTCCTTACTGGTGGGCAGGCAGGCAGACAGATGCTTCTTTTTCAAGTAGCGTGATTCAGAAAGTAGTTTATTAAACCTATCTGGAAAGAGTGCAGCAACAGAAGCTTTATGCTTTTGATAGGAACGGTTAAATCATCTTTGCAGTTTATTCTAGAAATGCAAAAGATTGTTTGGGGGTAGTTAAAGATTTATTCACTTGAAGCTGAGCTAAAATAGCTTCATTACTTTCAGAATATGAGCTGATAAAATGACTCACTCAGCTGAAATCATCCAAATGGTGTTTTTCGGGAGCCTTGCGATACTGTTTGCCTTCTTACAAGATGCTAATTGGTCAGACTGCTGGGGGGACTTGGGGTGCACTGCACGTGTGACACACGAGCACAGTGTGTAATGTTTTCCTCTGTTGTCACCTGGGTTACCTGCTTTTTCCTCCATGTCATAAATTCTGTGTATCGAGAGCGTTCCTCTGTCTCCAGTCAGATGCTATTTGGGGAATTTCTATGAATAAATAATATTTAAACTTACTCATCTGGTTGAAATACTAATATAGCAAAACGCACAAGATGGAACGTAGATGGATGATGGAGATTTCACCTGCAGTGTTTCTAATTCTCTGCTCATGTTCTTTATCATCCTGTTTTGATTAAATATTTTATTTGAGACAGATACTCATACAGATATATGCGCTGTAGCCCTGTAAAATAAATGTAACAATATTAAAACCTGAAATATTAAAATTAATTTTCTCTTTATTCCTCCCTTGTTTAGTATCCTTCCTTTTCCCCTTGTCTCTTTGTCTGTCCTTTGTAGTCCTTGGGAATTTATTCTCCATGGCATGAGACCTACATCCATTTTTACTTATGGCTGAATTTGAGTCACAGAGCCTGGGAGAAAATAAGGACTTCTCCCTTTCATTGGAACGTAACTGGAAACATTGCCCATTGCTTACTGGAATTTAAAAAATGAGGGCTTGGAGGTTGTGTCTCTTAACTGTTATTGAGTGCTGAAATTTTTCCATTGGTGTTGATAGCTCTTCTGTCAATAGGGATTAAGCAAGAGTTGTTGTAGCTCACGCGTGGTCTCAGAACATATTTTTCTTTTCAAGAAGAGCCACAGAGTGCTACCTTTCCCTCTGCTCATTAATATTTTCGCATGAACTGGCAATAAGATTTCACAGTTCCAATGTGATGTGCCATATATTCTTCTTTCCAGTGAAGAAACAGAGGGCAAACCTCCTCCTAACTATAAATGATGTGTAAGTTTTCCCAGACTTCAAGAGGCTCCTGAAAATACAATCCAGTATGCTTTCTCTTGTGGTTTGCTGTTTTCTTATTCTCTTGTAAGGTTCTCCAAATCCTCCAGGCATGGTTCTTGTGGAAGTTAAAGCTTGATCTCATTCTTCTTCATTTTTTGCAGCATTGAATGCAAATTTGAGAAAACAGTTTAGAGTGTGTTTTGTTGTTTTTTTTTCTTCTTAGGCTGAACAAAGGCCTTTTATTTTGCAGGCATTTAATCTGCAAGCAAATAAGTCTAATTACTTGTTCATCCATGTGTTAAACTATGCAGTACTCTTTAATGTGTCTGCAGTTCTGAATTCACATGGCTATTTAAAAATTGTGATAAACACCTATTTGTATTGTGGCTGTTTAGGAGCAGGATTATATCCATTTATGACAAAACCCTATTGACTTCAGTATTGTCACCCCAGGAGCAGTAACTCCTATTATTGCATAATCTCAATTACTGGAGTCTTTGCTTGACAACATTTATTACAGTCATTACTACCTTTACTTACCTTTTATCACTAATGTTTTGCTTTACTGGAATAGTAATTGGATTTCTTGGAGGCATAAGCAGTTCATGTTTAATGGAATAACAGTAGTTTCTTAAAAAAAGAAAGAAAGAAAGGAATTGCTCTATAACTTTTGAGTGTGTGGGAGTAAACTATTGCCTTTGTATAGAATGGATTTATCAGAACCATCCCATGTAAAAGCCTCTTGACAACCACCTGCAAACAAGAGCGGTAAGGCTTTGTGCTGGAGGGAGAATTGTATCTATCCTACCTACATGAAGAAGATATTTTCATGTCTTTTAGACAAACAGTTGGTGCTTGGTATTTTCTATCTAGAAAACTGTTGTAAGCAATTGCCTGAAAGATCATTGTGCGTGTTTTCTTCATTATCAGGCCATATAACAACATGCTTGAATAACCAGCAGAATCATTCATCTGTCTTTTCTTTGGGTCTATTGGAAGGAAAAATGCTGCTGTTATTGAAGATCACAGCAGACCATAATTATGTGCCATCATTGTTCGTGTGTACAAACAGGTACTGAAAACATTATCAGAAGTAAAAGATCATACTGAGGGTTCTTTCTCCTGAGAAGTAGAAATGTGTGCCAGTGTGTTGTCATATGAATGCAAATACAATGTGCATTGCACAAAAGCAATCATTTTGAGTAACAAATACAAAAAACAAACAAACAGAAAAGAAAATAACAGGTAAAACAGACATCAAAAAAAGCTCCTCTTAGGCAAAAGAAGGAATTCTAATTCACCAATTCCATGGGTTGCTGCTCTTGTGGTGAAGGATGTAGTTCAGACCATGATTGCATCGTTTCATGAGGATGTTGGGTTCTGCAAATGTTATTGCAGAACTGCTGGTGAAGGCTGCCTGTGAACTTAACTGTCCTTAATTATAATTGTACTGACAGTCAAACTTTATCTAGCCTTTTTATTTTTGTAGCAAAACTGCTGAGCAAACTCTGGTACAGCCACTTATAGCCTTAGATGTCCATCAGTAAAGCCTTTGATTGGAGACAGAAATTTAACTGATACCATTTATGAACAAACTCTTCCTAATTTTTTGTTTCCATAGGAAATGTGAGGGTTTTTGTTTTTTTTTTCCTAAATATTTTCTCCTAACGCATCAGCACAATTACTGCTGTAAAATCTGTGGCCCAGCCTATCCCAATGTCATGAGAATCTACTTTAACTGAAGATTCTCAGTGTCTTTGAAATCCAGGCACTTAGGCTTTGGCAGCTAGATTTAACACCCAATTCTAGTCACCCCAAACAGAAACTGACGATTCAGATAGTATTTCTTTATTGAAATCCTTGTCCTTATTTTAATTTCTTTCCAGTAAATACTTCTGAATAATAACAACATTTTAATGGGAGCTGATAATAAAATGAAACCTCTCCTTGGCACAACGTTCCCCTGTGCCCTATTTTTCCCATTGTCTGAAATGGATGGGCTTCCTCTCCTCCTCTGCCCTTGCTGAGTAAGCCGTTGGCTCTGGTGCACTTCTTATGGATTGCTTCTGCTGAAGGGCATGGAAAAGGCACACTGTTCACCTGCTGTCTCCTGGGAGAGAGTAAAGGGGCTGCTGTTGATAAGATGTACTGCTTTTATGTGATTAGGTATTCCTGTATATGAACTCATCTTCAGGTTCAGCTTGGATATTAGGAAAAATGTCTTCTCAGAAGGAGTGTTGGGGCACTGGCACAGGCTGCCCAGGGAGGTGGGGGAGTCACCGTCCTGGAGGTGTTCAGGAGCGGTGGGGATGTGGCACTGAGGGACGTGGTCAGTGGGCATGGAGGGGGTGGGTTGGTGGTTGGACTAAATGATCCTAGTGGAATTTTCCCATCTTAATGATTCTATGATTCTATTCATTTGTGCCAACCACAGATAGCAAGTCAGTCTGTGAACTGAAACTAGTTCACAAGGCTGTACCAAGCCCCAGTGATACAGAGTTTGGTTAGTGTGAGCTGTGGCATGGGGGGTGATCCCATGGTTCAGGAAGCTTTCCGCATTGCCCACATTCCCCTGCAGACTTCTTGTTCAAGGGTACAGGTCAAGTAGGAAGGATGAGAAGGAGCAAGATGAGGGTAGGCTGAATGGAAGCAGCAAAATGTATTTCTTGGATTTAATCTGTACATTCAGACTTTCGGTAGGTTTTTGTAGTGCACAAATATCCTTCTGAACTCTTAATTTTTAGAACAAAATTCACTAGTGATGACAGGAAGCAGTAGTTAAAAAGAAAGATGTAGTTGTTTGAAAAAGGAATTCTGAACCTGGAAAGCCTTCAGTTTGACTAACCAGTCTTCTGGCTTAGAAGAGCCATCATAGAGCTCTACTGTGCATAAAGCAAAGTTAACATGACTTTAAATGCAAAGCTTATTTTCCTGAAGCAATTGCAAAAAGCTCACAGTGATAAGGCATTTCATTTTTGTTTGTTGTTATTCAGCACAGTAGAAAGTCATTTAATCTAAGCAATTGAAAACCATTTTAGGCTTAGCAGCATGTTTAGACAAATGATGAAGTCTTTAAAGACCTCATTTTACCAGAGAATAACCATTTATAACAATTAAAGATATTAAAAAAAGCTTTCAGAGAAACACCACAGAAATTTAGCTTACAAAATTGATGGTAAGTTGGGATTTTCGGTTCTGTACAGTTTTGAGCTAAGAGGCTTTCTCACCAAAACTTCAAAAATACGATGAAGGTCAGGTAATACTGAAGAAGTTGGCAGGGTTTTTTCTTTTGTTCTTCTTCTCCTTCTATTCTGTCATGCCATACATGAGTTATGCTTGGTTTTCCCTATTTGTTTGTTTTCCCTACTCACTTATGTATAGATACAACAGTTCATTTGATTTTCATTTTGAGTATCTCATAACTCTTAATACAGTGTTCATGTTATTTGTTTCTCTGAGAGAAAAAATAAAGAAATAACATGCTTCATTGAGTTATGTAGGCTCCCAGTTCAGACATGAAATAACTGCATTTCTTTCTGTCACGATGAGGAGTGTTGTGCTTGTCGGTCAGTGTTCTGCTTTGCCTCGCAGTGGTTTTGTTTGTCCATTTTTTACTGCTTGTTATTTCATTATGCTGTTACGTGTTTGCCAGTTTTGCTGTTGTGTTAATTAACTATTCGTATGCAAATGCTTTTATATTTTAATGAATTTGCTCTTTTTTTGGGTCACCCCACAGCCATTAACTGGACCAGCATGTTTTGTAGATGATGCTGTCATGAGGCATTGGTGTGTTCAGGTAACAGTTTGTGTCTGAGTCATCTTTGACAAGCAAAAATATATGGAAACTTCCATATTTTAGAAAATAACTGGAAAACAGCAAAAAGTAGCACATTTCACCTCATGCATTCAGTTTTCACCATGCCTTCTACAGTTTTTGGTTCCTCAGACCTACAGAAACTTCGCCAGATCTCTCCTTTAGCGCTGCCTGCTCATGCTTGCTAATTTAAAAGGTTCTGTTGAATTGTTTTTATTCATAGCAACTAATAGTTTTTATCAGGCCAAAAGCTGCTAAACATTTTGTGTCGATTGTTTTCTCTTTATAACAGGTGAATCCTTTCCCTGTTTCAGTCAGCTCCAAGTTTTCATCTTCTTTCATCTTTCTCTCTCCTCCCCTATTTTTAGGGTTTGTTTAGTCTCAACAGCTACTGCTGCACTGTGAGTAGCGTAATACAGATTGTGTGTTTGTAATGTACTTGCTTTACTTAGAACTCATCCTGTTTCCCATATACACAGGTCGCCCTGATGAAATGACTGCATTAATTTTTTTAAAACATCCTGCCAGTCAGCTCAAAAATATTAGCGTGTTTCTGGATTTTAATTCACTGTCATTGCAGTAAAAGTATGTGTATTATGGTGGTTGTCAACACTCTTTACAATTTAGTGTTATCTTAAGAGTCATTGCTGGAGATCTGCATGTCATTGCTTTCTTTTACTGTGGAATTAAGTCAGTTCTTCGGTGTGCTTATCTTTGAAGTGAAGCCCTTTTTTATCTCATCTTTTTGTGGAAGTGAGATGCTTTGTTTTTATATTTTAACTATAAAAGAAACAACCTTATTAATAGCCAAAGAGAGAGAGAGGAAAAAAGCCATTAAGAAAACACATATCTAAAGGAAAGGGATCTTTGGTAACTTAGTTATGCTCAGTTACAGAATTTTGAAAGCACTGAATGCCTTTAAAAAAAGATTTGCTGTTGGATACGCACTATGCAATTAAATACTTTAGAAAATATGAGAAGACAGCAACGGGTGTGCTGCTACAGTTTTGTAGAAAGATGGAGAAATTTGCAGCTAGAAATTTATTCAAAACTTAACAGTGGTCTTTCAGTGGTATTTGCTAGCTGATTTGCCTTCTTATTATCTAGATCATGTTAGACAAAAGTGGAAACAGGATTTAAACCCTTGCTTTAGTTTAGTTCTGCAACGTGATGTTCCTGGTGCGGTGCATTCAGAGGTTGGTGAGCTTTCCAAAGTGCTTGGGCTGCGGACAAACTGGGCCCAGCATTGCCTGGTGGCTTCTTTGCTCTTTCTGCCCATCCCTGGGTTATCTGTTTGCTGCCTCTTGCCTCACGTTACCCAGGAGGCTTGTTGGGACTTGCATACGCTCTCTGTATTTTCATTGTAATAGGCTCTGAAACATAATTTGGCTTCTTAAGTACTACAGTTAGCAATAATTAATGATTTTAAATGGTAGTGTCATTTTGTCAGGTGCATTCAGCCTTCAGGTGTGGCTTCCCACAACTGACCTTCCTATGAATCCCTGCTCTCTTTCTGAGAAGTGACTTGGCAGTGCTGCATGAGTCTGACCAGGCTCTCACCACCAGGGCTGCCCGTGTGTTTTGGGAGGACATCCTGGGGCAGTGGGTATAGAGCCTACCAGAAATGCAGCTGTCACGAGTGGGCTGATGCGATTTTTTTTCTAGCAGAATGTATCATTATATCTTTTAGCTGTTTCGAAGTGATGTGGTAGGGGTCACACAGCTGCGGGTGCAGGAATAAAGCTCTATCAACTGAAGAATCTTACTCATTTGGCTTTGATGTTACGGAAATGAGCGGAAATTCATATCGACTTCGGGAACTGGAGGAATCAGCACAAACCAAATTTAGGCTGAGAGAAGAAAACCAGAAATGAAGTCATAGATGCATTAGAGAGAGAATCGCAGAATTGTAGGGTCTGGAGCGGTTCTCTAGAGATCAACTAGTCCAACCCCCCTGCCAGAGCAGGCTCCTTAGACCAGATTGCACAGGTAGGCATCCAGGCGGGTCTTGAATATCTCCAGAGAAGGAGACTTCACAAGAAAAGAGGATATGGCAGCTCCATGGAGTTAGAGTTGGCTCCGAATGACTGGGCATAGGCACCACAATAGCTGGAGCAGTCAGTGGCATCTGAACTGTGCCTCAGGAGCTCCACATTTTTTTGTATGGAGGGCAGTGCATTAGTAAAACCCTTGTAAACGAAGAATGAGTGTGCATTTTATTTATGCTGTGAACAGGAATCCTTCATTTTAGATGGCAGAGTACCATCTCCAGAGTCATCTGAAAGCTGCCGGGCAGCAGATTCAGAGCTGAATGAAGACAATAAATACAGATTGTCTCAGAAGTGAAAGTATATCCACAGTTCACATATTTCAGCAGATGTATGAAATACTGTCTTTTCCAAGGTCTCACAGTGTAGGATAAGATTTTGTTTATGATGTGTGGTGATAGTTCCAATCCAAATGATACTGGGCTAGTTCACAGTGTGTATCCATATTTTCAAGGAAGTAAATAGAGCATACTTGCAGTGTCAGCAGTATGAAAACAATTGAGCTGTTTTGGAATGTTAATCCCAAGAATTACATTTTCTTCTGTTTTTTTTTTTTGTTTGTTTGTTCGTTTGTTTTATACTGGGAGTTTTCTTTCTAATTCTGTCCTTCGTGCTGAAAAACTAAATATTTATAGAATCATAGAATCGCAGAATGGCTCAGGTCGAAAGGGATCCAGTTCCAACCCCACTGTGACCAGCTCAGGCTGCCCAGAGCCCCATCCAGCCTGGCCTGGAGTGTCTCCAGGGATGGGGCACCCACAGCTTCTCTGGGCAGCTGCACCAGAACCTCACTGCCCACTGAGTAAAGAATTTCCTCATAACATCTAATCTAAATCTCCCCTCCTTTAGTTTGAAACTCTTCTGCCTTGTCATATCACTATCTGAGTGTATGAAAAGTCTGCCTGACTTTTTACAGCTGCTCAGTTATTTTAAGATTGGCATGGGCTTTCAGGTGACTATCTCCAATAACCTTTTACTGATCTCTTGTATCAGTTTTATAGAATACTATGACAGTTGTGTTTTCACATAGAAAGATAATTCCTTCTTCCTTTGACCCTAATAAACCACTGCTGGTTTTGGTTTGGCCGTCATGATGAACAAGGGAGGCGTGGTGTAGATTTAGAGAAAGGAGAGATAGGATGATTTGGGGGGAAAAGATGAGAAAAGAAAGTGTATTTCAGAGAGAGGTGAGCGTGGTGAAGAGAATTGGAAAGAAATAATCTGAGAAATCCTTGCTCGATTCACAAAGGAAAGGATGTGATGAAAAGAAAGGAAGCACACAGTACCGGAGATGAAAGTAATGAAAGAAAAGTTACATTACAAAAAGAAAACATGAAATAAGTTTCTGTTATGTGTAAGTTGAGTGCATTTTGGTTATATGTAAGACCTGGAAGAAAAAGAATGCATACCTGGAGTTTTACGTTTTATTTTTTTTTATTACTGCTGTTTTATTCAGACTGATAAATGAAGTTATTGACAAAAATAAAAAGATTCTTTCAGGCTGAGACTTGTGTGCCAGCTTTCACCGCAGACAGATTTTTTAGAGTTGGGTTATATAGAGAGATAAAAATGAAAATGCTGATACGACCTTAAGTACGGTAATAAGAATTTGCCTCAAAGATAAAAGAGGTTTTATTGCACTCCATCTTAGGATCTTAATATGCATCATGCTTGCTCGTTGAATAATAATTTCTCATTCATATCACTTCTGTTCTTCCCTCTCTTCCTGTTTTGGCCCTTCCAGCCTGAGAGGACTTAACCAGCGCTGCAAGCTTCTCTCAGAGTGTCCTCCAGCACACTTACTGGAATGGTGTAAGCGCCGCAGTTCCCAGGCTAATTGCTCTTGAGCTGGCATATAGGTCATCACCTAATCATTCCCTTTGTCTTCTTTCCAAAGAGATGAAAAATGTGCATTGCTGCACTGGGGCTTTCAAATGTCTGCAGAAGGTTTGTCACAAGTCAGTGTTGGCTTTCTGCACCTGCAGCGTGGCTTTTTGCTCTTTGCCAGGCATAAATAGCAGGTGGTCCCTGTTAGAGAAATATTTTACCCAAGTGAAGCTTTTACGTGATTAGCTTTGCTCCTGCCTCATAAATCCCAGCTCAGGCAATAGATGGCTCCTCTGACCCGCTCGGCTGGGAAGTATCCTCAGAAGCACACAGTGGTGAAGTAGCTCCCTACAGCTGCTAGGAGCTGAAGTCTTTGCTTTGCTCAAACAAGAGAGAGCTTTGTTGGTAACTGGAACTTGGCTCAATCAGGGCATGTATGATTGAATATACACATTTTCTTTTATGTCAGTCTTTTTTTTTTTTTTTTTTTTTTTTTTTTTAACTTTAACTTGAGAGAGAAACTGAATGCATTTACCCTCATTCAGCAGTCTGTTTGTGTGGCTCATGCACTTGAGTGAATGAACTGAAACAATATAAAATTACCTATTTTCAGTAGCTTTTAAGAAAACCACTGGCCACTGATGTTAGACTGATAGTAAAGGCACTTTGAGAATTAGGTTTTCTTCATTGCTGTTTTGTAACTCAGACAGCACAAGGTCTTTGAATACAAGGCTGCAGGCTCAGTTATTCAGTCATTTACACCAATTGCACACAGCTGTAGCTCCATTGACTGTGTTTTTTCTGATTCTCATTTCCATTCATAAGAGGGCCATGCAAACTGGTTTTCATGTGATCTTGAAACTGATTTAACAGTGAAGATAGTACTGTACTCAATATGTGATATTGCTTCTAAAACATAATGTTGCTTCTGTTGCCACCTCAGTGCCAAGTTTGTGCTGCCAGGGGCTGGCTGCATCCCTTGGGCCCTTCCAGAAGAGCACAAACATCTGCAGAAGTGCCTGGCTGGGGACATGGGTGATGTGCTGATACAGAGTTTATGGACACCTACTCACTCCCCGCGGGAAGGTTTTCACTGCTACCCTTCCCCAGGGAGGGATTCCTCCCCCTCCAGCTCCATTCAGCTGCTGGGAAAATGAGCAGTTTTCAGCCTTTCTTCCCACTTTGTGCCATGATCACAAAATGTCTTTGTAATTTAGCAAGGTAGAGTGCACCAGCCAAAACCACAGTTTATGGTGAGACATGATCTATCACTGTTGTAAAGGTTTTTATTTAGGAAGAGGGTTATGGGGAGAGAGAAAGAGAGAAGTGAAGGTGGGGAGCTCACAGGTCAGTGTTCAAGACTTTCTGGTTGGTATGTTTTCTGCTGTGCGTGTTTCTTCAGGACTGTTGGCACGATTGTTATCAGAACCTACTTTTGAGGATCAGGAAGGGAACCAAAAGTGTGGATAGGAGTGAAAAAAGAACAAGTCAAAGACATAGGTGCTTTCAAGCCAGTGGTGTCTGTTGAAATTCACTTCAGAGTACTTAAGGAATAAGTTGAAGGACTCCTTGAATCACTCATGTTTTGTTTTTTAGGGGAGGTGGGGGAATAGGGAGGGGCAGAAATGAACATTGTCTCTACGAGGGACAGAGGAGAGGATTTTGAGAGTTACAGACCAGATGTGAAAAAAACCAGCCTAAATTATTAAAGAATTTCCAAGTGCCTACAGGGTAGCTAGGGAATACCCAAATGGATTTGTCAAGAAAGAACTGTGTCAAACTAGTCTGATTTCCAACTTTGACAGAATAACCAGTGAAAATGCTAAGAAAAGTATTAGATGTGATCCCATCTGACTTCGGTAAGGCTTTTGACACTATTGCAGTTGACAAGGTACTCTGTAAACCAGAGAAGTAGTCTAAATGAGACCTTTCTAAAGCAACAGTTTCTAAAGCAACTGAAGTTGTGGAAAGGATGCAGTTGAGGTTTGGTTATCAATGACTTGATAGGCTGTGTGGTGATGAACCCTTTCTGAAGGGCTCTGTCATGCACCTTGTTTTCTTTTTTCCTTTTGTATTTCTTTTAATGATCCACATGATGAATTTGAGTACATTTACAAAAATTATGGATGAAATTCAACTGAAAGGGATTGTGAATCTTTTGGAGATAGGACAGGATCAGAATTGAAAATATTCTGCATCAGTTAGGATAAGGGTCTGAAATGAGTAAGATAGAATTCAGTTAAGTGTGGAAGCCACAGCTGGGAAGGGAAAATCAAATGTACAAATGTAAAAGAGGAAATAATAAGCTAAGCAGCTGCGCTGCAGAGTCAGTTCTCATTTATAGTGGCTGACAAATTAAGCAGCTTAGCAGTGTGATGCCATTGAGAGGAGTGTGTGTCTTACTGCGCGTTATAAGGACTCTGTGCCCCAGGTGAGGCCACTGTGGATGCTGTCTGCAGTATTTAGGCACCACACTAATAAAGAGGCATGCAAACTGAATGCAGGAGCAGGAAGGATTGCTTTAGAGATGGAGGTTTGAAAGAATTTTGTTTTTTTTTTTACCTGAGTTTAGGAATTCTTTTATTTTTGAACTCATTGATTCATCTGATATTCCATTGCTCAAATCAAATCATACAGCATTTCCAGAGCTGCTGGACCAGATCCGAGGAGAGACAGAATTAGTACCGTCTGAAATTACAGTCTATGAAGCTGAGCAAAACAACAAGTACTTCAAAGAGCTATACAGTTAATGTAAAAACTTTGAAGAGCTATGGGGTTTGACTGTTCTCTTAGCAAGGGAATTTAAATTCTTAATCCAGCACTGCTACTCCTACTACTTCTCCCCCACTGGAATTAATTGCACTGCACATAACCTTGCTATTTAAACAACCCCTAATTATGATGTCAGACAGAGTTTGCTTTCAAGACTCTCCCATAAGTTGATGTTGTGTTGCCTTCCCGTGCTCTTCTAGAGGAGCCAGTCTCAGCCTTTTATACTCCCACCAGACGCCTAACTTCTTTCCATCTCCACGTTTTGTGTATTTTCACTGCTTCTTGTAGGAAGAAATCCTCAGATTCCCCCAAGCTGCCATCTTGTTGATGTTCTTTGGAGCTGATCTCATACGTTGTGAGTCATGGAGTCATGGAGTCATGAGTAGGCACAGATGAGCCAAGCCCTGGAACTGTGTAAGCTTTGCAGTAGAGGTGCCTCTTACCAGGCAGTTCTCATCCCATGCACCGTGTGAGCCCCCAGGCTGTATTAATGCATCCATTTCTTTGTGTGCCTGCAGATTCAGACATGCTGCTTCTGCCCAAAGAACTGTATGTACTCTGTGTGCTCTGATTACACTTGTTTGCAGGCAAAACCCCAAATGAGTTGGTCATGAGTGGTTTTCTACCACAGATGCTCTTAAGGTTTTGTCTGACGCGCTGCTTTTCCTTTCATTCTCTTGTTTGCTCTGGAAGCCTTGGGCTTCACCTGCCTGAGCCAAGGGCCCGGACTGTGGATGTGAGGTCAGCAGCCAGCTTTTCTGTTGGTGAGACTGCCCGATCTCCTTTGTTGATTTAGGGACCAATAGTGTATAGTGGAAACTGTAAGTGGATCTAGCAGGAAATAAATGGAATGGCTAATGATTTGAAAGGACAAAATGAATGTCTCTATACAGTGTAAGATCAAAGCAGATCTTTCCCTAGTATTCCATGTAAAATCTATCACTTTGGAGCTTTAGAGTTGACTATTTGCAGAATTTCTAGTTCCATTCCAAACAATACCTTTCTGTGTATGAAATAGCTGTGGCACATTTTGTAGTCCTGATATGGCTACAGTCTGATTACATGCTATAGTCACAGACTCTGTGACAGATCACAAGCCTGAATGTTTCATATGTTTACAGCATCCAAAGAGGTGTTTCTGAACCAGCAATCTCCTGATCCTGGGAGGCGTGGAGGTAGAGAGCTCTTACTGAGTGCTACATGCATGAGAAGTGCAGAAAAGCACAATGGAGGGTTTATGTGTTCACTCTGCCAACCCTTTTTCTCTGAAAGCGCGCTGGTTGAGGTGAGGACAAGCTGGGTTTTTGAGCAGGTTGTCTCTTGGCCATGTTGTGCAGATGACTAACCTGTGTGGGATGTACACAGCATGAAAGCAACCTCTGAGGCTCCTTACATTGCGGAGCTGCCTATACAGCTGTGTAGGTCCCGTTGTCTTCACCCGGAGGAGAGACTGTTTTCCTTTGAAGAGAACTTTCTGCAAACTGTGTTGGTAGACCCATGTGATACAAACCGATGCTTCCTAGAGCTGTACATGATGTGGTTCCCTGCACTGCGGCCAGGTACTGTTGCTCAGGTGTGAGGGCTGTGGCAGGCCTCGTGCCATCGTGTGGGGCCTGGAGGATCCCATTGCTGACTGCACTGGACAGGAGGGAAGGGGGGAAGCCCTGTCCACAAACCTAAAATACAAAGGAAAATGATCATATTGGAGACTCAGAAATGGAGAAGCAATAATTTTATAGTCCATTTCACAATATGCACTTAAATTGAGTCTCATTTGACAAATGTCTTATGCTGCTTAAGCTGCCCTTGGGATGCTTGTTTACCAATGTAGTTTATTGTAACTAATGGCAAGGTACTTTTCTAATAAAATAGTAGCATTGCACAGAATTTTCTTTTCCCTCATAGATCAGATTTTTTCAGATCACTATATGCAGAGTTGCAGTCCTGTTTCTTTAGGTTTTATGTGTTCAGGCAGTCTGCTCCTGAGTCTTCCTCCCAAATGTCTAACTCAGGAGGGTCTGTCCCTTGGCATCAGAGCACAAGCACTAAGTGTGAGCTGTTTCCTGTACAGTGTGAGCCCTCTTTGTAGCAAGGCTTCTCCAGATCCTTTGATGTAGAAGGAGCTGCAAAGGTCAGACAGGGGCGCTGCTGAAGGCTCCCTGCGGTAGAGCTGTGGGCTTTTAATCTCAAGGTGGGGGTTTCCATGAAAATTCTTCCCTTAAAAATCCCCTTCTTCTGTTCTGCTTCTTTGTGCTCCTGCTGAGCTGCGTTAGTATAAGTTGAAGGTGAGTGCATTCTGTGGGATCACCTTTGCCTTTCTTGGTGTCTTCCTCCGGGAGGGACTGAGGCCCCAGCCCTGCTAAGCAGCCTCTCAACAGAAACATTGAACTTCTCCTGCCAGTGTTTCCCATACCAGCTAGGCCTAAACGTAAAGCTTGAACTTTCAAACCCAAGGTCCTCTGGAGTGCTTGCACTGGGAATGTCAAACTGATGGACCACCAGCTTAGGAGGGCCTCTGGGAATGACGTGGCTGAAATGTTGAAAGTTCACTCCACGCTGCCTATGCAGAACTTTTTTTTTCATAGTGCTAGAGCTTCTTGCTTCATATAACTGACTGTTTGAAAAGGTGAGTCAATTTCTTTCAAGTCTTTGTGGCCAAGTTGATGCATTCCTTGTATTGCTTTGTGGTGGTTTTTGGGCTTGCTTTTAATCAACACTTCATGTCACTGTCTCTTAAATTTATCCTCAGACTTTGATTTCTTCTTGTAGTTTGGTGATGTTCCTTTCAGAGCTAGTCCTTGCCTCTGTGTGAAAGGTGACAGCTTTCACTCTGTGCAGTCAAAAATTATTGCATTTAATTATGTAATCTAGAATACATAGTTTACTCCAAAAGTAATGCTTCCTATTTATTTCCATGGAAACTACAGCAGCTACAAAGAGCACAATAACACTATTTCATAGAGCAAATTCTCAGCTACAAAACACTGTTTTTCAACATAGTTACCACCATTAGCTCTGCATTTTCACCAGCAATGAACAAGAACCTGCATGTTGCACTTGTCAAAATCTGCACCAGCGGAGGTGCCCCACTGTCACTGTTGCCTTTGCTGAAACGCACCGCCCACCACCTCTCTGTGCTCACATCCGCTGCTTGGTTTCCATAAACATTCAGCAAAGCATCAATGAGTGACAGTAGCAGTGATGTTTTCCACATGGAGGAATTCAGTGACACATCTTTGCTTCATATGCACTTTCATGTCAGACGGCATTGTGTCAGAGTGCCCCTCTGCTGCCATCTGTCACACAGCAGCAACATGGAACGGGATATCGATGGGAAGGTTCAGCCTCTATTGCTGTATCATCAACATCCGCCTCTGACGCCATGGGCCAGCATAAAAAAACAGGAGGTATTACTTTTGGAGCAGCCCTCGTGGCTACTAGTTGATAAGTTATCTCCCTGAACTGAAATTAAATTAAGAAGATTTCTTGAATCTCGGATGATCTCACCAGCACCTTTAGGTTCCCTCCCTCATGTTCCCAGTCCTAATTTGCCTTTCTCTATTCATTAATAATCTTCCATTTGCTTGATGATGTTCACAAAGCCTTCAGAGGTTTTGCAGTGCTGACATGTCAAAATGAGGATGGTTTCTATTCTTTGTGAGCAAGTGGACTTTTCAAATCCTGGATAAAGCTCTGTGAGAAATTACTTCGCGTTGTTATTCAGAGGGCAAAGCAGGGTTAATAATTTCATTTCCATTAGAGAGAATGGATTTCTTACACCCTTTGACATGAGCAAAAAGAGGAAGGGAATTTTGGTGTAGGGTTTTATTCTCCTGATTTTGAAATCAATGTTTGCGTCTCTTTCCCCCTGAACTATTCTGACTTAATTACATTCTTCAATGTAGGAACATAGGATTTATTTGCATTATCACTTATAATTAAAGAAAAGTCCGTGGTAATTACTGCCTAATAGGCATTATCATTCTATGTAAATGTCAGAGTCGCGCACATGGCCTTATAGAGTCAATTAAAAATATTATCTGCTCAAGATTAAATTTTTCAGGCTTTTTCAGTTCCTTAAGTATGAATCATTTTGGCAATATATGTATTGGATTTACAAGATGATTGAGCTAGACGAGACAAGTTGTCATTTATAATGCATGTTCTGTTTTCCCCACACTCTTGATTTTCATCATTCCTATGTGTACCTTCTGCAAAGCTGCAGTGACATTTTGGTGCAGAGTTTTTATTGACTTGAGAAGATTAACATTTACTGGGCCCACATTCTAATTTCTTTAATGCTACACAGTTGATGCTGTCTGTAATAGAAACTGTTTTTGCGATTAGAAACATGGAAGCAGTCAGCTTCCTCCTTAAATGACTAAGTATTGTCAGGTCTAAGAGTCACCGTTACACAGAGATGTTCTCTTAGCGACAGTGAGATTTTAATTAAAACTGCACGCCACGTTGAGAGGGTGCTGATAACTGGAGCATGCTGCCCTCTGCTTACAGAATTCAAGAAATGTGCTTTGCTTCTCTGTCTCTTCAGCACTTCAGGAAAATCAAGGCAAAGCATGTTGTGGCCTCGGTGTAGCTCAGAAATTCCATCCTGTTTCACAAGCCCCTTTGCAACATCTTTTTAAAACCCTACTTTAAGATGATTTGTGTTTTTACACTACTTGCTCAGGTTGTAGTGGAGTATTACAGTCACTCTTTCTGTGTGGAGTTCCCCTAGGATAACTTACCACCTGTAGCATCTATCCCTATAGCAATTAGAGAGCCCTTTGTACTTTCAGAAAGCAATTTGAAGGTCTCCTCAACATGGTAGCCAATATGCTTTCACAAGGAAGTCAGTTCATGCTAGTAGCAGCTGTTACGGATTTCGCATGTGCCGTGTTTGCCTGAACAATCAGCACACCAACATTTTGTTCTCTATATAACACCTTCTGGAGTATTAGAAATTGTATAAAGTCCTGTCCTTTTCCTTTTTCCTTTTTCCTTTTTCCTTTTTCCTTTTTCCTTTTTCCTTTTTCCTTTTTCCTTTTTCCTTTTTCCTTTTTCCTAAAAATTTTTTTCTTCTGATAAAGGCCTTTATGAGGAAACGCTCAATGTTCTATAAAACATTAAACAGGCATTTCTGAAACTAACTTAATAAAGCAAAAAAGCGCACCTCCCTCCAGACCCTTTGTTGCTCAAAGCCCCATCCAGCCTGGCCTTGAGCGCTTCCAGGGAGGAGGCATCCACAGCCTTTCTGGGCAACCTGTTCAGTGTCTCACCCCTTCCACAGTAAAGAATTTCTTCCTGATACCTACCCTGTTCCAGTTTAAAGCCATTTCCCATTGTCCTGTTGCTATGTGACTTTCTAAAAAGTCCCTCCTCAGCTTCCTTGTAGGCCCCTTTCAGGTACTGTAAGGACACTTATAAGGTTTCCTTGAAGCCTTCTCTTCTCTGGGCTGAAGAGGCCCAGCTCTTTCAACCTGTCCCCGTAGAGAAGAGGAACCAGATTTACTATATTTGGTCAAACTACTAATTACAAATTTGTATTTTACATCAGTCTGTGAAAGATTGATTGAGAGGCAGGCTGTGAAAGAACCACTTTGCTGGGCAGTGAAGTCAAGGTAAGCAATGGGGCTGTTCCTGCTACCCAAACAGCCCACAGTGCGGTGCAGTGCATCACAATGCAGCAGTCGGTCCCCTCCAGCCCTGATGCAGGTGGGTGAGATAGGGCCAGCAGAGCTGCTGCTGTATCTGGCTCTCACTCATGCATAACTCTTCTTTCTCAGATTTCTGAGGAAAACTCAAGTGCTGATTTATCTTTGGAGAGGGCTCCATCAATATTTTAAATGAAACTCAGTGCACTGTGTTGCGAATCTTACATTATTTAACGCCGACTTTAATAATAAAATCTGAAATCTGTTCATATGTAACAAAAAGCAGCAACAGCCCAATTTCACTTCCACAAACCTCAACATGCAAACTACAGTTAAAATGTTTTAGGCTTATCTGGAATTTGTTAGGAAATTTCTTAGATTTTGAGTGACCTCAGTGGCAAATTTGCACTGCAAAGCAATCAGTCTGATTTGCTGGGTGCGTCTTATTGAATTTACTGTTTTTATGTCTTTTTTTTCCCCCCCTTCGTTTTTCAAAACGGACTGAAAAGCCTGAGGCTAATTTCCAAGTTGTGGCAGTTCTAGTCAGCAAAGTCAGGGTTTGTTTTTGAACAGGAGAGAGCCCGCTCTGGCCAGTAGAGGGAGTGGGCGAACGGCGATGTGGGGCTGCGCTCGGTGCCTGCCTGCCCCGTGCCCTCCGCCTCCGTGCTCCCTCACGTTGCGAGGGAACGCGTGTTCTCTCCGGAAAATCCTCATAGGCATTTGTATTTCTGTATAAATTAAAAAAAAAAAAAAGAGGAAAGAATCCTTCAAAATTTCCCCCGTTTTTTAAGAGTTTGTGACTCCCCCCCTTGTTAAAAAGGGAGAGTTGGAACAGGTGCAGATAGATCTGTAGATAGTTACAGATACAGCAAGCAAAAAAACAAAACAAAACAAAACAAAAAAACCTTGTGTTTTTTCTCCAATTCTGGCAATATCCGGGGTTTTAGCACAATATGGTCTGTTTTCTTCCTTTCTCACTTCTGTTCACAGAAAGCGAACACCTTCCAAAGGTGTTGTGATGCATGAAATGAAATAGGGCTGACTCCTCTGGAAGGCCGCCTCCTCCACCCCCCATGGAAGCGTCTGCATTGCCAGTGCGGCAGGCTCACCATTGCTCTGATGTTGTATTGGTGCTGTAGCATAGCGAGAGCTGAGGGAAGGGAAACTTGTAAAAAAATCAAAGCCTTCTTTTATGGCACTTGTTTAATAACCAGGTGTAGCAGAGGAACATGGGAAATGGCTCTTAACCTTGAAAATCAGCTTGGAAAAAATGCTGTGAAAAGGATTTATGCGGTGACAAGTTTAACAATCCACTGAATGGCTTTTTCTCCCGAGTTGTGAACCGTTACAACTCTCCCATAGTGACACGGTGTAAAACTCCCAGAAAAAATATGTTTTCATTAATAATTTTTAGGAAGAAAAAACACGCTTTTTTGAGTGACCAAGTTTTAAATGATTATTTTTTCGGTATGGTAAAATTTGCAAGAGCTACTTTTAATTCCCCCAGTATGGTAAAATTTGCAAGAGCTACTTTTAATTCCCCCAGTAGTTGGATTTATTTTTTTTTTTTAGTGTTTGAGTTTCTCAGGTTTTTTTTTGTGGCTGCCATTATCTCCTTTTTTTTCCCCTCCTTTCCTTGCTTAAACTGGTTCATTATTGACTTGACTCATTTGTTCTCCCCACTCATGAATGAAATATCAGTGGTTACATGGTTCCCAATCAGCTGGAGAAAAATAAATTGTAGATTTTGTTACCCATGTCAGGAGGAAGTTGTGAATGTTATGCGAAGAATGGAATACCGATCGTCAAAATGGAAAAAGCAGTCAAAACAAAACACTCTTTGCATATTATTTTAAAACAATATTATTTCCACGGTATCCTTTCATGGAATGTATATAATATGGGTGGTCTGCTTAAATCTAATACTTGGATCCCACTGATCAACAGCGCAGCCTTTCCTTGTTAATAGTGTGATTCAGTGGCTTTTTCAGGAGATGACATCCTATGTCTAACATGGCTCAGTGCTCAAGCTTTGAGCAGGCTATTAATGTGCATCGTATTGTATCTTTCCTTGCACTGTTATTGTAACTTTTAATCGAACCTGTCTTTTATTACCTGAGTTTTTATTACCATTTGGCTGTAACTCATTTATTTCTTTGTAATTAGGTATGCCCCATCCCTGAAATATAGTTTTCTTTGTGCTGGTAAATCACAGCATGAGTTACACAAGTCCTTCTACAGGACTTTCATGTTCTGTAAAAAACAAGGATCAGAAGGTGACGTCCCTCAGGGCAGGATTTGGCAGCGCTTTGAGCACTAAAAGCAAAGAGGCTGTGGCTGGGGCAGAGCTGGCATGGGCTGAAAAGAGAAGGCTCTCCGAGAGGCTGAGAGTGAACTGTGGGGGCCTCCATGCAACCAGTGTAACTCAGAAGGAAAAGGGAGAGAAAACCCCTTTTTCTGTCTTGGCAGTTTCAGTCCTTCTGCTGAATGTAATTGAAATGAGCTTTTTCGTCTCAGCGTGACATTATATGGCACGGCTTTCATCCAGAGCCAGAGATGGGGCTCTCTCACAGCCCCAGCAGCCCTGCTGGGAAGCTGGGAAGTGGTGTGAGGGGCTCTAACACAGCTCAGGGCCTTCTCATGGGAGCTCCTGCTCTGTGTATGGCTGCACTTGTCAGGCTGGGATTGATGTGCTTGAAAGGGAGCCTGTCCACTTAAGTGCTGTTTTAAGTGAAAGACGGACTTGTTTCTGAGCTAACAAACTGGCTTTTTGTTAGCCAGGCATCGTATAACTCTGCTAAATGTTCTGCTCCAGTAAGTACGTGTAACGGGTGTACTGAAGGATGCAGTGTGATGTAACTGTACAGCTGCTATTTATTTCCACGTGGAAGGTGTTTAGTTGGAATTTGTTTCTGATACTTGGGCGTAAGTTTTCAAGCAGCCTTACACAAAAGTGTAAAATGGCCTCTTAATTAGTATTGAACCTCCTGGGAAGGGCCTGCTGACTCACTGCACAACTCACTTGTGGGCTGCTGTGTCATTTGTCATGTGCTGCTAAGCAACTCTTAGATATTAGAAACCATCCATCAGCACTTCCCTCAGCTGGATCCAGACTGACAGCTCACGAATGAAAGCCTCCAAAAATCAAAGTCAATCTTCTGAGCCATTCGGTCCCTTGAGACAAATGTTTCATGTGGAATAAGCTGAATATTAATGGTACTGGTGAGAAAACAGACCTTTACAATCATTTATACCTTTTTCTCTTCTGTCTTTGTTTCTGCTCAAAGTATCTGGATACTCTTCTTTGGGTGTGTAGTTCTCCATAGGGTTGAGCTCCAGGCATTTCAATGAGTTCTTGCCCCTGTTACAGCTCCTCTTAAGCTAACAGAACAACAGCAGCAAATGGGGTCCTCGTGTCCTGGATCCAGCCGAGGAGGTCTTGAGGTCATGGCGGGACGGCCTCAGGATGAGGATGGCTGATTCATCTGTACAGCTTTTGGAGGAGCAGGGATGTGATTTGTACCCCCTGACAGTCTGAGCAAGGTGCCAAAGTCCCACTCAGGAGCTCAATGTGGAGCCATGCTGTGCTTGGGTTGGGATTTGTAGGGCTCTCTGGTAGATGCTGCCCAGCCCTGAACACCTCAAGAGGCACACAGAATCACTTTTGAATCCTTTTCTGCCCCTTCTTGCATGGAAGGAGTTTTCTTTTGCTTTTAAAGGCACTTCTCCAGGTGCCCCCAAGGTCTCTGTAGTCATTATAACTTGGAAGTATGGTAAGACTTAAGAATTCTGAGTGAGACATCTGATGTGTTTCTGGTCATCTCCATGCTGAAGCTTTTTATATTACAGCTTTAGTTCAGTTCAGGCCTTTAAGGGAGAACATCAGTGAATATATCTATTCTTACAGATTTCCAGATGTTCTGTCAAAGAGCAGGGCTCTTAGTTCCAGTAATGGTAAGTGGGGAATGGAACTTGAATTTATCTTTGGTGAGATCCTAAAGGGATACAGTCAATGTAAGGTTTTATTTAAAGAAAAAATAAAAATTATATGTTCAGTGCTGATGGGAGCCCAAATGCTTTATTTACAGAGTTTTGCATTTTACATTTGAGGTTTATTAATTATGTTTATCAGAATAAGTGAAAACTGACTATGAATGAACAGATGAAATGAATATAAGTAAAGCAATCCGAACTTTATGAAAACTGCTTAGTTTTCCTCTCTGCTTTTGGTGGTGGCATCTTCTGGTGGGAAATTCAGGTTTCAGGATTCCAAGCAGCTCTCATAATGTCTGTTTCACCTTTTGCAAAAGGCAAGGAAAGGATCTGTCTGTACCTCAGACACATCCCAAATCTCTTGCTTTAAATAGAGCAGGGCAGTGTAGCACTGTGCGTATGCACTGCTCAGAGACCCCCTGAGCAATGTGTCCATGGGTCATCATCTTTTTGTGGGTACACAGAATTAAAGTGCACAGCCTGAAGTGAGCACACCAGTGGAGAACGTTCTGCCTGTGTGGGGTAAGTTAGGACATGTGGATTATTACTATTTGTGGTTTTTACACTTGTTTTGGAGAAAATTTACAATCCTTCTTGAAGGCTCAAGTGAAAATGATGTCACTAGCTCTAGGCTCAGTGCAATGTCAGTGAGGCATGAGTTGGCATAACTGAAAGAAAACA
Source organism: Centrocercus urophasianus (assembly GCF_019232065.1). NCBI lineage: Eukaryota > Metazoa > Chordata > Aves > Galliformes > Phasianidae > Centrocercus > Centrocercus urophasianus. The sequence continues at coordinate 32,787,650 of NW_024884697.1, read as the reverse complement.
TGAAGACTTCTTGCTTTGGAAACGCCTTCATTATGACCTGACTTAAAGAAGGCATTTCCTTCTAGTGAATACTTTTTGCATCCAAATGAAAACAAGCTGAGATCTGCTATTTATACATCTTTATTTCCCCAGACTGTATCAGTGTCATGAGCCCGATCTTCCTGCAGCCTTGTTCGGCTGTGCTGCAGGAACCGGCCCCACGATGCTGACCCAGCATTGCTGCTTGGCCTGGAGCTGGGCCAGCAACAGCAGCTGCTCAGTAAGCACAGGCTGCCTCCAGCGTTTTTGCTGGCAGTAAGGCTTCTGCCTCCCAAAGAGCAGCTCTGCCACACCTGACTCTAAATGTCTGAATTACCTATTAACAGCCTGCACCGCTGGGGTTTTCCTCTGTGACCTGGGACGTGAGCTGCAGGTGCAGTAGGGGATGTTGACACGAGCAGCTTGAACCCCGGTTCTGGCCAAGTGTAGGATGAATCTTTAATGCCTTCTGCTTGAGCTGCATTGCGTTTTCATGCATCGTGGAAAGTGCTGCATTCAATCTTTATTTGGGTTTTCTTATCAGGTGTGAAATGAGCTGATGGCAAAATCTGCAGTTACTTCATTTTTTTAAATGATAGAGATAGATGGCTGTAATCTCCTGTCATTTGACATGATTTTCACCCCTGTGTTTTTGTGCCCCAACAGAAATAATAGGGATTCAGATGGTAATGAGATGGCATCCAGATGCACGGCACACACACGCATACGCACAAAATATTGATTTAAATACGTCCTGACAAGCTGGTCAGGCAGCAATCTCAAGGAAAAGAAACTTCTGAAGTGAGAGAGAAATAATGACAATAATGAAGAGGCAGAACATTGATTTTAATGTGTAGCAGCAGAATGAAGTTCTGGGTATGATGAATCAGAGGGGGGAGCTGGCGGAGGCGCATGCTGTGATTTGTTGCATACATTTGTTTCCATTTTTATTCATTAGCAGTGCTGTGAGCATTCAGATGAAGCTGAGAGATCTAGACTAGGGTGAAGGGGGAAGGGAGCCTGGGCTGTTAAAGCCATGATAGGTGGTGAATTTATATCGGCCAGCTTTCTAATTTCCTGTTAAATCACCAGGGCCCCTCTCTCCTTGCCTTATTTATAAAATAAATAAATAAATGGTACTGTTACCATCCCGTCTCTGCATTCCAAGCAGCAGCTCAGGAGTGTTTCCATCACCTCAACAGTTTTATGGACCCTTTCTGTAAGACAGCGGGTCTTGGAGGTTGGTGCAGTACCATTAGCATATGCCTCTGCAAAATATTTCATCCTTTTGTGACTCCCTTTTGATCAATTAGGTTTATGTAGCTCTTTCCAAGTAAGTTCATAGCGAGAATCTGTGCACAGCCTTCTCTTTGTGGCACCAGCTCTATTTTCCTGCTGAAATGCAGCAGCTGTCATGATGCAGACTTAAATGTACATTAGGAAAAAAAAAAACAAGTACTTTACAGCAATTTCTGCACAAGCCGGTTTTCATAAAGGCTGTGACACATGAACAAATACAAAGAAATTCAGCCTTACAGTATTGCCAGCTTTCCGATTTAGGCTGTGAACATGCTTTTTGTCCTCTGGTAGCATGAATGCAGCCTGTTTGTGCTCATGCAGGTAGGGACTGACCTTTAGTTTGATCTGAAAGCTATGTACATGCTATGCAATATGTTAATACGTACGCTTAAGCAGAGGGGAGAAGAGAAAAGTGCATTTTGCTGCTCTCTTCACTTTAACCTAGCACTGCTTTCTGTGAAAATTCAGTAATGCAATAAATATTGAGTTAAGTATTAAAGAGAGAAAGGGATTTCAGTTTTTGACAATAATGCAGCCGAAGTGAATAGGCAGCATAGATTTGTATACTGTAAACTCTACCACCATTTAGAAAACAATGCAGAGTTAATAGAAGTAGTCGTAGTTGTTGATGCGATACTTTGGGATGTTTGTGAGTCCTGCTTGGAATTTGGTAAATTTGAGACACTTGTGATATAACAAAAGAAAATATCTCAAAAGGGGTTGGATGAAAACACCCCCAGACATCCACTCAGGGGTAATAAAGGCAGCAGTGACTGAATGATCTCACTAACTGCAGATAAAATTAGGTAGAGAGGCATGTGTACTAATAGGAGTGGAGATGTGTTCGGTCTTTAAAACAGGTAGAAATACATATATTCAGAAGAACACCTTTTGACTTGCTATGTTCCTACATCTATGGGGGAGTAATTGAAAATACGATGATACAGTATGAATGGAAAAAAAAAAACTCTGCAAAAGCAGAGTTGCAAGAGAGACCAGCAAGTGTGAGCAAACAGCAGCTAATCTTGCTCTGCAGAAATAGCAGTGCCACTCGCAAAGGAGTTACTGATGCTGTACTAAGAAACAGCATGTCACAGGCACAGGGAAGTGACAGCCTACACTTGGAGGCCTGTTAGAGGCCATTAAATTAAGGGTGGCTGCTTTTCTCCTTGAAATACAAGAACAAACAGAAAAGGATGGGTGAAAAGCATCAGATGTATTTCAGGACTCTGGGTCATGAGAAAAGATAAATGTGTGTGCAGTATTCCAACTGATAATTAGTAGGAGAGCCTCTCTCTTCAGCTCCCGGAGCTGCAGAGGATACCAGTGAATTTTAAGGAAGATTTTGCAAGGCCAGAAAAGAGTGGAAAATTGAGGGAGAATAGATTGAGCCATTTTAAGCATTTTTTGCTGAGATGTACAGAAATGTAAAGGTGAAGATTACTGCATGTGGCCAAGGGACAGAGGTGGCAGCCCTCATGCAGCTCTGCTGGCCTCCCTGCTGCAGGCTGGCTGCCCCTGGGCTGCGGCTGACTGCAGCATCCCTCAGCTTGTCACAAAATCCATCTGAAAAAATTCATGCATGTAATCTCTCCCCCAGAAGATGGTGGTTTTGGCTAACAAAAAAAAAAAAAAAACAAAAAACAAAAAAAAAAAAACAACAAACCCAATGTGGACTTTTAAGTGTTAATTTTATCTGGCCAGGCCTCAAAGTTTTTGAAGAATATTTCATTTAGAAGGAGCTATTAAAAATGTGATAAATGGCAGTGTGACACCACTAAAGCACTGATCATCCATGGAGGAATGACACTGAAACAAGCTTGAGGTTATCTGCCTTTCACTTTTGAGACTTATGTTACAAATACTTCAACCTCTTGTCTAGGAACCTGTCCTTCATTTGTTTTGTTAACTGTTTCCAGATAACAAAACATGGTGATAATTTATTTTTAGTCATGCCCGTTACAGACATCCTCTTTTCTTGATGTAAATAATGTGCTTTGTGCTGCTTTGCACATGCACTTATCCACGTTGTTGTTGTGGATCCCGATTCTTTCTTCAAAAGGGACAGGGTATGTGAGGTTGGAGTTGGGTGCACAAAACAGCCTGCCTGCCCTTGAAGTGTTGGCATTTTGAGAAGAAAGGGAAGTTTGGGGATGTTTTTTCTAACAAATTAGGAATTTTAATTATGAAAATACTTGTATATGGGTAACATGCTTGAAAAAGAAAAAAACGTTGTATAGCTAATCCTATATTTTAATAATATTTTATTTATGTAGCTTTCACAGTCATGCAAAACTAATTAGTATTTGAAGGATGAAAATAACCTGAAGGCGCTTCCCTCTGTTTTTCAATGAAGTCCATATCTTCTGTTTAAAGTAGCTTAAAGTCAGTAAAGTAGCTATGGACAGCAGGACACATTTGTGATATCATCTTTTGCTTCATATACTTTCTAAGGCAAGAAGAAGCAAGTGGGATGTTTGGTTATCCCCCATGTAACATCCATCCTGTTATTGTTGCATCAAGTCCAGCAACTGATGTAAAATGCCTATTCCAGAAAGGCAGACAGTGGCTCTTTGGGGAACAATTTTGACCCCTTTATCTGTTAGCCAATCTCCCTGTGAGAAAGTTGTGATTAGTTTGAGTTTTACTGGTTTCAAGTTCCAGCTGTGCCCTTTTCTTGAGTGGATTTTATTCCCCTTCCTTGATGGAAAACTTCTGATCACGCAACACATCCTTTTATAACAGCTTTGTGTAATCAAGTCACAGTCTAAGCTCTTTGGAGAAGATGCTGTACTTGCTAGCCTTTCCACTGCATGAGGCATTGCTCAGACCACTCTTGGTGCTCTTCTCTGCACGCTTCCTATTTTTCAGCCTTTAAAAACAAATGCAAAAAAATCCAAACCAAATAAGTGTCCAGCGTAGACACTGAAGTTGCACGTTGAGTTCTAAGCTTTCTTACACAAGGCAGGTAGCAATCTTGTCTGCATTGGCCCTCAATCTTTCAACACACAGTGATCTCATTAAGCCTGCTGTCACTCTTGCCACTCACTTACTCGTCTTTTGTAATCCACTCAGTCAGTTTTAGAGTCATTGTATTCCAGGATACTCTCCTTGGTACTGCAGGCACAGTCCGTGTTCTTTGTTCTTATACATTGTATTTGGATGCTCCTGCTTGGTTTGCTCCTCACAGCAAACACACAGGCTAAACTGTGTAACTTTTCACTGAACAATTATGATGAAAGTGTATGGTAATACACACTGATACTTTTACAGTGGGCAGTATTGAGAGATAACCACACCAGCTCATGTTTGGCTGCCAGACAGCCTGGTCACAGCAATACAGAATTCATTTACACTCACTCACTCCATTTCTGTGCCTTAAGCTAGACTGATGAATTCAAAGTGTGCTGTGTTGTGTGGTGCAACAGTCCCTGGCATGATGTAAAAGTCTGCCGTGAAACAGAGCACCAATCTCTATAGATCTCTGTTCTTATTATTTATTTTTGATTGTAGATCAGAGGTTTAAATGCCTTTTAAATGGTTACAGTTAATTTGGTGATTGAAGATGTCTCAGTTCTGTTTAGTTCAGTTGTAAAATCAAGACTCACCTAAAACAAAGGATTGGGCTCCAGAGGCTGTACTGAAGTGTCAGTGACAGTGGCCCTGTTCTGTGATATGCTGATGTACAACATTATGGCACTCTTCCTGAGACTCCAAACATTAATGAGTTTGCATAGAAACTTGAGATATCATGGAAAGATGTGGGCTGGAAGAGACCTCACAGGTCATCTAATTCCAACCCCCTGCTGTGGGCAGAATTGCCACCCTGGGTCCCACCTAGCATGTTCTCTAATACTTCCAGGGAAGGGGCAGCCACAGCTTCTCTGGGCAGCCTGTGCCAGCACCTCATCACCCTCTGAGTAAAGAATTTCCTCCTGATGCCTGATATAAATTTCTCCTTCTCAGATCTGTGCCTTCTCAAATTGGTGCATTGTTTTAGAACATGCCAAAGAAGACCTGGTTTGTGTTTTAGGCTTCCAGTTTAAGGTCAGCTGAAGTTCTCATCACAAATTTTGAATCAGAGCACTGAGCCAGTGGAGGTACCTTGGTCAATGAATCACAGGCCATCATTTAGTAAAAACGGAGTTTAGAGCTGTCTCTGTCTTACTGACATTACTGAACGTGGCACCAATCTTGTAAAATGCCATCATGCACAGCAAAGCACTGGGAAGGTGCTCCCAGGTAATCCTAGGGCAGCACAGGGTATTCATGCAATAGAAGGGCCCAGGGAGGCGTAAAAAGTTCTTCTTTTCACTTGGCAGGAAAGCGTCCTTCACCCCAAGTCTATTATGGTCCTTGTATGTTTAAACAGACTACAGAAACAGATGGTTGTGGTTTTTGTTATCCCTCAGTGGTGAACAATTGTTAGTTCTCAGAAGATGGCAAAATTTCCAAAGGAGTCAGTTTTTGTGTAATAGAATGAAAAAATGCTGGCTGGGAAGCAGCAGAAATCCGGGATGCGCATGGTAGCACGCAAGTATATTGCAGCTTTCATTGATTGCATTGATAATGCAACGTAGCATTCATCAACAAATGCAAGGTTGTATCATGAGCCTACGTTTTCACTAGGATCTCATCACACAGTTCCTCTTACAGAATTGTCAAACTGCATCCAAAAAATGCTCATACCTACTTGTCTGCTTCTAGTTTGGTACCTCCTTGTGTATCTGGTGTTATTTTGTACCCTGGCTTGGCTGGGGAGAGAACAATGGTTTCCAGACTTGATGATTAGAGTAAAATGAGAACATGCTAGCAAGCTAACAGCTCTATCCGACAAACATGTTATGGTCAGAAGAGTCAGCATCATTTTTTGAAGTGGAATTTTTTTTTTTTACCCTTTTTTTTTTTTTTTCCTTTTTTTTTTTATTTTTTTTTTTTTTTTTTTTTTTTTTTTTTTCTGTTTGTTTTTCCCTATCCTGCATACTTGATCAGTTTTTCCTTGTTTTTCATTATCTTTGTTTTCAGGCACACCAAAGCTGATGTTTGGGTGTAATATGGTGGCATTTGATATAGCTTGGGGAAATGCAGTGGTCAGTACCAACTGTCTGGCTGTTGCCCTTACCGTAGACAGACATTCAGCATGTGGCCTAATTTCAGTATAGAAATTCACTGTCTTTTGGAAAAGAAGCTGCTACCATGTCTTCTTGCAGCTTGCACATAGCAGGAATGCAGTTGCACCAGTGAATTGATATTTCCCTCCATACTTCAAAGCCTGGATGACTTGGAGGCCACAGGTTATTGTCTCTGCTGGCGCTGTCTCTTCTTGTGCAGCATCTGTAGAGCTAGCCCACAGTAAGTTTCTGAGTTAATTACCCAAATTCTCCTATGGCAGATTAAATAACCTTTTGTTATATTCCGATCTCATCCCTCCAAATACACATTGTATTTTCTAATGTGATATTCCAACTTCATGGCTGCTAAATAAGTCAATAAAGACATGGAAAGAAAGCTGTATAGCTAGAGAGCAGTATAATCATTCCACTTTTGTTCAAGTGTTTTCGGTAGACTCATAATGTTTTTGTTTTTTAATGAGAGTAAAAACAGTTGTTTTCTACTAAGCGTAGGAGCTTGTCGCTGCGTGCAGTATGGTAATTTTGAGGAAATGCTTAACTGCATTTCGTTAGAAGACTGAGGTAGCAATAGGAACGTCATCGTTTTGACTAATTGGAAAAGCCTCTACAAAGTACAAAGCCTTCTAGAATTTGTAATTACAAGAGTCTTTAACCATGTACTGCAGCATGTGGAAACTGCTTGTAAGACAGTCATCCTTTAGTTCTGAGATTACATTAAATCCTGGAGACTGTAATTATATGCATGTTGCTGGCAGGAGCCCACGCTGGGCTGATTGTGTTCATTGAACGGGGTCATTATTGGTTGTTTCTCTCCATGAGATCTGCAAGCAGCCAAGAAAACACAGTGCAGTTTTAATGCCTATTCCTTTCACTAATTCTTCCACTTGGAGGACACACGGACCATTCTTGGTGGTTTATCTCATATTTTGCAAAATTATTCTTAACTGTCAGTTCAGAGATACAAAGACAAATATTTAGTAATGTTTCCAAAAGAAAAAACTCTTTTCCATCATCGTAGGTCAAATCAAAGAAATGGTACATTGACTTGTGTACCTTCTGGAAAAGGGAGTTGTATCTGAAATGGCTCACAAGCCATCGGCTTATTGAAAAGGCATCTTTCTGAATTAAAAATCAACTACTTCGTGGGTATGCTGGAAATTGCCTTTGAGAGACTGTAATGTACTTGTGCTACTGAAAGATTCTCATTTTTCTAGTACACACAGTATCTTCATATTTTATGATTCTCTTAAGTCCCTAATTATTTTTAAACAAAGATTTGCAGCTAGGAAATCCTGAGAAAAGCTCAACAGCCTGCTTTCCCAGCAACCGAAATGAAGCTAGGAATAGAAAGTCAGAGTTGCTGTATTCATCTCAGAGGTCCTTTGAGGACAATGTCTCTGTTATTAGACAGCTCTCAACCTTTGAGTATCAATACAGTTTCACTGGAAAGGACAGTTTTAATTTTTTTGCCAGTGATTCATATGTACTAGTGAATACTGCATGCATTTTTGTGGTTGCTGTGAAGGATAGCATAGGGAATGCTGTTCCTTGTGCTGTCTTTTCTACGCTAGAGGGTAGTGTGTACTGGAGAGTTATTTTCATGTAGAAAATATATATGTTTTGTTTTCTTTAATGCTATATTATACATTTTATAGAATGTCATTAAGTCAGACTTCTTTAAAGAATTAAATTGTGTAGACTATATTGTAAATAGCCATCCCAGAGTGTGGCAGTACTGATTCTACAGCCAGTTCTTTAGTACCTGCTGATCCAAAGCGGCTAACATTGCCTGCAGCTGAAAAAGTAAGACTTTTCTATCCAGAAAGACCTAAAATGATTATTATTTTTTTTTTTTAATGAATCTATTCATGGCCAATCAGGTTGCCACATTATGCCACAGCAGAGGTGCTTGGGCCTTAAGTCAGATCTTCAGCATATTTTTTTCTCATCATCTGTTAACACTTGCAGTGTACTTATCTCCATGCTTTGCATGAAGTGTTCTCCAGCAATGTCTCTCTGAAGCCAGCACACATTTTACTATTTTTAATGATCCGTAAGAACTTCTGCTGCAATGTCTGTGGGAAATTGTCCAACACTGTTGCAAATACCTGTAGTTGATTTAATAAAAATGTAAATTTGAAATACTCTCCAAATTATGTGAAGGTGACAAATTGTCTTTGTTGATAATGTGAGCACTGGGAAACTACAGGATGATTTATTGCTCTTTCCTTTTTATTCTCTCATTCTGTAGCAAAGTGGAGTCTTTGTAATGAAACAGCATCCATTGCAAAACACTTGATTAACTGGGTCTGCTGCTGCATGGGAATACGTTTCTCATCTTTGAGATGAAAAATAGTCAAATTTTGTTTTGTTAAAACTGAGATTCTTTGTTGCTAGTTCTTGATTGATATAAGAATGCATAAAATGTACTAGAGAAAACACTTCAGTTTTCAGAACAGGAGCATCTATCTGGACATTTGTTATTTTCAGAACTTAATTAATTTTCTTTTTGCATAAAAATCTGACTTTTCATTTGAGTGATGTGGTTGGTGCCAGTGGTATCTTAAAATGATGGAGCAAGATATTCAGTTGTATAAAACTATCATGAATTCAGATTCCAAACTATTTTGTTTCTTCCCGATATATTAAATGTTTTATACCTGTACATCTTCACAGGTGCTGCAATGTTTTATTGAGGGTGTAGTCTGAGTACATGCTTGACTTCACTGAACCCACCACGTTGGCTTTCTCAAAGGAGTAGGTCCTTGGTGTGCATCCATGGCTTTGACCATCAGAGGTACTCCATCAGCGCAGTGCATTGCCCTCAAGATGGTGACATAAAAGCTTGACCCATAAAGAAAAATATGAGTGTGCAACATCCAAAAACAATAGTGGCAGCTCACAGGAGAAAATCGCCTGTAAAGTAAAAGTGTAGGGAGGGATGTCACTGGTTTTGAGGTGCTGCTCAGTCAGTGTGTGAAAAGACATATTTCATGGAGTGTGGAATGGAATTTAAGCAAGACGTATATCCTAGGTTTGTATTCCAATGAGTAGAAAAGGTAATTATTGGACCTAAATTTCCCAAATTAAAAAAAAAAAACATTTTTTGCAACTTAATTTTTTTTTTGAGATCAGAAGTTGCTATCCTGCAAAATTTATATTCTTGATTAAATACTGTATTTTCAGACACGTATAGTGAGTGCATCTAAGTCTCACGCTGTGTAAAGGTGATTTTATTTTTTAAAATTTAATTCAGATAACTTTCATATTGATTTTTTTTCTTTTTGTGTCCTACTGGAGAGCTCAATAGTTTTTTTTCTCTATGAGTCATTCTTTACCGCTAACATGATCTGGTAGATCTCAGCCAGAAGATGTTGTTAGATAAAAGCTGAATATTATACTGCCTGTCTTATCATAGAGAAATAAGCTTCTTTCATCTAGTGACCTTCTACTGAGTACTTATGAATATAAATTCAGTTGAGAAAACATTTGTGTATAATATATATCCTAGAGCTTATAAATAACCTTACAGTCTGCTAAAGAAAGGAATGAGTGCAGCAGTAAAAGTGGCACAAATACATGTTGCTGTCCAAAAGGATTGAAATGAAGAAAGAGATTTTTGCAATAAACCTTGAGAAAATGGTAGCAAATTTTGCAGCTCGGTAATAAATAAGGAAGAGATGTAATTAGTAAAGACTTTTAACTGTGCTGTGAGGAATATAAGTAAGTTTTCCATATGCTCAGAGGTTTTTGATTTCCTTATTATGCTGCTGCCCTTCCCCCCAACATACCTTCCTTCTTCCTCCTGAGCAACCAGCTGAGTCCATCTCTGGAACTGAATGACTGATATCTCATAAAATGCTGTCTGACATTTGAAAAATTCAACAAAATCCTTAATTGGGTTAAAAAAAAACCCCAAACAACAATAAGAACAGCAACAACAAGACACCTGGACAGTTAAGAATACATGAGATGTACTTAAAGTAATTTCAGAATCAGGACTTTGGGAAAGTACCATTCCGGCAATCCTCATGATCCAAACTGGAAACAAGCAGTAAAACCATGAGTGAATATTTAAGAGCTTTTTCCTATAACTGGATTACTTTTCTTGAACTAACAAAAGATAGGAAAGAAAACTGTAGTAAATACAACATATTGTTACATTCAGTGTTATACTCAAAGTGCAAAATCTTTATGTTATGAAATCTGCTTGAGGAATTCAAATCTATGTGTGACCTCCTTTGGTAAGGACAGAAAAACTGTCTAAAGAAGCATGAGCAAAAATAATCATATTGACTTGGTTGCAAGTAGCTATTGCTGTGTTTTATAGGCTATTTAACATATGTGTCACGACTCTAGAAGCAGTAGTAAACGATATAATAAGCTTTTTGGATCAAGGACCACATCTTTTCTCTGTTACTAAACCTTATGTGACCAGGTCTGCAGCTGTTTTAGTGTACGTGTCACAATTTCTGTATTGTTTCTATAGTTTTATACATATTTAAATAATCAGATTTGAACTCAGTATTTATGCAGAAGCTTGAAATTCTTCCTGCATGAAGCGTGTCCCCTGTGACTGTGCAGTTCTATGGATGTGCCCTCTTTCACCTCCTGTGCTGAGGAGGCTGAAGCAGCACAGGTCACGGCATCACAGAGGCAAGCAGTGAGCAATTTCTTTCTCGCAGTGTAGGTGCGACCTCTTGCCGTTCTCTTCACAGCTGAAATCCTCAAGGATCTCAAAATTGTGCTCTGAGGGAGAAAAGACCAAAGTGGAAATAGGCTGTGATCTCACATTAAATAATTTTCTAGGTGAAAGAACAAAAGTAATAGTTTATTTTGGGAGGTCCTTGAGGAAGTTCAAGAAGTGTTTGGATGATGCTTTTAGAAGTATGGTTTGAATTTTGGGTGGTTCTGCATGGAACCAGGAGTTAAACTTGATACTTGTAGCTCCCCTCCAACTTGAGATATTCTGGAGTTCTATGGGTTCTCAAGCTGAGAGCTGCTCTCTGAAGATGCCTTTTTCCTCAGGGCAGGAGGAGCTCTGGGGTTCCCGGCAGCTGCTGGCAGGTGTTTGCAGGCTTGGCTTCCGAAGAGGTGGAGACCTGTGTAGGTGTCCAACTTCACAGTCCTCCTCATCTGTGCTGTCTTGGAAAAATCAACAAATATTAAGGCAACTGAGTACCATCCTGCAATAACTTCTGGTTACTCTTGAGCTAAAAGGAGCTGTTTAAAGGGGTTGATTCACGGCATCGAGGACAGGCATCTGGCAGGTGAAAAAGGCAGTAATACAGAAGCTGGCCTGCAGAGGGGTGCGGTGGGCTCAGAACTGCTTCTGCATCACAAACCTGAAAGAGCTGTGAGAGAGGCTGTGTGCTGAGGTCGTAGCTTTGTCACTGTATCAACTTTAGCACGGGGAAAAAAGAAAGGAAACAGGTTTTGGGAGTTAGTGGTATTAATTGTGTTCAGTCCTGGTACCTGAGCGGGAAGTAGCAAGAGGTAACGGTGGCAGAGTTTCTCTTCAAGAAGTGTATTGACGATGCAGGCAGAGTGAGCCGCTTGCTCTTTTCTTGGTTTCATCCTTACGGAGAGGACAAGAATAGACATCTCCTCTTCCTCTTCCTGTGTGATAGTCCAAGCTCTTCCATTTTCTTCTTGGCCTTTTGAATTGTACTGGTTTACATCTCCACCTCCTCCCCTGTTCTCCCTGCTGTTGCTTGCCCAGTCCATCCTGTAGCAGCAGGGCTGTGTTATGGGGCTGCAATACAGGCCCAGAGCCACCAGCCCATGCTGCAGGTGCATCTGATTTTCACGCTGGTTGGATTTTGCAGCTGCTTGGCACAAGGGGCACCACGAGAAGCGATAACAAGGTTGGAGAACAAATAACTCGATTACCCCTATCTGGTTTTAATGACAACAAAATGAAATCAATTTTCACTGGGCCTATCTAGGCAATTGCAATTGTGCTGATGGAGTGTCTCACCTTTACCTTTGAAATACGTCTGCTGCTATAACCAATAAAACAAAAATAAGGAAAACAATTACTGTAGTTGTTCGTAGGACAACGCTGAGAGCGGAGCTGCTGGTGCTGTGCAGCAGGGAGCAAGGAGCTGCTCTGAGTATGGAACAGCCCTGTGCTGCTGCTGGCTGTCGACAGCTGACAGCAGAAAATGTGCACCCTAACACAGGGTGATGGTATTAAATAGAGCGAGGGATAGAAGATGTCAGGAAATAAACTGTCCCGTTTTGAAACGGAGGCAACTGAATGGGACAGAAAGCGTATGAACACGGTGTTAAGTGTATGGTTCACATGAAACAGAAGTCTTGGCAAACAAATAGTTATTGGTTATTTTAAAGGAAATTACCTGATCAGGCACTTGGATTTTGTGCGTGAGTCTGAGCTGGCAAACTGTACACAGCTTCTTTTGGTTTGTTTGCTTTGTTTTTAGAATCAATGAGGATTTTGGTCCATGAGTAACGATGGGATGGAACTCTCGCTTAAGCTTTGCGTTCCACTTCATTATTTTCGGAATGAATTGTTGAAGGCAGGTTAATTTGCTGTCTGGCTAGATGTTGGAGAATGTAAAGCTCCAGGTGGGCTGAAGAAATCTTTCAGCATGTTACAAATGGTGCAACGTTTGGTGCAATTAATTACAAAATAAATTTGAAGGTGCACTAAAAGCTGGTGTGTTCTCTAGGAATGGGGAAAGACCTGATTCACGGTGTGCTTTCCGTGCAGCAGCATTTTATTTATTTTGGTGCGATCAAATGCCTCACAGTCCTGCCCTCACACAACAATTCATCATTTTCCCTCTGCTCTCTCCCTCCCCCTGTGATCCATGCTTCAGCTGTTCTAATATACTTCTCTATGACCGTCAAAAAGGTTTTCTGGTGATAAAAAAGCCTTTTTTTTTTTCTTTTCTTCTTCTCATCTGCAAGACTGTATCTTTAGTGTGCATTGATCAGAATATTTTGCATGTTAAATAGGTTCCTTCTCACTCAGATCTAGGATTTCTAGGGATTTTCCTCTGTTTACTCAGAAGCAACTGTGAGGGAGCTGACAGATACAAGAAAATGGAAAATGTGCCACATCTGCTGAAATTTGCGGCCCTTTGCCTGGCACAGATCCCCACGACTCTGCACATGGAGGGGAACATGGGAATCAGCTCCCAGGATCCCAGTGTTGCGTGCAGCGGGATGCTCTGCAGCTTTTAGAGCAATGCTGCTGTGTCAGTCAGGGAGCTCGCTGTGCAGGTGGTGGCGGTGGTTGCAGCGAGCGGCACAGCCGTGCCGGATGCCACTGGGTTGATCTGTGCATCAGGAGGAATTAAGCTCTGTCACTCCCCGCTGGGGCTACCTTTCTCCTGGTATGTGCGTGAGAAATTCATACGCTGCTGCTGCTGCATTCAGCAGAGCAGAGCCCCGCGTGCGCTGTGCCAGAGAAGGCAGCGAGCAGGAATGATAGCTGTCTCTTTCAAATGCCGCTGCCAAATTCTGAGGAGACTGACTAAAGGTAATGTGCTTTCCTTGTTATTCGTTCGGTGGCTCCGGCTACACACAGCCTAATGTTTGTACTTCTTAATATGACTGTCCTTACAATTTACTGTCAGGCAACAAAGAACTCCGGATACGGAGGTGCAGGAGCTCTTTCAGCTGAAATCCTCAAATGTCCCATGCTGTGTTCCTGTCAGCAGAATGGGTTCATGTTTCCTCTCTTCTCTGTTTTCAATTGCTGACAGCAGATTTTTTCCCTAAGACAAGTGCTAAAGTTATTATGGGATGTAATTGTTTTCTATTTCTGCTAACCTCTCAGAGGAGTATCTTGGTGCATGCTCTGTCTTACCTTGAACAACTAGCAGTGGGATTCAAGACTGTATCCAGGATGACTTTCTGTCATTTCTTGCCTTTCCTAAGCTATTTCTGTGTACGCTGAGCCAAAAAATGTTGCATGAAATGAGTACAAATAGCACAGTGCGTGGTTTCTTCAGGACTGCACCAGCAGGTCACGCTTAGGAAGTTAATTTGCCTGTTTAGTAGTGTATGTTTGCTGTTACTGTAAATCTTTGTCATCTCCAGTTTTATCACTCAGAACTTTAATATACTCCTTGAATCTCACTGTGAGTCCCAAATGATTATTGGAGCAGCTCTCTTAAAAACCTGTCTGGATAAGGCACTTTACCTCTTCAGAAATAAGAGAATTTTAAAAAATAACTATTTTAAAGCTTGCTATAGTAAATAATCCTTTCCTCCTCTGTTTAAAAAGGTAATATTGTTTTTTGGGGGGTTTTGGCTTTTTTTTTTTCCTCCATGTGCTTATAAACTCCAAACATTGTAGTAACGTTCTGTGTGCAAATCAGAACCTTTTGGTTTTTAGCTTTGCTACTGTGAAACAGTGCCCATTTCTGTGCAGCTGTAATCACATCCATATGTAAAAGAAACTGTTTGCATCAGCCTAGCTTGAAAATTCAGAAATCTGTGAGTATTAATCAATATAGCTCAGAATCGATTAGTATTTTCTTTTACAGAAGCATGAAAGAGTAGCATGCTAATAACAGTGAGGTCTGTAATGGGGAAAAAGAAGAATATATTAATCAAATTTGTATTTCCTGCTCTTTAGATTGCTGTATGGGGCCACCATATCGTTGAAAACATGAAATAAAATATTTATTAATCATCCCTTCCTCTGTAGATTTGTTCCTCTTTCAAATCTATGGTGGCTAATGTCTCTTTTTCCTCACATGTTATGGATGTTTCTATTCTGATAGTTTTATTATACATTTATCAAGCTGCAAGTAAGTGTTTTTTCTTTTCCTGATTCGAGGAGAGGAATCTGATGTCTATATAAGACAGATGTGGACTTTAATTCACTCTCTCACTGATGAGAGTTGTTTCTCCACTTAGATACAGTTTCCCTGGAATAATCAATATTCCTCTACATCATATCCATCTTAATTCTTTCACACTTCCGTCATTCAGCAGAACTCAGGCTGGTGGTTTTTCCCTTTGAAATGATCTTAGAGTCCTTTGAGACTCCTCAGTCCTCCCACTCCTGAAGGATGGTGGGGTACCATTGAATTTTTTTGCTTTAGAAGTTTGCCTTATGCTTGCCTTGCTACTGATAGTCCATACAAACCCCAAACAATCTAGGGCAACGTTCGTATATTCTTCTGTAAGCTTAAAGCATGCCAGATCTAAATTGTCTTAATTGACAGCTGCCTGAATTTTCACCATTTTGAGTAAAACCTTTGTTCTTTTGGAGAACTCCTCTGTATGCCTTGGCTTTTGCATCTCTGGCTTCAGCCAGGCACTGCTCAATGTAGTCAGGATGTCAATGGACAGTGTTGGACTTTTGCATTGTTAGCGTGGAGGAAACACTCTTGCCTACAGCCTGCCATCTCCTTATCAACTGGGAGAACCCCTTCCTTCCTCATCTTGGGATTTACTCTGAAGGCAGTCTTCCTTGGTTTAGTGTACTTCTTCAGTACTTTCCCCCCAGCTTATATCTGCTGGTGTCTTTTCATTTAGGCAAATCCTGTATTTTTGTGCAGTTGCCCCGAAAAATTCTTTGCTATCTTTTGGATCCTGCTGCAGGAAAATAAATAGATAAGCAGTAGGATACTTGATAAGCTTTATGTTTTTACCAAAAGTTATATATGCAGTTAATTGTACATCAAAAAGCAGAAATATCTGCTTTCATTTATTGTGCATGTCATTTTTCATGCCTGTCTTGACGATGTAAACTTGCAACTTCATTTCTTGTTCTTTCAGAAGATAAGGATGTAAACTGAAATGTCTCATCTGGGCAGCTGGAGACTCTCCAAAAGCAATTCTTCCCAACAGGGAGATGTTCAGGCAATATTGTGTTTTACAACAATTACACTCCCCTTTTCCTGTGCTTCATCTTAACCTTTCAAAGGAAAAGGCAGAGCTGTGTCTCTTTGGATTGTTCCACATGCTTAATTTTTAATTTAAAGATCTCTGAAAGTAGTGTCTTGAATTGTGCTGAGTGAATTCCAAAGCAGAAATACCCCATAGCTGTGAGCAGTGCAGCACTTTCTGAAACCTGACCTGTGACCCACAGCTTCTTCTCCATCCTGTAGAATTGAGAGCCAGACCCCCCAGTGTAAAAGCACCGACCTCTATGGTCCCAATCTTCAAGATCACATTGATGTGAACGTTTTGTTTCTTCCATCCTCTGCCCTCGAACCTACACCAAGTCTGGGATGCCATAGACACAATGGCACAGCCTTAACACAGCAGTTTCTTACTTCAGCCCTGTCTTCATCTCCTCCTTTCCTCAGTGGCAGCCTCAACCCGAGGAGCTGCTGCTTCAGCTCCTGCCCCACATTGCTCTCCATGGGCCAACATTACACAGCATGACAGAGACCAGGGCTGACCATGCCACCACTCCCCTGCTCTCGATTTCCCCTCATCAGGCAACCCCTTCCATTCAAAGTCAGCTGGTCCGCAGCCATACTTAAAGTCTGCTTCATTTTTTCCTTACTATTTTCCAGTGAATAAACATCATTGGTTTCCTTCCTGATCCCTCTTCCCCACAACCATAGGCCCGTGCTGTGTTGCCCCTGTGGTTACAAGAACCACTGTCTCTGCCGAGGTTGCTGTGCATCAAATCTCTTCCCGTATCTCTATTGCATCATCTCCCCCTTCTTAGGGAAAAAATACGTGGCAGGAGTACACAATGTGCTTTATCCAGAAAATTTAAAACACTGAGAGATTAGTTCCCTTAGATTAGTAGTACTCTTTTCAGTACCTCAGCTTTGTGAGCCATTACTTTGAAACTCAGTACATTTTCAGTAATGAAATGATACATTAGGTGAAGCTCCGTATTTGTATCTATTAACAAGCGAGGAGAAGTGGAGGAGAAGTTTAATTTGTTGATGTAATTTTCAAGAAGAATACTGTGTGAGACAGTGATCACATATGTGCTAAGATGTGATTGAATTTAGATCTAGTCTATCTGCTTAACAAAAATCAATCCATTTTCTGCAGAAGTGTGATGTTTCTATGCTACTTTTCAGTTACAAGATTTCTTTTTTATATGTTAATATAAAATGTTAAAATGTTTATGGTGACTGGGAATTTGTGCTGCTGTTACCTGTTCTCCTTCATGCCTAAATCTGTGATACATTTACCTTTGAGATGAACTGCTGTTGGCTTGGTCTCTTTTTAGTAGTGATTATCTATATGGAGATAATATGGAGATTATAGATAATATCTGCATGGAGATTAACTATTTAGAGATAATATATGTGTATATATTAAGCAACGTTAAAGTAGAAGTGGTTAAGTGGTTCTGAAAAGTATCTTCTCTATCATACTACTAAGGTTTGCAGTGAGGTTTTTTTTTTTTCAATTTGTATATATTCTTTCATTCTTTTTTGTCTCTTTCCCATCCCAAAAGAGCAAGGTAAGCTAACAGCTATATTAAGATTATGAAGTAGTAGCCATTTTAGTAGATCTCCCTGTGAAAAATATTGGACAGAGGGAGAATAGTAGCTTATCCTTAGAGCAGTGAAATATAAGAAATGCCAGTTTTAAGTCGTGAGCTCAACCATGCATCTGGTCTTAGTATAGCTGCTGGAATTGTGGAGTGGTTTTTTTTTTCCCCCAGAATTAGTTCTCTAGTACCTTGGATGCTGAGAAGTATGCTATGCATACTGAAGAGTCTGTGGTAATCACTTACATTGAATATATGTGGTAAATCAAAATTGCATGATTTACAGTAATGAAGTATAACAGTGTAGTACAACAGTAAAAAGTTGCAGAAATATGTAAGCCAGTCAGGTTTACAGCTAAATTAGCCACTTTATAGTTTTAAAATTGCCCTTCAAGCGGCGCATTACGAAGTCTTGGCATTAATTTATGTGTGGACAAGTTTGGTTTTTCCTTTATTATGCCCAAGAACAGGTCATTTAGGAAGCTCTGTTCCTCACTCTATCTACTGCTTAAAGTTGCTTTAAGAAAAGTGCCTCCTATTAGAGGCAGGGATGCGTTTTTTTAAAGTACTCAGATGAGTGAAGTTATTCTAGATATTATTATAATGGAAACTGTACGGGAGCACTGATAAAGATGTCAGCTGCTGTTACATAGCTTGCAATATAAGGAGCTGAGTGGTCTGCCTTTCAGCCAGCACAGCTTTATACTGCATCTTCAAGATGAATTATCCCCGCTGCACATACAGATCCTTTCGGCAGACATAGATTTTTATGCTCCCAATATGTTTCCAATACAGTGAGATAAAGCAGCCCAAAAGGCAGGATGATGCACTCCGATCTACAAGATGATCAGTTATGTAAAAACTGACTTAAGGCATTGAGGGATGAATTCTGAAGGTAACCAACTTGGTTTAGGTTAGAATATGTTTTGTGCACAAGCAACTACAGGGAGAAGAAACTCAGAACTTCTATTTAAAGCTTAAATTAAAATGATGCTAGGGACTTAAAAAGGTAGTTGCGCAGTACATTTTTACTAACTTTTTAGTGTTCCAGAGAATGAAGATGCCTTAGTTGTGACAGCAAATTACCAGCCTGTACATTGTTTTTAGTAGCAATCTGAACGATGTGTATCTTATTGTCATAGCGTGACATTTAAAAATACTAATTCACAGTAATAACACTAAGTCAATAGCTGGCATTGAACGAATCACAAGTATCAATATCTCTAAGGACTTCTGAATATGGTTTTGTTCCCTGTCTTTCTAGAATTAGTTCAGAAAATGTGGAAAACTTAAATGTGCTGAGAAGTTCTGTAAATTGGCAGTAAGTGTAGATTTGGTAGCTTTATGCATTCACATCTCACATTTTGGAGATGGGATTTTGGAAATGTGTTTTTTTTTAATGCTTATCCATGTCTCCATTTCAAATTTTCTTCTACTATGTTTCTAAAAGTGCCTTCTGTGTTTGTTCTGACTGAGTCAACAAACTGTGCAGAAACAATAAAGAGTGAAAGCAAAATCTGGAAGCTTTCATGTTTGCTCACATGTGGGGAACTTCAGGGCCAGCTCCAGCGTCTCAGCCCATCCTCAGCGATGCCACTGTCAGCACGTGCTGCAGGAGAAGGAGCCGGAGGGGAGACTCATAGCCGAGTCTGTCAGTAAGAGAAGTTTTGTTGATGATGTCTCTCTTAGTATTTAAAGTCAAGTTGAGAACAACAGCAACAACAACAAAACTTGGACTTCACTTTTTCTACTGAAAGACTGTTTTTAAGATAAGAAAATGTAGGCAAAGCGTTTCCACATGACCCGCAGGTCAGTGGCAGTCTTGGGTAAAAGCCAGGCCTCCTTGCTCCTTTTCCTGCATCATTGCAGCTATGGATGCTGGAGTTGGATAGAGGCTATGATGGAGCAGAGCAGGCTGCATGGTTGTTTCCCTTCTAGATTTTTCACCCGTCCTAATTCTTATTTGCACTTGAGAGTGCCTTTAGCCAGGATTGTTTTAAGGATCTTTGAAAGGATAAGTCTCTTCATTATGATCTCTGAAGGAAAGGGGAAGAGATTAATTTTTAAGATGTTTCTTTTGTAATTGCTGTTGAGTTTTTCCAATGCAGTGTACGTGTAGAACAAAAGAACCAATTTTATTACATTCAGTGAGTGCTGGTTGTTTGCAATATTGTCTTTTTGTTCAAAAGAATTCTTCGAACATGCAATTACAAGGAGAAGGGAGAAAAAAAGGTTTTCTCTTCTTCAGCAAGCTGATGGCAGTTCACAAGTTCAAGCAATATTTCTTCACTCCTAATATATTCAAGAAATGGCAAACTGTTTATTAATTATTCAGGATGATCTAAAGTACAGCAGCATACTAACCAAGCTGTGTGGAACTCTGACGGAAAAGACAGCCATGAAGTTACTTCCCAAACCAAGCACATGTTCCTTACAGCAGTAGCACTGCTGCAGTCCCGATGGTCTGGGGATGTGTGTGGCAGGAGCTCTGGGGAGAAATTCTCTTTTTTAGATAAGCTGACATAATTGCATGTAGATGCCTGTGAGATGTGAAAAGAAAGCCCCAACCAATTATAAAAAGAGATGATAACAGCCCGTTAGCTATCTGATATGTATCAGATATTTGCAGCTGATATCTGATATGACAGCTGTGACATCTGTTGCGTGTATAAGAAGTGGAGATGGTTTGGATATTTTTCCAAATATGTTTGGGTTTGCAGGAATTGGGTCAGTCACGCAAATTCTTGGCTTCTTCTTGCTGAACTTCTTCAGGGGCAGTTTGACAAGTGTCCTTGGCTTTGTGCCTTGGCCCTACCTGTATGATGGATGTGACAGAACTTCTCACAAAAATATTCTGAAAAAAAAGAAAAAAATATACATATTATTATGTGGCAATTTCTAGGCTTTCCAAATATTCCAAATAATAATTGAAGGTATTCAAAAAGTAGTTTATTAATGAGTGGATCCAGCTGCAATATAAACACAAGCAACCCATTTGAGTGGTAGATGGTGGAATCCTGTGTTGGCTCTTGAATGGCATCACAGATGTTGTTTAGAGCAGCAGCACAGCTATAGAGAGACTGTAAAGAAATGACTCAGAAGTTCACTGAACATGTTTGATGATTTCATCTTCAGTGCCATCATTTTTTCAAATAGTTCTAGCAGATTTCAGACAGCAGAGACTCAAGCTCCCAATTGTGACTCCAGGGAGCTGTGCCCTGTTGGTATTTGATTCCCCTCCACTGTTGTGGCAGTGCTGACATGCTTTTGCTGCTGGAAAGTTTGATTGTAGGCTCTTCATGTCAGAGGATGAGGTTTTTTCCACCTGTGCAGCTTATATCATCCCTCTGAACAGGTGGAAGTACAGGCAAAGTGGTGAGAGCGGGCTGGGCTTCTCCCTCCTTGTGCTCTGGGAGTTAAACTACCAGAAGATTGTCCAGAAGTGTTAAGTTCATGTGAGTTTTGAGCAAAATGAAACTTTGGAAGAAAGTACAAGTATATAAATTAGAGTCTTTCAGAATTATTAGGAGTGTAAGTGGATGGAACCTTGTGCATCTCATGTTACCACAGACACTATGTAATTCTCTCTTTCTTGCGAATGTATCAGGTGCTGTTTTAAAGATGCCTGTCTTTTTTGTCTCTGTTCTTCTTTTGGAATGTTGTTGTAGAATATCACTCCTCAAATATTTAAGAGCCTTTTAAGACTTTAGCTTCAACATATTCAGCCCAGGGCAAAGGCTGAAAGAAAGCTTCAGCCTAAGGGAAGACATTCAGGTTTCAGAGGGGCAGTCTTATGTAAGACTCCATTGCAACCTCTACCTCCCATCCCTTGAACTACTTATCTTAGTTTTTATTAATGCTTTTGGGAATGGCGTCTTCAGTCAAAAAAGAGGCTTCCTTATTTGTAGCAGAAAAGTTGCGCCATAGTGATTAAAAAGACTAGATATAATTTTTGTCAGGAAGAAATGTTTCTGGAAAATAAGGTATCATCTAGTAGGCTTACTGTGCCTTAGCTTCTCTGTTGAACAGGGAAAGATGTTTGGCAAAGAAATACTAGCTATTCAAGTGACTGTTGGTCAATGTTGCCAATAAAATACAACTTAAATCCCCAATACTTCTGAAGGAAAAAATTCCTTTAATGAGCTAGAATTCAACAGCTCTGAAACCCTGATAGAAAACATTTCTGATATCTAGATTTCTTTTTCCTACATCGGGTGTGTGTTGTGAGACCAGTGAAGCTTTGAGTAGGTATTATGGGCAAGGTGGTTCTGTATATCACAGCCAGTCATCGATAACAAGAGTAAAATTTCATTTCACATAGTGAGGCTTTAGTTGATATATCACTGTCTTCTCCTCAGCAGTCAAAAGGGGGGAAATTTTTGAGTATGCATTTTAAGTTTTCTCAAGACAGAGTGAATGTTTCTGTCCTTCAGTAACATGCTTGTGTACATGTACATAAACTTGTGTAGGCCAAAGATATTTTGATGTTGTTGCAGCACCTGTACATTAGGAGTCCATTCTGATGAACAAATTATCAGCAGTCCTTGTTCCACTGACTTATGTTTAGTTAGTAACTGGGAGAAAACAGACCAAAAAAATTCTTGCAAATGCATTGTGTACTTGAGAAAGAAATGCACATAAATGTTGAAAATAATTGTTATTTTCTCAAAAAATAAAAAGGATTAGAGAAAAAAGTAATTCTATGTAAAGTTTTGTTTTATCAGTTTTTAAGTGTCACAGAGAAGTGTGATTTTGGTGAGGAAGGAAGGTGGAACTTGGTGAGGAGTTTCCTGGGATGTTTAGCAGTCCAGAAGATTATCCAGGTACATCTTGTGTCCACTGTCACTCTAGAGCTCTGTAATACAGTGGTAGAAGTGTCTGGCTGCCACATCTACATAATGTTATGGAACTCTCAAGGCAGCAGGGAGCCCTTCCAAGTGCCAGCAGAAGCAAGTGGAAGTTAAGTTACACCTTGGGAAGCTTTGAAGCTGTCTTTGTAGAAGAACGCAGTTCCCTATGCTTCCGATGTGGTCTATGTCAGGGTAGTTTGGGTAAGGCCATCAAACCACCAGCAGCTGGAGATTCTGCAGATTCAAATCTTAGGCACATATGCTATGTAATGTTGCATCACAGCTGCTCTGTGTTGGCTGACAGCTGCATTGAGGTAGTAGCGTTAGCCCGAGGGAATAAGGCTGACTTCTCTTCATTGCTTCTCTGCGTGGAGATTTTCTTTGTCCACTGTAATCTACAACCCTACAGCCTCTTTTCACTTAGTTCCTACAAAAGCATGAATTGTTTGTCCTTATTCTTCATGGGATTTACACCTTCCCAACTTACACAGACTGAGAGCTCGGACTGTTTGGGCTGTGATGCAATATACTCAGTACAGCTTTGTTACTGTCTCAAAGAAATCTGATATGCTTCTCAATTTAAGCCATAAGTCAAATGGTATTTAATGGTATTTAATGGTTCTAGCCAATCAGTTTAACTTCAGGTGCACATTTCAGATCTCCTGTATTGTTCTGCACTTCTTTTTGTCGTATTTTGTTGTGTTTTATTCTGGCTGTCAAACAAAACACCTGTACATTTGCAAATAAGCAGATAGACAGAAGAGGTCACAAAGGTGATAAGAAGTAGATCCAGGCTGTTTCTTTTTCACAGTTCTCTGTAGTTTAGGAACTTTCCTTTAATGATTTTTGTCACTGGACAGCAGAGGAGGTTGGGTCTTCTTTATTCTAGCATCAGCCAGAAAGGCTGTGTAACATTTTGAAGTGTTGTGAATGGTGGTGGTGTGCATATGTCAGCTTGAGAACTCCAGGTCAGTGTGCAGAAGCAATGGCTGAGTTTGTCAGTAGTTCAGGTGAAGCCTTGGGGAGCAAAAAAGGTGACTGAAGCGCATCCATGGGACACCAAGTGTGTTTCGGCAACTCTGATGTTAATTTGACAGATTTGTCTTTCTGCTGCATTTGCTTTTAAAATACAGAATTTTATAGTTGGTTATGTCAAGAAGAAAGTTGTGGGGTTTTTTTTTTCGGGGTCAGGTGTGTGAAGAGGAAAAATATACCAGTACACAGTGTTTTTTACTTTAGATGGTTGAGAGCCCAGTAGCTAAATAGCCTTTGTGAATAAAAGAATCCAGTCCTTTTCTGTCTAGTCAGAATTGCTCTTGATGCTCCTGAAAGATGATGGATAGCTGCAAGGAAGAAATGGGCCAGGTAATTTCCACTGAATTGTCCCACAGAAGGTGCCACCCAACACCACTGTGCTTCCATGTGCATGCTCATTCACTGCTTGACTTGTTTCTCTGCTTCAAGTATTGCTCAGGAATTACTCTGGAGCCAAAAATTACTGTAATGAGCTCCCTCTCCACTTACATTTAAACATAATTAGTCTTAGAGCAATGAAGTTAATGCAATTTCCTCTGATCCTTTTCACAGCAAGTGCTGCTGTCAGTGTCAGCTTCTGGGAAAAAGACTCCATTGTTTTGGTTTCAAAATAAAGAATAAGGCAAGGTAGACAGCAAAGAAGAGGAATATATCCCTGAGTGCTAATCGTTAGAGTGGGAAAGGCTTTCATAGGCCAGCGATATTCATGATCACATGCTAGATTCTGAAGTTTTCTTGATGCTTCAGAACATAGAATAGTTTGGGTTAGAAGAGACCTTTAAAATCATCTAGTTCTGATGTCCTTACTGTGAGCAGGGACACCCCCTACTAGACCAGGTTCTCAAAGCTCCATCCTGCCTGGCCTTGAATGCTTCCAGGGAGGGGGCATTCACAGCCTTGCTGGGCAACCAGTCCCAGTGTCTCACCACCCTCACAGTAAAGAATTTCTTCCTGATATTTAATCTACATCTACCCTCTTTCAGTTTAAAGTCATTTCCCCTCTTACTATCACTACATGACTTTTTCAGAAGTCCCTCCCCAGCTTTACTGTAGACCCCCTTCAGGTACTGGAAGGCAGCTATAAGGTCTCCCTAAAGAGAGTTGGGGCTCTTCAGCATATCGACATCTTTTTGTTGGAACTGCTAGAAATTAAAATCCTAGTTTTACTGTGGCTTTTCTTTTTCTTTTTTTCATTATTTCCTCACTGAAGAATTTAGCAATTAAGAGATACACAGTGACCACTAAACTACTAATAAAAATTACTGGAGGCTGTAGAGAAGCCTGTACTCTTCATTTCCCTGGTTTGTCCCACAGTGACTTTTTGTGTGTTATTTATAAGTATTGGCACTCATACGATTGTATCTGTCTGTCTAAGCTGTGCACTGATCAATTGTTTTCCATTAGTCTGCTGTTGAGCAATTTTTACTGTTGAGCAATTTATGGTTATCTGAAAGAATTTTCAGATTTTCTTTATCAATACAATTTGCTGGGTTTTTTTTCCAGGTGATCAGTAGTTGTTGCTTTTTGTTTTTGTTTTTGTTTTTCCTTTTTTCCCAGTTGTTGGCAGAGATTTAGCAATGTGCCCAAGTTTGAGAAACATGCTGGGATTTACTTTTCCTGCTTGGCTACGAGGTCTGGGGTAGTTCACTGTGATTGACTGTGAAGAAAGAAGAAAAAAACACAGTAATTTAAACTAAGATAATTGTGTTGCTTATTGCAAACAAAATATTATCTAATCTAATGTGTTGCACCTCTTTGTCTTTTGAGACAGATACAGCTACAATATCTGGAGCTGATGCCTTAACAAATTGGGGCAGAATATGGACTAAAGATGGTTATTGTTCAAATAACTTTAGGATTGACAAATGTAGGTTAACTACAAAGCTGAGGATGTACTACCAACTGACTCTTGCAAAATTGTCATGAACTATTTACAAACTCAAAGGGAAAATCTCTACGTGATTCCACCAGAACTTAATTATGTGATGGGTAGTGACAGTGGAAATATTCTTTGTGTAAGTTGAATGACATGAAAAATGTCAGCTTTGCAAAGCTACAATAACTTATGAAACTAAATCTAGATTTAGATATCTGAATAGTTAAAATGAGTTAAAGTATTCTCAGTTAAAGTAGCTTATGTAAGCTTCAGGCTGAACTAATGTGACTCAACATGTGGTCCATGGACTCTGAATAGCATGAGGAATCAGAAAGAAATCAAGAAAATCAAGTTCAAATTCAGCATTAATTTTCATTATTGTGGAAAACAATAAAGCTCCATAAATCGTTTTTAAAAAAATTGAGGAAGTGTGTGTTTCTGTATATGTGTGTGCTTATAAGTACAGACATCTGCAGATATATGCACACAAAAGCTATTACATTTGCACAGAATCACAGAATGGCCAGGGTTGGAAGGGACCTCAAGGATCACGAATCTCTAACACCCACACCACAGGAAGGGCCACCAACCTCCCCATTTAATACCAGACCAGGCTGCCCAGGGCCCCACAACCTGGTCTCAAGCACCTCCAGGGACGGGGCATCCACAACCTCTCTGGGCAGCCTGTGCCAGCACCTCACCACTCTCATAGTGAAGAACTTCCCCCTGATATCCAACCTAAATCTTCCCTCCCTGATTCAAAGTAATATGGTAGTTCAGATCCCAAGTAATAACTGTTTTCTGTTTGCTTGTTTGTTTGTTTTAAAGAGATTTGCAGAATACACTCAGGAATAATTCTAAATTGTAATTTCCTTAAGAGAATGAGGTAAATCTACAATCTAGAACTTCAGTATTCTCGTAGTGTCTTCTGCAACCGATCACATTTGCATTATTGCATACCTGAATAAAGAAAGATGAATTTTTAATACATTGATCAATGCATAATTTTAAAGGAAATACTACAGTATCAGGAAGAGTGTATTAGCACACTCAAATAGTCAGTCTCAAGTTCCTGACTTTCATGTAAGATCTGAAGTTTGAAGAATAAAGAACAAAATGCCATTGTTCCAGTGTAGATAATAAATATGAAATAGGTAGAGTAGTTTACATGGTATCCAGCAGAAGATGAATAAAGTTGCAATCACTCTGTAAATATCTTAAAGACAATGATGGTAATGCTCTCCTTAGCCAGGTGTGAAGATGAACAAAATCAAATCCACTATTTCAAAATCAACTTTGATTTTGGAAGAATAAATAACATAGCTTGTGTGAAAAAAAAGGGAAGGCATGGTCGGATTAAAGCTTCTTTGTCCTCCTTTATGACGAGGATATCATCAGGATTATTCAAGAATATTTTTGTGCCGAGTGTGAAGCTCCTGCCCGTGTTTTTATCTGTTCAGCTGACATACAAAGAATTTATGGTAATTTATTCTCTCTGCTGGTTTTCATTACAGGGATTTTTATTCTTGGTAAGCCTCTCCTGCAAAGGGGAATAGTCTTCCTGTAAATGTAGGTTTTGTGACTCGCATCCACAGGGAGTGTCTGTCTGATTTGGAGTTACTGATGGATTCGGCACGTTACTGGAGCATTTGCTCATCTAATGCCACCTTCTTGAATTGTGAGCCACATAGAGGCTTTGTTCTTGGCCTCCTTTTCAACCGCTTCTCTCACAGTTTCTATGCCAATGACTGCATCCAGATCTTTCTCTGTTTCTGATCTTACTGGCTCAGAGATTGATTTTGAAAGCATTCTGTGTACTTCTGAAACAAGGTTTAAACTGTGGGTAAAATCATGGACAAAATATTTCTGCAGCAGTTCCTTCAGGATTGCATTGGAAATCATTATCTGGATTTGGTGGTGTAAGTGGATCTGACAGAGAGCTGCAGCCTTTCTAGAGGACAGAGGGGCTGGGTGAGAATCAGAAGGGATTTAGAGCCACTGTTTCCCATTTGAAATGGATCTGACCCTCAGTAATATTTTGTACTGGAGAGCAGCATCATTATCTGCAATGGAAATAGGCTGGGGAGTGAGCAGCTGCCTGATGGTTAAAGGTGGGAGAACATTTCAGCTGTTCCTATTGAACCTTTTGCATTTAGTATAGGTCAAAAATAATAGCTTGGATTTTGGGGAGGTAGTGATTGACTCACTTTTTCTCTGGATGATACCTAGGTCATTTCCAGCTGTAATGCTGCAGGTAACAGTATAAAATAGACGTGGTAATTCATCATACAGCTTTAGCTGGAGAAACGCACTGGGTTTTACAGTGTATTCAGTAGTCTAAATTCTTTAAGTGATCTGCTGTCCTTTGTCTTTTAATGCCTCTCTGTTCTTTAACATGTCACATTATGAAAGGTCACTGCTATACCTGGCTGTAATTTATTAAGGTTTAATAAATTATTAGTGGATATTTTAACAAGTTTTTAATATATGGCTACATAGATCTTGGGTCAGCAAGTTTATTTGTAACAATGTTTGGTAATGCTTTCAAGCATTTTTTACTGATGCGACAGATATCTGTCAAATAAGTCTTAAAAAGTAAGTATAAGTAGTGCCATAGCATGAGGTATGACCTCCAGTTTTGCTCTTTTGGGGTTTTTTTTTTTGAAGCCCTTTTTATAAGGCGTTCTTTGTATTGGAATTCTACGGCTTTTGATTGTAAAGTTGCATTACTTGACTGTTTGAGAAACTTAGTTAAAATGTTATCTGCAAAATTAATGTTGACTTCAATTAATGTTGACTTCAATATTTTCTTTTTAGTGGAGTTCCCCATTTTAGCGTCAGTTTTCTTCAGTGTTTTTATAAATGATGTGAGTGTAGGACTTCAATGTATCCTAAGTTCACAGGTGATACAAAACTAGGAGGAGCTGTTGACTCCTTTGAGGGTAGAGGAGCCTTGGAGAGAAATCTTGGTAGCCTAGAGGGCTTTCTCCATCCCAAATGCAGAATCTGGACTTAAGTGCAGACTAAGGGAGAAGTGGCTGGAGAGCAGCCCTGCAGAAAGGCATCTGGTTGATGGCAAGTTGGAATCAGCAGGGTGCCCTGCAGCCAAAAGGGCCAACCCTACTCTGGGGTGCACCAGGCCCAGCGCTGCCAGCTGGGCAAAGAGAGGAGTTGTCCCACCCTGTTCTGAGCTGCACAGCTTCACCTTGAGCACTGCGTGCTGCTTTAGGCATTACAATATGAGAAGGACATTTAAATGTTAGAGAACATCCAAAGGAGGGCTGCAGAGATGGAGAAGGGGCTGGAGGGCAAGATGTATGAGGAGCAGCTGAGGTTCCTTGTTGTGCTCAGCACAGAGCAGAGGAGCTGAGGGGAGGCCTGATGGCGGCTGCAGCTCCTCACAGGGAGCGGAGGGCAGCGCTGAGCTCTGCTCTGTGTGACAGCGACAGGGCCCGAGGGAACGGCATGGGGCTGTGTCAGGGGAGGGAGCTGGGGGCTGGGGACAGGGTCTGCACCAGAAAGCAGTGGGGCTGTCCAGGGTGGTGGTCATGGCCCCGAGTGCTGGAGCTCAAGGAGAGTTTGGACTCTCAGATGCTCTCCGATGCAGGGTTTGATGTTGGGTGGTGGTGTGTGGAGCTGAAGTTGGACTCAGTGATCCCCGTGGGTCCCTTCCAACTCAGGTTTTTTGTTTCTATGATAATTTAATTTCTGAGTTTATGTTCTAGCAAATGATGCCTAGCTTCAACCACTTCATACTGCAGTATGTTATTTTCAGGAGTGAAAGATACTGTGAAACAGAATCCATGCCATTCCTACCTCTGCTGCCTGGCTGCTGTAAAACATTTATATGTACATATAAATATAAATATAAATATAAATATAAATATAAATATAAATAAATATATATATATATATAAATTTATACACATGTATTCTTTTATTCTACACAAATCAAGTACCTTTCTGACTGAACTCTTAAACTGTCAGTTTTCAAACTTTAGCAGTTATATTTTTCCATCTATTTTTATTTGGAACATCTTCCGGCACTTTCAGATAGATGTATTTCAGATTGATAATGTTTTTACAAGGCAATAATTCGGGATTCCAGTGAGAACTGATGCTCATCACTTTATGCACTGGAATTATTACGTAGAGTTTATCATTCTCTTGTGATGTGTTTTCTGGCTGATGTCATACTCTTTTGACTGAAAGTCTTTCATTACAGAAAATTGGTAACTTCATTTTTTTGGGATGGATCCATAGCCATACTCCTCATGTTCTTCTGAATTGAATGTATTTTCTCTGCAGACATGATTTTACAGATCCCTTGACAAAAATAAATTTTACTCAGTGTTACATCCTCTAACACATTCTTCACTTTGTTCTTATCTATGGGAAAAATGAAAAAAGAGTAAGGATAAGGACAGAGAATAGTGAGAGAATCATGGTGATTTTTTTTGTCTTTGTGAGTATGTATTTTTCATTTTCTTCATAACAGCGAACTGTAACACTTTGTTTTGAGAGAGGACCAGTTAGGAGAACTGTAGCAATGACTTGTATGGGAATGGACAAGAACCTTCTGATCTGCTTGGAAGTATTTCTGTGACCATGTCCCATCAGGACTGCCTAACATCACTTACTGCTGCATATTTTGTTACTCAGTTATTTGGCAGAGAGCTCTTGGGGTTTTTTGATGTTTTAGCACTTGGTGATTCTGTTTCTTCTTTGTGTATCGGAGATCTTTTCTGTTAACTTCTTTCAAGATAATTTTTTTTCTTATTACATGCTCCTTTGTTACTCAAGGGAATCTCTTCAGAGTAAAATGTATCTTGTAATTGATTCCCTAAATCCTAAAGTAATGTCATAGTAGTAATTAATTTAAAATAGGAAATGCCAGTGATTTTTGTGTGTGTGTGTGTAGATACCAGCATTTTTTCTTTCTTGATTGCTGTGCAGGCAATCTCAAATTAACACATACTATTTTTTAGTATAAAACTGGTTGATGCTTTTCCCTTAAGGCAAATACAGATACATATTAAAGAAGTTAAGATGATAGCTTCCCTGTGCATCACATGCTCATTTCTTCTCTGTGGAGATTTTCTCCCTTCTCAAGATAACCTTTGGCAGGTCTTATTTAGATATGTGTACTGTAATTCTTTATGTATTGGACAAAATCCAAGGAAAGCATGAGCAGTTGTAGTCAAGTCACATCCACTTCATTCTCATCAGTTCCCATAGATTCTGAGCTTCTTTCCAGTCTCTTTTTTTCTGGTCTCTACAGACATTACAGACAAACATATGGATACAACCATAGGGCAGAGCGTTGCAAAAATCCTTTTATGCTTGTCTTCCTTGTAATTTTTTTCTTGGAGCCTTGGATAATAGAAGGGAGGAAACATTACCCTACTTAGCAGTTTGCATTTGACCTGGGGTGCCATGGTTTCATTTCAGGATTTTATTTGCCATTGAGTTTGGTTTTGACTTCCCTTAAGTAGTTTCTTTTCACCTGATAGGTTTTTCTGTGGAAGATGCACTCACTGTTTTAGGAGCTAAAGCATAGTTGCAGTTGTGAATAGCTGTTCCATATCTACATGTGACATAGTATAAAATAATGTGCTTTTCTCACATTTGTGGAATAGTTCATTTTTCATATATAAATTTCAAAGTTCCATTCAAGAGAAGAGCATTTTTAATCATATCTTTTCACAAGAGGATTGAGCCAAAGTTGTTTTCTTAAATGTATCATTAAGCACTAGTATGGATTTTCATTGCTTTTTGTCAAATCGTGGTATAAGTGCAATCAAGTAGTTGGGAATATCTTTACTTTCCTGGAGAATATGCAGTTATCTTTGTATCACCCCAGAACTTCAAACTGCGTTTTTTATTTATTTTCTGCCTCCTAATTCTCTGCTCAGTAGTGTACAATTCTTATCCAGTGCCAACTTTGGGAACTGTGGAGGATGCTTAAGCCAGAGGTTGAAAGAAGAATGACTACAAGTACCATATTGCTGCAATAATCTTTATAAGGACAGATGTGAAAAAGAAACGTAAGTGCAAATTAGGTTAATAGGAAAGACACACATTAACTTACACCCTGTTAGTAATTCCACCATTTCTAAAAGGATGCATACACTGCTCTATCAGTTTAATAGACTAGTGCCAAAGTGCAATTCTCTTCATTATTTCTCACTTTGTTGTGGTGCTAGGATTGCCTCTGTCAGTTTGTCCTGTCTTTGGTGTTTTTCTTTTTACATACATTCAGAATGGCAGCAAGCTCCTCCTTCAAAAGTATCAAATCCTGGTTTTTTGTTGTTTTGTTTTGAGATAAGCTCAGCTTTGTGTATGTATCTGATCTGTTACATGCAGAGTGGAAATGTATCCGATAAATTCTTCCCAACAATGCAGCCTCTTAATTAAGATACTAAATACAACACCGTAAATTGCTAGGATTTATTAAAAAAAGGAAGAAGAAGAAAAAGAAATAAATGAAGATAATTGAAAAATACTGCTGAATATGTTTGTATTCTGCATAGTTTAGTAAGTTAGTTCATAAAGAGCAGCAATTGTTTAATAGCTGTAATCCTGTAAAATTATTTTCTCGGTGGAAAGCTTCTTGAAGCTGGTTATGCTGTTGAACTTTCTTCATCTGCGCATTAAAATGTAAATTCTCACCTTGGATTGTCTAGAAAGCCTTTTCATAGAATCAGAGTTAAATTAGGTGTGACAGTTGATCGTGATTAATCATCAGTTATTCACTGAAATAGTTTTGTTTCTCACTGTTGAAAAATAGGTTTCTGTGAAGAGTGGGAAACATCAACCATATTTCTGTAATATCTGAAAGACAGGAAGCATGTCAAGTTAATGCATGCTTTTGTATTTTATTTCAAGGTGACAGTGACCTTTCTTCTGTTACTTGAGAAACAGGCAGTGAAGTGGGGAGAGTGTCACAGAACAATGTGAGTTGAAAGATGGCTGGCAAATCAGACTGTCCAGAAAGCAAAGACTTGGAAAGATTTTTCATAGCCTCCCAGTCTCATTGTGTGTAGGTATCAAAAATAAAGCAGCATTCTTCAGATGGATATGGGTATAATTTAGTACAGACCATTATTAAAGGAACTGTGTGTTTCTGAGTATCATGATAAATTAAAAGACAAACAAACAAATCCATTAAAGGCAAAATCATTCCAAGAATGAAGGAAGAACCTTGATAAATTCACTCAATGCCGCCCTCCTTTTAAACTTTGAATTTAACTTCAGAGTGCACAGCACAGTAGGTGAACTACTACGTGGGGGTCAGTCTCTCTACCAGCCAGGTGTTGGCACAGGGCTCAGCACTGGAAGATATTTCTACTTCTGTGAAATTTACTGGAAGCTAATTGAAAAAATATTTCTGTGCATGCATAAGGGGTTCTTGGGCACAAATTGAATACTACAGTCACTTTGAAAGAAGTTCCTATGCAATTATAAGTTATGACATTTTACTTTTAGGTAAAGATTGCCAACCTTTTTTAACAGAAATTTCTGCTATGCAGCGGGTGAAGGACTGTTGTGTGTAAGGCTTTCGGGTGCAATCTGAGCTGCAATAAGATACTCCCTGGCCTTACAAAGGAGTGACCTTTCAAAGGTTTAGGTGAAAGATTTGAAACAAGGTCACATTCAGCTTCAGACTTGGTTTAAGTTGATTTTTAATGAGTTTTTCTTCATATATCTATGTTTCAATTATCTTCTGTGTAGTAGCATGAGCAAATGTAGCCACCCTATACATTTGCATATGTTAATTATTTCAAAAGTTGATTTTGAAATGAATAATTATATCTGAATTTTGCACCCACTTGTTAGTCATGTAGGGTTTGATTCTGGAAGTGGCTCCATAAGAACTTGAAAAAATGCATCCCCTTTAAAATATTTACATTTAACAGAAATAGCAGAACTTGTTGGGAGAAAAATCTCATGAAAATGGGTACTGAGAATGCTATCATGAAAGGCTAAATTTTGACTTTTTTCAAAAAAGCATTTTGCACTTGGCTTCTTCAGAGTGATGTTGGTAGTGTGAATCTGACGACTGTGTTAACAACTGTGAAATGCAGGTCATTACGGAGATTAGGCTGGCAGCCAGTTGCATCCTTACTGCCTGTCAGTCTTCTGTGCATGGTAAATTATGAAGTACTGCAAGAGTTGTAGCCGTGTGTTTAATAATTCTTGAAGATTTCTCAAGGATATTCTAATAGGCTAAAGCAAACATTTCTAATGCTGCAGTGGGGCTCTCAGTCTGATAGAATATGTAACCACAGAACCGTAGATCTCCATTGCCAGAAATGATTAATGAGAGTGGTTGACATTGTTCTCATGCAAATGTAATTACTGGCAGGAAGAAGAAGCTCTTCATTATGCATTCTGCCTTTGTCTTTTCTATGGCTTTGCAGCATTTTGCGTACACACACTATGGCTGTATTTTATATTTGTTGAAAACCTGTCTACCATATTTATGTGGATATTAAAACAGTGAACATGCACCTGTTGCTCAGACATGTGAATATACATAAACACACAAACCAGGATGTACACACATATTAATTGTAGCATGTTTCTGAGCATCTTGAGAGATGCTCTGATCTGAGCATCTGAGAGACAGAACTAGTTAAAGGCAAAATTAGCTGCAAGTGAATCAAACTACAATGAAAGAACTTGAAAGCTCCCATTTAAAAGAAAGGGAGCAAGGAGGACCCGGGGAACTACAGGCTGGTGAGTCTCACCTCTGTGCCTGAGAAGATCATGGATCAGATCCTCCTGGATGACATGCCTAATCACATGAGGAATGAGCATGTGACCCGAGACAGCCAGCACAGCTCCACCAGGAGGAGGTCATGCTTAACCAATCTGGTGGCCCGCTGTGATGGAGAGACGGCATCAGTGGACAAGGGAAGGCGACCGATGTCATTTACCTGGACTTGAGCAAGGCCTTTGACATGGTCCTCCACCATTTAATTAAAGATTTAATATCTTTATCAATGACATCGATGACAGAATCGAGCGCACCCTCAGCAAGTTTGCTGACGACACCAAGCTGAGTGGTGTGGTTGACACGGTGGAAGGAAGGGATGCCATTCAGAGGGACCTCGACAGGCTGGAAAGGTGGGCCCGGGTGAACATGATGAGGTTCAACATGGCAAAGTGCAGAGTTTTGCACTTGGGATGATAGAATCCCAGGCATCCGTACAGACTGGAAGGAGAGCAGCTCTCTCCTTGAGAGCAGCTCTGTGGAGAAGGACCTGGGGGTCTTGATAGAGGAAAAGCTTAACATGAGGCAGCAGTGTGCTCTTGCAGCTTGGAAAGCAAATGGTATCCTGGGCTCCATCAGAAGAGGGCTGGCCAGCAGGGACAGGGAGGTGATTGTCCCCCTCTGCTCTGCTCTTGTGAGGCCCCATCTGGAGTACTGTGTCCAAGTCTGGAGCCCCCAGAACAAGATAGACAGGGGAGCTGTTGGAGAGGATGCAGAGGAGGGCCACGAGGATGATCAGGGGACTGGAGCACCTCCCCTGAAGGGGGAAGACAGGCTGAGGGAGCTGGGCTTGTTCAGTCTGGAGAAGAGAAGGCTGTGGGATGACCTAATTGCAGCCTTTCAGTACCATAAGGGAGCCTACAAACAAGAGAGGAATCAACTCTTGGAAAGGGTAGGTAACTGCAAGACGAGGAAATGGTTTTAAGTTGAGGGAGGGAAGATTTAGGGTGGATGTCAGGGGGAAGTTCTTTACAGAGAGAGTGGTGAGGTGCTGGCACAGGCTGCCCAGAGAGGTTGCGGATGCCCCGTCCCTGGAGGTGTTTGAGACCAGACTGGATGGGGCCCTGGGCAGCCTGATCTGGTATTAAATGGGGAGGTTGGTGGCCCTGCCTGTGGCAGGGAGGTTGGAGCTTCATGATCCTTGAGGTCCCTTCCAACCCAGACCGTTCTGTGATTCTATGAAAAACTTTATGACATTCATTACACTCTTGGGCTGCTTTTACAGAAGCATGCATTGAGCACTAGGCCAATATCTGGCATATTGCAAGTGTTGTATTTGTCAGCCCTCAGGAATCCCCCTCCCACATTTAGGTGTGTGCATCCAATCACTCAGACCCTGCTACATTTCAGGGTTATGCAGTAGAAAAACAATACCGATTTCTATAGATCAGAGGAAAAAGTATTTTCTTATGGTTTGAAATTTAATAAAGTTGCTATTAGGAGTTTCTGCAAGTCATCCTTTCGCTTGCAAATATTCCATGGTTTTGGCTTTTCCCACTTTCTTGAAGCAAATTTGGAGGAATTTTACTATTTTAGTGATTCTAGTGAACTCAGTTTTTCAAAACCTTTTTCTCAAAAGACCTCAAGTTTGACACTTATCTCTCTTCTCTGCAAAACTTCAGGAAGGTAGGTAATGCTGCATATTGTAAGATTTCTAATTTGCACTTATTTGAGAATGATGGCTTCGTGAATGCAAAAACAAGCTGTCACCTATCCTCTTTTTAAGCAATGGTTTCATTATTTATTTCTTTTTTGTATGAGCTAG
The DNA here is from genome assembly GCF_019232065.1 of Centrocercus urophasianus. Taxonomy (NCBI): domain Eukaryota; kingdom Metazoa; phylum Chordata; class Aves; order Galliformes; family Phasianidae; genus Centrocercus; species Centrocercus urophasianus. Next base: position 32,751,441 of record NW_024884697.1, on the reverse strand, counting down.
ATGAGATTCTTAATAATTTTTCAATGATTCAGAGTTTTCCAAAGATTTATGTGCAGAGAGGATACTTATTTGCAAAAACTATAAACCATGAGACTGTGCTCTGGTTTTGAGTCTCTTCTAGTGTAAGTCTCCGGGAGTTCTGGTGATAAAGAAATGGCAATGATGAAACTGTTTCCATATTCCATATCATGTTTAATTAATAATTCATTTTAACAGCTTTTGGGTTTTCATCCAGATGCACCAACCAAGCTTGCATTTGACAGATTAACTTGAGGCCTCTCTCCTCCTTGTAAGATAATTTTGATTTCCATTCACTCTAATAAATACTCTGTTACAAAAACATGCCATGTTGAATCTTTAAGAAACTGCTATATTTTAATTAGCACCTCTTTCAGATATTAGAGGACCTTTCTTAAAACAGAAGTTATGTCTTGCTGTCTTCATGGAGCATGTTATGCCTTCAGAGATAGGTGCAAGTAGAGCAAGGATTGTGAGGGGCACATTATGGGAATCTAGGACCTAAAAGCCATTATGAGTTCTTGAAGTGGGTACCTGCTTTTGTTGCTGAATCTATCCCTTAGGCTGTTTTTTATCTTATCGGTGGTATTTTATATTCTGTGGTGCAGTAAAAACAAATGTGGCTTGAATTGGCATTTGTCTTTATAGAACATGGCAGATGCAAACTGCATCTCTCAAAGCTTTGAAGTTCATTGTTTTTTGTCTGTGTAAATGTTATGTGGATGTTTAACTACTAACATTCGGCTGTCTGGGATAAGGTATAATGGAAATTGTGTTCTTGCCAGTTCAACAATTCTTGCAAGGCACTTCTGAGCATATATTTGCATAATGGGAGATAGAAGTGTTTATAAATAATGTTTTTTGAAATCATTTAGCTGTGATGTTTTACAGTTAGTATTCATAAACGGAATTTTGACCTCTCCTCCAATTCAGGGTCTCATTTAGGAACACAGAACTAAAGTTTATGCTTCGTGCATCTCACTGACTTAGCTGAGTTTTGCATTTCACTGACTCAGCTGACTTAGTTGAAATTCCTCAACTACTTCCTTTGGAAATAATACCTATGTAGCTACCATTTTATGGCTCTGTTAGATTCTGAGATGTTTCAGTGGAAAAGGGAAGTTAGCTCTGCAGAGGCTTTTCTGACCTCATCACTCTCTAACTTATATGAGTGTTGGAGACTTAAGTTGTGGTTAGACAGTTATCATTTTCACCATAATATATTTTATTAACAGACAGTATCCTCAAAAGAGGATAAACCTGTGTTAGGAAAAAAAAAAAAAAAGGAGAGTAGTAAACAATGTACCCTAATAACCAGAACTTTTTGATGCATGCGTTCCTGGGTGGAAAAGTATCTCCTTTACCTCTTAGTATTCACAAACAGATGGAGTATACGAACACCATTTAAACTGTCTTATGAGTATTACTGGAACAGCAGCTGGCCATCTTCTCATATTGTAGGTGTGTCAACACAGGTGTCACAGAATCCAGTAGGTGGAGGTGTCATTTGACTTGCCATTTGATACTGCAGAGCATAGGGAGTGTATGTTTCTAACCCTGTCTGTAGTGGTGAATGGAAATAATGTCAAAGCTGTAATAAGCTCAAACCAAATGAAAAGAGGAGGAAATCTGTGTATGTTTTATATTTATTAAATACAGCATGTTTTCTTTGAGTTGAAAAATTGTAACTATTAGTTAGTTTCCCTTTGCATGCATGATGTGAACTAAACAGAAGTGAAATTTGCACTTATTGGGAGTCAGCAGCTGTCTTTCTCGGTGGGTATGAAGGAGCCCCTGCCTGAAAGTATTAATCAGCCTCTTTTTACGTCTTTGCAAAGGCACTGAGTACTTGCAGGTCATTTCATTGGGCATCACCGATGCTCAACATTTATGGAAAACCGTTCCTCCGATGCACATGTTTGTGGCAGTCCTTTCAAATTAGCCATCTGGAAAATACCACGTTCGCCAACTATGGCATTTAAGTGATTGAGGTCAGATTGCCTGAAAACAGACAATGACAGAATATGACAGAAAACAGAAAATGACAAAATAAAACTGTTACCCCCTTGGCTGCATCATCCAGATTGTCATTGATTGGGACATCGTACTGACTGTCAGATTATTAATGGGGTTGCAAAAGACGACCTTATGTTTGTTGGTGGAAAACAAGATATTTTGTTCCTTCTTCTTTGGAAGTTCGCGGATCAGGTACAATTTCTTTGTTTCACTTAGATTTGCAGGGAGGGATTACATTGCTACTAGTGGAAGTGATGCTCTACTACTATTTATAATTCACTGGGATAAATGTAAGAGTTATACAAGCTGCTTCTTTTAATTCCTGCTGGCATGATTAACTACACAGGCAACTCTCATATTGGCCGAAAAAGAGATAAATATCTCAGATGTTGTGAATAAAGCTGGGAAAAGTCTTTTTTTGACAAGTCATACACTTCCTGAGAAGTAGAGTTTGATGGGGAACAGAAGTGTTTGCATTTTCAAGGGTGATTATTACCAATAATTTTGAATGAAAAAAGAAAGATAGTTTCCCCAGATATCTCAGTGTCTTGTTTCAGCTTTTTCAAAACTAGATCTTCAGTTCTTTTGCTTCAAAATATTTGGGAGCCTTTTGCTTTAAAAAACTCTCACTGGTTGGAGAGAAAAGGTAATGTTTCAGGTTCACACAAACTGAGATTTATTATTTGTGTTATTTTACTACCTCCCAGCAATATCTATTTTATTTAAATTCAACATCCCGTCTCTCCCCCAACTTATAACTTATTTTATTTACTCTGAATGCTCCAATGCATCATTAACTCAAATCTAATCTAGAGTTTCTATGAAACTTCACATGGAAGTTTCCAACAAAATGTGCGTAATTTATGTGTCAGAGTATGTACCGTATCTCCACATAAAGCAGACAATCCCATCAGAATATGTTATGGGAATATTACACTTCACCAAACAGCTGTTTTGTGTTGGCAGCTTTATAAACACATTCTATAAAAGTCAGATATGAGAGAAGATTCATCGCTTCCTACAGTTTCCCAGTGAGAGCTGCAAACCACAGATTAGTGATCCAAACTTGCATTTCTCAAGGCTGAGGGATGGGGCCAGCAATGCTGCAAATGTGCTGTTGAGCTGAGCTCTGGGCAGGAATGGCTATCAGGCCAATGCAGGGAGGACACAGGCAGCATCACAAGAGGTGGGCAGCAGGCAGCTTTGTAGCTGGAGGGTTTTGAAAAGGAGAGGACTTCTGTGTTCTTTGGTTTTGCTATACTGCCTTTAGAGTGGACAGCATATTACAGTAGAGGCATTGCTCACAATACAAGAGGAAGAATTCTTTAAAATCCAGTTGACAGGAAAGAGTTAAACTTAAGGAAATTTGCTGCTGTTGTAGGCAGATATGTGATATTTATACTCCTTACTCTATGTAATCCAGCCTTATCTTTCTTTAGCAAGATGATACATAGGTGAACGAAAGGTGTAAGCACAGCCTTATGTGACAGTATATCCAATTCCTTTCCATGCAGCATCCTGCTGCTGAGCCAGGTGGGGACTTGTGAAGTCTCTTGGCCTTTCTGGTCTCAAGGAAAATGAATTGGCCACGTTAATCTTGAATGAAAGCTGAAATAATTGCTTTGATCTGCTACAGATCAGCCTGCATTCATTTGATAGAGCAGTAATTCTGAAGGTTAAAATGAGCACATTGACTTTCAGCTTTAATTGTGTCCCTTCTGATCAGAGCCTCTGGAGGAAAAGGGGCTGTTGGTGTACACAGGTCTGTATGATGGCCCGCACTACAGAGAATGCTCAGCTGAGTGCTTCCTTCCCTGTCCTCAGTGAGCTCTTCCTGCATCTGAGAGCATCCTCAGAGCTGTTGTGAGCAAGGCAGGCATGGGTGTGCCTGCCTTGGTTAAACCTCTTCACTATTACCTACTGAAGCTGTCAGGATTTCTCCTAGCTGTTTGATTCTCCCAGCTTTTTGATTCACTGGACATAGATTTTCTTCTGACACGCAGAGGTCCTTGCATACCTAGCCAGCCCATGCAAAATGTTTCTAACCACACTGCATTAACTTTCCAATAAATAATTTTCCAGTTTAACAGCCTCTGCACACAAAATAGCTCAGATCTCCTAAGGGAATGGGCAAGTGAAGCTGTTACTGGGTACATTTCAGATGAATTTTGCTGCTTATTCTGCTTTCCTGTTGTCTCACACAATCTTTTGCACTTACATCTCAATTCTGCAACAGAGAACATGAGAAAATCTAAAAATAGGAGGCAGGGGAGGGGGGGAATAAGAAGGGCAAGGAAAAACATACTATAGCATAGCAATTAGTTATCTGCCCATTGACCAACTGTACATGTTTGGGGAATGCCAGTGAGCGACATTGTGAGCAGTGCAGTTTGTGTTCTTGCCCCGCTGTACTTTCATCTGCCATCTCGTATCCCAGGATGTAATGCCTATGTTTCAAACTCCATGTTTTCATTTTCAGCTCCCAGGCACAGGAAGCAGGTAGTGCATACTGAAGGGATGACACGGGTTGTTTATTTTTTGCAGTTAAGAAAAGCAGAGGTATAGTAAATATTTCATGATATTCTGACGAGCTTGAGAAACTTCTACCACCTACAGAAATAAATTCCCTGAAACAGAAATAGTTGCACGTCAAGCTTTAATGTGAGGCTTTGTACTTGCCTGTCCTGTGCAACTTTGCTATGCGTGCCCGGGGCCGGACTCTGTCACACAACTTGATTCTGTTAGAAATGGAAATGTCTGAGAAACTCATGGGGGGGGAAACACAAAAATGCTCTGCCGTGGCCTCTCAATAAGCTGTGCCCCAATACAGTTGTAATAGTGGTTGTTCAGTTTAGCAGCAAAAGATGAACACACTGCACATGCTGTCATTTCTGCCACCCTGTCAGCTCATTTCCAAGCTCCGGGGAACATGGAGCTCCTGCTATGTTTTGTATTTCCCTGAAGGTGGCAGGATCAAACATCTACCTGCTCCCTGCTTAGGCCAGGTTGGTTGTCAAAAGACAAGGAAAGTCAGTTTCCCTTACCTATGTCTGCCTTTGGCTAACCCTGAGCTTCCTTGCCTGGGTGCTCATGTTTCCAGTGCTTCTTCCCTTGTTGCAGAGGCAAAGCCAGCTTCTTGCAGCCATCCTCTCCTTCTGGCTCTGTCTCTGGCTGTTGTCATGGCTCTTTTCCTTATTTGCAGGTTCACAAGGAAAGACACTGACAGTTCATTCCTCAGTGATATCTGGGCGCTGGCACAGGCTGCCCAGAGAAACTGTGGGTGCCCCATCTCTGGATATGTTCAAGGACAGGTTGGATGGGGCCCTGGGCAGCCTGAGCTGGTGGGTTCCTAGGTCTAGGCGTCCCTCCCCACAGCAAGGGGTTGGAACTGGATGATCTTTAAGGTCCCTTCCAACCCAAGGCATTCTATGATTCTCGTGTACTGCATGACAATTACACACACAACCATTCGTATTCCATAGCCAGCTGGCATAGCCCTGTGTCTGTTATAAAAGTGTGGCACGTATAGCAAATACAGCACCTGTTTCATATCTCATATCTGCCTGCAGTGAGAGTGCAGGAATGACTTGTGATTATAAAGGTCCTGACCATAAAAGAGGACATCTTTAGGATAAATTTTCGCCTATGATTAGTTGGAACTTTATATGGGCTTCTGGGGATTTTTGGAAAGTCTCCCGTGATTCTCTTTTTTCCTGTACTACTAATTACTGTCTTTGCTCGTTGGGCTGGCTCCTGGCTGAACAAGCAGTCTGTCTTTTCATACACTGAGATGCGTGTCCCTTTTGCGCCAATATTTGATACCTCTGTTGTGATAACTCCAACACCTCTCCGGCCAAATCTCTTTTACACACAACTCATCTACTCCTTTGGTACCCGATAAGAGACTCAGCCCATGCTCTCTCCATCCCATGAATCTAATGGTTCATCTCCACAGTGCCAACTTGGTGCCTCTCTGCGCTGGTACTGAGGCGGAGACATCAGTGCCTGTCTGCTTCTCTGGGCAGGACTCAGCATAGTGGATTACCTCAAGTCTCAAGCATTGCCTCTTTCTGCCCATCTCCCCTTTCTGTCTGTCTGTCCATCTGCCCCTTAGAAGGGTGGCTTGCCTCCATGCTGCTCCCTGGCACCCTGCAGCATGGCTGAGCTGCTGCACAGTGCTCTGGGACTTGTGCCTTTGGGTACTGCCTTCAGCTCTTCAATGTTTTTTCTGGGCATTCTGGTGGTTTCTGTATTGCACCATTGTTCATCTGTGGCTCTACTGTTCAACAGCCATGGGTACTTCTGGGCACCTTTCAGGTTTTTTTCATGGGTTGTTTCCTTTGTGTCTCCCTGGAACTGACAATGTGGTTTCAGTTAAAGTTACTGTTTGTCACTCTTTGCTATGGTTACCTTTAACATAGCAGTCAAACACAAGAAAAAATTCATCTGCTGTGATCCTGCAGCATGACTTGTGTAATGTAAGCCTCCCATTTCCCTAAACGAAAGAATTAATCCTATTTAAACTTGAGCAGCCTGTAGATAAATATTGATCTTGGTTTTAAAAGTTATAGTAATGAAAAACTGGCGTTCTTACAAAAATATTGCTGGAAGTCAATATTAATGATCCAGGGAGCTGTCTGGCTAGCTTTTGAATCAAAGTCATCCAGGCCTGCTGATATGGAACTGCTTTACTTGCTAACACTGTTTAACGTTGTTATAAGTTATTGTTGGAATAGAAACATGCTGTTATCATCATCCTCATGGCATGCTATATGTCATTCAGTATTTTCTCAACAATAGAACAGAAATACCGTGTGGATTTTTGTGCATTGAAGTTAGTGATGCATATGGCAATCCTGATTCTTTTTTCCTAAAATATTGCAGAGATGTTTGGGTTTTTTTTCTTTTTTATTGATTTTACTAATTAGTAAATTTTACTAATGAAAGTTTTTACTGAATCCTTTTGCTTCTTATGGAAGTTATCTGTAGCTGATAGTTTATAGTTTCTTTGCTTCACCACCTACTTCTGCTTTCTTCCCTATCAGTAGTTTATAAACTAGTAACAGGATTTCTTGATGGTGTGTTGTCCTCTAGCCTGCTCTGGCTCATGTTTCTATTTACCAAATTATGCATTTTAATTATCTAATCATGCTGTTCTTCCCATCCTAATATTTTTTATTATCAGCTTGAATTTTTCCCATGAATTGTTCTGGCATCTACTGTCTACCACTCAGGTATGTAGTTTTGATGCAGTAGTTCTTCTCTTCCCATCTTCAGGAATTTCAATTTGTTTTCCAAATCTGATTTTTGTGCTACATATATATTCACTTATTCTCTCTGGCAGTTCTCTGTTACTACTTTTAGCATCCTATCATTATCCCGACTGACCTATTTCTTGCAAGATTGGCTCCTCTTCTGCTGAGTTACTGCTATCTTTCCTTGAGAAGATGGTCAGTAGTCTCACACTCACACTGTACCCTTCAGTCTTTGAAGATTACAACACTGGCTGTTTGCCAGGGTAATCTTGGACCAGAGGGAATCCTGATAATGTTTCAAGATCTGTGGCAATTTGGGTGGATGTGCAATAGGGAACAGATGTTCGGATATCCTTCCCAGTGCCTCCCTGTGCTGGCCAACATTTCCAGTTTATCTGAGTTGGGCTCACGCCAGCTGGCTGTTATCTGGGTGCTCATCTCTGCCAGACATTTGTCAGAGTAGAGAACAAAAGTGTTGAATGTGGATTAGAGGCAGTGTATCTCGTCATGCCAGAGGCATGGCAGCCCAGGCCTGGTGGGAATGGGGTACCCTCCAGAGCCAGGACTGGGAGCTGGGCCATTACTGACAAGTCTGCGGGGCTTTGGGGCCTAGGAGGGGTAGGGACCAGGTGAGATGAGAGCTGTGCTGCCTCATGGCCTTTGGAGCGCTGCAGTATGTCACCAACCCTGCCCATGCAGATCGCTTGTTTCTGCTGCCCTTAGGGGCTTCCATGTTTTCATCCTAGCCATGGGAACAAAGCGAGGGGACCTCCTCACCCATGAATAAAAAATTAAAAAAAAACAGGCATCAAATTGTCTACATGTGGGCAGACACTGCATTTTGTACTGCTTGGACCCAGAATGAGAAGGTCAGAGCTCAGTTGCTGCTTCCTGGGGTTCAGGTTGTTTGCTTCTATAGAGCCAAGTTTTGCATGACATCAGTGAGAGCTCCCATGCAGGTCTGTGTTGCGTGTGAGCAGATGGCAATTTCCAGCTACAGGGAGTTTTTATTAAAATCTCCCAATCACTGCAAATTCTACCGCTCTATCAGAGCTTTTGAATGGTTCTTTTACTTTCCTACAGAGAGTCTCTCTCTACCCCTTAAAAGTCTTGAGTATGCTGGAGTTTCCTCTGAGGCAAGTAATGTATTTTTGTCATAGTTTCCAATTCCAAGAAAATCTTTATTTACTGACTGAAGGAGATGTGCTGCTGAACCTTCCTGTCCATGGGCAGAGCAGGCCAGGGATGAAGGGAATGATGGCCTAGGTCTCTTCAGAGGCAAAACTCTCAGTCCAGAGGGCTGGAGATCACCCATAAAGGCACCCTGGTGCACTGGTACTCAGAAACAGCAAAGAAGGAACCATAAAAACATACATTTCTACCTGAGGATGCTGCTGACCATTCAGCTCCCAGTCTCAAGGAGTCGTGGGCTCCACACAGTGGCACAGGCCAGGGCCACAGCGTAAAGCAGAAGCACGGAATAAAAACAGCTGCAGATCTTAGTGATCATGCTGCTTCCTCTTGCAGCTGCGTTAACCTTGGCTCAGCAACCTCTGTGCCCTCAATAACAGTGACTTGAGCACAGGCTGGAGCCCACAGCTCAAAAGAGCTTTATGGAAATTTAATTTATTTTTGCTTCAGAGAAGGCAGTTTTGAATGGCTAAATTTTTTTTCATTAAAAAAGTGATGATCTTTTTGTATCTTTTCCTGCCTATTTTAATCTGTAATGTGTCTTGCTGGCTTTAGTTTGAAGATCTAATGCTATCTGAAGCCGAAAGAATGGCTCAGCCTTTGAGAACACGCCTGTTTACAACCCATCCATATGGCCTGGGAGCAAGTCTAGGGTACAGCCACCTCTCTGGCAGGAGATAAAATCAGATGTCCCCATGCAGTGCAGCTAGGGAATGGAGAAGGTGACTGACATCTGTGCAATGTGCTTTCTGAAACCTTAAAACACCTGAAAATCTGTGAAATTGCAGGGGGGAGGGTTTAAATTGCTGAGACTGCAGGAAAAGGGAAGCAGTAAAAGGCAGGAAGAGGCAGCAACTGTGGATAGCTGTAGGCTTTCTGTGTTTGTCTTTTATTAATTTTTTTACAAACAAACTTCAGGCTGATTTCTCAATTAACCATGAAAACATTTAGTTGTACCCCACAGTTATAACAAGTGGAAGCTTAAACTTAATGACTTTGTACAATGCTGGTACAGAAATCAGCAGGTTGACCTAATGCCACAGGTCAACTTCCAGCAGGTTTCCTTCTGCACAGTACCCTAGGACAAGGTCAGAGTCTTGCCTTGGATGACTTGAAGAATGAGCACTTCTCATTTGCTGACAGTGAAATCCTGTTCCTCCTCCTCTTGCTACCTCCCAAACTCTTGGTGTCAGTTGCTCAGAAGTAGAGCAGGGCTCAGGTCTTCCCTGAATGTAGTCCCATGTGCTCAGGCAGCACCTAGCACAGTGCTCACTGTGATGCTGGCACAGCCTATCTGGGCAGGGCCCCATTTTGCTGTCAAAGGTGTGTGTTGCTAACAACCAACTGCATAAATTTACAGCCAGCTTGTAGACAGACACAGCTCCCTGTGTCTGCAGTCAGGCTAGATTCGTGGGTGCTCCTTACTGAGACGGTTGTTGGAGATGAAAAGTAGAGAAATACAACAGACGTAGGCTGGTCCTGTTAAAGAAAGATCTAATAATACAAATCTATTAATATCACCTTTTTGAAAGTTATCTAGCATTCAGTTACTAAAATTTGATTTTATGGTCTAGTGTGAACAGTAGTTAGTGTGATTAACTGGGGAGCTGCCTTCAAAAGCCAGCCCAGGGAACTGAGACAGCCACCCTTCCTCCTTCATGCTCTTGTTCCTGGGGAGAGGTGATAACTCAATGTCAGAAGTGAAGGCAGACTAATGAGTATATTTGAAGAGACTGGAGGGAAGTCAGAGATAGAGTTATCTCTGGTAGCTGCAAAATGGAAGATTTGAAATACCTTTTTTTCCTAAAAACATTCTCAAGCAACAGAAATCACCTGCAGAGTGTCAGTTTGTCCCCGAAGCCTTGAGAATTTCTGGTCTTTTTACTGAATACCTTAGATAGATGTGACTGAAAATGTGCCCACGGGGAAGGGTAGCATCACTTGTCTTAGGAGGAAACATGGTGCTTCTGGATTACAGTTGCATTTCCAGTCCCAGTAAGCCATAAACTTGATCTTTTGCTTGGGTTTATGTGGTTGTATGTATTAAAATTAATAAATTAAACATTCAAATGGCACAAAATGCAGCAATCCAGTTGCACCATGGGTTACTGTGAAGCCATGCTTCGTTCTGCATGGGGTCTTCTCTTTCGTGTAGTTCAAGATCCCTCTCCTGTTCAGAGCCCTTCTGGGAGGACAACTGTAATTGCTGCAGGACCTTTTCTCCTTCACTGACTGTACCTACCTGACAGCAGCAAAATGCTTAATGATGATCAGAGCACAGGTGGGGATGGCCATCAGGTTATGAATGGAAGCTGGAGTAAGTGCACTTGCTCCTACCAGAATTGGAAGTGGTCAGAGGCTGCACTTTGTATAATATCCACCTAGGGGTTGGCATACCCCAGGCAGCTTTCCCTTGCTAAGTTCATGATCAATTCCTTGAAAAACTGTTGATAAACTCCAGTTTAAAAATATCTTTTATAGAAATCAAACTACTTTCCCTGCACAATACTGAAGAAAGGAAGGAAGAGAGAAATTGTTGTTTCATAAGACCTTGGTGACAGGTCAAGAGATGAATTGTTCTGAGGGCATTTTGGAGGCCAGCTAAAGCAATGAAGTATTTCACCCTGGGACTTTATCGCTTCAATTTTAAGTGCAGTGTCTCGTAACTGGAATTACCTATCTAGTCCTTTCTCAGGGAAAAATGTGGATTTGAACTCTGAATGTGGCTCTGTAGGATGCTTTATTATTTGAACAGTTTGGTTTCGTGTTTATTTGGCTTTTGTGCCACTGCTGGTACCACCATTTTTTTCTTTATATCCACCAGCTGATAAAGAAAAGAAAAAAAAGAACCACCACGTTCTGTTTACTACATAGCTAATATGAGTGCTTCTGTTTCTATATAATCTTACTGAATTTAGACCGTAATGTCAAAGGCTATCTTTAGCAAAATCCTGTGCCTGGAACTAGATAAAAGCAGCTGTTACATTTAAGATTAGCACATAAAATGTCATTAAATTAATGGTACAGGTTCACAGAGTTGCATTGTAAGTGCTAATCATACTGTCCTGTGGGTAGGTTGACTGCTGTGTCTTACTCCATGGTATTTCATGGCCTTGGACAGTTTGCTCAAGTTAATTGTTTAGAAGACTGGAGGTGGTACAAATAGGAGTGCAGATATGGGCAGTGTGTCACGCCTGCCAAAAATCTGAGTACTGAACCCACCAGCTAAATTAAAATTTCCTTCTCCATCCTTGATCTTTTGTCAGGTGTAAAACATTTCACTTTGTGGAGTGCTGTTCAAAGTACTGATTTGAATTGGAAGGGGAAGAAAAAATTGGAATGAAGTAGGGCTATTATAAGTCGTATGGGGATCTAGGAAACTGCCAGGGTGGGGTGGGTTTTTTGCAAACTAAACTAGCAGTATAAAGAAATGGGATTGGCTAAAATTATTAACTATAGCTGTAATTAAAGGTCTGGATGGCTTTTTTTTTCTGTTCATTTAGCTGAAGAATCAGTCAAATCCATACCTATGCTGCTGTGAATGTGAACTACCCTACCGTTTATCAATTCACAGATTAGTTGGTTTTTTTAGTACGCTAGAAAAGACTAATATTCTGTGAAAATGAAGATGAATTGCAAAGAATCCATACATCTTTGGGGAAATCTAAATGTTACTGTAAATTTGGGCAAAAATATGAAATTAAGAAAATAAAGTTTTTCTAAATGAAGTGTTTCTAAGTACTGATATCCGTGCCTCTGTGTGTGGATTGCAACGTCTTTTAATTCAGGACTTCAGTGCACTTCAACACATCTATTTGAAAGTCTGTATGAACACACAGCAAGCAATATCTTCCAAAGAAGGGATGGTAGCCTACAAATTTGGGAATTTCAAACTAATATTTATCTTTCTATCAAAATGCTGGATGATCTTCCATGGCCTTTCTGTATCAAACTGCTATTATTCTGAGATGGATGTTGTGTTGTCTCGTCATTTTCTGTGTTAGGAATGTTTATTTTTGTGAGTTTTATGAGAAGAAATGGTACAGAATTATTTCTGAAGTCAACTGAAATAATGAATGGACAACTTTCAGTATCCTTTTGGGGATTCTTTCATGGAACTTGCTAGACTTGCAGTCAGCCAGTGGAAATTCATTACACTGGTGACCTGGTTAGCCATAGGTTCATTTAGGAACTCAGTATTGAGTTCTGGGCTCTATAAAGGTGGTCAGAAATGACGGTGTGTGTTTTGTGATGGATTTTTACATATTTTTTTTATTATTACATTGAGAAATCACAGTGTGATATAGCACTGCAGGAAACCTTATTCATGGTGAGTACAGCTTGATTTTTTGCAACGCACTTAGCAAAGCAATAATAACAACATGTGCTGGAATTTCTGCAAAACCTGGACATGTAATTCCCCCTCAGGAAAGCAACCCAACCCATGTTGAAATTTAAAGAATCCTACTGATTTTAAACTCCACTGCTTTTCATTGGGCTTTACTATGCAAAAATGATCCCTTAAATTGACATACATTTTAGAGCAGGGGCTTAACAAAAATTATGGCTTTAACTATTGATATAATAGCTCATCTGACTGAACAGAGAGATTATCCTGGCAACGTCAATGGGTGTAATAATCTTTTTGTGTTTAACTTGTTTTAAGCTCTGATTCACTTTGAATAAATCTGTTACAAAAGGGTGATGGGAACGTCTGATTCTTTAGCACCATTTTAATGGAAAGAACATAAGGTTACATACTGTTCACATGAAAAGTTACATGCATATGGATCTTACATGAAGCTAAGGAATGGACATTGTTTGATCTCTTAGTCATTTTATTCAGCTTTTAATTAGTTTTTACTTGCAAGTCTCAATACATTTCTATTTTATACTGGGAGTGATGGGAACAATCCTGAGGCTAATGTAATCCCTAAAAAAAAATTACATTACAAATGAAGAAATGCTCAGAATACTGGTAGCTAAATCAATAGTTTCTGTGGCAAGGCTTTATCTTCCCTTTCTTTTGTCTTCAGGTTGTCATTGATGCCTCTACATTTTTATTCCATCCACGTAATGCTGAGTGTACCACTGCCACTGTTACCTGTGCTCCTCTGCTAAGCAGAGCACTAAAGAAATATCTGAGCCAAGAATTCTTGCCTCTTTGAAAAAGAATTTAAAATCTTATTCCCTGGAGCCCATACCCCTTTTCAGTTATTCCTCACTTTGAGATTTCTGTCAGGGTTTTGTGACTGACAGAAAACACATCAACTCTCCCTTTCTGCCCTACTCTCACACGTCTGATGGACTTCATCCATTAGCCTGAGAGCAGGGAGGCTGCTGGGGGGGGGAGCAGTGCCTACAGTGGCTGAGTGTTCATTCCTGCTGTTGTGCCCATGTGTTGATGTCTTTTGTCAAATCACTCTTTCCAGTGCTTTTAAATTTGGATTTTTGCCATTAGGAGGCAAATTTGGCAAATTTTGAAAGGTGAAGACTTTCAGCTTCTACTTAATTTCAGATCAGGACAATTAATTCTGCTATGCCAAGATGTCGCCGATGGATATGGCCTTATGTATTTAACAAAGGAAATACAGCTTCTTATAGGAGCTTGGGAGGGAATTGAGGGAGAATTGAGAAGTGGGATTGGTCTCTTCCCACTCATTCTGCCACACTGTTTGCCTCCCCTCCCTTCCCCCCTTTTTCCTTTCTCTTCCCCTTCCCTTCCTTTCCAACACAATTTGTTTTGTTTGCCTCTCCTCTACCTTTTCCTCATCTTGCACATGGCATCCTGTGCATTGGATGCCCTTACTACCTGCTATGCATTTTTCCAGGCCTCATCTTCCTTTTAGCTCTTTCTTTGTATGTAGAATTGTGCTACTGCAGCTTTGTTGCAGCCCTCCCTTGCCTGCAGGCTGAGACTGCAAGAGTACGAGGTGCAGGCGCTGCTTGATTGTGGCTGTTTGGTGAGAAGGAGCAGCCTTTTTAGGATAAATCCTGAGCCACTATGGGTGCAGATAGCCTAGGGTCTCTACCACCAGCTCAGCTGCCCTACAGCTCCCCAGGAATGATTCTGCTGGGGTTTATACTTTGCATGGAAATGTCAGGTGATCAGCAACCTTGAAAACTCATAGACATTGCAGACAGTGAACTTATTATTTATTTCCTTAAGACAAGAAAATAGGAATGGTAATGGAATTTTTGTGGAGTGTAGGAGACAAGGGAATTGTTAGTGAGATGTTTTATAAGCCTCACAAAAGAAATTTAGGCAAGTCCTATATTATGGTTATTGAAAGACAATTTTTTTTCTGCTGAAAAACTTCTTTTGGAATATAATTTTCAGGGTTATTTTTAGAACTGACTGATGGAGCCTGGGTGTTTTAACATAAACCTGCCTAAGCCTTTAACTTTCAGTGAGTGGTCTTCTCTCCTACCAAGCAAGATTTTTGAACCAAACAGGTTGTATTTAGTTATTGATGGATTGATTGTAAACTGTGCTAGGGCTTCTCTGGGTCCCCAGGAGGCTCTTTCTCTATTCTGTGCCTGTGCCACGTGTTCATCGCTGACTCCCACCATCGACCCTTGCTTTCTTCTTTCATGCACTGCACCCTGCCCCGATGATGTTTCCTGCTCTATATGTACTCTCCTGCACCAGAAGCAATGCTCCTGTCCAACCAAGGGCAGCACCTCCTTTCACAAGGCGTACATGGTAGGCTGGAACCACAGCATGGCAGCTGCCTCTCA
This sequence comes from Centrocercus urophasianus, assembly GCF_019232065.1. Lineage (NCBI taxonomy): Eukaryota > Metazoa > Chordata > Aves > Galliformes > Phasianidae > Centrocercus > Centrocercus urophasianus. The sequence goes on along the minus strand of NW_024884697.1, from coordinate 32,736,220 downwards.
CAGCCATCAGAAGAGTTGATAATACTTGCTCTTAACAGTCCTTGTCCTATCTCCTCTTATGAAATGTTTTTGGAAATATTGACATTTCTGTCCAACCAAAAGCACTGCACATCTTCCAGGTGTCATCAGACCTGGAGGCCAGATGTGCTTGCTGTGGGGCACAAAAGCTGTGGGCTCTCAGGGTAGCCCTGGACAGCTGGCTGTGCCTATCGGTCCTAATGGCTTCATTCTTCTCTGTTTTAGATAATTAGTGGCATTGCACACGTTGATGGATGCTTTCAATAATTAGATTGTCCTAAATGGTCTTTTTTCTTCAGAACTTTCCAAGAGATGCTGCACCTGATCTTCCAGGGCTTGATTGACAGCAGATTAAAAGCCACTGTTAGCTAGCAATTTCTGTGGATCTCAGTGACTTGCTTTGCTGTTCTTGTGGTCTTCATGAGTGGGCTCAAACCTTTCACACTGCTTGTTTCATGCAATACAGAAATCATAGCTTAGAATCTTTGGGACTTTTAAAAAAATACTGGTAATTTTTAAAAATACTTTAAAGGTCAAGCTGTTACTGTCATCTGTCAGATGTCTTTCTTGCCCTGCTTATTTGTGTTTCCTCATTGATCTGGGCATTTAATTTCCAGCTGTGGAAGCAGTTGTATCATCTGGTTGATAAGAGTGGTGATACTGCTATACAGATGCATCCTTACAGGGTCAATGAGACATTACTGCTCTGAATCTCCAAGCTGCAGCAAGAAGCTGAAAACAACTTGCTCTATTCTTGCTTAGAAATTGTAGTTGTGATATTTTCTGTCATTTCTTGCCTTGAATGTTTCTTTCTTCCTTCCCAATGGCAGTTGACGTGAATTTGTGCTGTATTCTGCACCTGCTTCTCTTTTTAGAGATTTTAGATAATGAAGAATGTATCACATTTGTGAAATAGCAGTGTGGCCTTTTGGCTTATCTTTTTTGGGGGGGGGAATACAGATGTGTTTCACTGCCTACATGGTGTTTACAAATATTAATACATTTAGTACTTGCTTGGGTCTGAAGTCTCATACACCATGTCCTAGTAATTGCCTGTATTCCAATCCAGTTTCTAAAATCAGCTTGAATTCCCTCAATCCTTCATCATAATGACCTGGACAGGGCATAGACAGTCTGAGATGGAGTGATCTAGACTCTGGCAATCATCCCATTGTTGGTCTGCCAAAACGGAGGCTTATTTGACCTTCAGAAAGTGGCAGATCCCATCAGTTTGTTTGAGCATCTGCCTCAAATAGCGTGTTTCTCTACAGTCCTTTATCTGATGTTGTCCTGCTTGTTTGAGCTATTTTTGATGTGTAAGGTTTCCTGTTATTTTTAATTGGTTTCTTCTCTCCGTTTTGATATTATTTTACAAATAGAATTGCTGATGACTAAACTTAGTCAAAGCTACTACAAAATCATTAAAATTAAACACATGTGTACACCCCTTTGCACACCCACACAATGTTATGGTGGATCTGAAAGTGCTAGCAATCCACTGGTGGTATAGAAAAAGATTTAGGAAGTACCACAGTGTTACCTTAGTGTTTGAGCAGATGAAGAACAAGAAAGTTAAATCCATGCCCTTTATTTCTCTGCACTTGTGGCACGCATAGGTTGATGCTGCCTTCATTTCTAAGAGCCAAAACCAGAGGGAATGTATAGCTGTGAATTCCTAAAGGAGAAACAGTGTTGGTTAAACAGTTTGGAAGATTGGTGCATAGAAAGATTAAAAATTACTTGCCTGACTTCTTGAAGGTTATGGGAGTTTAATTTTTGATGAATATCACATATCCATATGTATCTGTTTCTCGATTGCTGTGTTTTCTGTAGAATTACAGAAAGCTCAAGCAAGAACTGAGGTTTTTTTACGTGCAGGCAAAGTATGAGCAAGCAATTCCAATAATTACCATTTTCCAGAATTTGAAGAATACAGCAAACAATCATCTGAGTGCCCCAAATAGGTTTTACCATTTAATAGGGTTCAGGAGACGCTGACAAATACGTGCTATCTGACAGGTTAAAAGACTTGTCTTCAGGAACTGAGTGCGTGGATAGAGCACAGAAGGTGACTGAGGCTTAATGTGAGCTTTGTGCAAAACAAATGTGCATATATATATTGATTTGTCAAGCTGACATCCCTTTTGTTAGTCTGCTTTGTTCCCACTCCTAAAAGTACACAGCACTTTATTTCAAAAGACTTTTCCTACTCTGTGTTCAGACTTGTCACAGTTTCCAAAACCAGCAGAGTTTTGCTGATGACTAAACTTAGTCAAAGCTACTACAAAATCATTGTAGAAATCGAGAATAAACTCTTCCAGGGCAGGAGGCTGAAAGCTGATTATTTCACAGAAGTAGAAAGATGGTGACAGATTTATAGCCTGGCTCCTAAAAGAAGTGCATTGTGGAAGATCAGATTTCCACAAAACCCAAGCAACGCCAGTTTGGACTAAAATGTGCCATTTGAACTGCAAATAAAGTGGGGGCAATCCCAGTAGCATGCCAGTATGAATATGTTGGTAGTGGTGTCATGTTTATAATGGCAGTGTTAGAATTATTTAATGTATCAAATTTTATTCTTCACCAAATGGATATTTCAGTGTAAAATCACTGTGTGCACCAACGCTTCTGTGACGAGAGCAGTCAATCTTTGTGGTGTTCCATCCCCAGTAAGAATTGGTAGGATCCTGGCCAGCAGCAGTCAGTGCACTAATCTGTGTGATCTCTGGGAGAATAAGCAGTACTTGAGAGTGGTTTATATGAGGTCTTCTGAAGAGGAGAAGAGTGTAATTGGGAGTAATAGAATGGCAGTTAAACCAAGGGAAGAAAATTGTAGACTGACAGAGGGAAATATTTTCCAGCTGTGAGAGCTGATAGATCCTGTGGAGCAGTCAGGAAAAGAAAGTAATGGAGATCTCATCACTAGAGATATTTACAGTCACAAGTAGGCTGAAAAACATATGATAGAATTTACTGCTAATAACATTAGTACAGCCCTGGAAAGAAAGCAAGGTAAGTAACCTCATGAAAAGAAATTACCGTTTCTAACTTGTCTGTGAATATCATGCTGTTCTTTGAACACAGTGTTGTGACTTTGCTCATTCCTATTTTTTGAGAAGCAAACTAAATTCCCTTTCTGTCTGAAGTGTAATGTATTTCACTTACTTTTTATGCAACTCGAGTGACAGTCTCTGCTGTCTCAGCTATTACTTGTGTCATTGCCTTCCCCTTTAAACAGACACAACTAGCTTCTGCATCCACAGTGTAGAAGGTCCTTGCTGATATCCTTGTTTCCCAGCCATCTCAGACCACTGCAGTGCTGGCAGCCTGCACAGCTATTTCTCTTCTGCTTTACACTGTGGTCTGCATGGGTAGAAGGTGGTAGGTATGTTTCCTGTGAGTACACCTAGAAGATTATTATCCATATATGTACTGATGCAAAGAAGGAATATAACATTTTATTTCCCTCAAGGGAAAAAAAGTCAGAAAGCTTCAAAAGGATCTAATAGCAGTTCCAAACATAACTTCTTTTTTTTAAGTTTCAAGCAGTCAGTTTGAAGGGAAGACCTCTGCCAAGACTAAGGAAGCACGGGGACAGCTGATGAACCAGAAAGTTACTGTTACATCTGCTGGCAGAGTGGTCATGTCATACAGGATATACACAGTTCAAATGACCAGTAAATATTTTTTTCTGGTTGAATTTATCCACAGATGTAATAGCAGATCATGCCACATGTCATCTTTGGTTAATATGCAGTGCTGCCTGCCAGGAAGCTGGTTGCCCCTTCTCTGTGAGAGGTATGGCAGCGGACAACTACAGCAGCCAGGAGCATGGTGTCTGAGCTGCAGGGCATTAGCACAGAGACACAAGGCATGGCCCTTTTCCCTGCAATCAGCATTTACTGGCTTCCCAGCGCAATAAAACCCTGTGTGCAAGGGTAGCTGAATCAAGGGCAGAGGCTAAAAGGTAGCATTAAGGTCACTGTTATGCTTCAAAAGTATATGTTCTTAAAAGTTTCCTGTGAGGTGTGTCCTTAATGCAGTCTGGTTTTCTGGCCTTTGGCCTTGGTCCAGGTCATACTCCTTTACCCAACCCCCTTCTCAAGGAGACCTGTGAGAATTTTTATCATCTATTTGGCATTGGTGCTTCTCTCTGAGATTTGGTGCAGATTTATAAGGGATGCTGATTTAGCATTTCTGAACAATGTAATTAAATTTATCACTAAATTAAACAAAGTAATCTAATATCTTAATAATCATGAAGAAAAGTTTTCAGATATGTTTTTCCAGAGAGTTGATATGTTTTGATCTGCTTCACACAATGCCAGCATGCGGTGAGATTTGATGCTCCCAACCGCACAAACAGAAAGGACCAGAAAACCTTTCTAGAGCCAAGATGCCACTCTCAGCGAACCATGAGATGTTCAGAACAGAAAGTGTAGCTTGAATATCTGGAAGCATTCCCTGTCAGCAAGATCTGCATCGCTTTGGATCTGCTCCTCTTAAATGGAACGGCTTACAGCCCCATCATGTAGCGTAAGAGTATCTACAAAAGTTATATGCACAGAAAAATCCTGAGCTGTCTCAGAGCTGAAGTAATTTCCTTATTTTCTTCAAGCCTTTAAAATTTTTCAACTTTTTCAGTTTCTATCAGCTCTGATTAAGCCACCCGCATTTCACCAATGTGTAATGACGATACAATTTCCATAAACAATAAACAGAAGCTCAAGACAATGAAAGAAACTTGCACTGAATCCTAAAATCACATAATGATTCAGTAATGATTGCTTAATGGCGTTCCATTTAGTCCCTGAACAAATACTTGGTGCTGTATAAACAAAAAGACATACTTGTCAGATTTGAAGTAGTTTGTGGTTGAGGTATTGTTTACATTGAATTCTTCATTTGACAATCCACTGAAGTGAATCTCACCATGTGCTAATATCTCTAGGGACACATTTTCAGCAGTACGCAGATATTGTGTGTTTTGGATGCCAGTTAGGAGACTGAGTATTTCCGCTCAGGTATCTAAGCACAGGCTTAGGAAATTAACTGCAGACAAGCAAACTTAGAGGATATTTAGATCATTTTTCAAGCCATCAAGCTTGATGAGGTGTTGTAAATATCTTGAGGAAATGGTTTCACAGTTATGCACAGTTACAGCGCCCTACTTCTGCTTCTAGATTAAAACTGAGCTGCTGCTATGATAAGTAATTGTATAATTCAGAAAACAGATAATTAGATTTACATAAAGTATAATAAAATTGAATAAATTTTCACTTCAGAGAGACAACACACTCATTCATTGGTTGCTATAACTGTTAAATTAAGTTTGTGGGAAAATGAAGGGATAGTCGTCTAAGTATAGGAAAGGAAATTACCAGAGCAGCAATAATAACTCATCCTTCTCATAATTCTGTGCTACTTACGGAATCACTTGAAACCCTATGTTTTCTTAATAAAGAGTGCTGGAGTGCACTGAGCAGAGAGTTTGATTAGAAAGGATTAAGATTAAATACATTCATATTTGTCCTACTTGGAGCCTAGTTTGTTAATGACTGTTACATACAGCTCGTAGGAAATTTTCAATATTTCTAATCATTACTTTGGAAAGTGGCATTGCCATTTGAAATATCCAGTCTCATTGGCAGTGACTGAAGCCATAGCTGTAAAAGGAACTTGAAAAATTGTTATTCCTCTGCACCAGTAGAAGCAATTAATGCTTTCTTTCATGGTTGGAGCTCCCGTAATAAGTATGCAAGGATTAGCATACGGGCAAAGAAGATTGTTGACATTTTGATGTTTCATGAAGCGTATGCATTCAAAATCCGTGCATTATACATGTACTGAAAGAACTTAGCTAATTTTCTCTCTTTTTGCAACTGTTAGTAGTCCATTCCACTTTGATGCAGCAGGAGCGACATCCTGGTAACCGTGAACATTCCAGGATGTTAATTTTTCTTTAGACTTTTGCATCAGGTAAAAGCACATCTTTTAGAATGTTCTTCATTTACAGGAAAAGACACATTCCAATATATTTTTTCTCAGTTGTTGTCAATAGCAGTTTCTAAGGATGACGTTACACCAAGCGAAAAGTATTTGTGCTAGATCTCCCATCAGAGCCAAAGGAAAATTCCAGTGCTCTCCCCTTTCTAGAAAATTTTGTTTGCTTTATCCTCTCAAGCGTGTTCAACTTAGAACAAAATTATACCTCAATTTGCTGTAAAACTCATCAGAGTTTTGGGACACTCAGTGACCTTTTGTGCTTGAAGTAGTATTATTCTTCATATAATTCAGCTGCCAGATATTGTCAGTTAATTTTTTCAAAGAATTTCGTATTGGTATTTATCTTCTAACTGTGATTGGAAGCCATGGGGCAATGTGAATAGTAGAACTTGTTGACTAAGTTCCAGCTTCCCTTATGATTTTTTTTTTTTCCTTCCCATTGCTGTAGATTTACCTGAAAATTTACATTTTCCAGAATTTTTAGCAGAACAGAAAAAATATATTTAAGCATTTTTGCCGGAAACAAAGAACTGAGATTGAAGAGATGAGCTTATGTGAGATCAAAGGTGTTCTTCGAATGATCCTGGTGACTTTGCTTTTTATACCTTTTTAGCGATTGGGCTACTGAGGGGATCTTGAGTTCAGATTTTCTCTTCTGCCTCATCCACTACAAGTCTCCAAATTGATTGTGGAAGAGTTTTTACGTTTACTTCATGTGACATACTTAAAATACTCATCAGAGAGAGAGAGAGATGGAATGATAGTGAAGCTGGGAACTTGGGTACTCATCTGTAAGTGTGAGACTGGGACTTGAGTCTTTATTCCAACATCTGAGTTTAGAAGAATGATTCTATGAATGCCTCTCAAATTTTAAACTTCTATCAACTACAGACATCAGTGGCTATGTGTTTATTTTTATCTGTGAAAGCTTCCAGCTGCAAAATGTGGGGATAGCAAAGAATGCTGCAACTCAGAATTTACCAGCTATCACAGGTATGATGCTAAGCCAGAAATAATGCTTTTAGAGAATGCTAGGCTTATACCATTTAAAGGTGGCATTTAGGTTATGTTTCAGATACCTAAAGTATGGGAACCTAAGATAATTTCTGCTGTACAAGCAGGGTTCATATATTATGTATTATATATTATATATATAATATTATATTATATATAATATATTATATATTATATATATATTGCTTTTAATGAAAAATATTATTCTTTATTCAGAAGTGGATATAGTAATTTCTTTATACGGAAGATTCAAGTGTGAATGTGGTATTGCAGATGTAGGAATGCCTGAAGCAGTACATGGGACACTGGTACTTTAATTTTTGATAAACTAATCTCAAGGATGTTCTCTCAGCCATAATCATCATCTTTACAACTTGGTATGTTGCCATCCTCTGGGTAGGTACGTGATTCTTTGCTAGTGTAGATCTCTGCTATCATAAGGAGTGCAAGCAACAACTCATGTAGGCAATCATACTTCTCCAGTACACTGAGCAAGCTGAAGGTGTAGTGTACTTTCTTGTCAAGTCTTGGGACTCACATTAATTGCAGATGCTTAAAAAAGGAACAATGAGGAGCATATATGCAGCATCTCACGTTTTACTTGCTTGAGTTCTGAAATCTGCTTATGAAACCCATGGTTAAACTCTAAAAACAGTTCTTCCTTGGCCGAAGTACAGCTTATCTCATAACATGACATAAATAAGAAAGTTGTTGAAAAATGAGAATTATGCAGCAGATGATGTGGGCATGTTTTTTGGGTACAGTTGTTACCGCCTGGATGTGCCTCCTCCAGTCCTCCAAGCAGTTGTGAGATCGGCACAGGGAGAGTGCTTGTAGCCTCTACCACAATTGTAAACAGCATTCTTGTGTCGATAGCTTTCACAGCCCTCTTGAGGGACACGCAAATGTTCCAGTGATCATAAACCTCCTGATACACTGAATGCCTGGACTTGGCTCATGAGGAAATATCTTTAGACTTTCCTTGTTCCCTCTTATGTGTCCCCAGTTAATATCGTTCAAGGGATATTAAACTGAATATAGCAAATATCTAAAGATTACAAATGGTCGTTTTACTAGCGCAGCCCCAAGCACTTATACATTGGACAATGCACACATATATCATCTTTATAGGATTACATTACTGTGGGTTTGCTACAGTGTATAGATTCCTTAGTCTTAGATAGAGGTCCCCCTGTGCAGTAGGAGCAATGCAGAATGGTATAAAGAGGTCACGGCATGGTCCCTAACTTGAAGAATGAATCATTCAATTATGAGGAGAGGTGCCAGCTGGTTAAAAACAGGCAGGAAAGCGCAAAGAGTTGTTTATCTGCCTCACAGGCAGTAGGTAAAAGCAGTAAGCCTATAGAAGTAACTGCAAGCAATGGAACTGCTTATCTATTCACCTGATCGTTATCTTTACAGTCTTTAATTAGAAGAACTGTGTGTGGAGCTTTGGAAAGATAATATAATATGTTAGCCACTGTTACTTGTAGTTGGAGCTGTTGCATTCATGAGGATGAGCATAAAGAGAAACCAGGGTGAAGATTTCACTTTTCTGGTTCAGGATCTCAGTAACTGGAAGGCATTGCAGCAGGAACTGGGGGAATCAGCACAGCAGGCAACTTGTTCACTATTGTACATTTACAACTACAGAAAATACACGAACTAGGAATTGTAGGGGAAAATGAGCTCACCTGATAGCAGGGTGAGAAGGTTTGTTTTCCTGCAGTCACTAGGCAAAGAGATCTGCTGGCATAGCAGTCTTCTTGATATGACTGACTGACTACTAGGAATTGGTTACTCTGGCCTGTTTAATTCCTTAGGCAAAAGAAATGGGGAGAAAAAAAGTGAGTGGTGTAACTAATGCAGTTCCAAGACTGTATCCACATAGTTATGCTGTTTGCAAGATTGAAAGCACAGACCCCGGCTGTGCAATTCCTGTAGGAGCGGGCAGACATGGAGAGTTTTCCATGTGCTGGCCCCAGCCAGGGCTTTGGCATCCAGCAGAAAGGCTGCTCAGCCTGAAGGTTTGTCACAGACTGTAGCCCTCTCCCCACTGGTGATCAGGTTATTTTAGTACTAGGGGTGTAGCTAGCTGAGATTTATGCTTTTGAATGTATCCTATTTCCTCCTCGCTTTGTATAGGTGGCTTCTTACATGTATCTCACCTTTACCTAATTCCAAGTTGCTGTTCTCCTTTGCTTTTTTAGTGTGTTGGCTTACTGGGTTGAGTTTCTTCTCCAGGGAGTCCGTGCTGTAGAGGGTGAAGCTGGAATTACAAAGCACTCGAAGAAATCCCTCTAAGCAGTGATACCAGGAGACATTTTTGCATGTTTGCAAAAATCCTCCCTGCCAAAGACTGTTCCCTCCACAGATGGGGCATAAATTATGATTTGATTTGTAAATTCTTGTTGCCATACAAACAACTTTGCTAATGCAGACTAACAGATTTCTTCCTTTCCTGACAGCGTGATGGTGTCTGGCATTTCAGGGCTACCAAAGCTTTGTTGTCTCTTTACTATATTCTGTTCTTTACGATGGTATCTACTTCTGCATCTGTATTCATATTACTCTTCTGCCTCAAATAATGGTGCTGCTTTTGTTCCTTCTTCAGGTGGTTATATTTGTTTTCCTTTGTTCCTGCGAGTTCTGTACAGTGATTTCCCATTATTTGACAGTGTGATTTTACTCTTAGATGGGCATTGAAAGATGATTCTTTCCTGTCTTGGGGAATTCCAGAAAATGAAACTTCCCCATCCACCAGTGAGGCAATGACTCATTTATGCTCTATAATAATTGGACATATTTTGTGTTAATGGGGTTCAAAAGTTTATGAAGCAATCTTTTATGCCTCTTTGTTTGCTGTGAAAATCTATAGACAGGTTAAAAAATGTAACATAATTACATCCCTACAGTATCTAACAGCACATAAACCACAGGAATACCTGACAAGTTTTCAATGCTAAACCTAAATGCTAGTGGCCTCAAACAAAGTCTCAGCTATCTTTTGTACCTGCCAGTGCAAAATACTAGACTTTTGTGCCTGCTCCCTTGCAAGTAATTTGAATGCACACTCATCTGCCCTCCCTGGTGCCATTAACCAGAAAGATTTGCAGGCTTGTCCTTTTTTGTGAACTCGGGACAACCGCGTATACTCGCAGTGTAGTACAATTTGGGGAAAATTCTATTCCAGCAAAAGATTGCAGCTGATTTATTCATTTGCTTCTGACAAAGATTCAGTGAAAAAGGTCTAGTTGTGGATGTGCATCTCTCCTTTCTACCCTCTCTCCAATCTGACAAAAATAATGCAAATGTACAAAGTCTGACTAGGAGAAAGCTGTTTGTTCCATGAGCTGATAGATTTTTCACAAGGAGGGCACACATGCAAATAGGGCCCAAAAATCATCACCATCCATCAGTTACTGAGAAATTAGATTATGTTTCCTGCCCCTTTTTTGAACAGAAAAATGCATGTCTTACAATATCTGCTGTCACGTTCAGAGCTTGTGAATGAATAATAATACATGTGACATCTCAGTCGTGTTATTGATGATCTCAATTTTTGGTATTGATAGGAGCTAGTAACACTATTTGGAGACCCTAGCTTGAGTTTTAGCTCAGCTGTGCCTCTTCTGTGGCAAAAAAGAGATGATCCTGCTTCCTTTAGAAGCTCTTGTTCGCTTCTTTCATTTTTTCTTTCTCTTTCTAACTTCCATAAGGATATATATATACTGCATATGTTACAGTATTAGATTTTCCATTTAGATGTCTGCCTTTTTCTTAACTTGTGTGCTGTGTCTGTGCTAATATTCTTTCATTCTTCTATACATCAGGTAGCTGACAGCTTTATTTTCTTCAAGCTTGTATTAACATGCAGTATAGCCAAGCCTGTTAGCTCTCTCCTTGTAACAATATAATCCCAAAGCAATGGCAGTTCATTTTTTGTAGAAAAGACAATGATACGTCTCTTGAGATATTTCACCAGTATATGATCTTCATTGCTTGCTGCATTTATGTCAACGTATGTGGCCTTGCAAAAATGTTTTGCCTTTAAAATAAAACAAAAACCTCATTCAGCTTTCTTGTTACTATATCCACATTCGTGCACATGCTGTAAACTGATTGGTCCATGAAGGAAAAATAAGTAAATAGAAGGATGTGATAGTGCTTTAAAGTGTTTGAGTGCTTGATTAAAGCACAAGCAAGACAGAGCCTAATTTCTTGCGATTCCTTTCCTTTGGCTGAAGTAATAAAATCTACGCTACTGTTTCTTCTCTTGAATGCGCATTTCTTTACCAAGCTTATAGCTTGTCATTTTTAAAGCTACTATGTGACTATGTCACCCTGCTCCCAGGAGGGATGCACAAGTGTCTCACTTCTGTCTGTAATAGACAGCTTGGCCCACCAACAGCATCCTCTGATGCCTCCATGTTGACCATTTGGTGAACAGAGCCTCCCTGCTTAAACACGGGCAGCCGCAGTGCTGTACTTCAGTGTAAGTGTGCTTGGCCTATTGGGCAGCTGCTTTCTGATGTTCTCTCCAATCAGTTGTTAACTATGGAAAATGAAGAGTCCTGTGGCAGATCCCAAAAGAAAAGGAGAGCATCTCTACAGTCACAATATCCAAAAGGTTCTGGAAATACTTCTGAATAGGGAAGGTCCCTCTCTCACTGGAGTCTTTGACACATGAAGCTACTTAACGTGAGGAAAATGAAAGTTTCTACATTTACTTCAAAACTGAAAAGGGCTTTGTATACTTTGTATATCTAGCCTGTCATCAACAAACCATTATCTCTGATCTGAGCTTTACCTCATCCTTTTCAGCTCTGTTATTCAGAGCCATTATCTTTTAGGCTAGACATGGCTTTGAGCATTGAGTCCGAATTCAGAAATATCCATCCTCATCTAGCTCTTGTTATCTGCATTGTTAGTTCACAGTAATTAGATTAAAAAGAATTCTGTTGTTTTTAACACTGTATTTATCAGTAACTGCAACTTTGCTTGTTTCTGTTTAGATGAGAGTCCTTACACAAAGTCTGCAAACCAGACAAGGACACCTGATGGAGCACTGTCTGTGAGGAGACAGAGTATTCCAGGTAAGACTTGCTTTGCTTTTTATAACATGTGATTTGTGAACAGCAAGATAATACTAATCAAAATTAAACTCGTTATAAAAAGCAAATGAAGTGTATGTGCCAACAGGTAATTTGTAAGGAAGATTCCACTGGAACTGCAAGGAGTTTACAGTTAGATTCCCTGGGGCTTTAGTATGAGGAACGTCTCTGCATCTGCCTTTTGCAGCAGATTTCACATGTTGATCACAACAGCCCTTTCATCAAAGGCCCTGAGAAATCTGTTCTTTTATTTGTCTTCAATGGTATAGGGAGCTTGGCTCACACTTCCAATCCTGAATGCTGTCAGAAGTCACATCTGTGTGTGGTTTTCTGCCATACATACATCATCCTTGTGGATTCTGTCATCCAGTCACACAGAGCTGAACCCAGCTGATCAATGGAATATTCAAACCTCTGTGTCTTATAATTACTTCTAATGAATCTGCACAATATGCCCATGAACAGCAATATTATATATACTGTGCAGCAATGTAAGGGAGTTTTCACCTCAAGTAAAATTTAGGGATCAGCTAATGAGAACAAATGAACACTGACAAAGGTTGTGCACAGGCGGAATAACTGATGTTGCCATTCTCACCTCAAGAGCAGTAACCTCTGAATGGAAGGGAAGATGTATGGCAACAGAAATCAGAAACTAAGGTCATGTCGCCCACCTTCTAATGAATAATCATCATATTCTGTGCACTCTGTGGCCTTATTATTGAACAAAGTCACACATCCTTCTCAGAGGTTATAGATACAAGGGATGGCGCTCAGACTTCTATCATTGCCAGTCTCAGATCTCATCACAGTAACTGAATTGTTTATGAAGGGCCAAAGTACAGATTGTGTGGATGCCCTATGTGCAAATGTATATATGTGTACGTGAGTGAGAGAGTTAGAGAGTTTTGATGATGTACTATTGCTCAAAATTAATATTTTTGACTGCATAAAATATCCTTGTGATTTAAAGATTGCTATTTTCACAGTCGAATCATGAAAATCAAAATTGTTGTGAGAAAAATCTACGACAGTGTTCAGTGTGCATTCATTGTTATGAGGATTATATAAACACCAACCAGATTTCTGTATTCAAGTCAGTACTAACGAAGGTTCATTGTTGTTCAGTGAATTAAACTGTCTATATGGATACCTCTTCAGATAATTCTGTAGATCACGTCACTAATATTTAGCATACTAAATCTCTTCATTAAAGAAAATAACAATCTTGTTAATTTTTTCACCTTGAACATAATAGTTGACATTTATGGTATGGTTACTGTATTTATAGATAGTTTGTGCTGTGGTCTGAATATAAACTGAAGTTCATGGTTTTAGATAACAGAGAACTGAAGATTTTCAGTCATATTCTTTGAAGAAAAGGTTTGATAAAAGTTGAATGGGTTGAATTTACTTTAGGCCATTTGATAAGAGTAGGAATGTCTAATGCTCCATAGTCATTGTGACCATTTATTTTGGGTTCTTAAAAAACTAACTGTACATTCTGGAATTTTAGTGTATATGTGTATAAAAGAAGGCTCCAAGGAAACCTTATAGCGGCCTTATAGTACCTGAAGGGGGCCTGCAGGAAAGCCAGGAGGGGACTTTTTACAAGAGCAGGTAGCAACAGGATGAGGGGAAATTGTTTTAATTTGGAAGAGGGTAGATTTAGACTAGATATTAGGAAGAAATTCTTTACTGTGAGGATGGTGAGACACTGGAACAGGTTGCCCAGAGACGTTGTGGATGCTCTCTCCCTGAAAGCACTTGAGGCCAGGCTGGATTGGGCTGTGAGCAACCTGGTCTAGTGGGAGGTGTCCCTGCCTGTAGCAGGGAGTAAGAGCTAGGAGGATCTTAAAGGACTCTTCCAACCCAAACCATTCTGTGATTCTGTGTGTGCTGTGTGTGAGTCAGAGTTACGTCAGAGTGTCAGCACTGACAAGCATTTGGTGAGGTACACTGTTTGTCGTTTTGTGTGTTCTTCTGTGCGTTCACTTTTCAGTAGTGTGAAGACATTTGTCTTCACACCTTGTTGCAACTCCCTGCCTTAGGAGCCCAAAGTATAAATGGCATTGAGGTGATGGAATAGTAAATAATAATAATAATAATAATAATAATAATGTTTTCATGTCTTGACAAGTAGCTGTTCTAGTGCAAGGAATATTGTGAATTTAGGTGCATGAATACCTTTATAAAACTAAGCAGTATTTTGTGAAGTAACCAACATTCAGGAGTTTTAACTGAAGTTTGTGGAAACATCCCCTGAACTTTTATATCCTTTCTGGCACTTAGAAAATTTGGCCTTCTAAATAGCATCTACTCTTACTTGTCTGTGGGCAGTCTATCCACACTGTTGGTTCTCTTGCCACAGATGCAGACACATCTCAGCAAAGTGTTTTGGTAGCAAGAGGACTATCAGTTGTGTTCCCTAGTAACACTAGGTTGAGACAGAATGTATTGCAGCTGCTTTTGGTTTTGCTTGGGGTCAGGATCTGACTTCTGACAGTATGTAGGTCAGCTCTAAACAACTTTGGGAAGGGAAGGTGCAATACAGTGACTCTGGTAAATTCTTCTAAACTTGGATGGAGAGATGTCAGCAGGAGTTAATGTCAGTAATCAAGAGGGCGTATGCTGTATGGAAAGCATTCGGTGCTATTTCCTCCAGACATATGCTTGATACAATATTACATTCCCAAGGCACTTATTTTCAAGCTTGAGGCCTGGCAGTACCTTTGACAGCATAGCTGTCCAAGCCACTTGATGCTCTGTCATTCCTGAGACGTGGACTGTACATGTCCCATCTTATTCCCAAGGAATGTTCTGGCCATTACAGCCAGGAGAAATCTTCTTTTTATTATTTCTCCTTTTTTTAAAGAAAGGTAAATGATCCTATCCTTTGCTTTCCACAGGTTTAGTCTGTGAAAAGATGCATGTAAATACATATTTCTAGGATCCATGATCTAAATCTTCCAGTGTAACACAAGACTGTGACATCTCCCTGTGCCTGTTGAAGGTTCCTTCTTGTAACATGCATATTCACTTAAGGGGATTCCTTTCTTTGTTCCTCTCTTTGACCAGATATGAAAAAAAAAAAAGACCTTTCATCACTGTGGGGTGTGAAACTGCTGTATCAACTGTAAACCCCAGTATGTTGTTTTTATCCTTTCCCATTTAACTGTAATGAAAGCGCAGTGTTGATGAGCAAAGACCAAATGCACAAAGAAGTACTGTAATTCTGTAGAGGTTACATGAATCTCAGACTTGGTTTATTTTACAGGAAAAAAAAGGTTGAAATAATCATTTTATAATTAAAGTCAAATGAGCACAAACTGTAAAATCAGTGCACTGAGTTTAATTCCTTTCATCCCCAGAAGCAGGGAATGGATTAAGCTTCTCTCTGGAGCAGAACTGGCTTACTTAAGATGCATAATACATTATTCATGTGATGAGGGTACATGTCATATTTATCATGTCTTCACATGGCACAAAATCAACAAGCAGCAGATCTGTTCAAAGGGATTTACGGAATTGATGAAATTATAGTTAATTTAAATTATGGGCATTCATATAATTGCAGTTTGAGGCCTGGACTTAATGTTGAAGATGTGTAGGTGTTGTAATTATATATAAATGATTGTTCAAAACGTTTTAGTTTTGCCAGCAGGATTTCTTAATTGTAAAAGAAAGGCTTAAGTTAGCATCAACATGACAAGCAGTCTTGTGCAAAATAAGAAACAAATGTATTTTTTTCTCTGAACCTTGAAATTTAGACTTAACTGGTGTGCATAGGGTTGTCTGAAAGTTCCCATTTATTTCCGTGGAAACTACAATGATACAAAGAGCGTGATAACACTATTTGATAGAGCAAATTCTCAGGCACAAAACACTGTTTTTCAGTGTTCTCATCATCATTAATTTCAAAGCAGCCCTCATATAATGAACCCCTGTTGTTACTCTGCCCATATAGTAGACTACAGAGGCAGTGGGGCTGCATGCTGTAGCTCACCCAGGAAGCTATCATTGCCAAACTGGTGTTAGACACATAAATGCAATGAATGTGTCTCTAAGCTCATGGGTGAGACCCTTCCCTCAACATCACAGATGCAGTTGGAAGCATCTGCCATTTGAAGCTGAAGTATCTAGTGCTCTCATTGGCTGATCTCTAGGTTTAGATGGCTGAGGTTCCCATGGGTTTCTAGGCTACCACTGGTACGCCTGAGAGCAAATGTGTGCGTGGCACAGAGCAAGTTCGGGATCAATAGCACTTGAGTCAAAGATGTTTTTTCTGTGGTTGCCTACCCCTGTGAGAGCTTTATGGGGAGCAGCAAATACTCCAGCAGCAGTGACACAGTGTCAAAACCTGATGACGCTGTGAAGGAGACATTTTGAAACGTAAGCTAAAGATGAGCCTTAGCTGGGTGCTGAATGCAGGCAGGCCAGGAGAGAGCTGTTCCCACGCTTTCCAGACTGAAATCCAATGCCTTCTTATCTGTTGAAACAACATGGAGAAATCTGTCGACACTAATGCCGTGTAAATTGCTTGCTTAATTTATTTGTCTGTTTTCAATTCACTTGCTGAAACCTAGAGCAGAATCACACAGGCATGAAAATAATTATGTGTTAGAAAAAAGGACACTGCAGATTTGAGGCTGATTAAAATATTTTGTTTAACCTAAAGCAAGAGGGATTTTTGGTTTTAGCTCAATTCTGAAAGCACTTTTTATTGATTTTATTGATTCTATAGAATTTTTATTAGGGAAAAAAAAAAAAAGAGCTGAAGTGTTCTGACTTCTCTGTGTTTTATTTCTGGCTGAAATTATGAGAAGTTTCAGTTAAATTTTCCGAATAGTTTTGTTTGGGTCAGAAGAGTATTTTTAAGGGAAGAGCTTATTTTTGCCCCATCTATTTGACACAAAATAGAAAAAAAAAATTCTTACTTCTTGCATCGATTGATGCAGACCTCTGCACTATGGAAGAGTTCCAAAGGTGTGGAGAGTTCAGGGGCTCAGAACGGCCTCAGTGCACGTTGTGCTCTGGGATGGCCATTGGAACTCGCAGTGAATCCAGAGTTAGGGCCTAGCTGGGAGAGCACACCTGGAGCTCTCACTCTCTGCACAAAATTCCTGTTCAGTGAATCTGCACCAAATAACGAGAAGACACAGTGGGAGTATTTCTCAAGCAGAGGAAGTTTCTGTTTTTCTGAGACAGAAGAGCAGCACAGCTGCCTGCCTCCTGCACTGCTTACATCCCCAGCCAGTGCTCCTTCATGTCTCAGCCCTAACCACACTGCCTTTGATCCCACAAAGCCCTCATGCTCCAGCTCAGCCAGCCTTGAGATCCCCGGAGCTGCTGAACCCACCCGCAGCTCGCCCAGCATCCTCCTACCCACAGCGATGTCTGATCTGCTGAACAGGCAGATTGCTTTTATAGCAAGAGTTCATGCCAACCCTGCAGGAAAGTCCAACTGGGTGTTATAAAGTATTCCACTGACGTTTTTTCCACCATGGGAGGCTGTGTTCCTCTCTGAGATACGATGATTATTATTAATCATTTGCATGTTTTGTACGCAGTTGCACAGTTGTATTAACGGCTCGGTTGTTAAAGTAGGTCACTCTACTCTGAAGGAAAATTGTCAAGACTTTGAAGCCTGAAATTAAACTGACCAGATTTTTCAGTTCCTTTGTACATACATGAGTAGTGCACCCTCTTGCCAGTGTACCTGATTCTTTGAAGCATGCTATAGTACAGCTTTCCTATTTTGGGGCTGTGTTTGATCTTAAAAACAGAACTCACCATCCAGCTCAAGGGGAAACACAGAATGGATGCGCAGCCTGAGAGCATCCACAGCTCCAGCTCTGCTATCACCATTATTATCAGTCTTGCAGCCTCATTTTTGAGGATTTTGGTGACAGAATATTAATATAAAAATGAAATGTTAACAAATTTAATTTTAGTGAATTGTGAACTACTGAGCTGGAATGGAGCACATGCAAGCAAAAAAATTATAAAATGCCTTGCAAGGATGATATTTACAGAGTTGCTATCAACAAAAAAAAAAAGAGAATTATTGTATGATGTAGCATCCTCTGTAATGGCTTAGGACACAAAATAATCCTAGGAGAAATAATGACATAATAAATTATTGTAGTAATAACAGTAATCAACACCCTGAGAATTTTCAGCCGCTGTGATGGTCAGATATACAATATGTGTTGTAGACGAAAGGAGGAACACAGTTTTCTTCTGTCCGTTGGCTCTGAACACTTTCAGATCCCATCATCTGTTCATAAAAACACAGAAGACTGCCCATGTTCCTCCTCCCTGACCCCCAGCCTGCTGTGCAGCAGAATGTTCACGTCGTGTCTCAGGCTATACCAAATGTGGCTCTCTTGAGGGGTTTGTCTGCTGCCCTCAACCCATCAGCTCAGATGTAGGTCAGCTGGAAACCAAAGAATTTGACAGACCTCAGGACTTTCCTTGGTATGGTTTTAGTTCTGTGGTAACACGCAGAAATACCAGCTTAACCCTGAAAATAAGAATACCTTGCTATAAGAAAAAAACATTAATTGTGTTAAATTATATGTAATTCCAGGATCCAGTGTAGGTTAGGTAGAGCCAGAACATGTGATCCCTTGCTTGAGCTGCTAATACAAAACTGCACTATCTGAATATAATGTGTGTGTGTGATATGTTACAATTTAAGTGAGAAAAAGGTCTGTACAGTGTAATGTAATAGCAGACTAGACATTGTGTATTATTTTTCTTTTACAAGATAATCCTAGAAATAATACAGAAATATGAAAAGTAATACAGGGAGATAGGAGGAAATGAAAAAGAAATCCATGTGGATTAAATAAAAAATTCAAACCTGTGATGTGATATGAGGATAAAAGTGTCATTAATGCCATTGTTCAGGACAGAAGACGGCTCTCAGGTTTTTCTGGCTGTAGCCCAGCTGTTGCAGTCTGAGCCAGTTGCACAGT
The DNA here is from genome assembly GCF_019232065.1 of Centrocercus urophasianus. NCBI lineage: Eukaryota > Metazoa > Chordata > Aves > Galliformes > Phasianidae > Centrocercus > Centrocercus urophasianus. The sequence continues at coordinate 32,717,085 of NW_024884697.1, read as the reverse complement.
GATCATCAACACAGGTGACGGACAGATGATCTGTCTCCATTGGCGGAGGTTTTTCTGCATGCAGACCCATCTTCAGAGTTCTGTTTTCCCCTGTGATTAGGATGGCATAGACAAGACAATGTATGTTCCAGATCAGCTGTTCTCATGCCTACATTTACCCCGTCCCATTCCTTCTGTAGGAGCCCTCCAGGCTCCAGTGCCAGGGAAGCCACGTGGAAGTGTGATGAAAGTGATCCTGTCTTCCTTCCAATGCGGTTCTGCTGACTTCAGTCGGTCTCTTGGAGAGGTTTGCTTTGGGACTGCCACCTTCTCCAGCAACACTGTGTAACCCCCATCACCTTCCTCAGCCTCATCACAACCGGTCTTGCCTTTCACTTCAGATTTTGTAAGCACTCAGGTTTCACAGATGCAGCCTTATCTGCCTAATCCTTTGTTCCTTACCAGAATGTTAAGTAGTTTTCTGGCTAACTGGTTTTGTAGATAAAAAGCATATTTTGCCTGGGGAAATCACCACAAAATCATCCCCTTCCTTTTTTGTAGTTCTCATTGTAGAAAAAAAGAGCTCATTACAGAAGTAAAACCTGAAAATAAAGTGCATGTGCATCTATTTATCAGTAGATGCAGAGCTAGGAAGTTGAAGTATGCATCTACAGAAGCACTTTTTCCTCCATTTGCATTTGTTTCGTAGACACATTTACTGTGTGCTTTTTAGAATCGGCACAGAAAACTCAGGTTTGTCACTGAAGGTATTTTTAACATTTAGAAATCCATTAACTATGACCTTTGTAGTCACAAATATTATGGTTAGTACTGTGGGTCATTTCCTAGGAGAAGCAAGTGCTTTGACCTGTGAAATGCAGATCACAGACTAGTAAGCTTTTCTGCACTTGAGGTGTTTATTATATCTGCAAAGTCATTTGCTGATTTTCATGTTTGATGAGAGACTGCAGTTGCTGTATCATTTATAGTCTTGCCTGTTTGCAGAGTGTTTGTTTAACCTGCTGGAGGTTTATCAAATGGGCTGTGCAGCATCTGCAGAGCTACATCTTTTTTGCTTCTCCTCTCTACTGGAAATTTCTGAATTTGTTTTTACATTTAATATTGAAAAAGAGGAGTCTTCTTCCTTGCCCCTCCTTCCTTCCACCAAAATAACTTTGTTGGAATGGGTTTCATACATGTGGATCGTGTAAATGTTTCATACATGGATAAACTCAAAAGAAATCTCTGTCACAGAAAATGAAAAAAGCCCACTGAGTTCTTACCTAAACAAGATTTCTGTTGATTTATTTATAAAATTTGTTTACTGAGAAACAGTTACATTACCACACTAATGCTTTTCAATACTGAAAGGGATTAGAAGAGAGATCTAATTTCATTCATCTCATGATAAACGAGAAAGAAAGTGCATTAGTAGCAATAATTAGAAAAATGCACTTTTGAAAGTATCCAGCTGATACGAGACCACTATGATAATGTCTGAGAAGATAAATATCTTCAAAATATTTTCAGTTTTATAAATTTATACTATGGGTGCAGTCAGTAACAGTTTTGTAGCTGATGGTACCGGACACCTTCATTTATGCATATTTGGGTTTAGTTGTGTGTAATTTTACCAAACTTAAGGCTTTCAAAATATAATTTACTCCATTATTCCTGCAACAGTTTTTTCTCAGCTTTTTTTTTTTAGCTATTTGTAGTATGATAAAGATAAAACCCAATATAGTGTCTGTAAGAACACTGTAAATAACTCTCACCACTCTTGGGCTCTGTGCATATACTCTACTTACTGCAACAGGGCGTAGAGATGGCAACTTTGAGAGAGTAGTTCTATATTCAGCAAATGTGTCTCTGCACCATCCTTTGCATGTGCTCTACTAGCCATTTGTTAGTTGAATCATAGAGTCATTAAGGTTGGAAAAAAACAGTGTGTTCATCTAGTCCAACCCTCAGCCCAACACCACCAGGCTCACAAAACCATATCCCTCAGTGCCACATCTCTATGTTGCTTGAACACCTCCAGGATCGTTGACTCCATCACCATTCTGGGCAGCCTGTGCCAATGCCTCACCACTCATTCTGAGAAAATTTGTTTTCTAATATCCAACCTGAACCTCTCCCGCTGTAACTTGAGACCATTACCTGTTTCTGACTGAAAATATGTTGGGGAGCTTCAGGGCATCTCCCGGGGTTGGGAGTGCCATCTCCTGGTTGTTTTCCTGCATGACTTCAGCTTGCTTTCTGAATCCACACAGGAAAAGCATCCTTGTGATGCCTGACTTCGTTCGCTTTACTCAGAAGGTTGGTGATGTCTGTTGAAAAATTTATTCTCACTTAAAGGCTTCAGTTGGAAGAGAGAGCAGGCTGTAGAAGCCTTGTGAGGAGACAGAAACCAGGAAAAGCCAAACAGGTAGAAAGCCATGTGCTCCTTAAAAGTCATGGTAAGAGGGGATGAAGACAGTGAGATCTCTGCTCGTGTGCTTGTGTAACTGATCACAGTCAGTGGCTGAACACAAAGCTCATCAATCCCAATAATTTTTGTTGTCCACCAAAAAGTTGTGAAACTTTTCTTTGGCAGTCTCTTGTGAAACAGCCATTTGCAGATGCCAGTTTCTTTGTTTTAGGTAACTGAGTACCTAAAGCTTGATATTGACTTCTTGAAGACCACTGTATCTGTACATGATAGCAAGGTTGGGGTTTTAGAGAGGAGCAGGAATGGAGGGGGATTGTCTTAAGAAAAATAATATGATATGAGGAGAAAAGTCTGCAAAGATGTTCAGCTTCCTCAATATATTCAAAATTTAGGAAACGTGTTAGAAATTTTTCATGCATTATCATTTTCACTTAAGTAGAAGTGTATTAAGATGTTGTCCTATAAGTTATTACCAATCCAGCCAATACTGCATAAAGGTGGGTTCAACAGAAAAACTGATATCTGCATTGTTTGCTTGAGATGATCCTCCCGAATCATCACCAGACAGGGGGAGTAAGCAGCAAACAGCAGATTCAAAAGGAATCAAACAAATTAATCAGCAAATGGTGTGCAAATAATTACTGCTAACACCTTGGAGCAGTGTAGTCTCCATTATCACAGTGCCAGGTGTTGGGGAACTGACAGGACTGTACAGAACAGCCTTTTCTTGCTTTCCAATACAGAAAAGACTAGATGGTGTTTTCTGACCCAGCAGAGAGAAGTTGAGAATATTTTTTTATCATTTGCAGTTGTGAGATTATTTTATTTGTACATTACAGACAACCTGTCTCTTTAATGACATTCCTAGTTTATATTCTGATTCCTAGTTTGTTTTCCTCTTCACAGAATTTAATGTGTGCTTTTCATCTGTTTGTTTTTTTTTCCCCTGAATTTCCCATTCAGTTTCTGCAGTGATTATAAATTCAGGGAATGGAGATAGCGAAGGGATAATATATCACCTACTAAGATAACAGCTCTGTGACAACAAAATATACTATCCCAGATCCAGATAATAACTTGCTTTTTCTTTTTGACTGTATCAGTAGGTCAAAGCTCTCCTTGGAAAAAAAAATTTAATGTTTTCTCTTATTGCCTGTTTTTGTTGCAAAATTCTATGTCCAAAATATGAAGTAGTTTAATGTGTTTCATGTTGATGGAGAAGCAACTGCTAATTTTCTTTTTTTTGTTTAATAACATTTTCATGCTTTTTATTAAAAAAAAAAAAAAAAGCTTATATCCAAAGAAGAGAATGTATTTTGATACTTATGCATCTCCCTGATCACAAAGATATGCTTTTATGCCTCTTGGCACAGAATATAGGAGTTGGACTTCCTGTTTTTGTGAGCCCATAAGTTAACTACAGCATCGTTACAAATTAGGTTTTGTTTTGTATTTTAAAGTGCAGTGGTAAGGACAAAGCACTTATCCTTTCAGTTTATATCTTATCTTTATCTTTAGCTGTGAATTTAGGTAGAGTCAGTTGGCCAGAAGAGACCTTGGTGGCCATCTATACAAAATATGTAACTTCCCTGAATTTACTTCTGTTTCATCTTGTGTTTGAATTACACTTTGGAGGAACATCCATTCTACTAAAGTTGCTTGCAATCCATCTTATCCATTTGTGATCATTTAACCTCGCTGCTTTTCTTTTTAGGTTGAATACATGTAGTTTCTGCTTCCTCTCATTTGTGGTAGAGTCATCTTTCATCAAAATTCTGTTCATCCTTTTTAAGTACTTCATTATGAAATCACCTTTTAATCTTTCCCTTGTTAAAGCAAATAGATCGTGCTTCTCCAATCTTCTGCTCCCAGGCATGCTTCTTTAACTATTCAAAAAAGTCTTTTCTGATTCTTCTGCCCTCTCTTTGGTTATTAATATTCTCATCCTTTCAGAAGAATGAGATAAAGCATCTGAGTGATGATCACTAAATACAAAGGCGTACTAAGGAATCTGTGTAAAACTGCTTTGTTTATATGGTCATAGTTTGTATTATTCTGCCCACTGAGGATTTTGATCACGGGTCAGGATTGCAGTCAGGATTATTTGTGTGCATTAATTTCATAATTTATTTACTGGCATGTTTCTATTCATATTTTATATTAATAGAGTGCTAGATTATTAACTTCCTAGGTGAAATACTAGCTAGTGGGATGCAGGTGTTTATTTATTATCCTTGTCCTAATTCCAGATTCCATTCTCACTTTATATCTGCACGTTCTTGGGAATCTGCTGATGTTGTGTGAAGAAACACATGCAGGCTCTTCAGAAAAGTCACACTTACTAACAAGCTGAAGGGAGTACAAAAGGAGAACAGAAAAAAAAATAAAAGATGTATTTTAATAGGAGAAAATAAGAATGAAGCCAAAACAGAAAGTGCTTTAATGCTTCTATCCATAGAAAACATTGGTGGAAGGACAGTGAATATCAATCCAGGCAGGAACAAGTGCCGATTTTCAGCGCTGATTAATTTTATCAGTGAAGCAAACCGGGCCAGCTTAATAGTTAACTGTGAGAAAGGATTCTGTCAAGACTTTCTTCCCTTCTTAGAATGACATTGTGACCCCAAATACTTGTCAGATAAATGATACAGAAAATGAGCGTCGACCTCAGTGGTAGTAAAAACCCAATGCTATAGATAAGAGCAGGACATGTGCTGCAGCTGAATTTTAGGTATCACTGTAAGCCAGGGGTGATCATATTTGATTGTGTGCTGTGAATATTGATGCCAAGAACATTGCTTCAGTAAACAAGAATGAAAAATAAAAATTGATCAGAGGTCGAATAGGAAAATTTTGTCATGAAACCAAGACTGTAGCAATGTAGACCAAACCTATCAAAAATAGCTGATGCTGCAGTGCAATTGAAATAATATTTTTAAAATAGCGTACATGGAGTATATTCACATGGGAGTGAACACATTTGCTTTTCCAAAAAGTTTTCAGAATGGATTGTGATATGTTATTAGTTTTGGAATTGAAAATTTGAAAATGTAGCAAGTGTATTTGAAAGTCATTACAAACTTGTAGCTACAAAACCAGATGCCCAGTAATGTGTTTCTGTAACTTTATGTTAAGGTAGGAACCTCTAATGAGTCCATTAAAATCCAGGAGTTTTATTCCTTAACCGCTAACTAAAGGTAATGGAGCAGCAGAGAACAGACAGTGGATGGAAATGCAGTAAAAATCACAGAGCTCAACTTATTTAACCTCACGCCACTGAAAATAATAGGCAAACTGTTTAAGTAAGCCAGCTGGGATAATAACTGAACATGCCTGTAATGTAGAGTAAGATGCACTTTCCCTGATCTGTGCTAAGGGTGCCTGGAGACCGAATATTTTTGACAAGCTGAGTAGATTTTATTGTACCTGTTTTCCATATGGAGAAAGTTGAAGTTGAGTCTAGAACATTTTACGTGCTGATCCAGTGCACATTTCAATGTATTTGCAGCACTGTAAAAATAACTTTGACCAATAATTGGGACCTGCTTCTTCTTATGTATAAGTTATCATCTATTGTGGTTCTCCACTGGGGAAGAACACCAGGATTGTACAGAACTGTAATAGTCTGAAGATCACCTGCTCTAGACTTGGCTAAAACAAGGAGGGAAAGAACATCCAGGGCAGACATTCTTCTTGCAGGTGTTCTGCGGATGTATAAGTTAGGACTTTCCTGGAAGCTGTTGCAGCCAGGTGAAACCAGGCTGGTTGGAGGTGTGAATTTTGCAATGTTTCTAAATGAGCAAGGCTTCAGGCGTGGTGACATCACATGCTCTCTCTTTTTTAACTTGATAAATTAGTCTGAATTTTATTGGTTTCTTTTTTCCCATTATGATTTCATGTCTGGTAGGAGGGTCTGATGTTTTACCCGCACTCACATAAACACACTGGGGGAAATTTTTTAATGTAAATCTGCCCTTAGCAGAAAAGGCTTTTTGGGGATGGGACCTACAAGGCATTTATGCAGAACAAACTTAGAAGAAAAATTTATACAATAGTTGAATGTATTTTATAAATGCAAAAAAATATATATATATATATATATTTTTTTTTTTTAAAAAAAAAGAGGACAAATATGCTTACTGGATAGTTCTGTTCAGGAACATTTACTTTCAGTCACAAAAATTGTGGAGGAGGTGACCTTCAGAATAATTACAGGAATTACAATAGAACCTTTCTAGAAACATTTGCCTTTAGTGATTCTTCAGGCTTCTCCAGTTTAGAGAATATTAGACACCACCAGTTGGACTCTCCTTCTCTCTTACAAAGGGTATGAGTGTAATTATGGGAAATCCAAAATTATACCCATAAATGATTGCTGATCTTACTGTCCCTTGTAATGAACTGATTATTGCATGCTTACGAGTAAAAACAGATTCTAGCATGGCAAACATTTTTGTTGGCACAAATCTAAGCCCCATAAGGTGCATTAAAATTGGCATGATGCACTCTAATTAACTGTGTTAAGTTAAATAATGTTGTCAAAATCGCAGAAACATGAAATGTGGCTGCATGCTTGGCATATGGTATCCTTCATCTGTGTGTCCAAACTTTAGCATAGGATGTTGATTAGGGATAAAACAAACTCTTAAATCTGAATAGCTGATGCAAGTTAAGGACTGGAGCAGCATCCCCAAGGACTTTTATATCTGCACAATTTGAGTCTGTAACTAAGCCTATGGTCAGTTTATTTGGCAGTAACTAATGAATTAAAAGAAAATGAATTAAATCATTTGTTATTGTCCAGGTGTTAATCTGACACATAAAAAACTATTCCCCCTCCTTTTTTTTTTTTTTTCCCTATACTTAAAATACAAATCATGGTGCTTTTTTTGCATTAAAGAAGCTAGAAATGGATGTTAGAGAATCCAACTGTTTTGGGTTAATGCATTTGATGTTATATTTGGATCATGCAAGCAATGTATGATTTATGCAGCCATGATTGCTTTAGTCATGTGACTGAACCTCCCACAATTTTTCGAAGCAATTGAGCAGTACAATAATACAAAGAAAAAGATTTTGAGTACCAGTCTTCTCAAGTGAGATAATGGCAATTGTGGCTGCTCGGTGCCTGATCACAGTCTAATGCATGCAATATTAATGTGTGCTCATACGGTGCCCATTCACTTTCTGTGATAATTGTGGTATACACTGGCAATTTAAAGAAAGGAGGAATTCACTTAGGTATATTCTTGCAGCTGTGCATTTTACTGTTTTGCTGCAGTGATTTCCCCAGCAACCTTGACTATGTAATAAGTTAGTTCATGCAAATGAATGCATCTGTCTTCATTCCTCTTTGCCATGAGTTCATTATGCATACATTAAACCTGGAGGAATAAGTTACAGAGATGGATTAGAGAGTTACAGAGAATAGACTGGCAACCAAGAAATGCCTGAATTATTCCTGGTTTGTTTGTTTGTTTTCCTATTGGCAAAAGTCTTTAACAGAAATAGTATATCCTTGTGGATTTGAATGCTTATTGGCAGCTAAAGTTATCAGTATTCCTGTGATTCAGCAAATTTTAATATAAGCCAGTAGCTTATTTTATAGTTCTTTAACTCTGGTTCTTGGGCTTTGACAGTATGTTTTCTTCATACTGAATGTCGAGTAAGTTAATGGTCCTTTTGTCACAGGCACTTCTTTCTGTACAACACCAAATGAAAAGTTTCAGTGCATCCTATTTGTCAGCATTTGCTGCATACTAAATTCACCCCTTAGCCATTCTTATAACTTTAGTTTTATATCAGAATGAAGTATAGAGAAAAGATGAATCATTATCAAATCTTTTTTTAAAATACTCATAGCTGTGTATTTTTTCAGCCTATCTTTGAGCTATTGCTTTCCAAACATCAGTATTTCTGAGCTGTGCTTTTAACAAAGGTAGAGAGTAAGCAGACCGTCAACATGTCATTGGCCACTGAGCACAAAGGACAGCAGGTAAAATCTGTAGGAAATGTCCACTAGGGTTGTCTAATCTTCCACACAGAGACTTTGATAAGCATTTTGTCATGCTGTATCTCCCTCCACACTGCAGAATGGAAAGGTTGAGTGCACATGTCATTCAGCTTTGGGTATCCTACAAACAGGCACGTGGTCCCTAAAAACTTGGAGTATCTGCTTATTAGTCCCAGTACTAGGAAATGTTGCACTGGCCCATTCCTCCAAATGGTATCTTTGCTACAGGAAATTGCAGTCTCAATATACACTTGAAAATTCAGCATCTGTCATTGAGTGCTTACACAACCATTTATCCAAAAAGGAATGATACAGCTACTACATTCTTTTCTGATCCTTCTGCTTCCATTTTACCATGATATAAGTGAGCTCAGTTCCATGTCAAAAAGAAAAAAAAAAGGAAAACTGATATGACTTATTAACTATGATGTTAAATTATGTATCAGCTGTAGGCCATTACAGGCAACTCAGATTACCTTTAGTAAAAATAAATGGTGACTCAAATGGAAAAATGGGATGTAATGACACTATTGCTAAAACTTACCTAGTAGCCAGAGGTCAGGAGGATTTAAAACATTGAAAGAAGCTGGAAAACATGTCTGAACTGTCAAAAACCTAAGCAATTTGGGCAGCTCTTAATCTAAAAAGGGAAGAAGATTAAAGAGTGATTTGATCCGAGTTTATGGTTATGTATCTTCAGGGATATTCTGAATGTAATGGCGGGAGTATAACGAGATCTTGGGATTGGAGACTTACCTACTTAAATCCAAATAGAAATTACCAGTGTGCATAGCAGTTTTCCATCTTTCAAAGTTGTGTTGGATACCTTTTTGAAAGATACGCTGTAGCTGTGGGTATGCAGTCTGTCCTTTCTTCATCAATTGCATCCAGCAGTGATGCACACATGTGTTCAGGGAAGCACTTCAAAACATGGGCCGATTTTCAAAAAGAGACAGGTGTTTTATCTGCTTTGGGAGACAGATTTTAGGTAACTGTGGATTTTAGATCCAGCTCAAAAGTACTTCCTACTTGTTTCAGAAATAGTGTGGTCAGCAGCACTAGGGAGGTGATTGTCCCCCTGTATTCAGCTCTGGTGAGGCCACACTTCGAGTACTGTGTTCAGTTTTGGGCCCCTCACTACAAGAAAAGTAGTGAGGCCCTAGAGGACATCCAGAGAAGGGGAATGGAACTGTGAGGGGTCTGAATCAGCTGAGGGAAGCCGCTGGAGAAGCTGAGGGATTGCTTAGTGTTGAGATAGTTCAGCGGAGACTGTATTGTTCTGTTTTAACTGCCTGAAAGGAGGTTGTGGCAGAGTGGACATCGGCCTCTTCTTTCAGATAACAGCAATAGGACAAGAGGTAACGGCTTGTTGAACCAGAGGAGGTTCGGGTTGGATTTTAGGGAAAAGTTTCTTCTCAGAAAGAGTGGAACAGGCATACCAAGGGAGATGGTGTAGTCACCATATAGATGTGGCACTGAGTGACGTGATTAGTGGGCATGGTGGAGGTGGGATGATGGTCAGACTTAGAGATCTTTTCCAATCTTAACGATTCTGTGATTCTACTCATTACCTTCCCAAGCAAAAAAACTGACATTGTGTGGAAGCAGATTTTATCTTCGGAAAGCTCTGAAATGTGCATTGAAGAGGTTGTTAAAGGTTGAGACCATTAAGTCATTCATCACTGTGCTTTTTGTGCTGAAGCCTCCTTTGTCCTTGCTTCAGAAAACTCTGCCTTGACAGTGTGGTGGGCCTCAAGGTGGAACAGATCCTTACCAAAGATAAGGAAGTAGATCACTGCAAGGGCTCAAGCAATGCAGGTGGATATCGACATATACATACATACTCTCCCAAGGAATGCTGTCAACAAAAGTGTTAGAAATTCACAGCAAACTCAGAAGATAAATGTGCTGTAACTAGAATACACTGTTGTATTCTAGCTGTATACACTGCTGTTACAGCTGTATACACCGCTGTAACTAGAATTCACTGCTGAGTGAATTTGCAGCTCACACTGTCTTTATTCCCACCATGGTACAAAGTGGTGCTCTAGGCTCCTCTTTCTTGTAGGTAAGAACAACAAAAAGTTGCATATTGTGATTCCATTAAATCTGCATCTTCTTAGAGAAATACTTGAAAGCATTCCTATTTCCTGGAGACAGATGTTCTATTGTTTTATAAATTTATCAATCGTTTTTTCTCTAATTGGATTTTTCTGCCAAGATTTTCTCAGGGATTATAAATTGTAATTCTGTCATTTTTATACTTAAGATTTAAGCATATCTTACATTCTAAGTCCACTTTAATTAAAATACATTGATTGTTCTTGTATATACTTATAAGAATTCAAGCTTGTAATTTGATTCTTTACTTATAATAGAGGATTGTAAAACTTTGATGTTGTATGTTTCCAATTTCTTTCTAAGCAGATGTTCTGGACTGCATTACATTCCACCTTTATAGACATCTGCACCAATGCAGAAAACAAGGAGCACATGAGCAAAGAATGACAAAAAGATATCTTAAAAAGATGATCTCCTTCAAATGGCAGTTTTAAACATTTTTAATCCGGTAGCTCCAGCTACTAGAAGAATCAGATGACATCATTTCTTTTGAGATAACTCCGGTTAATGGTTTTGTATTCACAGTGTATTGATATGAAAACTAGTTATGTGTGGTCCCATCCCAAGCCTGGCTATTTTTGCATTTTCTGACAAATGTTTTCTACCACTCCTATAGAAAGGAAATAATGGTTTAACTCTCGTCACTCTCAAAAATGAACTGAAATACAGCTCTTCAACAGTTGATTGTAGGTTTTTTTCAGCCACTGTCACCGAAAACAATTATTTTTGTAGGAAGAATCTTATTCTTATGGTCCTGCTGAACATTTTACTCCTGAAATGTAATCACTGAAGTTACTGTGTGAGTGGTTCGATGACTGTGGCGTATACTGGATAGCAGTACAGTTCTGCTAACCAACCAATATGGCTTGTCTCACTGAAGAGATGTCTCAATGAAGAGGCTTTCAAATTTTTCAAGTTTAGGATGTTTATGCTAATTTTGAGTTTTTTAGTGTATAAACAGGTTTTCAAATTTAGTGCTTATGTTTGATGCTAAATTGAAGAACATCCCTGTTGTCTACCCATGTTTTGATTTGGAGAGATCTTGCTGCTGAGGTATCTGCTTTTTTATGCCTAAGAATATGAAAAACATCCCCAGAACCAAATAATCCAAGAATAAAGCTCTTTTTAGCTGGGAGACAAACCAGCCCAGATATAGACTATGCTGCCCTGCCATGTCCTGTAGGCTTAGCATTTTCACTGAGTTGTATCATCATATCCCATATACTGCAGCCTGTGGTGGATCATAAAATATCATCATTTGTTTTTCTGCATCACGCTTAGGCCAGGCAGTAGTCAGACTACTTCTGGTTTATGAATGCTGATGGAAGACATATGTTTTTAAGGTAGTATTTCTACAGTGGCAAAGTTGTCCTGTAGGCTTGTACACCTCCAAAATAGCTATCAATATAGACCAAATCTATTTTAGGCAAATTTGGTAAGTGTGTGAGCATTACCCATTTCCCTTGTTCTCACTGGAAGCTGTACAACATTTGGGCACTGCCTGTCCATAGGCTTCAGGAGATGGCACAGAGTAGGTTGAGGTCAGCTTTGTGTTTTCGGATTCTCTTCATTGCGTTTTTGGTCTGCTTGCTTTTTTTTTTGCTTTTTTTTCCTTTTTTTAATGAAAATTGAGATGTTTTAGCAGCCAGTATTGACAGCCAGTCAGGAAAAGGGCAACAAGGAGCAGAGTGTTCATCACCTGCCGACATGCTTCTTGTCATACTGAGAGAAATACACCTACCCACAGGACGTGAAACACTGAGCAGACGTGATGTCCCCAGGATAACAAACTGCTGTCAGTTTCGTAAGAATTGACTTTATCTTATGTGGTTTCCTATTAAGCTATGAGATGCCTGCTGGAATGTAAAGCAAAATGTTTCCTCTGCAGAATTTCTGCTGACATACAGGGAAAATCCACACAAGGACAGCACTGACTGTATTTTCAACAGACTTACCAATTACTTACTTATTGATTAGGTAAGTCTTTTGGTAGGAAATGGTCAATAAAAGCAAGCCTTACTTTCACGTTTAGGTTAGGTTTTGTTTGTGCTCTGTCCTGGCTGCACAGAGCAAACTCATTGAATAGGTGGAGGATGCAGGAGCTTGACCTGATTGCATTGATTTTAGACATTTTCTTGGATCTAAAAATGAAAACTTCACAGAAGGGAACAGCAACAACAACAAAAAGACAGCATCTGGAATAAAGGGAAAAGGTTTTCTATTTTACTTTAATATGTAAATTAAGATATAAAACTTCAGGAATATATAAAATAGGTGATAAAATTTTGATTAAGTGTTCTCTTGGCTTTCAAATGTTGTTCTGGGAGAAATTATTTTCTGAATCCTAGTATTAAATCTTTTTTTTTGTGAAAGTGAATGTGTTCCATATTCAGAAATCTCATGAGTCAACTTATTTTCCACGCTTTTTATTCATTAAAACATGAGATTTACATACATCAAAATGCAGGAAATTACAAAATGTCTGATCGTATTTAAAATTCTTGGAGTTTCATTGTGAAAAGTACTCTCCTTGAAGAAAAAACAACTTGACATGATGTTTCTTGGATTTTCCTTACGTGCAAGCTATTCTGTTTACTCATCTTCTTACAGGGAGATTTACTCATTCCTGTATTTGAACACTTGCTTATCTTTGAAGCATTCCTGTCCCACACTGAGGATCCCTGTAGTCTCCCGGGTTGCAGCTCGTAGTCTTCTTGCACCAGCTGTCGTAACAGGGCACACACAATCACACCACTGCAGCAGCGGACTAAGAGAAGCATTCAGATGAGGAACAAAGAGAAAAAAAATCAAGAGCGTAATGTTTTCTTCAGAGTTCAGCTGCAGTGTACGCTCCACCTTATAGGACTGGAGATACACGCTAAGCTCTCTGGAGTGGAAACTCATTTCCACGTTACGTCTGCATGCGTGCACAAGTGTGCGTGCACGTTTGCACTCCCCATAATGAGCCCATCTCCAGGACGCGGTGGGATTCCCCAGCCCCATGCCACAGGTAGGTGGACAGCCTCAAAACTGTGGGAACAGGCGTGTGCCCAGGGTCACCCATAGGGACAGTGGCATTCCTGGGGCAGCCCCAGGGTCTCATCCCGTGCTCAGAGCCTGCTGGGAGCTGTGCCGCACCGAGTGCTACTGCTGTTGGTAGTGGTAGGAGGGGAGGAAGCTTGCAAGTGTGTTTCTCAGACTGAAGTGTAAAATGGTATTGATTTGGGCTTTTTTTTATAGACTTGGAACTGTTTTCTCTCAGTGCAGTTTCATTTTAGAATAATTCACGTGGTTGGTATCACAGAGATGTGTTGCAAGAATGATGTTCCTACATCTGATACTTCACGAACTGGTTGTGGAGGAGGAAGATACTGTTGCCTAAGCCCATGTCTTCTATTTAGTTTGCCATTAAACAAAAGTCTTGTAAATTAAACTCCTGTTTTCCTTATAAATTATAAGAAATCTGGAAATAGCTTCTTCGCCTTTCCTTCTGATGCTGACTATGCTAATGTCTTGAGTGCTGTGGGAGTGCATGTGGGAAAGAGCGGACCCCAGAGCCTTCTGACTAATTAGGAGCTTTCTGGTTGGCAAGTAATGAATTATGAGTGAGCTGATACATGAATTGTGGTTTTAACACACAAAAAGTAACGTAGCTTTTTGTTACCTAGAGAATAGAGACTGACCTTGTGTTGTTTAAAGAATAGCACATAAGGATGCCATTACTTGTTAGAAAGGAGGTTATAGAGATAAAGTCCTTGTCTTGTTCTGTTATTGGGCATTTTGATAATATTCCTGTGGGATTAGTCTGTAGCAATAATGTAGAAGGAGTGCAGATGAGTAATATGAGTGTATGAGAATAATAAGATGAGTGCAGATATAGCTTTTGAAAGGGAGTAATCGTGTGTGATTTAAAAAAGCGGAGATGAAAAATGGAGTCTGGGATATCAAGTTTAAGAGCTCTTTGCAGGACAGGAGTCTGTCATAAACAAGAACAGATTAGGCAGATTAATTTGTTCCTGTAATGATTATGCTACAAAGAAAAAAAGTGACAGAACCTTCCAGGGGGACAAGCCTAAGGAAACTGTTGTGTACTCCTAGATGACCTAATCTGTTTGTTAGATAGCAGTGAGCATTCCTCACCACCTTCCTTTGCAGTGCTAATCCATCTCTACTGCCTATCTAGGGAGAGTGTCTAGAGGTCACTGTCTCTTGGCAGAGGTATACAGAGATTTGTCAAAATAGATGGTGAGAAAGAGCTAGCCTGGCTATTATTTTCCATGCCAGCAGTTGGAAGGAACTGTGTAATAATTAGCTGGTTTAAACCACTGTGTGGATCATCTGTTCCATAGGTCACTTCAAGCAGCAGAGTATTTCCCAGCATTTGTTTGCAAACTCAGAACCTATTTAAAAGATTGAAAAACACAGCAGTGTAATGGTATGGCAAAAAATTAGGCATGCTCAGTGCATTGCTGATATTCTCTATACATGTTTTAGCAAAGTTTGTTGAACAAAATTCTTAGAGAGTCCTGAGAATTAGATTGTACTACTGGGAAGTTAAAGGGAGGATTTGGATTGGGAGAGAGGGGAGGAGGGGAATTGTCCTTCTGAATCCAGATCTCAGAATCAAATAAACTCAGAATAAACAAGTAGAGCACACCTACCCAGCACCTGAGGTTGTAGTGTGCATCGTGGGTGCAACTGTGCAGTGTTTTTGGTTACAGTAAGTACAGTGTGTGACTCCTATAACCACTGTGAATGCTTGCAGGTATTTTGTAAAACTGAAAACAGTGTTTTGTTCCATAGTGTCTCTTACTGCTATGCAACTTGTCTATATGGTCATATGCAGATAATCACATCTGTTCTTTTTGAACTGTCAGAATGGCCAGATGTGCACAAACATTATTGTGGAAGCTCAGTAGCTTCCAGTTGGTGCTTGAAACTCTTCCGTTGCCAGGCAAGTTGTATGCATGAGGTAGCTGTGCTACTGTCTGAGTCTGAATGGGCAGGAACACGTCTTGAACAGTCTCACAGTCTCTTGTCATCTATCTTATTATAATAAATCTTCCACTTTTGGTATAGTTGCTTAAAAGTTAGACCAACCCTTGCTACTG
This sequence comes from Centrocercus urophasianus, assembly GCF_019232065.1. Lineage (NCBI taxonomy): Eukaryota > Metazoa > Chordata > Aves > Galliformes > Phasianidae > Centrocercus > Centrocercus urophasianus. The sequence goes on along the minus strand of NW_024884697.1, from coordinate 32,701,430 downwards.
ACTGAATACAATGCAGAAGTTTTTCTTAGTAGGAGGTTTTTAAGCTTAGGAAAATTCTTACCCAAGCACTTAAGTCATACTGTACAGTGGTAGAACTGTGAATAACTGAAGTGAGGTCATCACCAGCCAGAATGGAAAGAAGAGTCTGTCAGCTAGAATGGAGCAGGGACCCTCCATAGGGTGATGCCATGTCTGCAACAGATTCAATTAAAGCAGTACTGAAGTTGACAGAATACCAGGGCTTTAGCTCCTCTGAATGCATCTCTCTGCCCTCTGGTTTTACTTCTATATTGCTCAGGCCTGGGAGTTGTTGCTCAGGGCAGCTGTTCTTCATCCTGAAGTCATGACATATGAGGTGGTCTTCTCAGTCATACGGGAAAGATACTGAAAGACCCTTGCTGCCATTTGTATAGTGCTTATTCTGTGCTTCTAATGCTTATGGGTGAACATACAAATGTACACAATTAACTTGCTTGTTTCTTGGGCTGCTCTTTGTCTTATGCTGCCATGGCAAGGTTGCTAGTTCATTGCAGTGCTGATATAGCGTAGTTGCAGTGTGTGCTTGGTGCTGTTTGTATCTGACCTAGAAGCTGCACATTTACACTGAGAAGGAACCAAAGAGATGGATGATCCTTCTGGAATGTCATCATTTTCAGGATTGATCTTTAGGACTTAATATACTTTTTCCCAGAATATCTGGGAAGCTGATGGTTTTGATGGATCTTCTCTGGAAACATTAGGCATGAGGTATGAGTGTCTCATGGCTCCAGCATGGCTGCAGCTGTGCATAGGTACATTGATGTATCCAGCCACCTGAAATAAGGCCATCTCTTTTTGAGCACTCCAGGCTGTCTCTTCCAGAGGGTCAGCATTTGTTGAGCTCCATGACAGTAGTTTGGCATTTTCAGAGAATGCCAAGTGGGCAAACTGCAAGAGAGGGCATCCCAGATAGCATGTGACTATGGAAGACCTTCACAGCTAAGAGATCAGAGCATTAATCTGTTTGTGTAAGAATTAGCAATAAAACTGATGCATTTAATCTCCACCTGGATTCTTATACATTCAATTCTTCTGATTATCACCGACGTCTTCAAGTGGCCTAAATTAAGTCTGAAGTTTTCTAGTCCCATTGTAGCAGTGTGTCTTTTACCCTTCTATTTAGTTATAAGCTGAAATGCTTTTTAAAGCATAGAAGTTCAGAAGAAGAAACAGAAAATGAGAGGAGATGATGTTCTAAAATGTGAAACAACTGCCTTTAGTTTAAGTGTTACTGGGGTTTGTATTTATTGGCTCTGTATAGTATACTGGCATACTGGTGTAGTTTTAATGACCTTTTACAGAACGTGTGTATTGGATTTACTTGTATGCAAAACCTTGTGAGCAGAACTTGTGAATTGTAACATAAAGAATCTCCAGACGTATATATTATTTCTTATGAACATACACAATTATTTTCTTGGGAAGTAGATGACATTGTAGAAAAGCAACATCTGTGTCATCATTTAATTTTAATAGTGCCAATAATTTTCTTTCACCAGAGGAATTCAAGGGCTCGACGATAGTTGAATTAATGAAAAAAGAAGGCACTACCCTAGGGCTTACAGTATCAGGTGGAATCGACAAGGATGGGAAACCAAGAGTATCTAATCTTCGTCAAGGAGGAATCGCTGCTAGGTAACCATATTTCAGGATACAAAATGCATTATAAGATGTGAATGCTTCAGAAATACGTACTTCATCAGAAAGGTCACTAACGAATATCTGATTGTATGCATCTGTAGTGGTAGGCCATCAGACCAGAGAATCTCAGAAATGGCAACAGCTGGTCCCCCTCCTCCCTCAAGGCTACTTTCACAAAAGCTAGTATTACCAGTGAGGTATTTAAAAGTTATTGTGAGACTAATTAAGTTTCTTCTAAATTGTAGAAATTTGACCTTTTTTTAATTTTTTTTATTTTTTGTCCTTGTAAACTTGACAGAAGCAGCAAAAAATATTGAGGATAAAAATAAAACTGAAAATCTAGTTCTACTGTCATATAATAAATAAGGTGGTTCATTAGCTTCTTTTAAGATTATCAAGAAGACTAAAGTCATAGCTGCCTTGCATACTACAGAGTAAGATGAAATGCTGTTGTATATAAGCAAAACAGGTCAGGAGATAAAGGTCAAGTTGAATCATTCCAAGTAACTGAGCAGAATATATGCTTTTGGGCTGTGGCCTGTCTCCTGTAGCTGTGATGTTAACTATGAAGGCTACTGCTGTCTGAAAAAATAGTTCTGGAAGTATCCCAAAGAGGGAGAGATAAAGATGGGGAGATGTTTTCCCATATCCTTTGCCTGAACCAGCCAAATCATCCAATTCCTATATTGCACATCTGTTTTTGTACATCAGAAATTAATAATGCAACAATGTTCTTTTAATATTTAACAAACTAGATTAGATTAAGTTCTTAAAGGCTACTTTCTGTTTGAAAGATCAACTTGTTTTAATCTAGGTGAATAGAAAAAGCTGTTTCTTGCCATTACTAAACAATAATTTAAGGTAATTGGTTTGGTCCACCAGATCTGTCTTTAATGAAAAGAATATGTACCTTTTCCTAGGAGTGACCAGCTGGATGTAGGTGACTACATCAAATCTGTGAATGGCATCAACCTGACCAAATTTCGCCATGATGAGATCATCAGTCTGCTGAAGAATGTTGGCGAGCGGGTTGTTTTAGAAGTGGAGTATGAGCTCCCTCCGGTCTGTAAGTAAAAGCAGAGCAAACTGAAACCTATGCAGAATAACAGATGTGTTGTCAGCACTGAGGTAGATGTGGTCATGGTCTTCTTTTGCTAGTGATTTTCTTATATTTTTTTCCTCTGGCTGCAGAATGCGGATACAATACAAAAAGTGTTGGCAGTACAGGGAGATGCTCTCAAAGGTGCTCTGAGATTAGGAGCATAAATTCAGCCAATGACAAAGCTGAGTCTTGTCAACTTCCACTATTTTTTTCCAGTTTCTAGTACTGAGAATTAGGTTAGGTGGATTCTAAGGCAACACAATCCTTCATGTTAGAGTAAGATCTGAGGTGAGACCTATCAATATCTGGCTTTATTCCCTCTCTCCACTTGCAACACCTTCTGCTTTCCCAGATGACGTATTTTGGAATTTTTCCAGTCACTTCTCTCATCAGTTTTAGGCAACATCTTATTTTTGGGACAGAAGATCCCGTGGAGTAGTCTATAGAGATAGGTAAAATCTGCAAGAATTCTATTAGTGAAATGAAGACTTTTTGTTGAGCAGGATTGTCTTCAAGAGCAAATATAAGTTGACAGCAAAGTGAAAGAGTGCTGTTGAATGTCTTCCTTCCCTCTTATTTGCCCTTTCTTTTTATGTTTATGTCTCTGGCACAGTGGGAGAGAATCAGTAGGAATTGAGGCTCTCAGGTATTAAATGAAAGCCAGAGTAATGGTAAGCTGGAAACCTGGGCCTAAAATGACAGAGTAAATGACAGGTGGCTCCAAGGGGCTGAACCAAAAACCTTTAAAAGTGTGCATGCTCTTTCATGCTGCTCACTGGAGGGGAGGAGATGAGGTTTTCTGGTGCTTGGCCAGAAGAAAACTGCAAAGCCAACTAGAAAGCTCTTCTATCCTTAAATAAAGACTTTGATTGCAGTAAAAGCCAAAGAATCCATCAGTGCTCAGAAGAGAATGTACTCCCCACTGTTTTGTAGCAGCTGGAGAGTTAGTCTAATTACATATTTGGTTGCTTTTATGACCTCCTGACAATCGCCTTAATGTTTGGAATGTTTGCTGTTGATTAGTGTGTGCCTGTGGTAAAGGAACTTCCTGTTCAGAAACACAGTGTTTGAGGTGATGAACTCAACTGAATTATTTTGCTAGAGAATTATTTTGCTAGAGATGTAGTTGTCATATGAGAATAATTTGTTTTGCGCTCACTTAAGTAGGCTTCCTTCATTTTCACCGCTGTTGGCTGATGTGCCACTCTCATCTACAGAAGCAGGAGTTTGCAACAGTAAATTGCAGTAGTAGTCATAACCTTTTTGTTAAGTCCTTGGAACTTCTGATTCCTTCATACAAGCGTGGCTAATAATGTTGGTGATAATCAGGAGTTTAGTTGTTCCTGTTAAATCTGATGAACAGGCTAGACAAAGTGACTTCTTAAAAACAAAAGTTTTTTGATAGGTCATATGGGGAAGAACTGGCACCTCCTTCCCTGCCCCATATATAATGAAGTTCTACTGCTATTGTCACAGTTCCCCCTCAGAGAGAGGACTGTTTTGGTTTCTGAGTGGGGAAATGTCAGTACATTAATAATGATGGATTACATCTGGCTGAGCACTAGTAATCCCACTCTCCCTAGTGCTTCCTTCCCTGGCTGGCAGTGCTCACAACAGGGGGATCCAGCTTCTATTTTCAGCACAAGCTACCTCAGCATTTCAAACTGGAGCATGAGCTGTCTGCCTTGCATCTTCCTCTTGTAGCTAACAGCTAAGGGCTTTTTTCACCTCTCAAGCTGAGCTTGGTGTGGAAGTACAGCTGCCTGAGTGGTCACTGCTGAGGTGGAAGGATGCTGTGTGCCCTTCCTCACTGCTGAGCTACGTGGCTTCCCTTTCCCCAGAGGAGGCCACGAGCCACACCAAGCAAACAGCAAGTGAAGATACAGCTCGTGCTGTACACTGGGCTACTTTCAGTTGATAGGGATAAAGCAAGAGCTGTCATCTTCTCTCCATAATTTCATCCTTTTCTATCAATGAAGGGTTTCTAGCTGAAAGTGAACTGTGTGGATGTTGATAACACCATTCTGATATTTGAGTTGTAACAAAAATTAGTGCAAGACAAAGCAGTGCTTTGGAGAGTCATTTCCTGTTTTCCTAAGGAAATGAGATTTATGTGATTTCATAGGCTTGTTTTTCTGGTTCCCTACAGTAACTTTAAAATTTTCTGGTTATGGTTAATCAAGTTTAATGGGGATTGAAAGACTCCAAGAAAAAAACTATATTCTTGCATGTTTTGTGAAGGTAGGCACTTGGGCAGAAGGATCCCATAGCAGGAAGCATCCCAAGGGAGAGGCAGGAAGAGTCAGGAAGGCACTGCTGGTCTTTGGGGCCACACATAGGCTGTCAGCATGCACTTAGGGGCAGTTGTTACAGGGACCTTGGAAACTGGGATTATTGCAGGCTGGGGCATTGCAGGATGTTTTACTACTTCTGCACCTCACAGAGCATTCATTTTATACAGTTTGTTGTTTTTTGTTTCTATCTTTGTGCATTGTGCAGTTTGGTACTAGATGATCTTTGAGGTCCCTTCCAACCCAGACCATTCTATGATTCTATCAAACACATTAAAAATCTTGACCTGTAAAGTATCTAGCACAAAATTATCTCAAAATAAAGTGTGAGTTTTAATGACAGATCTTTGGTCTGACTGATATGTAATAGAATCCAATCGTGTGGCCACAAATAAAACAGCTAGCTTGGTTTGGAAAAGGTGTAAATTAAACTTAATAATAATAATAATAATTAATAGTGTGGATTTTTTCTTTTTTTAGCTGTACAAGGAACAGGTGTCATCTTCAGAACTGTGGAAGTTACTTTACATAAAGAGGGGAACACTTTTGGGTTTGTAATAAGAGGTGAGTTACTGAATGTGAACACTATTTTCGAAATCAGCAAAAGAAGCAATAAGATTCCATAGCACTTAGAAATTATTTCAGGATTTATGACTTACAGTTTGTTAAAAAAATCTCTGTGATTCATGTACTACTTCTTCCATTCATTAATGTACTGCTTTTATGAACTGCTCTAATTTTTGTTTATGGAACAGCAGTAATTAATTCTTTATGCCACAAGAACACGAACAACTTCATTTTACACCAGGTTTTGCTGCCACCAAAATCTGCAGGAAGTTGTTCTGTACACTTACATGAAGTACGGGTATTTTTTTCTCAGCACAGCAAACATTACAGAGCACTAATTTTTCACAATGAGATCAAATTTAGAGAGTAAAGTTTCTAAGAAAGTAATATACCTTTAATAAGAGTCACTCTGTAGAAACATCGTATAAAGAATCGTCTGTACAATTCAATAGGTTGATTTTTTTTTTCCCAATAAAAATCATGGGAGGTTCATATTAATTGCTTCATCACTTTTTGCTCTTTTTAGGCCGTATTTAAGTGTGCAAGCTGTAAACCTTAGCATTTGGAAATGAGCTTTCATAAAATGTGTAAAATGAAGGTGTGCTTTCTCTCACTTTTCTTTTTCTAGGTGGAGCACACGATGACAGAAATAAATCTCGTCCTGTTGTAATAACATGTGTTAGACCCGGAGGGCCTGCTGACAGGTACAATTCATCTTTCCCTGTAACGCAAGTGAAAGAGAAATAGAGAAAAGTGAATTGTTTGGGATAGAAGTTAAGATGTGAAGTAGATGTATTCAAACCTGTCCCTTTGAAATCTATGCATTTAGTTGTAGTGGTAATAACAGTAATAGAAAACCACAGTGGCTCAGCACATCACAGTGTGGTGTGAACTTAAGTTAACAAAGCATCTTGCATGTTCCAAGACTACTCATGCAAAAATTAACCTAAAATTGTTAGGAGAAATCTCTGTAATAGGTCAGAGCACAATCTTTGCAGCCTTCAAACAAGTGCTGAAGATCTTAATTATGCTTTTTATACACGAGCACCACAATCTTTTTCTCTTGCACTCCAGAAAAATACTTTTATGTCTTTGGTGTTGTTGTGCTATTGTTTTAATACTCTTGTTGATATCTGCATGTGAGTTCATACGTGACTTTGCCTGGAAAACTTCTGAGTGCAGATGTGTGGTTTGGCCCAAAGAATGTATTTTTGTATAATATCACCTACGTAAAGAAAGAATATTCACTTTATGTTCGTGTTTGATTCATATTTTCAAAAAATCATATTTGTGTTCTTAATTCATTAAAGAAATTGGCAGTTGTTTTAAAGTAGCCTGGTATTCTATAGCTTATGTTGACATTTTTGCATTTGGAAACGTTAGTTGAGAAGTAAATGTTTCAAGTGAGCTTTTGTCTTCTATCCCTCCCCTATCTCCCCACTTTCATCACCCTTGCCTTCTTGTTTTTCTCCCTCATTCTTAAGCTAGCAATATTAGTACTTCACTTTCCATTAGAATTCTGAGTATGTTATAAGCCTAGGAGACAGTGAACATTTATAGACAAATTTCTTCTGGATAGGAGGAAAAGGAAAATGAAGCTATTCAAGTAGGGGATATTTTAAAGAAAATCAAAAAAAATGGACATTCATATTTTGCAGTCTGCTTCTTTTCTCATGTGTTTGTAATACCTTGTATATATTTCTAGGAAAATATCTGAAAATATCAAAATATGTGTCTGTGTGTGTATGAAAGAAGACTTGTGTGGACAAGGCAGAAACAAAGCATATGCTGAAGCAGAAGCTATACGTGGTTGTTATTTAACATGACTTGATTATTTAGCTATGTGTTAAGCTGTTTTCCAGTCGGTGACTTTCCAATTAAAGCAATTTTCTTTCCACTGTGCCCTCTGTACGTTCTCACTGTCAGAGTAAATGTTAAGTGTTAGGAGGGATGAATGTCAAGAGAGGGTGTGAGAGAATTGCTTTTCATAAACGGTATTATCTCCAAATCAATTTGTCTTGTATTAATAAAGATCATTTTTTTTTAATTTCCCTTCAGAGAGGGCACAATCAAACCTGGGGACAGATTGCTGAGTGTTGATGGGATCCGACTGCTTGGAACAACACACGCTGAAGCTATGAGTATTCTCAAACAGTGTGGACAAGAGGCGACTCTGCTGGTGGAATATGATGTTTCAGTAATGGGTATGTTGAGGAGTGGGAACCACTTGTGCTGTTTTGCTGCCTGTTCTTGGTGAGCTATTTTAGAATTGATTGTGACCTATTATGCTCCTAGCAGCAATGATATTCCCTTCCACGCCGTATCATTAATCTTGGGTTCATAAAGAGGTGAGCAGTATTTTACTGCAATTTAGCATTCTGACATGGTTTGTAGAGTGAAACCATAGTATGGATTCTAGTAAAGTAACTTTTCCAGTGACTAACTTACAATAAAGGTTAATGAAGTGTAAGGATTTCTGTGTCACGTGGAAGAGGGTTTACTTGCCCTTACAGGAATTCTTTTACCTTTTGCCATTGCAAGTTAGCAGCCAAGGCATGATAAAAAGACACTAAAGTGCCACACAGTGGGGAAGAGTTGTTAAGAAATGTAGAGATAGCAAGTCGTGACTTGATAAATGAGCTTGCAGTTCGTACAAACTATTGTTGAACTTACCAATGATATTGGAGGATTTTTGGGAAGTGAAGGAGAGCAGATGATTTTTCAGTTTCGGGAATTAGTTATTTCCGTGTGACTTTGGAAAGCATCACATCCCTTCCTTTTTTGCAAGGAAGGGCAGCAAGAAATAGAAATACTCACCAGTCAGACCAAAGCATTTCTTCTCTGGTTGGAGATCTTTCTCTTCTTTTCCTCCTCAGTTCCACAGTCAGATTTTGAGTCTAGTAGAAAATTGACCCCATAGGAATTTCTGAAACAGCTCTGTCGAACTTCAAAGCCTTGGGAAACATCAGTACTTAGAAGGATGATATATTTGTTTATTCTTGAACAGCTTTCTTTGCTCTTTCCAACACATGGGTCTTTTTTGTTATAATACATATATTTGTTTACTCAACTACCCAGAATGGAGTGACAGTTTTGCTTGATGTCTAGCAGGCAAGATTCACGTCCAGAAGCATAGTAAGAGCTCTGCATGTGGGCAGGAACTTCCTGTGTGGAAAATGAAATGCAGGTGATCTTGTAACCTGAAGAAGACTAGAATTCAGGTGTTTTCAGTTGATTCTTCTTTTTCTTTGGAAGGTGGTGAATTACCAAATGTTATTTATCATCAAAGTTTCAAACAGATTCTTAATAACTCCAATTTCTCTAAAAGAGAGATTTCTTAAATGAATCCCTGACTTTAGACAGTCAAAGTTCCCAGCTAGGCCTTTATTACAGAAAAAACTCCCATCCTCGTTCTCTTGTATAGCTCAGAGAGACAGCCTCAGTTTCAGTGAGGATATTATAGACATCTTTGCAGGTTTCATGAGGAGAAAATCATTTGATGAGAAGCTCTGTTGTGCTCCAGATAGTACATTGCGCAAGGCAGAAACCTTCTTTTCTGTGATATTCAAATAGAGCTCAATGCAGGAGGGTCTTAGCTGGGAACTGTGGGCTTACAACTGTGTAGGCAGTACCTTCCTATTCATCTCTTAATGTTATTTTCTCTCTGAATAAATTCTGCTGCCTCTCTTTTGTTCTCAGTAACAAATCTTCATTTATTGTTCATCTGAGGGCATTTCATAGAATCATAGAATCATGAAATGACTTGGTTTGGAAGGAACCTCAGAGATCACCTACTCCCAATCCCCTTCCAGGGGAAGGGCTGCCCCTCACCAGCTCAGGCTGCCCATGGCCCCATCCAGCCTGGCCTCGAGTGCCTCCAGGGATGGGCCATCCACAGTTTCTCTAGGCAGCCTGTGCCAAGGCCTTATCATCCTCTCAATGAAAAATTTGCCCCCGGTATCTTATCTAAATTTCTCTTTTCTTCCTACCTTGCTGGTAATTAATAGGATAATTAATCCATTATCCTATGGAAACTGAAGGAAGTGAAAGAGCATGAAACTTGTGAAGTCAGAAAGAAAAAAAGAGAAGGGAACCACACACTGGGAAATGTATGTGATAGTGTTCTGCAGTGTCAGTGAGAAAAATAAGGAGGGATCTGTTAGGCTCTCTCTCTAATAAGTTATGATTTTTTTAGATTTTTATCAATCTCCCAGCTCTTTTATTATTTTTTCCAGTGAGTATACCATGTGGAGTTTTCCAGTGGTATTGTAACAATTTCTGTTTGGAAGCTTTATTTGTTATTTGCAGTTACTTTTTGAGTAGACCATGTCCCAGAGAGTGGAAATCACTCATCCTATTCTATTCTAATCAAATAGTGTTGACTGAAACAAATTTAATAATCTGGCCTACTAAGAGTAAAGCAACAACCCGAAAGTTCTATTCTACAGGATCCTCCCAGTATAAACTTTCAGTAGAACAACTTACTCCCAGAGATGTAGTTGTACCATTATTTGCTTTAAAATCTTCTCTTCTGTTAGAAGATGGCTATATCCTGTAAAGTAACATTTCGTGTGACCAGAACTGGAAAGAGCCATAAAATATATTCTGATAGCATGAAATTGGAACTTAATTTGAAAAGGTTACAGAAGATGAAGAAAGTAATCCTGAGCTATTTTTCAGCTACAATTCTGTGGTGTGTTGCTGACATTTATACTCCTGTAAGCACAAGCCATTTCAAAGGTGCTGTATTTCTTTAAGTTTTGTTCCTTCTCTTGAAGTCTTCAAGAGGTCACTTGGGAAGCTTGTATGCTTTATTGGTTCTGGAACTGAGACAAATTTGAGGGGAAAAAAAAGGCATCAAGGGGTTCTGTGTATGATGTAGGAGATGTGGCTAGTTCCACAAAATTCTCTGGGGTTGCAGTTGTGCTTGTTTATATATATTCTGAAGTATCTTGCTCAACTGGGTCCTAGGAAGTATATTTGTCAAATTGGGTCCCTGGAGAAAAGAGGAAAACAGAATTTCTGAGGAAAGCTTTTGTAACTAGTTGAAAGTTACATTTGCAGTTGTGGTAGTCTTCCATATGTGTTTCTGTCTTCTAAAACACCTCCTCCAATCATAAGCAGCTTAGTTACTTCTTATAGGTATTAGAGGAGTCTACTTGCAATTTTTTTAAAATTCTGTGAAGCTTTAATAATAAAATACTTCAGTGTGTTCAGAGGAAATAGTGTGATGAATTGCTCTAAACCCCCCTGCTAAAGCAGGTTCCCTACAGCAGGTTGCACAGGAAAGCATCCAGGTGGGTTTTGAGAGTCTTCTAAGAAGGAGACTCCACAGCCTCTCTGGGCAGCCTGTTCCAGTGCTCTGTCACCCTCACAGTAAAGAAATTTTTCTTCGTGTTCAGTATGGAAAAGTATGCAGTCAAATGGCTTTTGAAATAACAGATGGAGGAAATTTTCTACAGGGTGTGTACAAAGAATCTAGTTTCTCTGAAATCTGTAAACCTGTTACAGACTTGATTTTAGGTAAAAACACTGTAAATAAAGAATTACCATCTTATACTGAAGCAACTGCTGGCATTGACGTAGATGTCTATCAACTTGGGACTGAACTTAGACATCTTTCACTTTAGTTAGCTGCATGAATCTCATAATGTCTTATATCATAGAATGGATAAGCTCTATATCACACTTCTCTAAGAAACTGGGGCTTCCCAATATGGAAGTGACTGTGAGTGACTAATTTATAGTCTATACATAGACTACGATGGTAATAATGAGCTGCAAGCAATGGTTCACACTGTCCCCTTATAAAATGAGAAAAAGAAGCTTATCATTACACTCATGTGGAAATTGAGAAAATGCAGTTTACCTTCAGATTTTCCAAAAGCTGCCATAATGTATCTGGATTGTCTGTATTCTCTGTAATTGAGGTTGCTTGGACATCTCCTTGGTTAATCTTCCGTGTTTACTCTAAAAGGGAGCCTTCAGGAAGGTTCAAAAGTAGTGGCTGTCCTGAGCTTGAAGTCTGGCCTATAACATTTTTGCATAGCTCTAGTTCATCAGTTGCTGCTGTTGAGCCTTTTAGAAATCTGCTTTTTAAATCTTTAATGTTCTTGTTTGGGTAATCTTTGAATTAAGGATCCTGTAATTAATCAACACTATTGGTGAGAGGGAGGTGATCCTCCCCCTCTATTCTGCCCTGGTAAGGCCTCATCTGGAGTACTGCGTGCAGTTCTGGGCTCCCCAGTACAAGAAAGACAGGGATCTCTTGGAAAGAGTCCAGCGGAGGGCCACGAAGATGGTGAAGGGCCTGGAGCATCTCTCCTATGAGGAAAGGCTGAGCGAACTGGGTCTGTTCAGCCTTGAGAAAAGAAGACTGAGAGGGGACCTGATCCAGGTTTATAGATATCTGAGGTGTGGGGGTCATAGTGGTGAGGCCAGTCTCTTCAGTGGTGAGTGGAGACAGGACAAGGGGAAATGGACAAAAGCTGCAGCATAGGAAGTTCCGCACAAATGTGCGCAAGAACTTCTTTACAGTGAGGTGACGGAGCACTGGAACAGGCTGCCCAGGGAGGTGGTGGAGTCTCCTTCTCTGGAGATGTTCAAGAGCTGCCTGGATGCCTACCTGTGCGACCTGCTGTAGGGAACCTGCTTTGGCAAGGGGTTGGACTCAATGATCTCTGGAGGTCCCTTCCAACCCCTACAGTTCTGTGATTCTGTGGTTATTGCCAGAACTTCAGCATAAAAATAAGCCTTGTTGTTGTTAACTTTTTGTATCTGAGAGACACGAGATCTTTCTATGTCATCTTTTCACTTTTCACTGAGTGTTTCTTTGTTCAAGCCACATGTGCCTGTAATCTTCAGGAATGAAGGAACATATTGCTCATTCTAATTCCATATGTTAATCTGGTTTATTTAACAAATGTTGCACTTGTCTGAGCCAGAAAAGATTTACTGAAATGTGTCATCCTGTAATTGTTCTGTGCAAAGATGGTTTCAACTGACATTTCACTCCTAGATTGCCAGAATCATGCTGACACAGAACCACTCATTTTTAACTAGGACAGCACCCTTGGTTTTCTGAATTCTACACTTTGAACATTGATGCAACTTCACAGAATGGGAATTATTCATGCAATCATTTGGTAGTAATGACAGCAGTTTGACAGATACAGTCCAGCTTTTTGCCTTTAACTTCAGCCATTCAAAAAGAAAAAAAGGACAGTAATTTTATGTGACTACAATTTACAGTTTACTTCTATTTACAGAAATCTGCCCCAGCATCCAATAATTATCACAAAAATTCAATGCCTGACAAAAAGAGTCGGATGATGTAATCTGTGATCCAGTGTAGACTTTGACTGATTTTTGCAAGATGAGAAAGGTTGAAGAAAAACAAACTCTAAGGGCTGTCCCTTATGTTTCATAAAGCAGTATAACTCAAGCATAACCAGAGCTGTGGAGACCTTTAAGTGTTATTGAGTTTTACAAGACCGGAGAACAGGAGCTCCAGAGACTCCAAGAGCAGACTCATGATCCTCATAAATGTTGTAAATGTTGCAAGACCTTGAAAGCTGGAGAAAAGACAGGAAGCCTGTAGTCTTCCACGCTGCCTTTTCTTTCTATTTTTTATAAACCTAAAATTAACATTTCCTTTGTCTCTTACAAGTCTTTGGCAGAACGCTTCGTTGTTGCGCTTTAGCATTTCACTGTGACTTCAGGTCTCCTGACTGTCACAGAGTGATGAACCTACATCCCTTGAAATCCTAAATATAAATTAGTTAAACCTTTAAAGAACAGTTCCTGTCTCATGTTGCTCTAGAGACAGATTGAGTGAAAATTTGTGTGCAAAGCAAAGGTCATAATAGATGTAGCTGAAATACTACTATTCTTCAAATACTGCTGCACAAAAACATACATATATTATGCCAGAAGACAATGATTGAAGATAAAAATTTGAGTGCCAGTTTGGAAATATCAGGACTCAGATTGTTTGCTCGGTCTATGTCCAGCTACATGTGCAGATCTCAAGGAGAAAATCTCAGGGTCCCAAGGTCATTCTAAATTTCTTGGCTCTTCCTTAAAGTGGAAGATGACATAGGCATCCCTCTCTCCAACATTTTCAGAAATATCCAGTGACATATCACTAGGAAAACCATATTGGGGTTTTGGTCTCTCTTGGAGGCCAAGACACAATTCATGTTCATGTTGTGGAAAGTAAGCACATATTTAGGTCTACACGCTATGGCATGTTATTCTCCTATCTTACTGTGCACTTTCCTTGTTTATCAAATACACAATTTGTGCTCTGTAGTGTCAGTGCCCAGATGCCTACATTTGGGCCATTAGTATGAGCTGCCAATCTGAAATGAACACATGCATACAATAAGAAAGTTCTCTCTCAGCTGTGGTAGCTTTTAAGGGTTTCATCTACAGAAAGATATGTATGTTGGAATGTGACTTATCCCTGGCACCAAAAGAGGTTTTCTTTGGAGAAATCTGAGATTTGTGATTTTTTTCTGCTGTTGTGTTTTCTGACTTAAAAAAATGCTTTTTCACAATAGTAAGTGGGTTATCCCCTTAAACCCTTCATCTCATGCTGTTACAAATACAATACATACTAACTCCCCTGAGTTTCATCTTTGCCTATAAGCAAACTGATATGTGCCAGTCAGGCATCAGTTCCTGCTTGCTTAACATGCTTTCATCTACTCTGTTTACGTGGTTTAAAAGAAAAATATTACCATTTTTAAGACCTCTTGAGATAAGTGGATATTGTGGAAACCTAAGATAAATAATTACTATGGTTTAACCAAAAAAAAGCCATCATTTTAGTCTTGCAACTTCAAATCTCAGTTCTTTATTTTCCAGTGCTTAGTGTGATCAGGAGATTCTGCCATTCACTGCAGATAGTAAAACATGAAAATTGGCCAATTCAGATTAAATGTTTTTTTCAAACTTTAGAGAAATTGTGACAGAATGAGAATTTGCACCTTCAAAGCAGCACTGAGTACTGACTTCTTGCCTTTCTTACAGTTCACTCTTTACTCGTTACTTAACTCCCATTCGTCTCATTCATTTCTCACTTCCTCTAAACTTAAACTGTTTGTCTTATGGGTCAGATATTTTTTTCACCATGAGGACTGCTAGGTAGTGAAAGGTATGGAATGAGCCCTTGCAAGAATATACACATGTATGTTTATGTAATGGACTGTATTGCATAAGAAGCTGTCAGTTTGTTGTTTCCTATTATGTGTGTGAGCTTACATCCTTAAGAGCACTGACATATTTTTATTTACCATTTCTCTGTGGGGAAGGAGTCAAGAAGGAAAAATTCTGTGGTGTTATATCTGCATCCTAATAGATTCTCAAATGAATGAGGCCATTTTAAGTTCCAGTCTGCTCCCTGTTAGCTGGGACCAGCTGTCCAGCACAATACATACATGCTTTCTGCAGATCAGGAAGAAAAGACTTGACAGACCTAGACCAGCAGGTTTAGAAGTTGGCTGGCTGCTGGCAGCAAAGAAGCATGAAGGTTCATGATCCCTCTTTGCTGTCCATTTCATGCAAATGTGACAGTTTTTTGTCTTTTTGGTTCTTATGCTTGTTCTTAGTTGTTTACTGTCTTTTTTTTTCCCAACAGCTGCTTGAATTTCCCTTTCCTTACCAACCTAATATGAGGGTTTTTTTCTAGAAAATCCTAAATCCCACATGCTCTCTTGTTACAGCCCAGTTTTCTCATGTCTTTTGCCAAGTAAGGTCTAAGGAATTTCCTGACACATTTCTCATTCTCACACTGCTGATTTCTCCATAAAATCCTTTTCCAGTTTTCATGCCTATCCCTCTTTAGCATTCTCTGATGTCCTTGTATTTTAGCAGTCCATTCCCAAGTTCCTTGTACTATATCTTCTTTTCAGATTGGTAACCTTCTCATCTTAGTTTCTTTCCCAAGTTCCTCTCCTTCTTGCCCAAGAAGGACAAGTCTCTCCTTCTCCTGGCTTTCCTCTTGATTCTCAGTGCCAGATCTGTCAGGGAATGAAAACACACCGGGAACATGAATTTTCCATATGAAGCCCACAGAATTTTCTGTGTGGAATGGCAACATACAGTTTTCCCTAACGATGCTCTCAGACACAGCCAACCTGTTTCAGCTGAAATAACTTAGGGAAGAAGAAAATGCAGTCTGAGACAGGCAACCATCATAAGAAAAAAATGATATCAAACATTTAATCCATGGCTGGATTGTAAGCTGTAAGCAATTAAAACCAAGGTGAATTAATGAGAACAGTCAGGCAGTGTTAAGAAGAGCTATAATTCCCAAGTATATTTGTCCTATTATCTTTTTTTCTTTACATTCTTTTCTGTGAGTGCTTATGATTTGTTGTTGCAGTTTGATAGCCGTGTTCCTACCAGGTGATTAAAGAAATAAAGGGAGAGTCATGTTTTATAAGCATTTATAAATCTTACAGATTTTTCTTTCCTTACAAACTTCTTGATCATCGTTAAAGACAAATAAATGGAGTTTAGTAGAACTATATAAGTTATGACTGACTGTAACAGCTCCAATTAACATTTCTCTCTAGTGCTTTTGAAACTATGGACTCATTAGAAGCAGCTTAATAAACATTGCTCTGTACAGGAGAAAAAACTTGAAAGGTAAAATGAGATGTCTCTATAACTGAAAACTGAAAATACAATTTAATTGTTGTGAATAGCTAGGAGAAGGGCTTGGGGGGCATTCTCTTCCAAGTTCCACTTGTATGAAATTATTCTGCATTTTCTTGCTGGAATACTGACAATGGACAAATCTGTCTTCAAAGACTTGTCAAGAAGGTGAATCCTATGCTTGTATATTGTTGGTACTGTTAGAACAAAGTACAACTCAGAAAATCAGTTTGAGACACGTAATGTATTTCATGACAGACACTGATTAAAGTAGAGCCTTCTGAATCTGTCATGCCATTTCCCCACAGAGCGTGTGGTCTGAATCTCTAGATGTTAATTCAGGAGTACAGGCACTCAAAAGGAATCCCCCTCTGCATATAAACGAAAATGCTATTCTGCTTCTTCTAGTAAGCATTAAAAACAAGCAATAGGAAAACAAGCTGACTTCTCCACCATCCTGCAAGTGGAGCCAGTAAACCTCGTATGTGTTTTTCTTGCTGGTTTGTTGCAAAGAAAGCTTTTTACTGTACATTTGCTTAATGATGAGAAAAGGATTGATCAAGTCTTTCCACACTGCATGAGGGCTACACAGATGTGCCATGAAATGTTGTGTGAAAAAATTACCGTCTCTGCTACAGACTCATGCCTCTGGTCAGAAGGAAGCTGAGAGATCTTTCATTAAGTTGGCTTTTCTGTTACTTAGTATGCTGGTCAACAGCAGTCTAACCAGAATCATGACGTAACCTGATTCATACTGCTGTTAAAAAAAAGAACTGAGCAAGTAGCTGAAGTACTTAAATTCAGAGGGCAGGTGTGAAAGTTTTACAAAGAGGATGATAATTAAGCTTCCTGGAGATTAAAGGATCTTCTGGATGTACTATGCAATTCAATGCAAGAGTAACTCGGTAATCAGAAAAAAATCCAATTAAAAAATTCAACCTTAGGTTTGGCTTAGTGGCATTGCAGTCATCCAAGAGACTGAGGAATAAAGGACAGATTCTGTTTTCTGTATGTTAGAGGAAACTTGGGCTGTAACCCTAGAAGCTGGGTCTAAAAAAGCCCATCTGTTAGGAAACAGCTGCAGAAGCAAAGGAACCAATCTTGTTTGTATTTCAGGGAGAGAAAAACACTGTGTGTCTCCCAAGACTTTCCGTGAGGGAGGTGTTTAAATAATCCAGAAATAAATTAGTCCATCCTCTGGATGTTTTGTCATCAACATGATGCATCCAGACAGTGCTGATGGGTTAGGTCAAGGGGACAAAGCTTGGGAATCACTTCATTCATTTCCTGGATCACATTTGGATGCAGTAGGGCAGATTTTCGTCCCTCTTCGCTAAGGTTCATGGTTTATTCTTTATTTTACAGGACACTTACACTGAAAAAGGATGGATCTTAAAATATGAATATTCTTAGGTATTTTGCCTAAGTATGAATGTCTTAATTAATGGCATTCTGGTGCAAAACTGGTATGAACGAGATCTGAAGCAGATCCTTTGAGGCTGCACCATCAAGTATTCATCATGTGGGAGATGTGTGCTGCTCAGAAAAGATAGCACTGAGACTTGTGAGCTGGAAATGTAGGTAGAGAGAAAAATCAATGTCTGAGCTGAATGGTTTATCTTGAAATCAGCAAAGATACTCAAAGATAATTGCACCAGTGGCATTTCTTACAAAGTGATTTTGTTGCGCTGGATTAGACTTCCAAGACTGTTACTCCACTGTATGATGAGTGAAATGTTACACTCTGTGTATTTGCTATTCAAATCACATTCCCCTACAGTAATTCTAAAAACCCATAATAACCTCGTTTTGCATCTTTTTTTAAATACATGTTTACCATGCTTAGTTCATTTAAAGAGATCATTTCACAGCCTGTGAACTCAATATTTAGTAGTTTGAGGAAGCAGTGCTAATAAAATATACTCCATATGTTAGCCTGTGTTCAGCCAAAAAAAAAAAAAATTGGATTTTTTTTTTTTAATGGATTTGTTAGTGACTAGTGATGTTTGAGCTTCTGTGAGTGTCATGCTTTCATTTGTAGGGAAACTGGACAGAACATTCTGACAGCTGTTATTGACTGATCATGTTGCTATTACAGTGTAGATGCTGGAGGACTCTAATGAAACGATGCTTCTGTGAACACGCATTCCAAATAAACCAAAGGCAAGCACCTGACCTGTTTGCTTCTTAGGGCAGGAGGAGTTGGAAGTGATTTTAGAAAGAGTACTTATCTAAATCATTCACCAGTTTCATCTTTAGTAGCAGATCTGACACGGTCAGGAAAGTCATGACTCACTGCAGCCAAAAAAGGTGCTGAGCCCTCCTGAGGAGAGCAGTGAAGGATAAGACAGCTTCCCAGGGCTGCAGGTAAAGCTGTGGCAAGTGGAGGCTGCGTCTTCCCTCTTTTGTGCCTCCAGACATTTCTTCCCTGACAAAGTTGTATTTTGACATCCTGAAACCCCACCAGTATAGAAATAGTCTTTCTTGTAAATGAGTCAAGTCAGGTGCTGACCCAGATCCTCAGGTTACCTGCATGAAACTGGAGGCAGAGTAGGGCTTTGCTAATAGACACAAGTGACTGTAGGGCATCAGAGGCAATAAGTCTCTGAGGATAAAAAAGACAGACAGTGGAGGAACAAAGATAGGGAAGACAATGAGGAAGAAAGAGCTTTCGGGGATGTGTTTTCCTCTTGCATTACATACAAGCACGAATAACCCGTATTGCCTCTGAATTGCAGTGTTCATTTCACTTCTTTTTTTTTTTGAGCATATAATTTGAAAGTCTTATGCATAAAAGGATGGCGTATGTTCACCTTGAGGAAGAACTTTGGGACTTACTTCATGTGGCTTAGAAAATTCCTCCACACTTTCTTCAAAAACTCCTAGATGGGTTTTTCTTTCTCCTTTAATTTTGTATCCAAAAGCTATTGCTGATCCTGCTCGAGTTCTTAATTGAAATCTGAAGCAGCTTAGGAGGGAAAAAAAAAAAAGAAAGAAAAAGAACCAGAGCTGCAAACACACTGAACCTTTGGTTTCTCCACTGTGATTAATATGGTTCTGGCACGATATTCCCAATAGTTGCAAAGAAAATCTAAACTAAATTATCCCTGCAATTTCTCCTGCCGTGTTTTGTCTCAGGGAGTCCACCAGCAGCTTAAAAACTTGCTGTTCTTAATCACTGTTAACATACTCATTTGAAAAAAAAAAAGAAAATATCTTAATTCAGGTATTTAATGTCCTTAAATGCATTTTGTTTTGATTTTTAAATGCAGTCTGCCAGCTGATTCGCTCCACAAAATTGACCAGCTTTTGCATGCACATGAAGCTGGATCTAATCCCCAGCTACAGCAGTGCTGCAGAGTGCTGCCCTGAGGCGCTCAAGATGAGAGCAGTACTGATCCATAGGTGAGCCGTCTGCTGCCTTCCACAAGGTTAACTGAGGCCTGGTCCAAGCCCATTTGTCTCAGTAGAAAGCCTCTCAGTGACTTGAGCTTGCAGTTAAAATAGAACCCAGAAGAGAAAAATCTACCTCTTGTCCTACATTTGAAGAGCTTTGCCATTAGGGAAATAAACAGCAGAGCTGTGCTTCTTTGCGCTCCCCCTAGTTTTCCTGAAATAGAGACCCAGCTGATACCATCAAAAATGCCTCCTGACAGCATAAGGCTTCTACTTGCAGCACAGTTTGCACCTCTGAATCTATTTTTGATTTCACTACCAGCATGAGAATATCTGCTCTAGGAATTCTATAGTGAATTCAACTCTGCAGTGTAGACAAGGCCTGTATTATAAGGAGCTAACTCTAGGCACACTGTTTAATAACAGTGCTCCTTGCGCTGTTTAATTGCACCCGAGTACTGCTGAGTCCTCTCGCGGCAGGGAGAGGGAGGTGATTGTCCCCCTCTGCTCAGCTCGTGTATCCATCTGCATCCATCTGCACCCCATCTGCAGTACTGCGTCCAGGCCTGGGGCCCCCAGTGCAGGAAGGGTGTGGAGCTCTTGGAGCGGGTCCAGAGGAGGGCACTAAGATGATCAGAGGGCTGGAGCACCTCTCCTGTGAGGAAAGGTTGAGGGAACTGAGCCTGTTTACCCTGGAAAAGAGAAGGCTCTAGGGAGACCTCGTTATGACCTTCCAGTACTTGAAGAGAGCATAAAACAGGAGAGGGAATGGCTGTTAATGAGGGTGGATAGTGATAGGACAAGGGGGAATGGTTTTAAACTGAGATGGAGGAGGTTTCGGTTAGATATTTTCACACAGGGTGGTGATGCACTGGGGACAGGTTGCCCAAGGAAGTTGTGGATGCTCCATCTTTGGAGGCATTCAAGGCCAGGTTGGATGTGGCTCTGGGCAGCCTGGTCTGCTGGTTGGAGACCCTGCACATAGGAGGGGGGGTTGAAACTCGATGATCATTGTAGTCCTTTTCAACCCAGGCCATTCTATGATTCTACCCATGAAAAGAGAACATGCCAGGCCCATTTTCTCTTTCTGTCTTGACAAAGATCTTTCTCTTCTGGTACTTCAACGTTAGTATGGGAACAGAGCATGCATGGTGTTACTGGTTCTGTGATAAGATCACAACAAAACGTTCCATCCCACAGGCTACAAGAGGAACACTTGGATTAACAACCACCATGCATTTATTTTGATTTGCATTTTGGTTTCTGCATAACAGACCAGATTTCAAGTGTTAACGGTCAGTGTTATAAATCCCAGCAAGGCGCTGGTGCTGCCGGTCTGTCTCATTCAACACGTTCTGCTATTCTTTAGTTGGACAGTATTATCTGCTATGTTTAAAATAGAAAACAACAGCAAAAGAAAAGCAAAAAAGAAAGGACGTGTCCTTTCTGTGCTTCTTTATGAAATCCTCGGCAGGAGGAACTGTTTGCTTGAGACTTCTGAAACCACCTCACAGTTAAACCTCCTGATTTTTAAGAGCTATGAAAACTTCTGCAGTTCATGACAAGATTTTTCTTCTGGTCCCCTTCCAAATTCCCCCAGCTAACTGTCCAGATCTGAATTATTCTTTTTAGCATTTCCAGGCAAAATTGTTCTGCCATTTCTGGGAATGAGCTTAGAGAAAGTTGTTTTGCCTTTGATGAGAGTGTTGGAGAATCTTTTTTTTGTGAAGATGAGCCTTTTTGAAGCACTGGAATACAGACCTGCACTTTCCTAGTGGTAGAGGGAAAAAAAGCCCTTTTTAGAAAAGTCTCTTCTTCTGTATATCCCAGTGAACATCCATCCTCTCTGTATTTGGATGTCTTTGGAGGAGTGTAGCTCAATGTGCTCAGGAGAGGCAGTGTTTTGTGAAGACTTTCTCAATAGATTTTGCACATATTGGGGCATGGTTTTCCTTGCCTTTGCAAAGTTTCTTTCAGCTCAGCTCTTCAGGGATGGGAAAGAGTTAAAGATGCCCATGCAACCTTACTCAGACTTTGTGGAGCATATGCATTATAATACTGTTTTTAGTTGTAATTATTGCATACGTTTTTTCTTCATCAGTCACTCATGTGATACTGGGTGATTTGAAAGACAAACAGCTGAGAAATGGTCTAAAGAACAGCTTGTTTCATTCTGTTGCTGGTGCCTGAAATAGGTCAGGTGAAGCACTTTTTAAATGCCAGATTCTCTCCAATGGCTACAGAGGGCGTTTACCCCTTAGGTCTGTTCTACAGATGCTTGCGTTTTGGTGCAGTGAATCCCAGTGCGGATGTCTCAGATTGGTCTCTCCAGACTAAAGGTGCTTTTGACCTTCAACTATCTGATCTTCATTTGTTTTTCTATACAGTGGGGAAAACACTGTTTATGCATTGAAGGGTGGTTATGAGATAAAATCATGAATAAACTTGTGTTGTAATGCTATACCATCCAATAGTTTCCCCTTCCCGTACTGCACAGGTAAGGATGAGAAGAGTATTCTGTAAGTAAGGCATGAGCATTACAAAAAAAAGTAGAAGTGTTGCTACAAGTGAAAAAGGCACTTCTACATTAGGCTCTCAAAGAGAGAAAATTATGTGAGTATATAATTAAAGAAGAGAGGTAAAAGCAAGTTCATCCAGGTAATATTCATTCTGGGGTTCATTAAATTTGAAGTGCTCTGTGCCCACATGGTGACTGTAATATTTTCCTTTTAATGTTATACTGTTTGTAAGTAGATGACTTCTTTTTTTTTTAATATGCGCTCCTTTCTATAATAATTTATGTGTTTTACTTATTTTAATCAGCTCCTAAATTGTTTGTGTCAGTTTGGGATTTTTTTATTATTATTTTTTTAACCATTTGCATAAGCACAGTCTTTCTGATAGGGTCAGCTCAGCAGTGTTGAGCAGAACAACCTTCCTTTGAGCACTGCAGCCTCTCATTTCTTGAGGTCTTTACAACTGAGGTAAATGAGGTGGATTTTCACTGGTCAAAAAAAAAAAGAGAGGAGAGGAGAGGAGAGGAAAAGAGAGGAGAGGAGAGGAGAGGGGGGAGGGGGAGGGGGAGGAGAAAGAAAAAGAAAAGGAAAAGGAAGAGAAGGGAAGAGAAGAAAAAGCCTTGCCAAAGGTGGTCCTGCAGCAGGCAGGGAGCCTACCAGCAGAGGAGGCACAGGGAGGAATACGTGTCTCACTGCTGGGATTCTGGCAGTTATCAGGTACTTGGGTATCTGGAAGTCATTGCTTGGCTGGGATTTTGAGAGATATGGGGAATTGGTTTTGTTTGGTTTGGATTTTTTCTGCTAGAAATATATGCTGCAGAGAACAGGAGATACTCAGACGTCCTTCTTTTACTTCGAGTATATGCATACCCCCTGTAGTTCTGTTTCTGTATAGCTCATAACAAGTGCTGGGGAGGGAAAAATTGGAAATAAGCAGATAGCATGTGAGCAATCCTGGATTATTTTTGCAATGTGGGATCAGATTCAGAACCAGAACTATGGCCTCTGTTTTGGGTTTGAATGTGAATTACCTGAATTTTTCTGGGTTTTTTTTTTTTTTTTTTTTTTTTTTGTTTTGTTTTGTTTTAAACTATTCTGCTGAATTGCTCTTGGATAATACTATAGTAGAAAGAGAGCAGTTAATAAAACTGTTTTCTGTCTCATTCTGCCAAATTTTCATTTCATGAGTGGTTGGCATCAAATGACAAAATACTCTGTGCCCTTTCTGGCAAACCCAGACTGTTGCAGAACTCTCACTGTGCTCCTTGGTGAGTTGATATCAAGGTCAGATCTCAGCTCCATCCTTCTGCATGGCAGCATTTTATACAGTCGTTGTGCCAATGCAGCAATTATTTATAGAGCTGTGCTAAAGTACAGACTATTGAAAGCAAATAAAAGTTTGGGGGAAAATTGTATTGATGGTGCTTACTTGTAGCACCAGAAATTCTTCTCTCTTTGGGAGTAGAATATCACTTTAGGTGTTTTCATTTTGTTTATTGGTGTGGGTTTTTTGTTGTTTTCTTCTACTCACTGAACTGACCTTGCAGATCTTTAGACAAGTCTGAAACCTCCTGCCTATTGAACCAAGCAGTTTAATTGTAGCAGAAGTATACCCAAAGCCAGTTCTGCAAGTCAGAGCACAGTGCTTATTAAATGTGTAGATGTGGCTAGCAAGTGCAAAGCAGCGATGAGTGTATAAGGCATTGTGGCTCAGAACAGAAGATCTTGAGCAAAGTCTTGTCGTGCACCTCGAGTGCCCAGCTGTATGGCAGCACATGGCTCAACTACCTGCTGAGAACCAGAAAGTGTTGTCACAGTCCTGCCCCTTGCTCATGTGGGCAGGGATCTGGGGCCTGCCAGGGAGCTCACTACTACAGCATTGCATTGCATGATGTTGGCATGTCCTTGTTTGCCTTATCTGCTTCATGTGCACATAAGCTCTTTTATCAAGACGCCCAAATTCTCCAGGGCACACCTTTGCTCAGAAGCTTCTAGGGTTATCTGCTACATCATTACCACATTACATCCCTGAGCAGATAGGAATTCTGTCAGCTCAGCATAAAGTTTGGATGTCTGTACCATTTGTTGCCATCTGTCAAGTGCTGACAGTGAACGTCCTTCTGCTCTGCAGGCCTTTGAAGAGAATCCGGCTCCTCTCTAATTTTTACTAATTCTTACTGAAAGAGGAAACTTAGGGTCATTATGGCAAATAGACTTAATTTGTGGGTACTGCAACAGTTCACAGTAGTGTCTTACAAGGTTTCATGGGTAGCATGTGTAAAGTTTGACACGACAGCTGTATCTTAGTTTGCAGACAGAGATGCAAGCTATGTTTTCTTTATTTGTTCTACTTGTTATGGTTAGTCAGATACAGAATTGTACAAAAACTGGAGTGTTTTGGAAAAAATCAGAAGTCTTTATTTTAGTTTCCTGCCTTACCTACAAGAAAAACTAAGCATAAGAAGCTCTTCTGTACGTGCGTATGTATGCATCTGTGCATCTATGTATTGTGCAATGGGAAAAATGGTGTATTGCAGGATCTCTGTGGAAGAGTTAGCATATTATTTGCACTGTTTTGGGGGTCTGTCCTATCTTGGGAGATAAGTTTTAAAAGTTACTGTTCTGGAGTTCCATTCCTGGAATGAAATGCAGGCAGAAGTCTGCAGACATTTCACAGTTGTGCTGTTTTGAGGCAGTTTTCAGGAGCCATCTTTCCGTAGAAATTGGATGTCTAAGGCCCAAGTTGCCAAACAAGCTGTCAGATTGTGTTTATATACTCCTGAGCTCTGAATCCTTGTGCTGACACCAGAGGATGGAGATTTGAGTTTTCAGTAGCTCTTTTCAATGCCACCTGAATTTATTATGAAGTAGTCATTTTTCAGGTAACAAAGATAAGAAATGGCAGAGCCCAGACTTGGTTGGAACTCAGGCTAACCTCAAAGAGGTAGATCCAGGGTCATCTGCACAGGCTCTATCAACCATTTCCCCTCACTGGATTAAGTTCAGTAGTAGGTAAATCGGGTTTTAGATTAACAGTGCAAGGAAAAAAAAAAGATGGAGATAAATGAGGAGAATGGGATTCAATGCAACTTTTGAGTGGAGGAGAGATTTAGTTAAAAATGAAAGATGTCTGAGCCTGAGACAGTGTTAGTAGAAGAAAGAGTGCCTCAAGTCTCGAGGGAAGTCTTTTAAGCAAGAAGTGTTTAGGCAGGCCTTGGAGTCTGAACATGAGTGAAAACCCGAGGAGAAAAGTGCACACATGGATTGTGAGTAAATCCCCACCCACACTGTTTTGAGTACTTTGAGAGGTGGTTCCTCGCTGGCTGGTAGGCAGCTCTGAGCTGAGAAAGCTGATGTAGTTAAGGTTGCAAAGTATGAAATTAGGTAGAGGCAGCTCCTAAGCTTTTGATCTGCAGAGCATGAGTGCATTAGTGGCAGATAAATGAGCTGCAGGAATTAGGTGAAAAGAGGAAAACGAAAAAATTGGGCCAGTCAGTTAACAAGAATATGAAATAACTTGTGTATTGGAGAGGAGATAGACAATGCATTCATTTAAAGACTGTCATGTCTTCATTTTCCATTTGGAGGTTGAGAGGTCCCTCTGATTTCATTGTCACTCATTCTGCTAGCATCCTCTTGAAATTATTCCTGTTTCTTACTTTTGTAAGTTGATTATTCTAAAAGTGAGTGTGTAAAATGCCATCAGAAGCTTTTTTCTTATTTTTTACAGCAGTTTCATCTTTCTCTGTGAATTCTATGAGCTTTTGTCCAATTAGTAGCCCAGCGCTTCCAGTGCCATGCTGTTATTGGCAATAAAGAAAGACATTACTATTTTTTTTTTAATTATTTTATTTCTGTTCTTGTCCCTCTAACCCTCTAATTCCAGCTGAGCCAGATAAAATAAGAACAACTATTGCTCACTCTGTGGCCTGAAACATGCAGGTACTCCATGGGCAATGGAAAAGTAGGAGCCACATATGTTATAGCATACTGTAAAGTAAGTCAGGCCTTGGAGACTGCCACTGACCCTTTGAACAAGAACATTATTTAATTTTTAAACAGTTGTTTTATTATTAAAGAAACTAGCACTCTCTACTACTCTCGCTCCCTGAATATTGCTGGCAGTGTATAATGCGGGCTTATTCTCTTCCAAAACATATTTTAGGGTAGAGTCTCACATGTCATTAAGCTTATTAATATTTTCTGTATTCCAGCCACCCAGAGAGAATTACAAACACTGTCAGTGACTTTGAGCTTTTCAGCCATCGTTATCAGAGCTTGCTAACTGGCACTGATTTTAGTTCTCCCATAAGATCTGAGATGAAAAAAGGTTACTCCCCTAAATGAAGCATGAACAAAGCCAGGCTGCAAATGTTATGCAATATTCGTACAACAGAATTCTGAAGCCAAGACTGTGCTTCAACACTGTGTGTGTATGCTTCTATGCTGTGGGTGGTTTACTTATGATATTATGATATTGCTCTGAATGAACGATAATTGGCCTACTCAGCTGTAGGGCACCTTGGATGTTCCTGCTGTGCCTTTCAGACACTGCAGAAATTTTCTTCTTACCTCTCTTCCTCACTGCTGCTTCCCCTTTTGTAACCACTGACCTATGATTCTGCTCTCTGTTACCATTTTAAAAAATATGTAATCAATATTCCTGCAAAATTTATATTGGTATTATGAATTTGTTGTGATCAAATTGTCTTTAAAGTACAAGGAAAGTGGATGACACCAATAAGCAGTCTCCCACCTCCGAAATGTTAGTATTTAAATAAACATGTGTGCAAGGGAGACTTAGGTAATCATCTAGCTGGTGTTAAACATGAGCAAATGAAAATGCCCCAATGAAGGAAATTAAAAATGATAGCAAGATAGCCTAAGGCGTATTCTAGCACGTGACTGGTCTGGTGTTGCTTGGTACAGTACACAAGCAATGAAGAACAGTACCAAAATTGGCTTTTTTAAAATCTCTTCCTATGACCAACTGGACAATAAAATGGACAATGAAAAGGTATTAGTGGAGAGAAATATGGAGGGAAGATAGAGGTGGAGAAAAGCTTCCCCACTCTCAGCAAGTCTTTCTCTTGTGCTCCACAAAGAACTAGCCATTTCTGAGCTTGGTGCGTTTGGTTCCTGTATTGCTTGAGGCCATGGAAAAGGCAGACAGTTGGAGAAGGTCAACCACCTCCCACTGGGAAAGCATGAGAAGGGAACCAGAGGGGTCACAGTACGACAGACTACTGTGAGTGTTGCTGTCACAGACAGGATATGATGGATAGGATATGATGGTGCCACTGGACTGTCAGGAGTTTGGGCAGCTTTAAGTCTTACAGAGAGGACGTTTTAATGGACACAAAAAATGCTCTTTCTGAGATGATGTTCATTTTTAAAAAGTAGTCCTTAGGAATACAAAAAGCAAACCACATGAAAGATGACAAGTTTCATGAAGTGCTTAGGATGCTCTTTGACAGTAATGAGTAGTTTGTAGGTTAATGAAGGAGAGTGGATGTGAACGCATGTAGCATCCCTGAATGCTTTTTGCACTGCTTCCTCCTCAGTTAACAAGTGCTGTAAAGGGCTTTGCAAAATAGTCTCAATGGAAAGTGTTGCTGCTATAGCCACAGGTCTTAGAAACAAAACTCATCCAGCATGTTAGAAATTCTGCCTGCTTATCCAGGCTTAAATCTGTACAACAAGACGTGGACTTTAAGTGCCCTGCAAAAAATGTATTGAGTTTGATTTTCACATTTCAGCTCTGTAGCTTTCCAAAGGAATGGCAAATACTTCAGCCCTTCCTGATGTAAACCTATGGTATGTCTGACACCTGAAATATTGAGCCATATCTGGAAAAAATGCTCCATTTGCTTTCTGTGGGTTGCAAAAGTTCCGTGTGAAGGTAATGAAAAAAGATGTGAGGGACAGGAAAGAGCAGTTTTTTGATCAAGACAAATTATTTCAATGAAATATTAGCTTATCTTGTGACAGAAGTGAGATAAATTTAGATCTCTTAATGCATTACTACAAAAACATGAAAACTTTGCAAGGGAAGGGTTGTGATATTTGAGGAGCTATACATTTATTTACTGATGTGAACTAGTGCAGACTTGCTATATGCTCATATATATATATATGTGTGATATATAAATATTTATTGCTTTCAGTCAGAGAATCACAACAATAGAGAAGGCTACATGGAACTGCTATACGCAGCTTTAAAGTGAAAAGATTATTAGCCCTACATGTCATAGGAAGGAAGCTCAGCAAGAAGGAAATTAGTATGAGATAGTAAGGCATCCAGTTTTTCTCACTTATGTTATTGCTAGAAGATACAGCAGCATCCAGGCAAGATCAATGGCAGTCTTGTAGAGATGTGTGGTTCAATTGGTTCAGCTAGCTCTTTAAGGTCAGACTGCCTCCTTGTCTGTCTCTTTAAAGCCACTCCAAAAATTGGTAGTTTGGAATGACTTCTGAAAAAAGAAAGAAGGCATAAGAAATCTTTCAGTTAGAGAAACATGTAACACAGACAGTAGCAACAGGACTCAGTGTTCCTACAAGAACACGCTCTCTGTACATCAGTACTTCCCACACTGAGGTACAAGAGGGCTTTATAGGAGAAGAAAAAAAAAATGAAACAAAAAAGAAAAGTCATAATAGAATAGAGAGTTTGATTTCCTGTGGATTTTATGTCATTTTTGATTGCAAGCTATCCCTGAAGCCTTTTCCTATTTTAGGGCATTTTGTAAGCACTGTTCTCCAAGTAGTTTCTCTGTTGCCTCAAGCAGACAGCTCTCTCTTCTTGGCCTGCCCCACTGTGTGAGTCCTAAAGTGGTTTTCTGTCCTCCAGCATCTCCCAGCTGTTGAACTGGATTTAACAATTAAGCCATGAGGCTATACAAGTGTTAGTAGATGCATACGTTTCTGAGTATATGAACATATATATGTAAAGTGACCAAGCGTGCTTCCTATCCACTGGAAATCAGGCTTTAAAAAAAATTTCTTTTAACCTTCAAAATAATTTGTGATTTTTGTTTGAGGTGAGCAAAGGTTGTCACACTTATTTTATACAAAACTTTTTGTATATCGTATAGCGTATTTATATCCCATAAGAACCTCCTGCTGCCAGTGATTAAACGTGGCAAATAAAAAAGATGTCCTGCTTGCTAACAGAAGAAATGTATTAGCATGCAGAAGGCAATGCTGCTACCTATGGGAGGTTTTAATCACGCCTTGTGTACTGATTGAGATGCAGTGCTCAAAGGTGAGAAAAATTATTAACAAAATCAGAAATCTGGAGCATTTTTCATGCAAACATTCATCAGTATATCTTATGTAATTACATAGCCAATAAATCAACGTAGTCTGTAAGTGCTTCAGTCACGGCGTAAATATCTTAATGACTGAAACATCCTTACACATGAATAATTTATACCTGTATCATTCATTTTTCATAGCTATGCTTTACTTCAACATGATGAACTAATCCCTCTCTGTCAGGGAATGTGTGCTTGATTATTGCCCTCTGATTTCTCTTCCTTGTGTTTATTATCCACAGTTAGACACACTCCACTTCTTCTTTTCTGGTTTCTAATGTAGTTATCTTATTTATTCATCCTGTCGTTCTTCGTTTGCCTTCCCAGTGCATTTTAACAGGCACCTGGGAAATAATGGTGGGGCATAAGCTGATGGTGCATTTCTCAAATAATTCTGTAGTGACATCTTGAAAGATTTATTCATTCTTGACAGATTATATTTGAATATATAGCTTCCCTCCCTCTCCTCAAGGCAATTGCTATGGAACAGACCTGTGATGAGCAGTAACAACCTGAGCTTTATCATTTTCTGGATCCATCTGAGTTCAAACTTTTGTCGCAGTACTCATGACAAGCATGCTTAGTGACCTCTTCCCATATGTTTGTAAATATGAGCTTGTTTGTAGTTTCAGAAAATGCTGAAATATTGAAGAAGAAAAAAAACTCTTCCTCAGCACAGGAATTGGGAATTCTTAAATTCTGCTCTGCTGCACATGCTTATTTGGCTGTATGCACCCTACCCAACTTAGGCACTAAACCAAAACATCTAAGCCATCTGTTTGATTGCCATAAGGGTTCCTCTTTAATTACTGGAAGAAGACAGGTAGCAGCAGAGGGCCGTTCACCCAGCTCTAAATCTATTAGTATCTGAAGAACCAGACAGTAGTGCTTCTGGGTGGACTCTCTTTTGGGATCATAATTTAAGGTTTGGTTCAGATTTATAGAGAACCTTATTTTGATGGTATCTGTGGAAGTTCAGCCTTTGTCAGTCCCAGACAAGCTGAAAAGTAAATACCTCAGAATTAATGGGTGCTTTGAAAAACACTGAGTCTCTCTTTCTAGCTCTCAAGTTTCTAACTGGAAAAAAAACGAGGATTGTAAAAATTGTCTGAAGTTGTGGGAGAAAACTGTGTTTTGTAATTCTTAACCGATGTTTTATTTGTATTGTATGTTCCATCCAAGCACATTTTTCTCTTCATGTCTGTCCAGTTTACCTACATTACTCTCCAGCTGTGAAGAACACCTCACATGACTGTTGAAGATGTCATTTCGTTTCTTGTATCATCATATGTAGCTTGTTAAATTTGTACAACAATATACAGCTTCACAGTCTTCTGTGACAGAATGACATTTTTGGACTACTTTTTTTAGGTTCAAGACTGCATGCAATATCTTGATCCCTAACTTTTGCATGCTCCAGCTGCAGCTTTTTTACAGCTTCTGAGAGATGTCACAGGTGTATATTTTCCTTGCATTCTTACAGCAGGCTCCAGTACCCTGTGTATATGAAATCTACTGTCGTGTAGTAGAACGTTTGGTAGCTTTACTCCAGCATGTCTCTACTTCTACATTTTCTTTTATTCTGATCATAAGTATCTTCAGTCTTCTGATGTCATTTACTTCTATGATTTGCCTCAGTCTTTTTACATCCTTACAGGACCCCTTCACTTACTGTATGTAACTAAGGTCATTTGTTGATAGATGGGATCAGCTGGTAAGTACTATCAGGCAGTCTTCAGAATGCGCTTCACCCTTATCACTGAATGCCTTATTTTGACATTTATGAAGCAGCCTGCTGTCTTCTTCCTTCGTTCTGTCTAGCTCTTGTCTCTCTTGAGCATAGTTCTTCAACACAGTCATTAGTCTTGATCATGATTTAAGGTTTGGTTTTGTTGCTGCCTGTTTTTTCTGCTTTCTTTTTTCACTGTTTGGTCATCTACTTATTGGTGACCTGTTGGAAAGTGGTACTTTCACAGATTCACAGAATTCTAGGAAGGGACCTTAGAGATCATCTAGTTCAATGTCCCTTGCCAAAGCAGGCTTCCTAGACCAGGTTGCAAGGGTAGGCATCCAGTTGGGTCTTGAACATCTCCAGAGAAGGCAACTTCACAGTCTTTCTGGTCAACCTGTTCCAGTGCTCCATCACCCTTACTTTATCCCATGACAGTTCTTGATGCCTAAACTGGGGACATTCCAGAATTTTTTTGTGTGTGTCAGATTGTCTGATAAGAGAAATAGAATGAACAGAAATTTTATTTGGAGAGAAAAAAAATATGAAAATGGCATAAAGACTACATTGGTATTGTACTGAATTTTTGTTGTCTAATTCTAACAGATTCAGTTTCAACAGCGTCTGGACCACTACTTGTTGAAGTTGCCAAAACTCCTGGTGCTGCTCTTGGGGTTGCACTGTCCACTTCGATGTGCTGCAACAAACAGGTCATTGTCATAGACAAAATCAAATCTGCAAGTATTGCAGACAGGTGAGTGTGACATAGAGCTGACATTGCAGATCCATGCATTCTTTTTTTCTTTTTTTTCCTACTTTTGCTTTGATTGGTTTTGTTTTGAAGAAACTTTTCCTTATTTTGATGAATTTGACTGAGCCATATGTTATCAGGGTTGCTAGGTCTTAAAATTAGCACTTTGTCAGATCATTATTCCATACTGCAGAGTTTAAGAGTTTCAGGGCACCATTTACGTTAGCTTGTTCAGAGTTTTCAATTATATAAGCGAGACCAAATGTAATACATGGCTGTTGGTTGCTCTGTACAATACAGAAGTTTAGAGGTCTGTTCTGGCTTAAATATAATGCTGCAGCAGAAATTAATATTTTTAAAGAAATAAATACACCACTGGAATTCATAAAGTAAGCTCACAATATGGAACAGCTGTCAAGGGAAATAAATTTTGAGGCTTTGCAACCTTGAAGTGTTCTTTTAGAATATACCATTTATTCTTGTGTTACAGTGAAATCGAACTTCTGTCTGGATTTTCTTATTAACATTTTAGAATACAATTGAGGTATTAAGAAGACTGGTTTCTGTATTTCAGAGTTATTTTGCTGTAATTTTTCAACTTCATTTAAACTCCATTCTACTGTGTTTAGCTCAGATTGTACATAGAATTGAGGGGGAAAAAATGCAAGTATTTTTTCCCTTGTGATCTAGAACTGTAGCAGAGCTGTGGGTTATTTATCTGTGCGTGTGTGTGTGTGCGTGTGTTCTTACATATACAGTATGTTTCTATATACATACCTCTATCTAAAAATTCCCTAAATATTACGTTTCAGCAAATTCCTCCTGCATGTTCCCAGTCACCCTACCTTGTAACACCTCTTTGACAATGGTGCTTTGGGTAGCACCCACTTGTAGCAGTGAGTCTACAGCTCCTCTGTGGGCTTTTCCCTACAGTAGAAACTTTGAGAGTGACGGCCATTGATCCAGGGGTGTTCTCCAGTTCAATGGTGCAGGATGCTTTAATTTTCTCCCTCTGTTTTTTCCCATTTCGCAGGGGGTAACCAATTAAAGGAGCTGTCCACTTGACTGGTACGTCGGGATGCTGACTGCTGTGTTTGCATTTCTCAACTCATCCAGTAGCCAGTCTCTTGAGTGCAGCGAAATTTAGCAGATAGTCCCCTCCCCACCCAACTCCTTAAGTCACCATGCTAGCCCTGGTTTCATTATTTGTTTGACTACTGCATAATTTCATCATCATTTACAGCTTTTGTACTAATAAATGTTTGAATTATAACTCAAAAAATGATGAACTGGGTGCTTGTGTGAGGGATATGTGACCAAGTTATTTGAGTCTCCTTAAGTTCTTCTCATTTATTCTGCCGCCATTTGCATATATTTTAGTAGTCAGCTGCCCCATTGCAGTTCTGTGAGTGATGTCTTGGCATATGCTGTATTAACTGAATTGTTTTTAAGGTTTGTACTAATAGATGTTAAGTCTCACCAGTGACAGTGCCTACAAAACAAATCTCTCTCGAAAAAGAAAGAAAACGCTCATAGTTGTCATGACCAGTTTGAAGGCAGTAAAACTCATTTTCCCAGCAGAGAGCATGCCTGATCATACTGAGTTTTTCCCCTTTTGTATAGATGTGGTGCTTTACATGTAGGAGACCATATTCTGTCCATTGATGGCACCAGCATGGAGTACTGTACGCTGGCAGAGGCAACGCAGTTTCTTGCTAATGCAGCGGATAATGTGAAACTTGAGATCCTTCCTCACCACCAGACACGGCTAGCACTGAAAGGCCCAGAGCATGGTAAGAGAATCTGTAACACCAAATTCCACTTTATTTTCCTGTCTTTTACTTTGTCTGCACTTGCTGTATGGCCATGAAAGCTATGATCGCAATCGTGTCTGTAGATGTTGCTTCATCTCCCCAGGTTATGCTTCTGCAGTTTCTGAGCAGCTCTGTGTCTTCTCAGTGTTAATGTATCTTCTGAGTTCCTACAGATAGAGAAGGAAATGTTTTACAGATAAATGGTTCTGCACACTTGTAAATGTACATACAGGCACCTGTTGACTCTACTGTTGCAATCACTGAGCGGATAACTAGGTGCTTCAGTGGATGATTCTCTGAGTGGATTCTTCAAATTAGAGAAGGAAGGGAGGGACACTGATTGATTTCAGCATACTGAATTCATAATTTGTTATAACCTCTTCAGTAGTTTACTTGTTCTCCCTTGAAATGCTTCAAAAATAATTATTTTCTCTTGCTGTTGGAATATTATTCATTGCCATCATCTTTTAAAAATACTTCTGAGATTACTTCATGGGAGAATTGACAGTTCTTATGAAAAAGATTTGTTTGGGAACAGTTCCCGAGATCCCAGCCCTTTTTCACCATGTTGCCTATTTCATAACAGCATACTTAAAGAGAATAACTTTCCATTTTCAAATCAGATATGTGTAGAATGTCTTAGTGTTTGAAGTTTGAAAATGGGAGCTACCTGTCTTGTCTTCTAACTAATCCTGAAAAAGTGGATAATTCACAGTATTCATAAGTTCACGGTAAAATATCAGAATAATTGATGTCAAAGAAGTAACAAAGGTTATCAAATACACAGAGAATAGGTACCTGTGTTAAAGCATGAGTAAGTGATAGCAATTTCTGAGCCTTTAATATTGTGCCTCTGCCTCCTCTAGACCAACACAAGATTCCTGAGGCCTAGAAATTTTAGTGTTGATAAACATTGTTGGACATCTATCTGCTATCCAGGCTGTCCCTGGAAAAACAATGCTCTAGTCGGTTTGTCAGTGCTGGATATTGAGCTACTGTTGAGGAGATTCTAGTTTGTCCTAGGGTGAACAAAAAGTAACCCTTGCAATACCATGTTATTCCATTAGTTAACTGCATCTCTTTCCCCTTTTCAGTTAGGCTCCTGTGAGGAAGCAGGGAGTGAAACTGCAGAATACAGAGAACAGATTTTGTGATATAGTTCCTTTTCACTTTTGATAGTATGCTACAAACAGATCCTCCCTTTTTTATAGCAAAGACAGCACACGTTCAAACTTGGGCTAATGAGAAAAACATTTTAATAGGGTTTCTTTAGGGAAGATGAGTTCTAGGGCCAAAGATTTGTTTAGCTGACTGTATTTCCTGAAGCCTTTTGCCTCTTAGCAAAAATTTGAAGTGTTGCTGTTTACCTGCTAGTTGTCTTCAACTAATGAGGATGCTTGATAGAACAGTGCTCTTGCCAGACGTGTAAACTGTTAAAAATATCAAATCAAGGGGGTCTGCAAAGATGACATAAGTGTATCTTTTGGGGAAAAATCTCCCTACAGTAATAAAAATGCTTTCTTAAGTAAGCTGACATAACTAGAATTTTTACAGCCCTTTCCAGCCCCTCACCAGGTGGTGCTGCTCCAATATCACAACAATTTCAGAAGGTAATATGGTTTATGGAAGCAAGAATACTTTTGGAAACAACCTTTCATCAGGTGTGGTATGGCCTAGATGCTGCAGAATTTGAAAAGCTCCCTTTATGTGTCTGGGATAAGCTGAGTCATTAAGGCTGTATCTGTTGAGCTCAGTTATTGGACTTCTGGGAACATGTTAGGAATTTAAAATGGGCAGGGAAGTCAGTATATAAAATAAATTGAAATTTTAGCCCTTAAATAAAATGGAGAGCACTATAAAATATCAGATTTTTTTGTGTGTTTTTTTTTTCCTTTCCACTGTACTGCTAATATTCATTTCTCTTGCCGCCCCATTAGTTTTATGTTGGCTGCATACAACCCTGGTTTAGAATGGCTCAAATTACTAGTAAATTACTACTGTTACACAAGATAGGATTTCCTTTTACAGAACGTTTGTTGAGCTGGGATTATCCTTCTACAAGCTGAGCAAACTGAATTTGTGTACCTGACTGCTTTGTAGGACATTTTTATCTCTATTCTCAGTATGAAAATAAAACATGAAAAAAATCAAAGACTACCGGATGACTTCCTACTGGAAGCAGTCTTTTTAATTAAACAAGGCTCACAGCAACTTGAAAATAATGAAAATCCACCTGGCCACGTTGTTCTTATCAGATTTTAATTTTTATACCATAGTTAAATCCAGCAATCTCGATGCCTGTATACATAATCAGAGAGATATTTTCATTTGAGAAGATATGATAAGCCTGTAAGATACACAGTGCCTCGTCAGGCTTCTGCCTCTGTTTCTGGGATTTGTTTGACGTGTGAGATTTCCTGAAGTCCTTGAGGATGAGGCACTCAGAGAGGCAGGCTGGCTGGTGTATGCCACAGGTGTCTCGTATATCCCTTCCTGTAGGGACACCCTCACCTCATTTGTTACCTGTTGAGGAAAATAAATATTAAGATATTCATTCCTTTGTTTCAAGCACGTATCAGAGCAGCTCCAGGAGGGTGGGAGCAGGGGGTACCCTCAGGGAGGGATGCAGAGCACCCTGACCTGGGTCTAGGCCATGTTATGCCAGGGCCCATGGAGCCCCAGGCATGAAGCCACGAAGATGGAGTGGGCCCCTGTGCTCTCCTTTCCCTCATATTCTACAGTGTTGTGTCAGGCCTGGCTTTTCAGTCAGCAAATGGTTAACATATTCTGGTTGTTAACAAATCGTTGCTCCTGCAGTATAAAGTGAAACAAAACTGTAGCTTTTCTTCTGGCACTGTGTGGTGCTTGCTGCTGCAGCTTCCATTTTCCCCTGACTGTGTCATGAAGCAAGACATGAACACAAAGTGGCTCCAGCCTTAACTGACAGACTGCAGTTTACTGCTAAAGCCTGTCATGGGGTTGCTGTGTGCCTGCAGCCTTATAGGTGATAGCTTAGATTTCTCCATATGGGTGCACCTCTCTTTTTTTTCTTTTTTTTTTTTAAAGACAAAAATTCAGTGAGCAGTTCGCAGTTCATAGTGCTCCACTGTGGTTCGGCAAGAACACAACTACGTCGAGTTGAGTAATGACCAGATTGTATTTAATGAAGGAGAGTTTCAGTCATTTTCTTCTAATATTTGACGCATCAGCTGAAATACCTCCAGTCTTCTTGGTAAATACTGGCCTTCATCTTTGGCGTATGGACTCTCCATACTTAGAATCAGCAATCAAAACCTGTTTATCCAGAGAAACGTATTTTAATGTTTCAAAGACTAAGTTAAAAGAAAAATTTACACATCCAAATAATAAATAAGAGCTCTGGATTTTTGTTTTCTTTTTTGATGAGGCTCCAGGATAGCGTTTTTGTGCTGCTGGGCCAAGGAGCTTCTTTGTGGCATAGAGTTCATAGAGTCTACTGCCAACAATATATGCTGTCAAAATTAAAATGCCAGTGCAGTAAATTGAAATGACTGTCACATAGTGTGAGTATGGTATCTGAATATAGAGACTTACTAATCTCCAGTTAGTGATCATAGATGATACTTCAGTATTTTCTAAAGAAATTTGCAACCTTAGCTCCTAAAGCCAGAAGGAAATTAGAAACTGATTCCACACTAATCTTTTTAAAAATGAATACAAGAAAGCAAGCAAAAACAATCAGAAGTATTTATTCTTAGAGGAAACGTTATTTTTTTTCCCCAAGATAGCATCTCCTGTAAGAAGACAAGACCAGGTTATTAATCATTTCATTTATTTTATTTTCAATTCATTTTCATTTGGGGACTTTTTTTGTTTGTTTGTGTAATTCAGTTACCTTTCCCTCTTCTCTGGTCCTTTTGTTTTCTGATTTCCCATCATCCCTTCATGTGGGCAGTGAAGGTTGAAAGAAGCAACAGGCAACATACCTGGGATTCGTGTGCCAACAGCCACAGCAGTCTTCTCACCTACCACCATTATAACACCTACCACCCTGACCATTGCAGGATGCCAGCATTGAAATTCCAGAAAACGTCTCCTCAAAAAAGCCTTCGTAATGTTCCACTTCTTTTCCTGCTGACGTAGTCTCTCCTCTTCTTCTTTCTCCTTTCTCACTTCTTTTACTCATAGTTTTCTCATTTCAGGCACTAAAATCTTCTCAGTCTTATGGATGCTACACTTTTTCATAGCCATGCTAAGGTTATTTCTGACATTTTATGCCTTTTCTGTAACAAGACAGCCATTGTAGGCATGAAAAGGCTTGACAATTCTCGATGAACTCATTCTTCTGCTCTATGAGTAGACTATTAGGTTTGTGTAGTATATATAAAATGCAATATTTGCATGCAAAACATAGCTTACAAATCTTTTGTCAGAAATTACCTACTACAGAAAGACATTTCTAACATCAGTATATCTAGATCTAGTAGTCTGCATCAATTCATGGATATGTGTTGAAAATTTTGATTTAACATACTTCTCCTGAAGAAAGATGTGTATTATGAATGTAATTTCTGTATCTACAGTATCTTTGTTAGCTTTCAGCAGGTATTTTCATTGTATGCTACCTGTACTTTTACCCAGGGTCACCTATGCAGTTTAATGTTTTTGTTATCAGAAGTGCACAAACCATTCCTGTGCATCATACACATTGTTTGATTCATTGATGAGTTACAGGCATGTGCCGCACTCTTCTGTGAAGGTTGAGTGCTGTTTGCCAAGTGTTTGATTTCTTACAGCAGCTTTGGTGTCTTCATCCTTCTCTCCTACCTCCATGAGTGCATACAGCCTGAGTTCCCTGAACATGGGGACCTTACCTCGCAGCCTCTACTCCACCAGCCCACGTGGGACAATGATGAGGCGGAGGATGAAAAAGAAGGACTTCAAAAGCTCCTGTAGGTGGTAACAGCAACTGCTCAAAATGTGCAATAATGGGTGGAGGAGGGGGAAGATACAGAAGAAAGGTACAAAGTACTTTAATTAATTTATGTTAGGCAGAAAAGAGAACAATTGGTGTTTCTTTTAGATGTGGGGAAAAGACAGCATAAAAATATTTTTCCAAAGCTAAAATGTGATAAGTAGAGGCCATATGGCTGAACTATCTCATCTGGAATACATAAAGCAATATTTCCCTCAGTCAATCCTGCAATGCTTTGTCATGTTGTTACTGAAGTGATTTTCAAATTCCTTTTTCAAATCTTCCCATTTTCATTGGGGAATAAAATTCATAGCTGAACAGTCAAAAAGAGATTGCTGGTAAGTTCAGCTATCGTATTACAAAATGAGAAGAGCTTGCCACTGTACCTTATTGGTAGTTCTGATGTTATCATCTGCACCACATCAGGTACAATCATTTTTGTGAGAAAGAGTGACAAATAACAGTGAAAACGAAATAATTGTCTCTGGCCACTCTATGAAATTCAAAGCATGAATTTCCCGTGAGTCAATGATTTCTCAAGCCAGAATGAATATATGTCAGTCTGTTCCACTTGATATATTGGAAGCATGCACTGGGCCAAGAGCACAGCTGTATAAATGCGCAGTTTCCCAGGCTCCATGTACAAGTCATCTCTCCTTTTGCTTATGTGTCAACCTGTGACCTTCAGCATCAATATCAGCTCAGTTTCTTCAGAACAAGGAAGTGCAAAATACTGTGTAATCATCTGATGCATCTAATAATGTTCACAGATCCACTGTGGAAAAACTGAACTACTGCACATTACACTGCTGCTGCCCTGTACTAAAGATTTCCCATGGTCATAGCAAAATCAGAGCAGAACAGCAGTCTCCAACCAAGCCCAGGCACTATGGAAATGAGAGGAAGAGTTTGAGAGAGGAACTGAGGTTTTGCATTCTTGCATTTTTTTGTTGTTTGCTTGTTCTTATTTCTTTTGTAAAGCAAATATTTTTGCATAACTTTACATTTACTTGCATTTTTTATTTTATTCTGATCAGCCATTTATCACAACTCATTTTGACATAATAGCTTCTAATGCATCCTTTGATGTCATGGGGAGATAGCATGTCCATCCATTCTATGAGTAGTCAGTAGAAATCAGTAGAAATCCAGCTCTTACGTGTCCTCGTATGAGAAACAGCAGTAGTTTTTCACTTACCCTAACTTATATGAATGATAAAATAATGCTGGATGAAAAATACAGTTCTTAGCCTGTGCTCTATTGTAACAGTTGCCTACAATAAGGGACTGTTAATCCTTCTGTGATTTTAATATTATGCATCTTGGAGACAGCTGTTACTTATGTTGTTGGATTTTTCAGATATTTTTCATTTGGTACCCTGCAATTTGTTGCCCTGCAAAGGCTCAAAGGAAGGCCAATAACATTAGATTAAAACGAGACAGCCATATGAGCACTGCAGCCCACCTCAGATGTTCTTAAGGTTAGAAGTCTCTGGAGATGAGAGTATGCAACGATTAAACAAATCTCTAGCTAGCACATTTTAGAATAGGCTTTATTGTGGAGTGGTTTATTCTGTATCTGCCTGACCATGAGATCTGAATATGCAGCATTGAGAAATACGTGGAACTAGCCCTGTCACTGGCTGGGCAGAGTCTGACTGTGCTTTACTGTAAGCAGTGATTCCCTTAACAACCCTGAGTCAGAAATAACTTTAGAGGAACTGGCTGGCCACCCAGGCTTGCTTGCCCTGTCTGAGCTTGCTTTTCAGCCTACGTGGAATTCCTTACTGCTGTTACTAGACTTCTGCCTGTACTTGTGCCTGCAATAACAACCAGCTTAAGAGATGCTCAGTGGAGTAAATGTGCTACAAGTGACCATGACAGAGAAAGACTGGTCCTGTTCCTTTCCACCACCTATCAACAAGGCTTGGCAAACGTTACTCCTCTCCCTTTGCGGGAGACTCGTGAAAGCCAGGTAGCACTGACTGCTGTCCTTTTCATAGAAAAGGAACAGCACGTTCTCTTAATTTTAGTGATCCTTTTGTTGTTGTTGTTAAAAAGTCGAGGATTTTTTTAAGGTAAGAATAAATCTTTTGGATGGCATTTGGGAAGAAAAGGATGTATTGATGAAGAGTGCTGTAAAGTTTACATTGCCAATTATTTAGGAAAAGCTGCATAAATTGATGTGATCATCCCAAAATTTATAATGATGAAGCATGACGGTACAGAAGGCTTACAGCACTTTTATAGCCAGGAGTTGCAGTCATTGCATTAATTATGCAGATCTTTCCAACTATGTGGCTGTATAAATTGAAGGCATGCCCTGCTGTCATGTGCTTTATTTGTGCCACTTGTTTCCCATCTTTATTCTTCCTCTGCTTTTTTGATTTTAAATGGTACTCATTGTGAAAATGCTTAGACTATTATTTGGTTAAAATTTAAATCCTGAGGTATTTGTAATAATACTTGAAAGTCAGACATAAATTTATAACAACTTACTTGATAGTTACTAGGCACGTATACTTCTCAGCACTTCTAAGCCAGCTGCTAGGAGGAGGAACAAGTAACAACTTCTGTTTTCCAAGGTTCAGAGTAGGACACTGTATACTTACTTACCTTTGATAACATGTTTGCTTCTCTTACAGCTGCAGGAATAATAGTAACAAGTACATAATCTTCACATTAAAGACTATGATTTACATATTCTATGGATACAGTAAACCAGCCCATATAATTGTCACTAAGAATCAGATACAAATATGCTAAATACACAAAGATACAAAGATGCTAAAATGTACCCTGTATCACTAGCAGACAGCTGCACTGTAGCCCCTTACCCGTTCATGCACCATTCTTAAAGCACTGGGTTTCCTGGCAAAGGCAGCTCCCTGGTGACTGAAGCTTCATGTGCACTAAAAAAACAGGGCAGTGTTTCTTGCTGCAGTCACTGTTGAATTACAAATTCCAGTAAGTTTTAAGTTGTGGTTTTGGATATCTGTGACATTCTATGGAGAGTTGGAAGATAGCTTTTGTTATGTGATTTGGGAAGAGTGTTTTCATCTCTGCTGTTTTTATTACTTTTTCTTTGGGAGAGGGAGGAGTTCCTAAAGGTCACTTGCAAGTGTCCTCATCACCAAAATATTGGTCAGGGTGAGTTTTAAATCCCACAGGAATTAACTTAGTTTCACAATTTAATTTGGAACAACTGTCCTGAAGGTTTCAATGAAAGTTATGAGATCTTTAAGTTCCTGGTAGAGCACTAGAAAAAGAGCAAGAAAGTTAGCTTTATCTATGTGCCTACTGCAGAGGACAAATGGACACACAAGTGAAAGGAAACAAAGATTCAGCTAATAAGGAATTTGTGTGTAATCTTAAAGACATGGAGAGTGGAACTTTCTGGTTTAAATGCCCTAAATTTCAATATTTCTGGAAGGTGGGTTAGGGAACCTATTGTTATTAGCTCTCAGTTGATCTATTCTAGTCATATCTTAGCCATTGCAGCGTTGAGGACTTGATAAACTTAGTTTTCAAATGCAGAAAATGCTAAACCTAATGGCCATGTCTAAGAATAGATTATTATTTTCTTTTGCGTATCTTACTTAGCGTAGATAAAGGAAAAACTATTGACTAAAAAGAATAATGCAGTATTCTTACCAAGGAAAAATAATATAAGAAATGTGAGAATTCACAGTAATTTAGTAAGGAAAAGATGGTTGGTTTCAGAGTCAATTGTATTAATGAAAGCAGCTTTGCTGGGAGAAGATTGAAACTCATGAGATTTTGCCAAGTGAAACTTCTGGAGTCATCATTGCTGACTGTTCCACGTTAGTCAGACTTGGTACTATTTC
Organism: Centrocercus urophasianus; assembly: GCF_019232065.1. Classification (NCBI taxonomy): domain Eukaryota; kingdom Metazoa; phylum Chordata; class Aves; order Galliformes; family Phasianidae; genus Centrocercus; species Centrocercus urophasianus. The sequence continues at coordinate 32,658,801 of NW_024884697.1, read as the reverse complement.
AGAGCAAGTCCATTACTTGCAGTCCCAAATAAATATTCACAGAACCTCTGTAATCTTTGTATAATTCTGCTAGTGTTATCTATAATGTAAAAAGGAGGACAATTTTTCTTCCATACCTAAAACAAAACAAAACAAAACAAAAACAACATTTAAAAACAAAGAAAGAACCAAACAAAAAAGCAGAAACGTAAGCTTTTATGTAATTCTTGGTAACTAATACAGGCAACGGTGGGTCTTGAGGAACATTAGAGAGGTGATAGCATAGATTCATAACATGAGAAGGTTAAATATCTTCTTCAGCATTAATGATTGTTATTACAGTACTGTAACGTTCCTGTCTGAGCAGGAATGGGAGAAAATGTAACTTTTTGTGTACGGCAAATTGAAAAGACAGTATTCTGTCACGGGAGGAATTGAAACAGTGATTCAAACAAGACCTTTTTTAGGAAGAGGCAAAACAAACAAACAAAAACAATTTTATTTCATACATAATTGCATTGAATCTCGATGTTAATTTTATTTGGATTTATTCTGTAATACTTCCTATTCAGAATGAGAATAGAGAAAGGGACTAATAAGGAGTACAGGCATCTTGAAAATATAGAAGTAGATGCCCATGTTTTTCAGTGGAGGGTTCCCCAGTTCCTTTTGAGAGATCCCATGGAAGTTGTTTTTTTTTTTCCCCACAATCTCTTTAGAGTTACGTGCTGCTAAAACAGAGAGGCTACTTCAGCTTAGATTACCCAGTTAGCCTGGCATATTGCTGACATGTAGTAAACATGTGTTAGTTGATGTGTACAAGAAAGTGTACAAGAAAAAGGAATCCTTTCTTGTAAGCAAGACTGGAGTGTGTGCCTTGTTGCTAAAAACATTGCATTGCTGTGAGACGTTCAAAAGAGCTCATGGGAATCAACCTAAATAACAGCTGGGGTTGTGCCTTCAAATCCCTTAGCGATTGTGGAAACTCCGCTCTTCCATGCCTCAAACTTAATGCAACCAGAGTTCAGGGGTGTTATAAGGTTTTTGGGTGGGAATGTCAAACAAATGTATTTTGCTCAGTGCATAAACTATCTTTTTGTATTGTAACATATAACCAGATGTTTTCTATTCTTTTTTAACTCCTAACTGTTTGTATGTCATGTATAAACCATAGCCTAAATTGAATTTAAAAGGGATATTTTGTTGACTAGATTTATTGTACACATCAATTTTTTTTGAAGAGCAATGAAATTTCTGCCGTGTTTGAATGTCTTTCCTCCTGGTCTGCTCTCTTTTGTAGTGTCTTTAGCCTCTAGCACTGTTGGTTTGGCTGGGCAGGTCGTCCACACAGAAACCACAGAAGTAGTGCTGACAGCTGACCCTGTAGTAGGGTTTGGGATACAGCTCCAGGGTAGCGTGTTTGCTACTGAGACCTTGTCTTCTCCTCCTCTCATTTCCTATATCGAGTCTGACAGTCCAGCAGAAAGGTGAGGTTCTTTTAGATGACTGCTAAGTGCATTTTGGTGAGCATTCCTTGGGGTGGTTTGGGCTTGTTGCTTTCAATTTGTGAGAAACTGCAAGGCTTTGCTCAATGGAAGAACGACAAGTAACAATCTGTCTGTTCTGATAGTGATATTTCACATGCTTGATCAGCCATAAGAAGAATGGCAAGCACTAGTGCTTTTATCATCCAGAGGAGTCCCTCCAGCAGAAAACTGGAAGCTGTATTCATTCAAAAGCTAAAAAGATATTAAAAGACAAATAAAAAAATTCAGTGTGCAACAAGGAGATGCCATATCCCATTCTGTTAAGTTTTGTTGCCTAACAAGATCTGAGAAAATTCTGTCTGAGTAATTATTTCCTTGCAACATTTCAGTTGTATTTTTATGTATGTTGTTTATCATTCCACGAGATCATGCAGAACATTGGAGTTGCATAGGCAGCTCTGAGCCTCCATGGCAGAGTTGCAACACCTGCAGCCTAGAGGCAGAGCCTGAGCTGATGTCCATGGGTAGAGTGGAGGCACCAAGCTGTGCTCGTCCTCCTGGCCCTGACACCTGAGAAGCACAGCCCTTGTTGGTGGTACTGATAGTGTCGTGATGCAGAAGGGCAGTGGCAGCTGGTATCTCCCAGTGCCTGGGCAGACTGTGGTGCTGCTCTGCCACTTCTTCTTTAAGATTAGGCTGAGTGTGTCTGCTATTTCTGGTTCTGGTAACACGCACATCTGATGATTGTTTTGTCATTGTGTACCAAGATGTGGGGTCCTGCAAATTGGAGACAGAATAGTGGCAATAAACGGTATCCCTACGGAAGACAGCACTTTTGATGAGGCCAATCAACTGCTCAGAGACTCCTCCATCACCAACAAGGTCACTTTGGAAATAGAATTTGATGTTGCAGGTATGAATGTACTGTTATTCTGTCTTGCAAGAAAATCATGGGAATAAATCCCAAGTATATTGCAAGTGTTAGGTATCAAAGATGGGGACTTCTCAAACACACCACTGAGTTTTCAAGTGACCTATTTGAAACATGTCTTTTTGTGCAGCTTTCTCATTCCACATAGCCCTGCAACATACTTCAGAACACAAATAGAAATGACAAGTCCTTAGAAAGATCTGATGACAGTCTCTTCTCTCAGTTATTTCCAGATATATTTCTGCCCTGAGGTAGAAATATTCTGCTTTGCCAAGACAGGCCAGCTAATGAAATGTGTTGCTAGACAATGTGTTACTAGTATTATAATAGGATGGGTAAGCAGAAAGTCCTGGAGAGTTTCACTTAACACTATCTTAAATCAACAATCTAATTAAAACTGTAGAAATTGCATTAGTAAAAGCTAGAAAAGTCATTGTTAATACTACTGGTGAACCTTTATTATTACTTCTTACATTTTTCTTACATTTTTCTGTAATGTGTTTAAGCACACAATATGCCTGTGTAACCACAAATTGTATAAATCAAGCAAGCACACTTAGTCCATGTGCATTATCCCACTATGTAAATAGTAAAAACTTTAAGACTTATGTGCTCGTCTGACAGTAGCTCCTTAGAAGTCTTGTTGGATGTGCTGTATTTTCCATAGTATAGTTATTGTTAGTGATACTGTAAGTCATGATGCCAAAAGCAGGCTAAATGTCCTTACAGCAATTCTTGTGATTTTTCAGTATATTTAGTATACTATAAAAAAAAAAGGCCAAATGCAACATGTGCTTCTGTATATATACGAATTGGAATACTAAAAAGTAAGAAAACAAAATAACAAAAAAAATGACATCTAAGTATACCTGAAGTCACAGGGACTGTAAGGTTTGTGTTTCAGTTCCCAGACTTGTGTTCTTCCCATTTGCTCCATAACAGACTGATGATTAGACTCTCTTGCAACCTATATGTTTACATACCTACATAGCTGTAATTTTAATTACCTCCTTTTCAAGCAAGGGCCCAGACTTAGAAGCAGTAACGCAGAAAGTCAGAGTTCAAATGCAGTGCTGTGTGGGGCTTTTTTTTGGCTCTGTCATCTTCAGATGATTCTTCATTAGTGATGTTTTCATCTCTTTCTTCCCAGTGGATGTAAAATCCATGGCAGTTGCCTTAGCAAACAGTTAAAAATATATTAGACCTACAGCAACAAAGAATTGAAATTCTTAAGACTTGATCTCCTTTCCTTCTAATTAAAATCTGTCTGCCAGTCCTAAAATTTTCATGCGCACTCACAAAAATTGCATACCAGCTAAAATCATGCAGTCTCAGCTGACTGCTGGTCTGTGCAATCTCCATAAATTCAGTTAAACCTTGGGAAAATAAATTGAGTTACTGTGAAATTACCAATAGAGGTATAAATCATACTTTGTATGTCCTACTTTCTTCACTTCAGCACCCATATTTCCTGCTGACTCGTAATGCTGATGTGATTTCATTAACTTACATGTGTCATTCCATGAAATGAGAATTGCTGTGTCTTATAAATTATTTAACATTTGAAGTTGTTTTTTGTACCTTTTTTTTTTTAAACAGAATCAGTTATACCAAGCAGTGGAACATTTCATGTAAAACTACCAAAGAAGCATAACGTGGAACTTGGCATCACCATCAGCTGTAAGTGACAGTGCTTGCCTTTAAGACCACAGTGATGGAATAATATGCAGACAGTAGATCCTTATAGATTTGTGGATAGCTATAAGCTCATTCTTGTTTTGGTAAAAAACTTCTTTTTTCTTTTCCTAGAATGAGATGGTTAGCAGTTCCATGTCTCAGATGAAATATTATCTTGTAACAGATTTGTATCCTCTCCAACATTTATAGAGGCCATACGTTTGCTAGACCTAAGGCTTGACCTATTCCTTCATGTGTAATATATATGTAAATCTCATTAAAGTAAAATAAATTTTTAAATGTCGGTAGAATTAGATAAATTAGGTATGTGCACAAGAGAACGGCACAGAACTGTACCAGGGGACATTCAGACTGAATAGTAGGGAAAATTTGTTTACAGTGACAGTGGTCACACACTGGAACAGGTTTCCCAGTGAAGTGGTTGCTGCCCCTTGCCTGTCAGTGTTTGAGAGCCATTTGGATAATGGCCTAAATAACTTTTGATCAGGCAATTGGACTTGGTGATCTTTTAAAGTCCCTTCCAGCTGAACTATTCTATTCTGTGCTATGCCATGCCATGCCAAGCCATTCTCCTCCACTCCATTCCACTTAACCAGGCTTGTGGGTAAGTGGCTTTGTATAAAAAATATTTTTTGTCCCAAGACAAGATGTTTTTTGTTTGGAGTTTAATAGAACTGCTAAACTTGAAGATAGGTTGCGCCTATTATAGGGATTTTGGCTGGGTGAAAAGCCACTCAGAGTCTGTGTTTAAGTCACAATATTCTTTTATTTGAGTTAACAGTGAAATAAGGAAGAGGTTTTAATTTTTAACATAATGGCACTACAAAACTGATCTACAAAACTGATGATGTTTCACTGAACTTACATCTAAGTAGGAATTACAAATAGGCAAGTTGAGTGTGTCTTTACCAATACAAGTGGAATAGAGGCCTGTGACTGATAAGTGGGATCACAGAATCATTTATAAAGAGAGAACTTGCTGAAGATCAAAATTCTAGCTGCAGTGATGAATTTACAATTTTATGCACTCTTCAGTCCTCTTGTAGTTCATCACACAAATTTTGTAAGATCTCCACAGGAGTTCAACAGTAAGTAGACTAAGAACTGGATCAGAGGAGAAAAGGTGAGATCTTCGGTGGACAAGGAAAGAAACTGAGAAGAGCCATAACAGGGAGACAAGAGATGAGGGAAGAGATTGAGGTGTGATAATGGGATGGGGATGCTGGGACTGTAACAAGAGGGCTGGATGTGGGTGAGCAGTAAGGTGAGTGAAAAGAAGCAGATGTGACAAGGAGCTGTTAAGCAGGGGAAAGAAAGTAATGTCAGGAAGATAGATGCATATTCATGCATGAGGCTTCTCGTTCTGTGTGTTTGGTGGCCCTGCTAGGCAGGGGGGTTGGAACTACATGATCCTTGAGGTCCCTTCCAACCCGGGTGATTCTGTGATTCTGTGATTCTGTGATTCTGTTCTCTGGCATGGGCAAGGAAAGAAAGAGTAAAATGGATCTGATGTGGACTGTGAGCAGACTGACTAACTATGCAAGGGACTGGAGCCCTTCCCAGGACTAGACCACAGGGTTCCTAATTTGCAGTGTTTTCTAGTAACAGCACATTTATCTTCTTCCATCCTGTCCTCTTCCACATGTAATTCTGCACTTGGATCTCAATTTTTTTATGCCTGCTTTTGGTCTTTACAAGTACAGGTTTGATAGTGTTTGATGTTTGATAGTGATTGTTTTTAAATGCTTTCTAAAATCAAAAGTAACTCTGAACTGAAACAAAACTAGAGGCTTAAGGTCATATAGTGTCACTTCAAACATCTTGTGTTAATTTGTGAGGATACCTTTCTTAATTCAGTGGTCAAATATTGCTTTCTTGTTCTTCCTTCTCCACTCTCTGGGGTGAAATGAAACTGTTGCATAGCAGAGGGGATGAAGGCTGCATAATGAATGAGGAGAAGACAGCAAAAAGCAAAAGGAGGTGATCTCGCGGTCAAGAAAGTTTTATGCTACCCTTGAGAAATTATTTTTTTCCTTTTCCTTGTGATAGAACTGTGCTGTGATGCCAGTCATTTCACAGGGAAAACGAAAAAGACAGAGGGAGAAAAAAGACTTTTTCCACACGTGACTACTTGATTTTGTGGAGAAACACTGGAGAACCTGGAGTCACTCTTGAAAAAATGCTGGGCAGTTACAACTGTTGCTGAAAATGCCAGCAGTTGGGCTTTGGACATAGAAACTGTTACATAATACAAACTATTGTAAGAAATTAGGGCATGGATATCTCAAATTGCTCACTGAAAAATGGTCGTACTTTGACTTAAAATTTGTTGTGCTTCTTTTCCTTATCTATAAAATGAGGAAAACACTACTCAATCTTCTTGCAGGGGACAGTCTATTTGCTAGTGTTTGGGAAACAGTCTTAGGCAGCAGTGATGTGCAGTACAAAAGTTAAGGAGGCAACTGAAGATCTTATCTGTGCAACAGAACTTAAATAGTTTGTACTAAGTCTGTCATGAACATTGAACTACCAGAACAAACCTACAAAGTGTGATATAGCTGCTTATTAAGGGCTTGTCAGCGTAGGGGAATTCGTTTCACACCAAGCTGTGTTTGCTTCCTGCTAAATGACTTTCATCCACTAGACAATACTACAGGGTAACTGACAAAATGCAGCTGGTTCAGGCTGCTTCAGTTTGAAACTTTAATAAGTTTGTGTACAACGTCTCATCCTTTGTCTCCCTATGTACTCTGTGGATTCACATTTTGAGTGTTCTCTCTGCCCTTTTTTGATTTTTTTCTCTTTTTGGAACAATAAAGGACTGTTTTCTTTAGTACTGATAATTTTTTAAATCAGTTCAATAAAAAGTGTCTCAACACACAAATCTCAAAGAACAAGCATTGTACTTGCACGTGACCTCAGAGATTTATGAAACAACACAGAAGGTAAAACATTGTATTAAGAAAAAGTTTACAAAAGAGATATTTCAGAATTTTAACAAGATACCAACTGGGAGACACCACTGGGAGGCTTTCCCAAGGTATTCAAGTAAATCATAGAACTGACATATAAGACATATTTGACCTCTGGCATGCAAGTGTGAGAAAGAAGCTATGAAAGTCAGATATCTTGCAAAAAGTTAACTGCTGTTCTCAAATTGGAACATATGCACTTTCCTGAAAGCCTGCTGTTTTAGAGAAGTTTCTAAAAGATCTTGAAATTTTTCAGACTTCTGTCTTCTGCACTTTCAAGATGCTACATGTGAAATATGGCACATCACCAGTATTTAAACAATTCTTGTGGATGTTCAGAGGCTTTCTCAGCCAGGGCAGCCAGCATTAAGAAGATCTGTTAGAGCACTATTTTGGAAATGTCTTTATTAATACACCTCATGATTGCTGTAGAAGTGGATCTGTTTTCTACCAAAGAGAAGAATCATGAGTCGGGCTGTGGACTCTTTTCTCACCTCAGCAGCTCTAGGTGGTGTGCATCCTGACAGTTGACACAGCGTTCTCTAAGGACGTGTCTTTCACCAGTTCTCAATTTCTGATCCCACTGCTTGCATCCCATCAGCTGTCCAAAGCAATGCACTCACTGAAGCTGTGAGCCAAGAATCAGTCCTCTGGATGCAGTCAGTCATTGTTCTTTTCTTCCTCTGGGGTAGCTAACCCAGAGATCCAAAAGTCAAATGAAATTGCTAAGCTGCACTGTGAACGGCCTGCAGAACTTGCCAAGGGAAACCTGGCAAATGCTTTTGCGCAAGTAGTTAAAGAACGGCAGTGACTGGCATTGTAGAGCACAGCATCATTTTAATGATGATGGACAGTCAGCAAATAGAGAATAACATCAGACACTTCTAAGAAGAGGTGAGGTATTAACTTGAATATTACTAGAGTTGCAGTGGTTCATTGCACTGTCCAAAGTGGGCAGAAGTGTTCAATGATTAATGCTCAGCAGCAGCACAGAGGAGAAATGTTACTCAACAAAAGGGACACATTTATTTCAGAAGAAGCAATGAGCCATCGTGAAGCAAGCATCCACATGGTGTCACCTATATCTGTGTAGATGTGGTGACTGTGTCAGCCCAGCCTAAGTGTGGCAGTTATCCACAGGATCTGATTCACTGAAAAGCAGATAGCAACTTTCTCATCCAGGCAGCGCTATCTTCATGCCTCTGCTGTAAACACTGAATGAGATAAGAGCAGACGTAAAGAATGTGGTATAGCCCAATCTAGAAATTTTGCCAGAACAGCTCTGTTTGGGATCTGCTGACACCAATCTTCCCTTGTATGTTGGAGCTACTTTATGAGGTATCATGTAGCTGTGTCATGGTATCTTCACATGGTTGAGTCCTGGCCTAATCCAGAATTCAGACATACCCGATTAAATTCTCTTTGCACTAGTCACCTTAGTTCTGGAATTTTCTAGTTTTTAAAAAGTAGACTTTGCAGTCTTGGTGATATGCTGCTGCCATTTGTATTAATCTATCTATAGAATAGAGGAAGGGGAGAAATACAATGCAGATAAATAATGTGTAGGAAATATTGATTTCAAGATATAATTTTAGCCTGTGTGCATTTATAAAAATAACAACAGATGCTTGTATCTATTCTTTGTTACAGCTCCATCCAGTAGAAAACCAGGGGACCCTCTAGTTATTTCTGATATCAAGAAAGGAAGTGTTGCTCACAGGTAAGATATCCAGTAAAAATCTGTTTCCACTGCATAGCCAGCTAGACTCAAACAGAGGAAACCTGTAGGAACCTTCTGCTTTTATTTAGTGCACAGCAGTTACATGTGAAACGTCCAGCGTGTTAAGAAATATTTTTTTTAAAAAAAAAGCTATACTGTTTCTTTATTAGTGTTTATACTTTCTAAAATACTTTAATATTACTAGCATTTCATGTAATCTTATTTACTTGTTCACAGGACCGGGACATTAGAACTGGGTGATAAGTTGCTTGCAATAGATAACATCCGACTCGACAATTGCTCAATGGAAGATGCTGTTCAGATCCTTCAGCACTGTGAGGACCTTGTGAAGTTAAAGATCCGTAAAGATGAAGATAATTCTGGTATTAACAATGAACCTATTTCAGATTCTTACGTATTTGCAGGTTTACTCTTTTGCATTTAGATTTTAGTGAAATGGTTTTGCCAAACACTGCAGATTTTTGCTAATGCCAAAGTGAAATATATATATAATATGTATTTATTATTTATTATATTATCATTACATTAGTATTTATTATATATTATGTAGTAGTTTTATATATATATATATACACATATATATTTATATATACACATACATACACACACACACAATTTTGTATTATCTAAGTGGTATATTGCCTGCAGAAGCTGAGCTGCAAAAAGAAATCTTTGGTTTTCTGCAAAGGCAATTTCCCTTCAGGTGTAAACATAGAAAGCTGATCTTTCCCTTATCAGTATATTGAAATTTTCTCTACTTTTAGGACTGACCTGCTGGTCATGCTTCTCTTAATGCAACCCAGGATACAGTTGGCCTTCTGGGCTGCGGGAGCACATTGTAGCTCATATTGAATCTTTCATCAACTGACACTCCCAAATCCTTCTCAGGGCTGCTCTCAAGCCACTCTCTGCCCAGACTGTATCTGTGCTTGGGATCGCCCTGACCCAGGTCCTTGCACTTGGCCTTGTTGAACTCCATGAGGTTGGCATGGGCCCGTCTCTCTGGATTGCATCCCTTCCCTCTAGAATGTCAACTGCACCACTCAGCTTGGTGTCACTGCAAATTTACTGAGGGTGTAGTTGATCCCACTGCCCGTATCACCTACAAAAGTATTAAATAACACTGGTCCCAGCACTGATCCCCAAGGAAGGTCACTCATCACCAGTCTCCACTTGGACATTGAGCCATTGATCACAACTTTCTGAGTGCAACCATCCAGCCAATTCCTTATCCATGGAGTGGTCCATCCATCAAATCAATTTTTCTCCAACTTGGCAACCAGGATGTCGTGCGGAACAGTGTCAAATGCTTGCAGAAGTCCAGGTAGATGACATCAGTTTTTCTTCCTTTATCTATGATGCTGTAACTCCATCTTAAAAGGCCACCAAGTACATCAGACATGACTTGCCCTTGGTTGGGGCAATACTGGGGCAATGTTGGTTACCTCCAATCACCCTGTCTTTATTTTCCATGAGCCTTAGTAGGGCTTTCAGGAGGATCTTTTCCATCATCTTGCCACAGATGAGACATAGGTGAGAGTGACCAGCCTTTAGTTCCTGCTTCCATTCCCTACAGACTTTCTTTTTGTACTTAAGTAAGTTCAGGAGCTCTTTGTTGATCCATGGAGATGTCCTGGAATTCTTGCCCGCCTTCCTTTTTCTTGGGATGCACTGCTTCTGGGCTTTCAGGAAATGGTCCTTGAATACTGACAAGCTTTCTTAGGCTCCTCTTCCCTCCAGGGCTTTATCCCACATCCCCCTGCCAAGCAGTTTCCTGAAGAGTTCAAAGTCCACTCCCCTAAAGTTCGGAGTAGCAAGCTTGTTGCGCACCCTTTTAGATGCCCTAAGGATCTTCAAATTCCACATTTCATGGTCACCACAGCCAAGGCTGCCCTTTAGCTTCACATTACTCACTAGCCCCTCATCATTGGTGAGGACAGAGTCCAACACAGAACCTTTTCTTTTGGGTTTCTGTACCACTTGAAAGAGGAAGTTATCATCAACATATTCCTGGAACCTCTTTGATTTCTGGTACCCTGCTGTATTGTCCTTCCAACAGATACCAGGGTGGTTGAAGTCTCTCATGAGAACCATGTTTTGTGAATATGAAGCAGGTCCTTTCTGTTCATAGAGGGCCTGATCCACTCGGTCTTCCTGATCAAGCAGCCTGTAGCAGTCTCCCACTACAATGTCTTTTTTCCCTGCTTTCCCTTTAACCCTAACCCATAAGCTCTCAGTCAGCTTATCATCTATCCCCAGGTGGAGCTCTATGAACTCCAGCTGGTTGTTGATGTAAAGGGCAAAACCCTCTTTCCTTCTACCCTGCCTGTCTTTCCTAAAGAGTTTATACCATCAATTTCTACATTCCAGTTATGAGAGCTATCCCCTCATGTCTCAGTGATGCCAATGGCAGCACAGTCCTGCCCATAACTCTTCTTGCTTGTTCCCCATGCTCCATGCGTTAATATACTGGCATTTGAGTTGGGCTACCATTGAGGCTGATTTATCAGTTGGAGTTCCCTTATCCTGCACCTTAGGTACTGACCTGTGATCCAACTCCAGGTCCAGGGCAACCATTACCATCACCAGGCTCAAAGTGGGATGGTTTGATTATCCTCCCCCTAGCAAATCTAGCTTAAAGCCCTCCTGATTAAATTGGAAAGCTTGTTGCCAAAGATGATTTTCTCCTTCACTGAGAGATAAACCCCATCGTACCCCAGAAGACCAGATTTCTCAAAACTGGCTCCATGATATAAGTAGCCAAATTCCTGTTCATGACACCGTCCCCTTAACCATTTAACCATTGATTTTTTTTAATTCTATCAGCCCTTTCCCTTCCCATTCCCCTAACCAGGAGCACTGATGAGAAGATTCCCTGTGCTCCCCTGTTCTTCACTCCCAAATCTGTTCCAGCTGCCTTGAAGTATCATTCCAATACCCAGGCCTCCAGCTGAACTATGAATATTGTTTTCATGTATGTGCCATTTGCCAGTGCCAAGATAGTGCCAGGTCCTGATAGGCCCCTACAGCTCACCAGTGCTATTCATCTCTCAGAGGACTGAATCATCAACAAGCACCAAAAAGGACACTGTGCAAACCACAAGGACACAATGGTCACAGAATGACCAAGTGTGTGCTGCTGTCATTCTTGCACTTTTTGCTATCTTTTCCATTCTGATTGCTGTTATCATTCAGTACTTTGTAATAAAGTAAAGAAAGCAGGTTTATGTTAGAATGCTGCCCATTACATTTTACTTTATCATAATCTAAAAAAATATCTGTTCTCTCGCTTTTACAAAAACAGGCATTTAGCACTGGCATTGGGACTAATGCAAACCCTTTCAGCCACTTTAAATGCTTACTGGTAGGTGTAGGCTGACACAGAAATGCAATCTTTTTTTTAATATTCACTGCTGCTCCCACTCCTTGTAGTCCCTCTTGATATTCTTCAGGTTACTAACAGTAGTGTCACTGGTGCCTATGTGAAACAGCAGCAGTGGGTAGTAGTTTGTGGGACACACAAGGTCTGGCAGCCTCTGTCACAGAATGCTCTTCTCCTTCAGCTGCTTTTGAAAGCAGATCGTTTCATCTCAATATGACCAGTGCAAAACAAAGACAGATTTCTTGCTAACCTCCCACATGTGCTTTTTTGAGGAGAGGAAAGCAGGGAGGAGTAGTTCTTCCTCCCTAGGTTCTTGTTTCCCCTCTGTCTTTCTAGTATTACCTTCTTCTGGTATTCATTTAACGTATTTGTAGCTTCTAGCTGTCTACTCCTGTCTACTCTTGGTTTTCTTTGCTCTCTCTATACTCCACCTTTCTGTAGATCATTTTAGATATAGAAATGATATGAGAAATGATATGAGAATATGAAATATATATGAAATGATAATGAGAAAAGATATGAGAAATATTCAAAGAATTATCCACAATTGCATCACTACAGGAAAAGAAAGAAGGAAATTCTCAAAAGCATAAGACTCCCCAGCATCTTAATTTGATTGCATTTCCTCCCCAGGTAGAAGCATGTTTTCAGAGCAATTTTTCCTTTTTTTTTTTCCTGCTAGTTTCCAATTCTGAGGATAATTTTATCTCCTGAATAACCTAATGGCTACCAGCCTTTTTAGCATATCAGAATTTTTTGCTTTCATGGGAGAACTGGCCTTTATTCTGAATTCAGGCCACTTTTAGGCCTTTTTTTTTTTTTAATAGCTTTCATTTGTACTGCCTGGAAAGAACACCAAAGAGAGTAGTGTAGCAATTTGACATTTGTTGCATTCGACCATTAATTTTCTTAACTAGAGCTCTCCAGAAGAAAGGCAAAATGGACTGGTCTACTTTCTAGTCAGTCACTAAGATCTATAAACTTCCAACTCTCATGTGGCAGGACTGCTGCATGATAAATATCTTCTTATCCACTTGCCATTGGTAAAAGAGAAATGTTAGCATTGTGTCAGTCCCTAGTAGATGCTGGCTATTGCATTTTCAATTAGCTTGGGGTATTACTCTTCATCCTTCTGTTGAAGTCCTGTAACATGTCAATGCCACACCTGTGTAAACATTATCAGCGTCAGGTCTCAGAGGATTTGTCATTGCCCCAGGAACACTCCAACAGGCAAGCCAGAGCAATCTACTATAGAAAAATCTGCTTTGGCAGGGAGGTTGGATTGGATGATCTCCAGAGGTCTTTTCCAACCCCAACCAATCTGTGATTACTCTGTGGAATGATTCTGTTCACAATAGCAAGTGGGAAATAGGGGGGATTTGGGATGGAGGGAAACTAGACCTAAATTTTCTGCAAACTGGGAAGAAGCAAACTAACATCAAAGATATTAGTGTTTCTCCAGCTCTGCTGAAATATCGCATGCAGTGTTAGAAGGAAGCAATACTTTGAATCTATGGAGTGACGCAGTTTTCTTTTTCTCCTCTTAAAATTTTTCATTGACTGCAACAAAAATGTGAGCATTTGAATTTTCTGACTTGTCTGAAGTTAGTTCTAGTCACATTTACTCACTGTGCATCTTAGACATTTTCCATACTTACTGAACCATTCAAAATGTCATTACCCACGGATCTAGAAAATGTTGCTTGCCAGGCCACACACCTTGGCTGAATACCAATATCATAAGATGGGCAAGGGAGCATTTGACCTGAGGAGAAATAGGAGAAATTTGACATCTAAAGTTTTAAAATATACATTCACAATTAAAAGATACTCCAGTGGATTTCTCTCCTACTGTGGTACATCTTAGATAATATGTGAAGGACATGCTCTGTATTAATAAAGCAACCTTTCTTGTTGATGCAGCACCAATTAGGTACCACTCACAGAAAATACACTTAGCTTAGCCAGAAATAAATTCTTTACATTTATGATGATTATTTGGTGAGACTAAAATTTCAAAATAATACAAAAGTCAGGCAAATAGGGAAATAAATAAAATTGAATGGAATTCTTATTCCATTCAGTAAATAATTCAGAATTCAGAAGCTATTTTTTATTCAATTATGAAAGCTTAAAATTTCTCCATTAAAAAGAGGGGATGTATTACAGGTTGTCTTAGTAAGACAGATGTTCATCTTATGATGACTTTTGGCCGTTCCCACAACTTTTTTAAGGAAGTTAGTTTTAAAAAGTTTTGAAGTCTCCTTTGTTACAAATACCTCCCATTCAGTTCAGCCATTAGTAAAGTATTTCTTCTCTAATAAAATAGCCTGACGTCACATTTTAATAGGAAGAAGATACTAAGATTTTAAAAGTCCTGTTACAGTAAGGAGAGTTGTTTTAGCGACGTCAATATAAGCATGTTCTTATAAATAAAGAAGAAATAAAGAAGAAATTGCACAAGCTGGTTGTTTTCTTTCTAAATAATCCAGTAGAGTGTGATGAAGAAGTGTACTGAAATATAATCCTGAAAATGTTTTTGATTACCAGTCACTAGATTGAATGTGTTGTTTTTTTCATTCCCTCTTTCATAAGAAACCAACTGCATCTGTTTGGCATTTATTGCAGATGAGCAGGAGAGCTCAGGAGCAATTATTTATACTGTTGAGCTCAAGCGCTATGGTGGACCTCTTGGAATTACAATCTCTGGTACAGAAGAGCCTTTTGATCCCATAATCATTTCCAGCCTTACAAAAGGAGGATTAGCTGAAAGGTATATTGGAAGGCAAATTACTTTAATTCTTTTTGTCAAGATAAAGATTAATTTTGTTGACCCTACCATGCTAATTTTCATGTTTTAGCAGTTCTTTGGATCTGAGTTTATAACATTTTCGCTGTCATTTTGTGATGTTTACTGAGTTTGGGAACATGAGGAATATCTTAACAGGATGTTCTTGCGTATACTACGCAAATCAGAGCAAATTGTGATCTGTATTTCAGATATCATTGGAAAAGCTACTCAGTCACAGGAACATTCTTTTAAAGGTGGTAGCCTTTTGTATTAGGACAGGTGAGGAAAGCACTAAATGTATCTAAGTTTATCTGAAAACATTCTTCTCATAGTATGCACGCAGTGTCTGTATACGCACTCACTTATACCATAGCTATCTGAGGAGCAGAAACTCTCCTCATGGTAAGTAATGGATAGAGAGTAATTGAAATGCTAAGGTCCTCTGTCACCTGTCACCATTAAGACAGGTAGAGCCATTGCAACTTGTATGTTTCATGGTTGTTTCGGAGAAAAAAACACAACAGAACTGTTTTACAGAACACGAAACACGATTGTTTTGCTCAGCCAGAACAGGAGTGCATTTACACAAAGAGAATTTGTTTTCTTCCTGTGATGCAATCCATCTGGAAAGCCACATTGGTGAAATAGCAGGCTGCTTGCTCTCGCTGCCATTATCTGTTCTGTGACTCTAGAAACATTACATTAATTTCAAAATCTATCCAACTGTCTGAGATTATTCTTACTCAGATGGACTGCAATGAATATCATCCACAGCTTATTAACTACTGCAGTAACACTGAAATCTGAATCTCCATCCTTCGGCTCTGCTGTTGTCACCACAACAAAGGTGACTTGCTTCAAGCGTTTCTAACAATAGAATTACTATGAATGCAAAACAAGAGAAAGATGAGAGTTTAATGCCTCCAAATATGCAAAGAAATGGTCTCTTTTTTTTTTTTTTTTTTGTTTGTTTGTTTGTTTGTTTGTTTGGTTGGGTTTTTTTTTGCTGCTCTTCTAATGTTTAATTTCTCTCTTGCTGTAGAACTGGGGCAATCCACATAGGCGACAGAATCCTAGCAATAAATAGTAGCAGCCTAAAAGGAAAGCCTTTGAGTGAAGCCATTCATTTATTACAGATGGCAGGAGAAACTGTCACCTTGAAAATCAAGAAGCAGACAGATGGTAAGTATGGCCAAAGTAGCATCAGTGATCTTTAATGAGTTGTTTTTACAGATTACGAAGCGTTTAGGCTGTCTCCGGAGAAGATGTCAGGTCAGTAGCAGAAAAAGCATGCTCTTAGAACTGCATTAATGACCACCCCCCACCCTTTTGTTTTTTGTTTTTTAATAATCCTGTTCAGCTACCAGTCCCAAGAAGTTTTCTGTCCCTGTGGGTCATATAACTGAACTGAGTGATGCTGAAGATGAAACCTCTGCTACACAGAAATCTGGCAAACTCTCAGACATCTATTCTGCTACAGTCCCCAGTGTTGACAGCGCTGTAGAGTCATGGGATGGCTCTGGTATTGATACCAGCTTTGGAAATCAAGGTACTATCAAGAGTGCTATCAGTGTTTAAAGTGGAAATTATTGTCTTCCTGGTTGACCTTCCTTTGCCCTGAAGACAACCTTGCTTGTACTAAGTTTAAACCTTTTACTTTGTAATGCGGTGGAGTGTTATAACCACACACCTTGGCAGGCAACATGATTTCTTATGCGTGGCTGGCCTCAAATACATTCTTTTATGACGATGTGCTGTGTTATGAAGCATTTATCAATACATTAACAGGCTTTTGTTAGCTTTTCTGACATCTGAATAGCCCAGTCCATAGCTCAGACACAACTAAATGAGTTTATCCTTCAAATATAGATCAATGCAAAGCACAGATCACTCTAAAGGTGTTCATGAATTTGATACCCACAGGCAGTAATTTTTAACAGACAACAGATTTATTATAAAATGCTGAAGGGAGAAATTTAAACATTGCTCATGATTTGTAAAATTTGCTTCTCCCTCATTACTGCAGTATGGACAATTAACTTTCAGCCCTCAAAAACTATTTTTCAGTTGAAAGACATGATTTTATACTAAGTTTTATACTTCTGTTTGACTTGTTTCAATAAGATTTTCAGTATTTTTTTTTAAATAAGAATGGTTTGTTTGAAACAAGGTCAAGAAGTAGCTGATGTTACTGCTAATGTCTATTTTTTTTTGTTCTTTAACTTTTAAATATTTCTTAGCCTTACTGCACGTATTTTGTCATAAACTTTCCTTTCCACGGGATGGTCTCAATACTCTTAATTACAACTCCTGTTTTCTACGTTTTACTTTTAACTTACTGTTACACATAACATTTTATTTTATACCCAATGTAATGAGCTGATCTCCTCCTGTGTAATTTGTATTTCACTGGAGTTAGAATTGGAATGAATTTGTTGCCTTTTTTGTTTTTAACTGTTCTGGCTAGCTTAACACATCATGTTAGAGTTTCTTCTGTTTGTTTTTGTTGTTGTTGTTGCTTGTTTGTTTTGTTTAAAGTTGTAGGGAATATATTTCTGAGAAAGTGAGAACATGATGGCTCTCATTTTGTATTTGAATTGATTACATCTGAGGCAAATTATTCAAGTGTGGAAAGAACTGAGGTCCAGAGTGCTCTCTTAAATCCCGGTCATTCAGACTCTATACCAAAAATTAAACCACTGTCTCAAAATGTTTTTCATGTCTCCCTTAAGTAAATCACCCCATGCTTGGCTGGGTCCACAGTACTTCTCTTAAGCAGCCTGTGTGTAATCAGAGTTGCACTTTACTGTGTGCAACTCTCTTGCTGTGGTTCTACTGTGACCCACATTTCTATTAAAGTTCATTCTGTGTTGACCTGTCAAGTTGTTTGGCTTCTTTCCAAACCTTTTTTGGAGTAAGTACAGGCAAAGCAAAATGAGGAGTTTGGGGAATGTTTCTGGAGCTCCAGATAATGCTTTATCCTATTAGTTGCTAATTCAGTGCTGGTGAGACATCCTTTTTCTCCTTGAATTGACACCCTGTTTTGTACCATTGTCTGCTATGTGTGCCTTAGTAATCTGGAGGATTCCCCACACAACAGTCACATTTTCACATTCAAAACCCTTCATAGAAATTAGGAGTCCGTTAATGTTTGTCAGTTAGCTGGAAAAAAGCACACAATTCTGTGGTTGCCTGGGATTTAAGGGAGACCGGTCTGGACTGATATATGGAAGTGAATTGCCCTCCTTAGAGAGGTGACAGCAGTGGTATGGGTTAGCCATCAACAAAACAGAATTTTCTAATACACAACACACATCAGAAAATGCCAACTACAGAGACTGAAAAAGGAATTTGTCAAGGTGAAATATGTATGTACAGCAGTTCTACTGTACTGCAATTTGTGTACCGGATCACCATCAGATTGTGACAAGCTAATCCATATGTTCTTTTTAATATGTTGCTTAAAAGCTGGACTCCATTGGCTTCCTACTTGCAATTTAAATTAGAATTAATTCAGTAAAAGAAAAGCTATTCAGCTACCACTAATGTTGCTTTTAAGATAAAAGCATGCAGAAAAAACTCTTCATATACCGAGGCTGTCTAATGCCACTTGCACAGCCTTGAAACACTTGGAAATAGCTGAGAGAAAAGTCTCTTTCTGCAAGTTGAGCTTTCCAAGGGTGTTTATTGTTCCCAGGTGCACATCTCCTGAGACGGGCCTTTCCTCAGCTTTCCTAGTGAAAAGCAACAGCCCTGACAAGAGCAAGTCCCCTCTGCCTAAAGGGTCGTGCTGTGTAGGTCGTGCATGTTGAGTCTTTTCTCAAAGCAGCACAGCTACACAGAGTTGTGACGGCTGTGACAGCACAGTCCTACACCTGTGTTACTGATCCCTTGCCCCATCAACCTCCTTCCTGGTGGGGCACTTAATCCAGCCTCTGTGCCATACCAACTTTTGCATCTAAATAGCCATAATGCAGATCAGCAGTGTGCAAAATTGATCCTAATACGTCCCTAATTTTTGGCTGCATTGCTTCCAAATTTGAGGAAGTTACTAAGAAGAAAAAACTGTCTTGCTTGTCCTCCAAGAATTCAAGTTTGTATGTTTCTTTTAATGAATCCTTTCAAACTCCATTTAATAGATCTGAAGTATTTTTTCCTTAATAGATTAAGTTTTGGATATTTCATACATGATCAAGTTAACACATGGTGGACATTCGTAACTTATTCGCTAATATTCAAAGTCAAGTCAAATTGGAAACTGATAAACTTGTGGAAATGTCCTGCACAAAGTGTTGGAAGAAGATGAGACAAAGGATAGAAAATCTGAGTTGGATATATTTAAGATTTTGTTTTTGATAACTTTCACAGAAGAAGCTTTAGAGCACTGCTAATTTGGGGAACAAATGAGGTAATTTATTATGCTAAATATCTGGCTGCTACTGCTGCTACTACTGCTACTACTACAATAGCAATAATTATCAGCCCACGTTCAAGTTCTACAAAACCTAGTTTTAAAGGTCTACTTTTTTGTCCTTACAATATATACAGTGTCATGAATATACAATTCATCTTTTTAGGACCCAGCTATCAGGCTTCAGGATACAACTTCAATGCCTATGAATGGAGGAGTCCTAAACAGAGGGGCAGTTTGTCCCCTCCAAGCAGACCACGAAACCACCCATTTCATGACACAGCACTGAGCGATGATGAATGGGACCGACCTGCGGCAAGCAGGTAAGCTCTTGTTCAAGTTTTTCTTTTCTTATCTTCAGCTGCATTAATGCCTCAAATAAGGACGTTTATTGTATAGAATGAAATTATTATTTTCTAACTCATCTATAGCAGCTCATTCCCTAAATATGAGTTATAGTATTTATGATTAATGAAACTTATCAGAGTATATAAATGGTGTTTGTGGAAGATTATGATGCCAAAAACAAGGCACATATTTATTTTCAGTTACTTAAAAACAAACAAACAGAAACAGAACAAAACAAAGATTTCAGTACTCATTGTACCTGTTGGTCAGGACTTGCACATCCTTCACTAGAAATACACACATTCTAGAGATACTGCACATTGTGTAGTATCACAGTGAGCCTGAAGTCTCAGTTTATAGTTTAGTACAGCAGAAAATCTTTCCTCTATAAGCCTGCTGGATAAGTAAATCCGTAAGTTTTAAATCAGTTAGCTTTGAAATGTAAATCAAAGCAGGGTTTAGATGACTGTGCAGCTTTTCAGAAGCTGACTGATAAATCCTCCGATACAGCAGATTGCCCAATGGCATTTTATATGGGGACAAGTCTGTCAGGATGATACAAGTGTGAATACTCAGCCTCTGTCCAGCTCCTCTGGTCCCTGGCCAGAAATATGCTAGAAGTTTTCATAGGCTATTAATGGAAACCATTTAATAAAGGAAATAATTGTTTCCTTCCCATTTTTATTAAGTGTGCTGTCTTTAATGTGAGAGCAGTATTTTTATCCACATTAAAAGCTCATCTTTTGGTTCCCAGATAAGGTGCAGCCTCAGATTCCAGATCACCTGCTGTTTTACAATTACATAAGTAATAGGTTGAAAAAGTTGATGAGCAGTGAACCAGAAAGCCAGACTGTAAAATGCAGAATATTCTACATTACAAGCATGTATTCCGCTACCAATTTAAAGCACAGTTCAAAAAAAGTATGCACATTAAAGTGGCTTGTTCTACTTACACCTGAGAGATACAGCAGAAATTAAAATAATGGTTATTTTAATATTGTATTTGTAAAATGAATTATGCCAGACCTCATAGTGCTCCTGTGCCAAGTGCTAGAGTATTAGAGAAGGATGTATCTGTTCTTCCAGCCTGTGAAAGATAACTCCAGAACCTCTATGCTTCTAGCTAAGCACTCTGTCTTCTCTCTACGCTAAAAAGTAATTTTTCTTACCTTTCTTTTGTGTAGCACAGCTTCCAAGAACATGTGGCAACAGAAGGAGACTGAGACATTGGGAGAGAATCAAGAAAATCACTTAAAGCAAACTTCTGTAGAAAGGTCAGGGGGAGAGAATATCAGGAGCATGAAGAAAGAGGGCAAGCTGTGGAAAGGTGCCTCTGGTGGGCAGAGGAAAGGTGGGGGACAGCTGGAAGAGTGGAATACTTCCAGGTAGGAAAACTGTGCACAGGAGTGAGACCTGACTGGGCTTGGGCTGAGGAGGAGGGAGGGAGGAAAGAAAGTAAAAACAGTTAAAATGAGAAAGAGGAGAAAAATGGGTAAAAGCAGAAAGCACGTCACTAATATGCCACTGAGTGATGATAACATTACAGCTGGAAGTGAGTGAAACCAGAGAGCATAAGCTGCTCCGTAGCCTTGTTTCTACCTACCACTGACAGACAGAATAAATCAGTTACAGCTCCCACTCCAAAGAAAGTTTTTGCACATTAGGATTTTATATACAGGAATGAGTCTGCCAGATCCTGGAGCATCCTATCACTTCCTGATAGAGATAAAAAAAAGGGAGGGGAACACAGAGAGAGGATCTGCTCTCTTCTATAGCAACAAGAGCCAAACCATAGGCACTTGTGGCTTCATATCTGTCCCGGTACCCTCGGCATGTTTGTATTTCTGAATTCCTGATGGCTCTTTGAATGAGCATCAGAAAGACAGATTTATTTGCTTCAGCTCAAATAGTATTTCATGTGACATAAAACCAATCTCTCAGATTTGTTTCAGGAAAAAAAGATAGATGAGAAATGTTTTTGGAAGCTCTTTTTTCTGATGCAGTTGCTTGGCTACAAATCCGCTTATTAATGTGGCTATAATGGAGGTGAAAATGTTGAGCATTTCACATGCCAGGAGATAAGATTCAGAAAAAGCAAAAGAGGAGGTGAGGGCAGAGAGAAGAATTGTTCTGGCCAAAAAGATGTCCAGACTTACAAGCATTATAATTTCAGATTTCATAGGAGTTAGAGAAGGAATGGACCTCCTGTTCTAGTAAATCCAGTCTTTGCTGGATAGACATATAAACCTGTTCATTAACTCGGGTTCTCTTTTACAATACAGTATTACTATCCAATATAAAGAAAGGTATTGGATAAAGTAGTTGATGTTCAACATTAGCCATTAGAATAACTACCTAGGTTGACTGAAAGAGCTAATTTCAGACATCAAGGATCTTTCTAAAATCATGTTTTAAATACTTTCTTATCTTGCCTGAGAGGAATTGCATCTGTGATCTGAGTAGGTATTCTCACCACTGCTGTATCTATTGCAATATCTTAAAGGAGACACTGATGCTAGATGGAGAATCATTGCAATAGGAGTTTGAAATGGCTGACCATTGTCTGCTTGACTGATAGTAGTTGTAAGAAAGCATCTCTGAGGCAGAGTATCCTGCGTGTGAAGCATTCAAGCTATCATCGGTTGTGCTGGGCAGTTCCCCCATTTAAAAGCTATCACATTAACCGTGTTACATTCATGCTATTCTCAGTAACACTGTTTGTCAAGCAAGGCCTCAGATGCTTCCATTATACTGTTTGCTCTGTTTATGTGATGTTAAACACCACTAGCTGCAGTCCATGGGTAGCTGCTCCAAAGTAACAGCTTGCTGCCACCAAAAGGCCTAATTCTCATTCTTTCCTTCCCTCATCTTCCCCCTCAGCCTTTCAGCAGCCCCCTCCCTTGCAGCTGCTTTGACGCTTGTGTGAACCTTCATTGAGCTGACCTCCTTTGCTAAGGCAGCAAAGAACTCCTGCTTTCTGCCCTCACACACACACACAGTGGCAGTGTTGCTTTGGGCTGTGTTTCTGCAGTCATTGTTGGCATTTTGGTCTGACCTTTCTTACTGGGCAACCTTCCTAAGCATCACTGTCCCTAACAGCTTGCTTTGGAGTGCTAGTAATAATGCTTCAGTGTTTTTATGAAACTTCAGAGATCTAGGTCTCCATGCAAGCCAGTTGCATCTCTGAAGGTTTCTCTGTGTTTGTGTATAAAATTACTGGAGCAGTTTCTATTATGGCACTCAGGTGGGGTTAAATTGATAATAAGTGCAGCTTAGTTTGAAGGAATCAGTGAAAACACCATTATCCCTCCTTTGCAAAATGCTGTTTGCCAAAATGAGAGCTGTTCATATTTCCCTGAAAGAAGTCTGTGAGGTTGAAAGGTTTTATTACAAACATTTTGCTGCACAGAGCAGCTCTTCCCTGGTTGATTCGTTAATCTGCATAGGGAGGACCCAGTTTCAGATCAGTAGAAATGTATATTCAACTGTTCTTGAAATCCATGTGTCTCCTTCCTGAACAACACCCTGCTCAGATCCTGCCAGCTGCTCGTGACCGCCAGGTGATTGAAGACCTGGCTGCCATGTGCTCTGCATGCCCATCCGGCCTCTCCCGACCGGCGACCTCCCCACTCCTGCCTACCTAATGTAAAGTTCTGTCGTTCAACTTGCAATCTGTGGCAAGGCACATGTGTAAAATATATTTTCAAGGGAAAACAATCCATCTTTTTTAACCTCTCATTGTAAATCTAGCTTCACAGGTACCCATGATAACACCGAGGCTGACCAGGAGGAAAACTTCTGGTCTCAGGCTCTGGAGGATTTAGAGACCTGTGGCCAGTCAGGAATTCTGAGGGAACTAGAGGTAGAACGATCTTAACCTTTCTTTCCGATTATAGAGAAATATAATGGTTTTGGTTTGGTTTACATTCATTTTATTTTCTCCTTTTTTTTCTTTTAATTTGCACTAATCGCACCAATTCATTTAAAAGCTTTAACCCCTCTCCACAGGACAAGGCTGACAGGCGTCTGTGTTTGAGAAACATGACTCTCTTGGTACCTACCCTTTACGTTTATCTTTTTGCTTGTGCAGCTGCCTCCCCCACCCCTAACCAGAGCTATTTTCTTTTACTCAATGCAACTGAAATTCTATGAACGTGTTCGCCCCAGAGCTTTTGACTTGTAGCTTCTGCTGTGCGTCCCATTGATGCTGTTTGCACAGGCAGCAAATGGTGCAGAACTTCCTCAGTGGGCATAGCCTCCCTGCGGCAGCGCATCCCATTCTCTTGCAGCCGCTTGATGCAGCTTTTCTCAGCATGCTGTAGGTTGTCTTTTAAATTGAAACTTAATGTGATTAAGATGAACATAAAAGAAAATAATGTTATCGAGATATTGAATTCAGCCTTACCACTCTGAAAAGAAAAAAAACAAAAAAAAACCCTGCTAACATGAGAAATGTTGGTTGTACAGCAATTTCTCCACTGTGCAACATATTTTATCCTGAAATTAATTGCAAATCTAACTTCATGGCAGGTTGTGTGGGGGTGAAGCAAAGGGACAGAGGCAGAGTAACTTTGAGTCTATTTTTCTAATCACCTTTACTGTAAGTTCTCTAATTGGAACAGTTAAAATTATGCTGATGCTGAAAGTTGAGGAACGAAAGGTCCTAAAATATTTTCTTTTATGTTCTTTTAAATTCCTGGAGCTGCAAAACTGGCAGAATCTCATTTTCATTTTTATGTCATTGAAGACCTTTAGCAGCCAGGAGGAATGTGAATGGCATAACTGAGTGAAAGTTTTTCAGCCTAGATTAATTTACTCCTTCAGATTTACAGCTTCTGTATTGCATGTATGGATAGCAAAATGTGATTCTCGTGTATTTGTTATTGCAAACCAGAGAAAAGAAGGAGAACATGTTATATGGGTTTAATTCCATAGTTAGATATAGTTTGGTACTGCAGGCTTCTCGTGTAGTTTCAATATTCAGAGCACAATAAAAGGAGATGGAAGTAAGTAATTCAGAAATGGAAATAGATCATTCAGAATTCAGTTACTTCAACACGTTGAGTTTTCCTCAGCCTTTTACAAAAACAGCCACCTCCATTTTACAAAAGTGAAATTCAGAGCCATAGATGCTGTAACATTTATAGCATCTCTTCCTTGCACAGCTCGCAGATCTGAAAAGAAAGCAAGACTCATCTAGCATGACAGGGAGCTGAGAATGGCGATGCCTCTATTTTATGAAGTACCATCGCATAGCCAAGGACTCCTTCTCATTTTTCATTCCAAGGTCTTCAGCCAAACAGCAAAAAACCTGTTGTTTGCCAAGTCCTCCAGCTGCTTTGCTCCATCAGAGACGAATAGCAGTCAGTGAGCACAAGAGAAACTATTAAAGTACACTAGATTATCTCATAGTGAAAGTAGTGCTGGAGTTGGGAGAAAGACGAGTGTGACAAGTATGGTCAGTAGACACAGAAGCAAACTTTCATTTGCCTTTTTCTTCCCCTTTTTTCCTTTTTTTCTCATTTTCAAGCAGGCTGTCTGCATCCTGTCCCAGTCAGATTTCAGCTTGTGGCCTGAACTCGTAGTTTCCAGTTTTGCATGTCCATCAGTACCAGGGAGAATAAACAGGAAATTCAGTGCATCCTATCCCAGCAGCAGGCTGCACTCCTGTGTGGTGACTGTACCAAAGCACTCTTTACCTCCCATTCTCTGAAGAAGGAATTCTTTCACAGTGGGTACTTTTGGTGTCAGTACATTGCACCCAGTGGATGAGGTGACTTCTATTGTCTTCTTTCAACACCCCACCTCTGGAGGCTCTCAAGGCCAGGATGGATGGGGCCCTGGGCAATGTGATCTAGTGGGTAGCAGCACTGCCCACGGCGGGAGCTTAGAACTGAGTGAGCTTTAAGGCCCCTCCCAACCCAAGTTATTCTGTGATTCTGAGATTTCATGCTTTGAGCATTCTTTCATCTAACATAAAGTCTAGCTTTTACTGAGACTAAAACCAGCAGTGAGACAGAGGCTGGTATCTCTGAAGTACTAGTGCTGGTTAAGGTAGTTGCTCTTGCAGTGTGCACGTTATGCATAATTTCTTTCAAGCAGTGAGTGTACCTGCATTGATTTTCTCCCAGGCTGGGACAGTGTCCAGGCAGTGGCTCTGCCAGCTCTGGCTCTAGAGCTACCTTCACGTTCTGCTGACTTCACTGTTTTTTTAATAAACCTCGCTCTCACAGTCTGTCTTGTGACTTTGTGACTATAGAAATACCTTCCTATAGATCCAATTCCAACAAATGTAATTAGGCTGCAACTTAAACATCATTTTATTTACATGTAAAATATATTTGAAGTGAACATTTATACTAGACACTCTTCAGTCCAGTCTGCCAGGGGACTAGCTGACCAGCACAGCCATTCCAGTGCTCAGTATTTTAGTTGAAAATGCCATCTGAAAACGTTTCCCTATGGGGTTCTGTTATTCTTGTTGTGTTTCGTTGTGGTCCTTTATTTTATAGTGACTTGCAAGCAGATTGAACATCTGTCCTCTTGCCTTTTGCTGTGCCCTGAGTGATTGTGTTTTAACAAAGAATAGATAAGTTTTTCCTACTGCTGTGAATTAACCGCTTACTTAAACCACATTCTGTGTTAAAAATTAACCTGTTCATTAATGCTCTAGGCCACAATTATGTCAGGAAGTACACTGAGTTTGAATCATGAAAACCCACAGCCTCGTAGCCAGCTGGGAAGACAAGCCAGCTTCCAGGAAAGAAGCACTGTAAGGCCACATTACAGTCAAGCTTCTCGTAGCAACACATTGCCATCAGATGTGGGGAGAAAGTCCATGGTTATGAGAAAAATTAAGCAAGAAATGAAAGAAATCATGTCACCAACTCCTGTGGAGTTACACAAGGTCTGTAATTTTTCTTCTGACAGTTTTGAAATAATATATTCAGTGTAGGGAATCTAATTATATGGCAATACAGTAAGCACTTTTTATAATGACTCCACAGATGTAATTCTGGGGCCGTGCATATTAGTTCCTAGAAAGACATTAATGATGTATCCTTATGGGGAAAGCAAACAAATAAGATGCATCCTTGTCTACTGTTTTCTTTTACAACAAATTCTCAAAAGGGACTGTTCTTTTGCAAGGAGGAACCACTGTTAATTTGAATTGACAATACCAATAACTCATCTCTGCAAAATGTGTCCATTAAGAAACCAAAGTTTAATTTCTAGAAAATACATTTCTTTAGAAAATTACTCAGGAGAGATTTGGGCTCCCAGTAGTCCTTCTTCAAATTAACACTAATTTTGAATCAAATATATGATACTCAATGTACACAATACAGAATCCTTCAAATTAACTATTGCTTCACTTCTCTTTGTAATTCCTTTTTTCTAAAAAGGATATAAAATGTACAGTCTATGCAGCTTCACTGCTCAAGACTTGTTGAAAACACAGGCTAATATTAAGGTGGCTTTACACCCCAAGGCAGTCACGGGTAAAGCAACTTCTTATCTGCACAGGAAACACCGTGCTGGTTGAAGTCTCAAATCCCAAAAGGCCATGACAGCAACCAGTTTCCAGAACTCTGGGGAGTGTTGCAGTGCTGTTCTCCTTGATGGGAATGAACGTCCCATCTTGTACACCTTTTTCCTCCCCAAGGTCTGAGATTTGCCCAGGAAGGGGCCGAAAGCATGGAGAAATTTCTGTAAGAGGTCGCATGTTGTCCATCTCAGGGTAGTTGGTTTGTTTTCCGTTCACTGTGGCTCTGACTGGGCTCAGTTCATAACTCTTTCCATGTGGTGAGGTAAGGTCTCACCAAGTATGTGCTAAGTGAGTACTTCTAGAAGATACTGGAGAGTGGGTCTTACATACGGACAGGGAATAAACTGCCTGTGTAAGCAGTCAATAGGACGTGTTGTGATAGTTTAAAGCTACTTGTATTTCCATCTTGATATGAAGAGATTAATGGGGTTGGTTGCTGTGCTCCATTTTCCTGAGAGGAAATTAATTGTGAGATAGAAGACAAATCTACGCCAGCAGGCACTTCATGGTGTGCTCACACCTAGCAAAGATACTGTTTTTCTTCTATGGATTATAAAACAAGTCTGTGTTGACTGATAAAGCAAATGCTTTGCTGGACAGGAAGAGTCAGACTTCTGCTAATGAATCAGTATTGTTTTACAGCTGCTAGCTCTTAAGACTAGGCAGTAAAAAAAAGCCATCTTTTAAGAAAAATAGCTATCAGTGCCTGGATCTTATGGTCCAGCTCACCAAAATATGCTTATATACCTGTTCATTGCAGGGGAGTTGGACTAGATGACCTTTAAAAGTCCCTTCCAACTCTAAAATTTTTATGCTTCTATGCACGTTAACCCAAGCATCAAGGGCTGGTTTTGTATTCATGCCAATCTTAGTAAGTTCCGATTGGTTCTTCTGTAGAAATGTGTCTGTTACTTTCTCTCCCCTCCTTACTGTTCATGTTAGACCTCTAGTTTAACATGAATAACCTGTTCAGTTTCTATTTCTCAGGAAAACTTGTCCAATTAGAGTTTTCCAAAACAGCTGCAGTGCCTTACGAGTGACTCTGGATTCACTGCCAAAGGAATTCCTTTAGTACTTTTTGTAGCAGGGCTTGCTGGCAAATGTGCTCTGCCCTCTGCAGGCGAATGTCCCACTATGTCGGGTCAGAGAGAAAAAGGCTGGATAAAAGTCCTCAGGCTACAAACGCAAATGAGTAACTGTAGGGGAGCAGCAGGGTGAGCAGCTGACATTACCAGCTTTGTCCTTCTCACATGGTTCTCTGTAAAAAAGTAACACAGCCCTGAGAATTATTTTGCTTAATGCTGCAAACTTTGCAGCAAGTTAATGTGAACTCACTGCTATTTCTTGCTTAACTGCATTGATTTCATCAAATACTTATTCTGTTTTTGTTCTGAGAAAGCTAGGATTGAGATAAGTGTCATACAGATCTGTCACAGTGTTTGTTCTAGATGGTTTAATCAGTAATATTTAATTTAGCTGGGTATTATGTTGCTGTATTGGTATCCAAATTAAATTTATGCCTTTAATTGATTTTATCTACTTAGGTAAGTGAATAGATTAATATTTTTCTTAAAATCATAGCAGACCAATTTGAAAAGTTTCCCAGAGCAAGCGTTCCTCTGAGAACAAAAATATACACCAGACACAAAATAATTTTACATCAGTATTACTGCATGTCAGCATTAGCCTCACATTGCCGTTGGTTAAAATCTCTCAATAGCTAATCTGTGCACAATGTATGAATTTAAATGAAACATTTTCCCATATATCTGAGAGGGAGGGGAGACACAGAAACAAACTCAAAACCTGTAAGCCTCTGTTCAAAATTTGTAACTATTTAATTGCTTATGAAATATGCATTAAATTTCCGTTTCAGCTTTCTTTTTCCCTTAGGCTTCTGATGCAAATTTAAAAGTCTAACAAATCATTTACAGGCAAGATTTTTCTACTGAGATCAAAACTTCCAAACAGGTGTGATGACAAGTACAAATAAGATGGCATGATTTAGGTATTGTGTGGATTGCCTACAATCTCACACCCTTCAGACAGGCTGCATTAGTGGCAAGTGAGGATGAAAAACCCGTGTGGGAAAGCTTTGCCATTACCCACTATTAAATAACAATCAGGCACTGATTTTACTTGAGGATTTTCTTTTGGAAATATATGCTGCCCTAAAAGGAGGTGGCTCTAATATTATGACCTGTAATATGCTCTCTGCAGATGAGACAGCTGTCAGAGACACAGCAGTGTTCAATTGCAACCTCATCCCTTGAATAAATAGCTGTCAGTTTCGTTAATTTCCAAATTCCTGTTAAACTAGTCGAAAGTAAAAAAAAATACAGCCGTGAGGGAAACCATTTCTAAAAACTCTTTTATGATCTGTAGACCTGAAGAACCAGAGAAATTAGGTAGTATTCTGATACATACCCTTCTGGAATCACATCTTGTCTGCTCTGCCACGGCTTTGGTAAGGTCTGGACTGTAGGACAAACTGCCCAGTTTGGGGTCTGAAAGGTAAGGAAGGGCATTGTCCTGCAGAGTATACTTTATAGAGAAACAGTCCTTGTTTCACATAGCTGCAAAGAGAGAATAAAGTACTCTCCTTGTTCTTTGTGGATAGCAGCAAACTTAAGTCTCAGCAAGGGAGATTTGGTTTCAACATGGGGGAAATAGCTGAAGCACTGGCAGCGATTACTTTAATGGAGTGTGGAGTGTCCTTCACTGGAGATTTCAAGAAGCAGGACAGATCGCTCAGAAATGGGTTAGCTGCAGTTTGACCCAAAAAAACTTAGGGCAAGAGTGCAGCCTAAATGGCTGCAGAGAACCCCAGTTTCATATGGTCTAGAAGTTGTTCATCAGAGGTTGAATCCTGCTCCACTTAATGCCTGTGCCTTAAGGAAAAGGAAAGAAAGATAAATGGAATGAGTGGGAAGTTCCTTTTAAAAAATGTAACATCTCTTCCAGAACAGCACAGTATTTTACATCTCATCTCCCCTCAGGCTTTGTATCATGTTTCCACATTTGCTTTTCAAGGCTTCTTTAAGAAGCAGTTAAGAGAAGCCCTCCTATCTTTGTGAGAGTGTGGAGAAAAGGTTATTTAAAAGAAGATTTGTGTCTTGGTGCAATGCTAATTAGTTTTTAGTCTTGTCAGGAAGTGCACACAACTATTAATAAATTAAATAAATCTCTCTGCTTTAGTTTTCCTGGAGAGTTTGATATTGGTTTCTGTTTGGTTTTTTTTTGGTTTTTTTTTGGTTGTTGCTTTTGGTTTTCATCTTCCTGTATTGTTAGCCTTATGGCACTTTCAGGGATACCTCAGATCAAACCCATGTTAGACATGCTGTGATCTGACAACCAGATGTCTGTTCTCACCCTGGTTAAAGCACCGTTAATATACCACTGAAGCAGAGTAAATTCAAGAAAAGTGCAGAGAGCTTGAAAAGAAAAACACAACCATCTGTGCCATTTGTTTGTCTGACCAAATCTTTTACTTCTGTTTTGAGGCAATTTTTTCCTTGCTTATCTTTCCACAATGGTTTTTAAGGCAGAGTCTCAGAAGCTTTCTGGAACAGCATCAACTATCATGGTGCCCAACCCTGCTGTGCCTTGGCATTCGTCTGTGAAACACCGGCTGAGTGCTGGAGCCTCTTCTGAGCTCAGTCCTGACCCTGCCTTAAGCAGGAGACTGAGCTGGAGGCCTCCAGTATCCCCTCTAATTGGAAGGATTCTGTGATTCAGAGACACCAGAGATGAATTCAATGTTATGGAGATGGCTCCAGACCAGGAGTGGTCAAAGGGGTCAGAACCTGCTTCCCACTAGGCATGGCATTAGTGGCTGGCACATGCGAGTGGTTGCAGTACTTGGAGCTCGCTTGTATCAAGCCATGATAAAATTAGAGAGCACTCCATGCTGTCATTTCATCAGCCAAGATATAATTTGAAGCAGAATTTTGAACCTGAAGTGAAATGAACGATATTAGTAAGAGCATGATTTTGGGTATGTGTCTGTATTAGCACACACTTTCTGGCAGCACTGACATGTCAATCAGAGGCCATGCCATTTTCTTGCATAGGTCTGCTTGCCCAATGTAAGAGAGAAGCAAAGCAAGAAAAATTAAAAAATAACCTTAAGAAATCAAAAGCTACACATGGCACATCTACAAAGAGGTCTCTGAATCCTTTTCTAGCAAATAACTGAACTCACAGAACTATTCTCACAGTACTAATTCTCTGAACATATAGAAAACCTCATTCTCCTAACACAGTTAGCATCCATGTCCTACTTTCGAATGGCTGTCTCTTGCCTGTGTAACTAACGTATCTATGCTGGCATCACACAATTGCTTGTCTTCAAAATACCCTTCCTGCAGTGTCTTTATGTAGGAGCTGTGTTTGTGTGTTCTTAGAAGGTTGCATTGTAACTCTTATACTGAGCACTGTTGGGACTGGACCTTACAGGGTTGACCACTACCTGGTGAGAAAGAAGGCTGATGTGGCTCAAGTTGCAAGTGGTATTTTGGAAGATATGACACAGGTTTAGTTTAGGACAAGTCTTTCTTTGTCACTGCATATTGGCCTTCACCGTAGAAATGCCAAGTCTTGTTAACAGCTCTCACAGCCTTGCAGTTGAGTTGAGATTCTTGGTGACAGTTAATTAATCAATTCCCAGTCACGCTGAGACCATTAAGATCATCATAAAGATCATCATCATAAAAATGGGGCCAACTCCCATACAGTAGAAGTACCAAGTAGTAGGTAAATAAGTGATTGCTGTAATGTGAAATAAACGTAGGAAGGAGATCTGCCTACTGCTTGTAGAGATGAGAACAAACTTTTTTTCCCCACCGTATCATTATGTCAATTACCTCCACAGGTAACTTTGTACAAGGACTCTGATGGAGAAGACTTTGGGTTCAGTGTCTCAGATGGTTTATTAGAAAAAGGAGTGTACGTTAAAAACATTCGACCAGCTGGCCCTGGTGATCTGGGTGGTTTGAAACCATATGACAGACTTCTACAGGTAATGTTTTTGTCACCACTCAGGTTTATTGTGAATGGACATGACATAAAAAGTCCATTCTGTAAAAAGTTTTGTAACCAGACTGCATGGTGTTTGGGTGTCATCTGTGTACACAGATGTGTGGGCACAAAAATGCATAAAATTGTGTTAGCACTCAATTGGAACAGCTTTATTGTCTATGAGGGCCACTCTGAAAGTAATGCCTCCTATTTTATTATGTTGGTCCATGACATCTGAGACAGATGTTGGTGGTATGGCAGTAGGGGCTGAACCTTCCTGCCAGTATTGCTACATGCTGTTGCTGTGTGACAGATGGCAGCAGAGGGACAGTCTGACACAACGGTGTCTGACATGGAAGTGTGGATAGAACAAAGGTGTGAAACTGAATTCCTCCATGTGGAAAAAATGGCACCCACTGACATTCAGCAACACTTGCTGAATGTTTATAGAGAGCAAACAGTGGGTGTGAGTGTAGATAGGCAGGGGGTGGTGCATTTCAACAGTGGTGACAGCAACATGAAAGGCAAGCCACAATCTGAATGGCCATGCACAACTGTTGCACCATGAAATGAAGAGCATCTTGATAAGCTCATCTGCACAAATCAGTGGATTGTGACCAGAGAACTGTGTACAGAGCTGAGTATTGGCTTCAGTGCGTTGGAAACTATGATGACAGTGTTGCAATATCACAAACTTTGAGCCAGGTGGGTCCCATGAATGCTCACAGAAGAACAGCAAGAGCACTATATTCAAGTTTGTCAGGGTGTTTTGAACTAATACTAATACTAGTATTAGTTGAACTAATATTAGTATGAACATACTAATATTAGTGTGAACTAATATTGAACTAGAGCTGAAGGTGACAGTTTCCTGGATCGCAATGTTACTGGGGACAAGATGTGACGACACCACTCCAAGTTGGACTCATAAATGGCAGTCCATGGAGTAGCAACATGAATTCTCAATCAGTGAAAATGTTCAAGAGTCGGTGGGTAGAGTGATGGGTCTTTTGGGATTGGAAAGGAGTGATCCTTCTGGATTTCTTGGATCCCAGACAAACCACCAATTCTGACCGCTACATCATGATGCTAACTAAGCTGAAGGCTCCAATTTCCAGTCAGGCCAGAGAAGAACCTTTCTATTGCAACATGGTAACACCAGGCCCCATGCTAGTTTGAAGACCGTGGAGCACATTGCCAGTCTTGGCTGGACTGTCCTACCACACTACCAGATTTGGTACCATCTGACTTCCATCTGTTTGGGCTGAAGAAAGATGGATTGCACAGGCAACCTTTCCTAGCAGCAGTGCTGTCATAGCAGCCATGAGACAGTGGGTCACTTCTGGTACAGACTTTTACAAGAGTGGCATGCAGGCTCTTGTTCATCACTGGCAAAAATGCATAGCTAATGGTGGTGACTACATTGAAAAATAGCGTTTTGTAGCTGATGTGAATCTGCTCAATCAAACAGTGTTACTGGGCTCTTCATATCTGCTGTAGTTTCCATGGAAATAAATAGGAGGCATTACTTACAGACCAAACACTCTACGGGGCTTACTGTATTTTCAGTGAGAAGCAGTGTTGTTATTTTGTGTACCTACTGGGAAAGGATGTGGGGGAAATGGGAAAAAGGGGAAAAATGATCTTAATTCTCTGTGCCACTCGCCAAATAAATCCTTTAGGGCACTGGGTAGGAAAATGCAGCAGCTCATGATGATCTGGGCTTTTATGCAGTAGAACTAAAGGCAGATTTTCTCTGTAATGTTGCATTTATAGACCACATCTGTGCAGTGCCAAGTTGGACTGGGAGGAAAAAACTTTTTTTTTTTTTGGTCAGCTAGTCTATTAAAATGTTTTTGTATTAACACAAGAGAAAACCTGAATTGAAATTTTAGTTGTGGGCTATGGCATTTCATTCAGTGAATACTATGAAAGCTGTGAAAGTGGGAAAAACAATGTGCTGTTAAGTATCGTTTATGGAGCAGACATTGTAAGCAGTGCTAACCACTATAAGCAGGGCAAATAAGCCTGCTTCGGCCTCATTCTGTTAAAGCAATGGTAGAAAACTTCACCTGTACCCTCAGATCAGATGCTATGGTTAAGTAGTCTTGTACTGGGCTGTTCTCTACCAAGAGTATTTAAATCAGCCTTCATTGTCTCATAGATGAATCTGTTTCTCTTGTGGTCTCCTTTTCCTTAAAACCCTACCTAAAATCAATCTTCTAATTGCTCAGGTAAACCACGTTCGTACCAGGGACTTTGACTGCTGTCTGGTTGTGCCCCTGATCGCAGAATCTGGCAATAAGCTGGAACTGGTCATCAGCAGAAACCCACTGGCATCTCAGAAAGGAAGCTCAGACCAACAGCCTTCAGTGAGCGGGGAGTGGAGCAAGCAGAATAATGCCTTTCTTCAACAGACCGAGCATGGTAACATGAATACAGAGACACGGGATCCCACAAACACTTTATAGCAGAAAATCATTTTAGTGGGACATTTGGTAATGAAAGACAATTATGGTGCTAAATCCCTTTAGGATTTCTCTGAGGGTAAGCTCAGATACAACATAGCACTAAAAAGCACAGGAGGTCAGTCTGTCCGTCTCAAGGCTTATATTAATTCACGATCACTTTTTTAGAAGTTTAATTCTTTGTTAAATCATTCCATTCTAAACAATCTACCATTAGCAACGGAACGTCAGGGCCTTTCCCCCCCCATACAGGAAACTGGGGAGATGTTTATACATGGTATAAACGAAACAGTCCTTTCCCTTTAGCAGCAGCAGCTGTGTGAGGGGAAAAGGGCAGTTAACTCCTAACAGCGGTGTCCAGGTTACATGATTTTTAAAAGCATTTGATCAGGAAGTCAGTGTCAGCTGGCTGAGGAAGAATGCTGTGCTGCAGCCCGTGCTCTCGTTAGCTGCCCAGCATTGTCATTCTGGGGACCTGCGTCCTGCTGGCAAGCAGGGGACACTCTGTAGACAAAGCACGGGTTAGATGTTTGAACAGAATGCTTGTAGGAAGCTGCGGCATGTGGTGAACACTGCTCCCCAACAACTGGGATAAATTTTATTAGATCATATGTTATTATTCCCTATGCAATGACATATTTAATGGCAGGTCTTGCAGCCTGCAAGGCTTTTTAAGTAGAGACTTTTTTAGCGGGATTAAAAACCTCTGAAGGAGGATTACTGACGAGTAAAACTGAAATGTTCAGACAAATTAGAAAGGTTTTAAAAGAAAATTGATTTTTTAAAACAATAGCAGTGGAAGATTGATACAAAAGTTCTTTAATGATCCATAAACCTATCAACTTCTACTGTTCTACATGAGCTTTTTAAGCCAAACGATTTCTTGGGGGGACCAGCGTCCCATTTAAAATGCTTTGTTCTCAGCCTTCTTTATGATAAACATCCCCCTACAACACGTTTTTAGACTTTAAAACTGTAAATATATTTTACAAACATCACAGATTCCCTCCACTCCCCTCAAGCAATAAAATACTGCCAGTTGCTTTATATGCCCACCAGCAGCTGCTTTGGTTTATTCCAGTATTCAAGTTGTTATTGGTAATTATTGTTCTTGGTGAATATAAAGATACTGGGTTTGTACATTTGTAGAGTCACCACATCCAAGCAATCACCCTACGGAACTGTTTCTGGTCATTTTAAACTGTTATCTGTATCCCTATTGCTGTTTCCAATCCATGAACGAGCTCACCTGCCCCCCGCACACAACTGTCTCATTTATATTGCAGCACTGCCACAAAAGGTCAGAGGAACATTCAATGCTGAGTCATGTAAAAAAAAAAAAAGTCCATAAGTCACTTAAATACGTATTTTTATTTGTAACAAATAAGTATTAAACTGTAAAGTATTTTTGTACAAATTTAATACTTTAATAGCATGATATTTATCGTCTATGTATGTTTTTTTGAAATTCAAACTGTTGCAAATATTTGTATGGAAAAAAACTGTATAAATTGAAATAAACTGTGATTTAAGGGCGTTAAAAAAGGTAGTATTGGTCTGCTTTGTTCTTTCCTGATGTGAGAAGAAAATATCAAGAGTAATAAGCAAACCCTCCAAATTTTAGTAAAGTCTGTCTGAAGTGTGAGTAAATGTTCAGCTCATTTAATCACAGCCATGACAGTTGCTCAAGTCATGCAGTACAACAAAAAGGAAGTGGCGACGTTATTTGGGTTCTGACTTGGAATGTTACTTCCAAGAACGTTAGCAGGTGGGAAGCAACAGCAGCAAGTTCTGCATTGCTTTCAAGTACCGAGTGGGAAAAAGTAGCTGTGTCACTGATTGCATTTTCTGTTTCTCATTTTAACAAGATTAAAATTCGTAAACCATCAAAGCTTAATGCCCATAGTTCTGCCACATTAGAGAAATGTGAATTCCTGTTTGCAAACTTATTATTTGGCTGAAAAGCAAATTGCAGCTTTTGGCACAGCCATAGATTCTAATCAGTACTGCAGCTTTAGGAGATACAGATAAAACC
Organism: Centrocercus urophasianus; assembly: GCF_019232065.1. Lineage (NCBI taxonomy): Eukaryota > Metazoa > Chordata > Aves > Galliformes > Phasianidae > Centrocercus > Centrocercus urophasianus. The sequence goes on along the minus strand of NW_024884697.1, from coordinate 32,621,990 downwards.
GATAGCTGTGCCTGGAGTGCTCAAACAAAAGAATGCCCGTGTATTATTCAGGTGAACCTCTGGATCCTGAGAGCTCCTTCTTTAGGAAAATAAAAGACTGTAATGATTTTTGAGGACTGACACCAAGGAATCTTCTACTAAACACTGAAAATATAAAAGGCTCGCTTTAAAATGCATTTTTCCGAAGAGAAAATGCAGTTACAGGAAGGTTTTTGAAAGTCATCTGCATACCCAGCTTCTCCTTTCCAGAAACCTTAAACAAAACAGATGTACTCATGAAGAGGACAGTTAATTGTAGGTCAGCTTTTGAAAAGCTTCCTGGGAGTTACTTGCTCCAAAGTTAGGCTCCTGAGTCTGGCAGTCCCAAGTGGGGAGTCTTTTCCTAATGGCTGTCAAAGGAAAAAACACATCATCAGAGTTTGAACCAGAACTAAAATACAGTAACCAAAAACAGCTTCAAAAAAACGAAAGGTCTGCACCCATGACAGCTCCCAGAAATTAGATACAGGAAGATTAAAAAAAACTGATAAGCGTGTATTTTGCCCATTAAAATATTTGACAATTTGAAATGTGCCTACTTCACTGATGGCACTGTATATAAATGTATCGCAGCAGGTCAGCTCCTAACAGCTGACTTCTGTGCAGGAAGGATAAAGCTCCCCAAAAGATCGTTGCAGTCAGCAACACGATCCATAAGCTGGCTGCTATTAGATGATAACTTCTTTCTCCTCACTAGCCACATATTACTCTGCCCATGTTGGAAATTATAAATAGCAGAACCATCGTAACAGTATCCAGGCTAATTGCAGCGGTGAAAGACAACACAAGAGTTTGTTTTAAGCTTTCCAATATTTGAACTTCAAATACATTCAAAAGTAAGGAGATACTTACATCCTCTGAATCCTCTGCGTGGCTTTGTTGTCTCTTACATGGACTTATCTGCTGCGAATTACCCACGTGCTCCTTATTGAGATCTGCTGAGCTCTTTAGCTGAATCCTGTCAGTTCCAGGTTCAGGTGGATCAGGAACATCTCGAATTAAAGAAACAGGCTGGGTCCCAGGCTCTTGACCTGGCCAGCTCGTTTTCAGAGGAGAGGGTGTTTGTGTCAGGCAGTTGTTTGTATTTGCAATTGCCTCTCTCAAAAACCTCTGTAAGCGAGTTTTTCTGGGAAAGTTATTGTTAGTGACTGCTTTCCTGAGGTGCATCTCTTCAGCAATAACGTAGACACGGCAGCGTCCTCTGGTCACAGCTGTGTACACGTGCTGCCAGTGCTGACGGCCTGGATTGCCAACCACATAGACAACTGTTTTCTCCTCAGAACCCTGAAATGCATTTAAGAATGCCTTAGCAAATGAACATCTCCATCAAGGAATAAAAAAATAAAAAGGATAGCTTCCAACAACGGGGAACTTGGAGATACTTATCCTGCATCCAAAGAATTTGAGTTGCTTTGAGACTTTCAAGTGAAAATTAAGTGCCTTGCCACGAAGAAAAGCATGAGAAAGTTTTACCACCTGATAGCTTTGTTTTGCTTTGTCTTTTTTTTTTTTTACCTGAAATGTGTGAATAGTTCTGGCCCATGCATGTTTTATATGACAGAGCTTCTTCAGAGCCTTATAGTTCACAGTGTACGTGGAGCCGTATGTGCTGCTGATGGTCAGTAAGCGCTGCTTATTAATTTCTACATCCTAAAGAAATAGCATAACAACACTCAGTGGTAAGCCTGTATTATCAGTTTGATCACAGAACCATAAAATCATAGAATGGCCTGGGTTGAAAAGGACCACAATGATCATCCAGTTTCAACAGTTGCTGTGTGCAAGGTCACCAACCAGCAGACCAGGCTGCCCAGAGCCACATCCAGCCTGGCCTTGAATGCCTCCAGGGATGGGGCATCCACAGCCTCCTTGGGCAATCTGTTCCCAGTGATTGACCACCCTGAGTGAAAAACTTCCTCCTAATATCTAACCTAACCCCCCCCCCCCGTCTCAGTTTAAAACCATTCCCTCTTGTCCTATCACTATCCACCCTCATAAACAGTCATTCTCCCTCCTGTTTATACACTCCCTTCAAATATTGAAAGGCCACAATGAGGTCTCCCTGGAGCCTTCTCTTCTCCAAGCTAAACAAGCCCAGTTCCCTCAACCTTTCTTCACAGGAGAGTTGCTCCAGCCCTCTGATCATCTTGATTAACTTGTGTACCTGTGTGTGTGTCTGTAGTCTGTATTTCTCCAAAACTAAGGTAGCTGCAATGTCAACCAAATGAAACAGTTTCAGAAGACACTAAGCCCAAGAGATCACTATCTTCCACTGACCACATTCAAGGAAAATGCTTGCACTGTACAGGGCCTACCCTGAGTCCTGTTAAGTGCAAAAGAAAAAATCCTATATATGAAGTTTTAATACCCAGAAAACTAAGATTATCCCAGGACAGCATGAAACGTTACCAGTAAGCCCTCTTAACCATTTGCTACCAGAAATGGAGACAAGCTTGCTTTCTTCCACCAATCCTGCACAGTCCTTGCTTCCTATGCACAAACACTGATGCTTCCAGTGCCCCTTTTGCTGAGTCAACTCAACTCACAATCCAGGAGAAAAATACATGGGCTTTGTGTTGGTATGTTTATTTGGCAGCTTAGTTTTCTGCTGGGAACTCAAGCAGCAACATTAGCCTTATTCTTTACCTAAGACTGTTTCTACCTACATCAAGAAGACTGCATTTCATTTACAATGCATTCACAATGTATATTTATAGAATTTAGAACAAAAAAATGAACTCGCAGTGCTGAACAAAAGAAACCAACTGAAAAACATTTTACAAAAATGACAGAGATACTTCTGCAATTCCATTGCAAGTTTGCCTCTTTCTCGTAAGAAGGTAGCATTTCACAACAGTTTATCAGGACCATCAGGTATCTATTATAGACTGAACTTTTCAAGTAAAAATTGCACTGCTCTGGGGACTCAAAAAGGAGTGGATCGGATACCATTATTTATTTGCACACATTCCTGCAGCAACAATTTACATGTGTTATGAAAAATATATCTCCATTGCACAGTCGTTTGCCCTCCTCAGTAGTCTCTGTACTGAGGGTGGTTTCTCCATTTCTGTATTTCTGGTGGTCAGGATCCTGTCCAATACCAGGGTCTGGTAAGAGATCCTTGAGGTACGTATTTCTCATGCAGGAAATCTTGTCATCAACTTGAAATAAAAGTCGTCTTTTATGATCTCTGGGTCAGAGAAAGAAAAAGTGAGACATATTTACTACATATGCATTTATCATCAGTCAGTATTTCTACTCCTTCTCCTCTCTGTACCTGAGTCAGAATACAGATCTGACTTACACTCAAAACAGTGAACACAACTCACATCTAAAAGGCGTTTCTCAAACTTCTTTCAAGCAAACAAACAAACAAACACCAAAATGCTGCTCCCAAATCAATACATTTCAGTATTGATCTAGAAATAACACAACATGAAGAATAATTAACGTTTTTCTTCAGAGTTGTTTTTATGTCAATTTTATCTACTTAATCACTCACTCAAAACCTTGGAAGTCACTGACAATTTAAACAACAGGCAAACAATTTATCCTCTCCCTTTTCAAAGTCCAGGACGAAAATTAAAAGACCTATCAAAGAAATATAACGACCTCTACCATAAATAATCAGGTCTAGAGACAAACAAAAATGTTTAAAATGCTTCAGAATTTTCTTTCAGGTTGTGGCCTGTTGTGACACAAAAACAAAGTGAGATGAAAACTGCCAAGCAGTGGCTTACCTGGTTAAATGGTTCGAATAGTGTTGGCAGCAAAGTTCATTTATTAGATCACAATCTTGCCTACCATGCAAAACAAGAACACGGAAAAATCATGATGTACTTAAAGGACAGGAAACACACAGCAATTACATGCAACACCACGTTAACGTTATAATTAAAAAGCAATGGAGAAAGTCCATCTCAGCTGTGATCTTCCACCATCAACTGAAAACAATCACTGATTCAGAGTCTAAAGATAAAATAGTAACAGTACAGTTTCTTCCAAATAAAAAAAGTGATGTCTTTTAATGCATACCTAGATTAGCGTGATTCACTGTTCAGATGAAACTGAAGAAAAACTAAAGCCAGGTAAAATATTTTTGGTGGTGGGTGTATTATAGCTAGCCAGGAGATTTGCTCATTTTATATATTTGCCATTTAGAGACCTGGAATTTTAACTTTTAAACACAGATTAAGTACTTAAAAATATATTACAGAAGAATCATTAATAATAGTCTCCTACTTGAATGCAGACTGGAGAGATACAACTGATTCCAGAGTTATTCGATGTTGGCAACAGGTGAACTAGCTGAAATGCTCAAATCAGTTTATTTGCACACTGGCAACCTGCAAATAGTATTTTTAATTGCTGAGAAAAGGTACTTCATTAATTCAATTCAATACTTCATTAAAACAAAAGAACACTGCCTCGTTGCCAGCATCACAGCCAGGGTCTCATAGGATCCACTGCAAAACGTCACTGCTTGTGTCTGTCCTTGTGACAAACATAAAAGCAAAAAGTGTGGTGTAAAACAATGTGAAGCTTGTAGGAAAATCTAGCAGATCTCCATGAAGAGACTGGGGGCAAGAAGCTTAAGAAAAGACACAGGTCTGTTTTTCTAACACTTTCTATGACATTACCACCAGTCTTTCCAGCTCAACACATTCAGCTATTTTTAGATTGTGGCTGCTAGCAAGGATTTTTCAGTGTTTGCCTATGTGCCCATTTACCTTCTGAAAGCAAGGAACTGTGACTGCGTGGCATCCTGCAATCCTGGTCCTTCTTTAAGCAAAGCCTTTATGGCAGCTTGCAAGTCTGATTTAGAAGACATAAAAGATAAAGATGAAGAACAAACAGTTTAAGAAAAACATAATTCAGTATGAAATTGCCTTTGCTCATTTCTTGTTTCAGCCTCATTTCTACTTGTTTGAATGCACAATGTTTAAATTGTATTTACATACACTCACACACACACATATCTTCTCAAAAAGCATCATGCAGTTATCCCAAAAATGGGAGACAGGAGTGACACAACAGATAAAATCTTATTCTTCTAGAAAGTAGTTGCATACATGGTATTTCATGCAAAATCATGTTTTTATACAGTGCATAAGAGAGGTGTGGATAGAACATCTTAAAACCAGGGCACTATAGATTTCAGTTTCACAGAAGAAATGTATGTTTAGTACTCTGTTAGCTGAGGAAGTGACTAAAGCAAGATGAGGTGTTTTTGGTTTTTTTTCCCCACTATTTTTTTTTTTCCAAATCGCAAACTGAAGATTTTTTATGTGTATCAAGTGGAAGGCCTTCATGCCACTTACCCAATAAGGGTCAGTGTGGAAGCTGCATTACACCCAATTTGAAACCCAACTGGTGAACTGGAGCTCTACAGCAGATCCTTTGCACCCATGAGTTTTGCTGTGTGCACTTACAGAAGGCAAACTTCAAAGTATGAATCTAGCCTTTACACCATACACAAAGCTAAACAAGACTAAAATCTCCCCAAAACGTTCATTCCAGCCTAACAGCCAGTGTTTTACCAAAGGGAAAGTCAAGATCACAACCAAAATGTACACACGTACTATCAGAACCCCCACCAGAAGGCAAAGCAATAAAAATGAATTTCTTCTCAGGGCTTGGCATTGCCAGCTCTTTATTCCAACCAGAAAATTTCAGCACTTCATCAAATTCAGGAAGCTTCCGGAGAGAGATTCTGGACAGCAGAAAGGAGGGAAAATAGAAAAGAAATATTATTTCCAGTTGAAGTATTCCTCTGGCCTGAAGTTCATCATTTATAAATTTTAGCCCACATGCCATACAATACATAGGGATGTGGAATAAATCCTAATGCATGCAGCACATATGGATATAGATACTAATTTTCAGTGAGAAACTGCAACAGAAACAGTGCTACAGATTCTTTAGGCACTTGAGTGCAGTTAAAGGACCAGCTCTACTACAAGAAAGCTTACATCCACAAGGAAATCCTACCTTGTTGCATTATCTACAATGAGTTGGGATTCAGCTCTGTGATTAGTTCGCAGTTCCACAGAAAAGCCTCTTGATTTTAAACTATTAAAGATATCAGCTAGCATGTTGCCAGGGTCAATGCTTGGTAGCTGCCTAGTATCACCTAAACAGAATGTGAGTTAGTATTTGTGAGGAGTATCAATAGAACATCTACAGAACCACCAAACAAGCAAAAATAAACAGGAAAAAAACCTATGGTATTGGAAAGAAACAACCAGAGAAGCACTCAAAGACTCAGCCCTCAACATAGTGTGACACTTTGGAATCCAAGTGTCCACAGTTCACATGAAATGAATCCAAGAACCTCATGCCTGGGGAATCAGACTGTGGTGTAATTTAAACCTTACATTTTCCCCATTCAGCAATGCCAAAGGAGCACGTTTGATTATGACCATGATCACATCTTGTCCAGACACATTTTGAAAGTTACCTATTTAAAAATGACCACCAAAAAAAGCACTGTAAGAAAGAAGAAAATTGTCATTTTATACTTGTTTTCCTTCTGAATCAAAACAAATTGATGCTAGTGTTAAGGACCCTATGGAACTTGTCTCCTAACATCTGATTCCTACTATCTTCTTTCAATTCTTTCAATTCTTTACAACTCTTGCACCCTGCTGCAAGGTGTGATAAGCCACCACATAGAAGTCACAATACTTTCAGAATCAGACAAAAGACTGCTAAACAGATAACAGAGACACCGATCCTTTCGTACTGACAGTTGAGTTGGAAAACTGTTGGGGTCTGATTGTTCTAACTCGACTTCATGCACGAGCAGAAATAGCCAAGGAGAGAACAGTGTAACCTTCTGGGCTTTTAAAGAGTCAGCAAGATTAGTTTCAGCTCTGATAGTTCTACTGTATTTTGTACGTTATTAAATTATATTAAATATTGTCTATTCCTAATTGTTTAGTTTTTCCACTTACCTAGAATAATAAGTTTGGCAAGCTGAGCATGCTCACATAACAGCTTTAAAACTAAGCTAAGAATGTGTACAGACACCAAGCTTCCTTCATCCACAATCAGAACTGTCACAGTAGAAAACTTCCATGGCACTTCTTTTTCAGTCTGCCTCCATGATTTAAAACTATAGATGATCTAGAAACAAATTGAAATAAATCATGCTCTGGCACTAATCAGCTGTGAACTGTCTTATAAAGATAGCCATAGTGTGGTATATTCTAATCTTGTATTTAGAGCTATTGCCTTCAGTTCTGAAATGAACTTTTTGGTACCTGTCGTGAGCTTGGACAACAGAGACTTAAATTTATTAACAAACAGTTGGCTTTCTAAAAAATAAAAATAAAGTTTTACGGTACATATCTGTAAGTAAGAAAACGGTGTAAATGAAATTCATCTCATCATCCAACCCCAGGCTGCTCATCTCCTCACATATGTGCAGGTATTAATAGGATTGCTTGCAATTGGGAAACAGCTTTGCCAGCTAAGGAGGTATTTCTGTTCTTACATCTGAAACAGACTATAAAACTGTATGATAAAACAAGGAGCTAAAAAGACCAGATACCCTAGAAAGGCACATATTTGATACATGTAAAAGAGAAAAAAGTTACAGCAAACAATGTATTCCAAATGCCTCATTTATGGTTTCCCAAAATGTTACACTGATATTCAGATGCTGGCCAGCTGTACCTAAACATCATCACTAATAGCTAAAAACTCTTAAGGAAACTTCAGTAAAAAGCTTTCTTCCAAAACAAGAATCAACAGTGTCTATAGGTCTGTTGTGACGTTGTTAAAAAAGAGGAAAAGATCCTCACCTGATGCAGAGTGTATGCAGGAAGCTTGGTTTTCTCACTCAAAAGGCTTGCTGCCCTCCCTGTGGGTGCAGTAAACAGAACATTCAAGGGATTTTTTGAGCAAGTGTCCTCTGACTCCCAACGACGATCAAAAGTATCCCACTCCTCAGACACATCCAGGTCTTCTTCAAAGTCCTTAGAAGCAGCTTCCACTTCTTTTTCTATCTGCTTTAAGTGCCGAAAAAGGCTGCTAACAATTGTACTCTTCCCACAGCCTCCTTTCCCACTTATGATTGTGACAGGATTAGAACAAATCTTTTCTATAGCGATCACCTGATCTAGGTCTACCTCTGCTTTACTTTGGGTACCAGATGTAGATGCCGCTTCCCTTTCAGGGAACTGATTTTCACAGTGATGATTGTCTGGATTATCTTCCTTCAGATGTTCCACTTCATGAGCCTGGATACCCTTCGTTTTGCTGTCTACAACTTCTCTTGACATCTCAGAAGCGTTAAGTATTTTTCTCACATCAACATCTAGTTGCCAGGAGCATTTTGACAGAAGATCACCTATACACATCGCAATGTCTTTTTCAGATTTGTAAAGATGAGGCAGAAACACCAGTGTCTTCTCCCTAATCACTATATTCTCATCTTTCAGAAATTCCAGAGATTGCCAAGCACCCTCAATGGACATATCTTCCGATACAAAACGAGTTAATTCATCCTGATCCTCGTAAGTGTGTCCCATTTCTCTGCAGTGTTTCTTGAGTTTATTATACAGAATCAAAGCATTCTTCTGCAAGTCAGGAATCTTCCAGAGGAGGTGTTCACACTGACGGAAGGCATCCCACGTTGCCTCACAGTAAGAAAGATTCAGTTCCCTGTAAGTAATCTTCTCCCCCAAAAGAATCAAAGCAAACATTTATTTCAGATATATTACTTTCACTCTTGCTGATTACCATTCCTCTGAGTATACGCAACTTGCAAAACAATCAAAGTGGGCATCAGTAAAACCTCTTGGTGGAAAGGATGTGACACACTGAAATAGACTGGATAGGTAGCTGAGTCTCTGAAACTGGAGGTTTCTAGAGACAAGTCAGAACAGATGTGAGCAAAAGCTTGTGGGGCTGAAGCAGAGATTAACAAGTCACATTTCTTAACTACTCAGCTTTAGTTCACATCTAAAGTAGATGTGCACTAAGGCAAGGCGCAGCGGCAAAGTAGCACAGCAAGTGCAGTTGGTGCCAGTGAAGGACACCAAGAATGTAAGAGGTGACCACAAGTCCCATAATATTAAAAAGAAGAGTACCACAAACCAGATGATCTCTTAAAGTGTAACTTATCTACCTTTGCTATGAAAGCATGCTCTTGTTCTATGCATTAAGAACAGAAAAACTCCACTTGCTGGTATAAACTTGGAAAGCAGATTTGTGAATTTTAAATTGTTCTTAAAGTTCTCACTTTCGGCCTGACTTAATTTTCTATTTCCTATTGGAAGGACTAAGCAAAACATTGCAACATAATAGATTTTTAAATCTTTTCAGATTGATTAACCACAGAACAACTGGAAAAAAAAAACTGCTCAAACTGAGCACAGTAAATCATGCAGTTCAAAATGAACTAAGCTTAGCTCCCAGAAATGCCCAGCTAATAAACTGAACATCATCAAAAGGATACTGTGTTCTAAAGAAGATGTAATGTAGCAAACACCGCATTTTTTACCCTTCTTAACATTACTTACCCTGCTGAATCCAAGCTTCCATGGCTCGTTTTTTAATATTTCATCCAACTTTGTTAGTATCTCATCTTCAAAATGTACCGTCTCACCATCCGTATCATCATTTTCAGTCCTTCTTTGCCAGCACACCGTATCCAAAAGAGAGCAAAAATGGCGCGGCAGAAGAGTAGGCAAGAATTCCAGTATCATAGGGTAAGTCAGGGCTACCAACACTGCCTTCCCTGCAACTGTAGGCACCATAAACCATAAATTTGAAGCAATATCCAAAAATATTTGCAAAGATAGATTAAAGTGACTCTGGCTTTTATCCTTCTGCCTCCCATATATCCAAAGCATCTCTAATTTCTTGCAGTTTCTCACTCTTCGTAAGCCCTTTCAAATTCTTTTTTAAGTCTGTTCTCTCTGAACTGCTTTTGGAAAAAAAGTGAACAGATAAAAACTACAGCTCAATGTACTCGTTTGGAAAATGCGCATCATACATTTGGTTTAAACTACACGCTCAATGGCATCTTGTAGAAAGTCCTTTCAGACCTCATTGGGCAATTTTCATACACGTGTACAGAAGAATGTTTAAAATCCAGAACAAGAAAACAGGCTTCTAAGTTTGTAATATCAGATCAGCACAGAAACTTAGGAAAGCCAGTGGGGAAAGGCAGTGGGGAACAGTTTTCTCAATGACCCCAAACTTAAGTAATCACTTCACGGCTTGAAGAATGAACTACAATAGTAGCAACATGACCTATGGAGTGGGGCAGTAGTTGTTTCTGTTGCCCAAATATAGAGAAAAAATAAAGTTTAATTAGTAACAAACTAATTTAAGTCGGATATTAGGGAAAAATCTGCCAACTGCAAAAACAGAGAACAGCATACTTATGCTCACTGCGCAATCTTTTTCACAAGTAAGTACCAACATATTAAACAATCAGAAGTGATCCATATATCCCATGACAACTCATGTAGAGTTCTAGATCAGAGCTCTATGATCAGAAATCAGACCAGAGCTCCTATCAGTACACAGGCCAATATCTTCAAAGTCATGGAAAGATGTGAAGTCTGTAAGCAGTACTAAGAATTTGTCTATCATCACAAAAACAGAATAAAAAGTCCACAGAATTGTGAAAATTTTCCTCACGTACATGATTTGGAGGAAAGTCAGCTCAGATCTAACAGAAGCTATGAACTCTCTTATCTCACACGACCTGACTTCCAGAACTGTAACCTCCAACCTGTAGTCCAGTAACCAAGTAAGTAGTGGAAGATCTCATTTATAGTCTGGTCCCACACACCGAATGCCTGTTAGTGGTTTGCATATTTTATGTGTGCAGATAGAACACTGAAGTTGAATCACAGTATCAGAAGGAACAGAATAGATGCTTGCTTCAGAAGCACACAACTGACTCAGTCACTAACACTCATACACTCACAACATCATCATTCCCACCAGGATCCTCAGTACGCCTGAAATGTCTCCATGTGGAGACACTCCAGTGTTTCCCCACTTTGCTCCCCAGCCTGCTGATGGGAGGAGTTCAAATTCACCCATTAGCTCATAAAACTCAAAATATCACATGATATACCTACCTGATTTCCAAACGTAGTATAAGATATCAAAATCCTTAGTGTCTCCTTGTTTCTTCCCTGTCGATAAGTGCGCAACTTGGAAATGTTTTAGTTTTTCTTCAAGATTTTCAAAACTTAGTGTAGATTTTGCAGGTAGCCAGGCAAAAAACAACTTCTTAAAATACTCAGGAACTCCACATTCCTTGAGAAAAAGTGAGAAGACTTCTCGGTTGTTGTCTTCTATATTGGTTCGAAGAAAATAGGATGGATATCCCTGAACGAAATACTTTGACCCCCCTTTTTTAACTTTAACATTAACTGTCCACCAGGGGCCAACTAATGGAAAACGTCCAACTACTTCATATTCCTTTTTGGAGCTCTCTTGTATAATAGCTGAAACATCAAGAAGAAAAATAAATGCACTGTTACTGCTAGCCGTAAAAAATAAAAGTTTACTTTAGTTGGGAGAGTTTTGGTTATTATTGAACATCTTGGCTTGGAAGGGACCTCAAAGAACATCTACTTCCAACCCCCTGCTGCAGGCAGGGTTGCCACCCACTAAATCAGACACTAGATCAAGCTGTCCAGGAAGATTATTTTTATCTTTTGTACAGTAAATTACAGCAATAAAAGGAAAGAAACACAAGTTTTCATGAAAATCCTAATGTCAGTCTTGTCGGTAGTATTTAAAAATGAAATTACAACCAACCTGAGAAACAAGAACTAAAACGGCTTCTCTAAGTGTGAGAACTACAAAATTAAGTGCAAGAATATTTTTCTAATCAGTTAAAGATGTTAACATATAGTTTAACATCTAGCTTATACCATATATACCAAGACAGTTTGAAATTCTGGACAAGCTTTGTCACAAAGCACCGTAGAGCAACAGGACTGGAGGGAATGGCCTCAAGCTGTGCCAGGGGAGATTCAGGTTGGACGTTAGGAAATACTTCTTCTCTGATAGAGTAGCCAGGTGCCGAATGGGCAGCTCAAGGAAAATGGTGGAGTCACCGACCCTGGAAGTGTTGGAGAAACTTTCAGACGTTGTACTGAGGGACATGGTTTAGTGAGAAATACTGGTGGTAGATGGCTATGGGACGGGGTGATCTTGGAGGTCTTTTCCAACCTTGGTGATCCTATGGTTCTACATACCACAATGCCTGCATGCTCTTTTCATGTATTTGCATGCCAAATACTTCCTGCATGTGAGCCAACCAAAACGCATGCAAGCACCAGCTTAAAACAACCGTGGCATTCTTCACCACTCGCTGCGCTCCTCTCTCCACCCTCACTCCCTCAGCAGGAACTCTTCCTCGTTCAGCCACAGCATCAGAACTCGACTCCAAGACAACATTTCCATTTATTTCCCCTCCCTGCTGCTCAGAAGAATTTAGCAACGTTTCAAACAGTATAGGCATAAGTGTCTAATGGGAAGGAGTTGCTCTGACGTCCACCTGTAGGAGGAGCAGACCTTAGGCCAACTATGGTTAGTCATGCTGGGGGGGCTCTGGGCGTGCCATGGCGCGCAGGTGTCCCCGCTCACTGCAGGGCGGTCGATGGCCTTTAAGGGTCCCTTCCGACTCAAACGATCCTATATCACTCCTCCACGTCATTACGGTAATTAATTAATTGGCCGTTATGTGCAGCACAGGCCCACACGAGTGCAAAAGGCACTGTGCCTCCTTACGAAATCAGAAACCGGGGAAGGACAGTGAGCCCGGACGGGCTACCTTTCCAGGTGATAGCTAGCAGTCACCACAAAGCCCGGCCCAAGCAGCACGGCTGCCCGCTCAGGCTCCGCGCCGCCGCCATGCCGGAGCAGGGCCTGCCGTTCCATCGCCCAGAGCTCCGTGCCGGCAGCCCGGCGCTCCCGCTCTCCCTCCCGCTTCCCCTCACCGGCTCGGCGCGGGGGCAGGGCGGCCGCCAGCTCCCTCCCGGAAGCCTCCAGCAGCGCGGCCTCCGCCAAGTGCGGCTCCTCCTCGACCTCTTCGTCCTCCTCGTCCTCCGAGCCCTCGGCCGCCCGCCGCGGAGGCAGCAGCACCCCCCACAGCTCCGCAGGCGCCCCGCGCCCCGTGCCTGCCATGTCGCGCCGCGGAAAGGAACGGGGCGGGGACGGCGGGCAGTGCGGGGTGCGCGGCCCCGCTCCCCTCCCTGCGGCGGTGGAACTCGCGGAACCGCCGGGTCTTCACCTGAGATCTCCACCGTATCCGATACATTTCACCTCGCTGCACCCCTCCCCCACGCAGGATAATGTTTTGCATAACCGATGTGCGAGTTTTTCATGAGATCCTCGCTTAAAGCCACCTGCACGTCCCTGTGGTGCAGCCCGGGATACATGGCGGCTCCAGGTTTCGCTTTCACTTTTAACGCAGATCTTTGTGTTTCCTGAAACTTCGCCGAAGAGCAGCTCGTTGCACGTCGTGGAGGAAAATCCCGAGCCATAACACGTTCACCATCGATCTAACAGGACCACAGAATCACAGGGACCTCAAGACACTATCGAATCCAACCCACTGCTAAAGCATGGTCCCTACCACAGGTCACACAGGTCCTATATACCGGCAGAAAATCCCCCTATTCCCTGCTGGAAGCAGCTGGTGTATGATGTTCTAAGCAAACTACCACTACTTACTAGTTAATATGTTTATCTGTGCTAGGTTATTATGTAGCACACCTTCTTTAACAGCAGCCCCATCCTTTCACTACTGCCTGCTCACCTCATCCAGTGAATAGGTGTTTTCATCAGAGTTACACTGAGTTTGCTTAAAACAGTGGTTTGGAACCAGCACAACCAGCCAACAAGCTCCTTGCTTTCTTCCTCTGTAGAAAACGGAGGAGCCTCCAGCTCCATCACACGCTGTCCCTCTGTGGTTCTCTGCCTCTTCCCCATTTCTGGAAACACTGCCTATGTTACTGTGCCAAGTACTGTCTAAGAAAAGAAAGAGATCTGTAAACAAGACTCCAGATTTTGAAAACCAGCAAGTTGTCTTGAAATAGTCCTTTCTGATTTCTGTCCAAGTCAACTTTAAACAATAGTGTTCTTTATCCAGCCTAAATTCACAGGTAATGAAATTACTCCATTATTTGGCAGGCTGAGAAAAAGTGACCTATGTGGTCAGGACAGTCACATTCAAGTTCCTTTAAACAATTCTAAGCATTAGCTCAGGGAAGTGCTTAGCAGTGTTATACAGTGATACATTGGTGGTTTAAAATACTTCTTTCCTGTGGAAAAAACAATCAGCTCTATGTTTGTGAAAGTGAAACTGCATGTCTGAGTGCCCTGACTAATGGAAATACCATTACCCAGCTTTGGATATGTCAGCCTTGATTTTTGAAACTGTAACTATTTGCTGCTTAGGTGAAATGAGATCAGTTTTGCTGAAGCGCTCAGAATCAAAGGATCTTTTGGAAAATTTGGGACAAAATAATTTTGTTCATGGTGAAGCCAAGCTAAGGTCCACATCTGTTTGGTTCTCATTCCTCCCCTTACTCAATACTGCTGCCTGTGCAGTAAGAGACAGAAACTAGAGTAAATTCTTTATGTTATGAACTCAATGGTACAAGAAGGATTTCACTCCAGAAAGTCCTATTGCAAGACTGAAAAATATAAAAATCAGGGAGCAGTTGTATAGATGTAGACATTTACATCTATGTGCATTTGGCAATAAAAACTAGGTGAGTGTAAGACCAGGAAATTCAGTCAAAAATTACTCTGTTGTGAAGGTTTTGAATCATTTGAAAAAATGATTTGAAAAATATTTGAAATCTTAGATCAGCTTTGGGTCTGGCTATCCCTCCATTATGTCTCACTTTAAATTCTACTCCAAAAGCCAAGAATATATAGTAAAAGGAAAGCACGCTTTGACAGCCCTATGAATTTACCTCCTAATGCACTGTAATATCACTGCCATGATAATTCATGACTCTCAGAGCATAATCTGACATGACACTAAAGAGGTTATTACTCTTCCCTCCATGGGGAAAGATATATTTATAAATTTGAATTCAATATTGCTGCGTTCAGCAGGAAAAAATCCAAAGCCCCAAGTCTTGAGCTGGTCTCCGTCACCAAAGCAGCCACAATGAACAAGGAGAGACCATTGTGCTGCCCCTTCCTACTTCATGTCCTGACATACAGTAGCAAGTTTTCCCTTAATCAAAAGAATGCACATATAAACCCTCATCCTTTAAATAGATACACGAAATTCCACTCTGAAAATGATTTTCAGAACATTCTGGTAGGTGACATTCATAGTATTTATATAGAATCTTAGAACAGCTATTAGTTGGAGGGTAGTCATAGGCAGGGTTGCCAGTTGCTGGATCAGACTGCCCAGTGACCTTTGAATGCCTCCAGAGATGGGGCATCCTTTAACCTCTCTGTGCAATGGAACCTCTCTGTTCCAGTGTGTCACCACCCTCTGAATAAAAATTTTATTCCTGACATCTAACCTTAATCTCTCCTCATTTAGTTTGGAGCCAGACCCCATGTCCTATCACTATCAGACTGTGTAAAAAGTCAATCCACCCCACCTTACCTCTTGATAATAATTCCAAAAGGCATAGTCTTCCCTTGGACTCTGTATTTTGTTTGCCAGTCTAACTTGGAAACCCTCTAAGCAATCTGAGACATGATTAGGCACCTAATTACAGGCAAATGAGTTGAGCCCTGGTACTTGATACAGCGTGAGTTAAATCACTCACCAGAAGCCACTGACTATGTTGACTAATAGTCTGTGGAAGTCTTTCTGCCACTCTGAGTTAGGATTCTAAGGTTCTATTTAGCTGATGGAGTGCGTAGTGAATGTTTTTGTTAATGCCAGTGTCTGGAATCACGTGAGAAGGTTTCCTAAGTGTTTACCATCCAGAAGCATCTGCAAGACTTCACATGAAAGAATGTGGTGTGTGAAAGTAGGAGGGAGGAGGAGCAGAGAGAGGTTTGAACTTTCATTCCTCATGGGATGGAAGGGTTTCATTTTTTCCCTCTATTTTGTCAGAATGCCATAGAGGAAATATCCCTACATCAATATTTTTGAGGAAGGGCAATTACAGACAGCAGAGCAGCTGCCTTTTGAGATGCTGATTCAAGTGCTCGATCAACACTGAGTCATTCATGCTTTTAGTAATGAGCTCCCTGGAAGACAACAGGAATCCCAGAAGTTGTCAGCTACTATTATAATGATCTAACTGTAGGTGGATTTTGGGACACAGGGCTCCCTTAAACAGATGCCAACATACAGGAGCTTCTGGTGGATGGTAGCTTGTGGGAAGTGGCTCTTAGCTTTCTGCAGATACATTGAAGTTGCTAATTAACAGTGTTTCTCATGTGAATTCTCTTCACATCTGCCACAGACATTGTTCTTTTTCACAGACAAGGAAATTCAGAAGATATCAAAAAAGTCCGCAAATGAGCTATATTTGTCTCACGGGCTGTGTTATGAATTGAGGTAGCAGGGCTTGAGTCATATGTAACATCAGGGGAAAAAATAGGACTGTTAAAAGAATTTTGTATTACAGCATGCTTAATTATCATACAGAAAAGAGGCTTTCAGAAAACTTGAGGACTGTAGGACAGGTCTTGTTGCCCAGGGCAGATACAGTGTTTTGACTTGAAAATATGCCAGCATAAGCCATACCATTAGTAATAGTATTCAACTTTGCTTGGAAAACTTGCCTGGCATGACAGAGCTTTAGGAAGCAAAACAAGTTCTTTACATTTAATTCAATGTGCAGGGATAGGACCACTGCCTATTAAAGGCTTCAGAAAAATCTAAAAATGAAAACAATCTTCTCATTTTCCAGAACACAGATAAAGCCTTGATGCCACGTGCAGAGCAAATGCTTTGAAATAGATACCTTAAAATCCTACTTTGAAAGATCTATTCCTAAAAAGTAGAGGAGAAGCAAACATGGTTAGTAATGTCATAAAGTCTACAGTCCATTTAGTCCTCCATTTAATGCTCCATAAAGAAATCCCTTTTTAAAAGTTCAGCAATTACTATTTTTGTGCTTTGGCTTCTTTTCATAACTTTGTGCTGTCTCTCAGCATCTCCTCAGGGGGACATGAGGTTTAAAATAAAAGCCAGAATCACCATATCAAATAAAAAAGAAGAGAGGTCTCTTTCCTCTTTCTCCCTAAGGCCACAAAATGTTGGCCACTCCTGGCACATCTGTACAGAAAGAAGGCCTCTTCACAGAATCACAGAACAGCCTGGGTTGGAAGGGACCCCAAGAACCATGAATCTCCAGCCCAGCCACCACAGGCAGGGCCACCAACCTCCCCATTTAATAGTAGACCAGGCTGCCCAGGGGCCCATCAACCTGGCCTTGAACACCTCCAGGGGCATCCACAGCCTCTCTGGGCAGCCTGTGCCAGCACCTCACCACTGTCATAGTAAAGAACTTCCTTCTGACAACCAACCTGAATCTTTCCTCCTTCAACTTGAAACCATTTCCCCTTGTCCTGCCATCATCTACCCTGTAACGTATGTGCACTCTGTTGCAGAGCATTAAAAGCTGGTATTGTTTTCTTTTTTTTCCGTCTGACAGGAGAAAAAGAGCCCCCTTAACAGACAAGAAAAAATTTCTGGATAGAATGGTTGTTACTACAGACATAAAAAAGTCTATTTTTGTAATTAAATGTATCTCTACAAAGACTTTTGCTTGAATATACTCCATTCATTCAGCAGACTCCTTGCCATGCTTACAGGTTTGCATCTCTCATGAGAGAGTTCTGAAACTGTTATACAGTTCTCCAGGAACAGATAAAACCTCCTTTACAGCATTTTGTTGTGGATAATACTTTGCAGCGCTGTTTCTCAAACAGCTGTATCTTGGTAGCTTATTAAAAAAATCCACATTATTCCAGTGTGTTCCATTAATGAAAAAGCTGAAGAAAAACAGAAGGAAAAGGAGAAAGCAAAAAAAAAAAAAAAAAAAAAAAAAAATCACTGAAAATGAAAGAACAGCCTTCCTATGGAATTCCTGAAATCCCCCAGTGCTGCTTGTAATGAAAGTTGGTGATAATGACCATGGGATAATGTTTTGTTCAGCTTTTTTTCTTGAGGGTCCTGTCACAATGAATGGTTTGGAGGAGAAATGGTTTGTGAACTGCAGAAACCTGGGTTGTTGGTTTTTTTTTTGCAGGAGAATCTAAGACTGTTCATTCATGCTTGTAGCATACAGAGCTATGTTGTTCTGTAATGGTATGATCATCTCTACACTTCTAGTGAATAAAACAGCAAAGACCTAGTTAATCAAATCAAATCAAAATATATTTTTAAAAAAGAGAGGCCTCTTTTGATTAAATCATACAGAAGGATGTAAATAAAAAATGTAAATATAAAAAATAGTAAATATTTTTTTCAGCACTTACATACTTGTTCATTTTTGCTTTCTGAGACTATTTGTCTGAACAGTGAAAAATGAAAGGAGGGCATGTTTCCTTCAGGATTTCACTAATGATTTTGTATATTCAGCCCTAAAAGGTAATTTTTTGCTATTTTCCTAAGCAGAAGAGACACCCTCGTGCCAGCACGATGGCTGTGTGACTGGTGGGATGTCCTACTGGGCTCTGTTTACATCATGTGCAAGTTAATCAGCATTAGAATAGCAGCTGAAGCAGAGATGTGCCATCACCCACGCTACTCAGCTGTGTGCACTCTGGCATGTTTAGCTCTGTACAAACAAGCACCGTTCCAGAAGATGCCCAGATCCTGCATGTGTTCCCCTCCCTTCTCACAGTTTATCTTCAGGACCAGATGTTATCTTCTCTAGTTTAGAGGTAACCACTAGAGCTTCCCAAGACAAGCCGTTTACCTACAAACAGTTCTGCTTTCCAGCTGTATGCCACCAAAGACCTCTGCTCACATCAACTAAATAAAGCCTTGCCTGATACTGAGATCTGGAAAATATTTGTAGCCACTTTCCCACTGTTTAATTTTAAACTGGAACTTTTCTTGAAGGAGGACTAAATAAAAATGAGTAAGGACTTTCATAGTCTGAGGCTGAGCCAGTTTCCACAGGCTCCTTTGAGAGCTTTCCCAATTATTTTCCTTCAGCTGGGCTCCTGAGTTTAGCTATTAATCTTCCTTCATAAGTAAATCACTATTGTGCACTAACCCTTCATGTTACTGCTCCTCTAACTTTTGTGTACTTTCCTGGTAAAGAATTTCATGCAGTATTCTTCAGGTGGTCTTACAAGCAGAATGACCAGATGGAAATGTTAGGATTACAGCTAAATACTGCTTAAATGCAAGTGTTCATCTCTTGTAGAAACAAAATTAATGAACACAAAAATTATCTTCTCACTAACTTTCCTTCTTCTGATTTCCTCCAACAGCCATTCCCAATAGGTATTCCTATTGGAAAAGCATGGGTACCAAGGTGGATTTGCAGAGAAGGAAAGGGGCAGGAGCAGAGGAGGGACACTAAGAGTCCAGCATTACAGGAAAGAAGTTCACAGTTTTCTCACTCATCTTGCAACTGCTTTTATTTTTGCGTAAATAATTACAGACTACAACCCTTTTGTTGTTGTGTAAGGCATTCTGATATGAAGGTTCTGTGAATGAAAGACGAGACAAGTGGTAAAGATCTTGTTGATAGATGTTGTCAAGCAGCAATGAAAACAGTGTTCAGGAGAACTAAAAATCCATTGGGAGAGAATGAAAATAATCACTTTTCTTTGTGACAAGCTTTCATCATTTAAAAAAAAACACAAACAAATAAAACCAACCAACCAACCAAAATGACTAAACACCCGGAGAATGGAAGTAGTTCTGGCAAGAGTGATATAGCTACTCTGAACTTAATAAAATGTTCAAATGCTCATATAATACTCTGCTGGGTCATGCTTCCAGTATGCATCAGAAGATACTCCTGGAAAATGAACATACGGCAGACAGATTTCTCAACCCCCTTTTTATTTTAAAATAAGAGAGAGAGAAATAATAAAGAATAAAGCTCCCTTTGGGGTCTTCACATAGAGTGAAAATTAAGTTTTCCAGACCAAAATGTCAGAGTCATTATGAACTGGCAGAAATGCACTAAGTGTTTTGGGATTGATATAGAGCTGCAGCTAATATCCTTTTCCTTTGGAAATGTATTTGGTCTTTAGTGATTACTGCAGGCCAGGACTTTGTCATATGTGAGAAATGACATAATAAGATGAAAACTTAAAATATATTTCACTCTTGACTGAATGTAACAATTTCTTCCCGACCCTGACTCTGGAACCTGTTTTCTCTACTAACACAATTGTGCCCCTTTTGTAGACACACAGGAATGTGAACAGGTAGTGAGTTGCAGTTTTCTTGCAGAGCTGTTTCCCAATTTTTGTTTGCTGTAGTTCTGCAATGAAGTTTCCATTTATTTTGAAGCATAAAATGTAACCTGACATATAGCAAAGAGACTATGATGAAACAGAAGACTGAGTCTGCTGTGAAGCTCTACTGTATGCATCTGAGCTAAGATTTCTCTCATAAATGATGGAAGTTTTGCACTGGTGGTTGCATCATGCAGGAATCTCCTTCCAGCAGCTCCAGTGGTGCTGTGCCCCAACAGCATGCAGAACTGGAGCGATGGAGCCAACACAGGCAAACCTTACCTGAACTGCAAGCCCAAGAATATTTGGAGATAGCATATTAGGAAGTATGGGGGAAGATGCAAACAGTCAAAAGAAAAAGAGAGGAAAGAAGTATACAATACATTGATATGCTTCTTGTGTCACAATTCTGCATCTTGGTAAGACACACATTCGTCCAGTTGCATGAAGGTAATTTGGAAAAAAGTTGGAGCAAAGAATTCAGGCTGCATGCAGGCAGGCCAGGTGTTACCACTGCCCATTTATTTCTCCTGCTCTGCCAGTATCCATCCAGGTGAATCAAGAACACTCCTCTACTCCTGTGCAAAGCAGAAGAGATCTGTTTAGCAAGCTTCATCAGCAGTTTAAGCTAAATTGCCTGGTTTTGTAATGACACAGATGAAGTGCAGTCACACTAATCATGATGAGGAGAGCAGACAGAATAGTTTGGAGGTGAAACCTTCCTAAATGCTCTCACCTTAGAAAGACTGCCTGATTTGGGTCTAAGCTCAGAACATTTTGCCTGTCTTCTGGGTAGTCATAAGAGGTAGGGGAGAAACTCAATTCATTTGAAACAAATCTGAGAAAATCAATTTAAATGTATTTATTGACCATGCCATATTTCTAACTTCTGTTATGCAAGCTTTATTTTCTCTCATTCTGACATCAGAGATCTGAACTATCTCCAGAAGATGAAATACCATCTTAAGGTAAATCACACAGCTTCTTATTAATACTTCTCTATCACTGCATTGAAATCAGTGCTAAGCAATCCAGCAAGAGAAGGAAATCATGAGTCATTATTAAATTTATGAGAAGCTGGTTCATAAATCCTATATAATCACTTTTTCTGAGCTGACCTGGGAAAATCCTTTAAAGCTGCTTCATTCTATTTGGCATCTACAGTAGCTCAGTGTGATAGAAAAGATTTACCTTTCCCTAGATAACTTCCCAGAGCCCTTGGTTTTCAGCTGACAGTGAGGAAAGAGCTCACAGCTGTGTGGTTCAAATTAAATTACAAAAATTTGAAGGCACCTGAATTTAAGCAGAGATTAGGCCCATAAAACTAAAATTACAACTGAAAACTCTTCTGTAATTCCCTTATTCTGTAAGAATTGAAACTCCCTGGGTAGCTAACTCATTTACTGCAAAGCTTTCCAAGTCTCTGCACACAGCCCTGATCTGAATAGCCCAAAGGCCAGTGAGGATCCAGAGATGGAAGTTGCCTAAATCCAGCATGAAATCTGCTTCCCAAATGCCAGTACAATTAAATGACAATTAGCAGGCAGAAAGGAAAAGGAGCAGGACCAAAGCCTGGTGCTGCAGGCTGGTTGGTCCAAGGAAGTGAGGTCTTGGGATCTCAGCCTAGCACCAAGGTCTCCACAGACACCTCCTTCAGTGGCTATTTAATGCCTGATCAGCTTCTGAAGTCTCTTTCCTGAGCTCCAAGCTGATCTATGTGGGTGTCATGGCCTTTGAGCAGCCCTGTTGGATGGCCCTCACTGGCTGCCTCCTCAGAATGCTGACTGTCCCTTATGTTTGTTTCTCAGCTGGAGTAAGGAAAGGCCTATGGTGTTAATGGCACTGAGACAGCTTCTGCAA
Source organism: Centrocercus urophasianus (assembly GCF_019232065.1). NCBI lineage: Eukaryota > Metazoa > Chordata > Aves > Galliformes > Phasianidae > Centrocercus > Centrocercus urophasianus. The sequence continues at coordinate 32,599,679 of NW_024884697.1, read as the reverse complement.
TAACACAAAGGAAGCAGGCATTAGAGCTCTGCCCCACTGCCAGCTGGACGCACAGCACAAATTTCTCTGCAGAACCCTCCAGTTGATGACCAGACCTACTAGAGTTGGTATGCTCCTGGAATGTGTTGACTGCCTATTTTCCTTTGGTGACTACTGGCACACAATCAAAAAGCCTAATGAAGATTAAATATTCATATAAAACTGAGAATGGTGTAAGCAACAGAAGCCTAACGGTACTGGGATTGTTGTCCTACCTAAATCAGCGTTAACTCTCCATTCACGTATTGTGAAAAGCATGATATCACACATTCATCCTTATGTGTAACAGTGATTTGCTCCTTCTTGCCTTTCTTCCCAGTAATGTGTCACTTTTACTCTGTTCTCACACCCAACTTTACAGATTCCTACTTGTCACTGAGTTCATGTGTAGTTTTACTCCCTCTTTAATTTAAAATAGTGGTTGTAAGAGCTCAGCAGCTGTCAGAGCTGTTCTTTTATTTAAGCCATCAGCCTCACTTTGATATATTAATAAATCAGAAATGTTGGTTTTTTTCAAACTCTTTCCTCAGACTTCTGCTATCTCAGTGACAATTGCTCCTGAAATTTTCAAGGGCTGTGAAGATGAGCAAAATTCAAAATTCATCAGACCTCTGTAAGCACAGCAGATCTCAGAGTAGATCTCTGCTTGAAATATGATGACTACCTAAACCATACATTTAATGCAGTGCAGTTTTTATTTTCGGTTTCCTGTTACACAGTTTATGATTTTCTGCTATTAGAAAAGAAGGCTTGTTATATTGTGTTTCAACAGGAGTATGTATTGCTCGAGGTCTCCATGTTTCATTGACACAATTAAGTAGTGAATGGATGCCTGAGAAAAAAAAAAAAAAAGAAGTTACCAAAGCAGTAACTCTACAAATAACAGACAGGAAACAATTTAGGAATAAATGATCTAAAAAATAGCCTGAGGTGTTTCATTTGTTTTGTTTTCCCTTGGTTAACAGAGGAAATGTTTTCTTGTGTTTCTGATGTGGCTTTCTTGTTGTTAACTTTCTTTTGGAGCACATAGATTTTATTCTTCAGATATTTTTCTCTTTCTTAAGAGGGCACATCCTTTAAAACAGCTGGCATGGCACACCACCAGCGAAGTAAAGTAAGTATAAAATGTTAGGGCCCTACATAACTTTTGTATTTTCTTCAGTGATCTGAATTTCCATCTGATAAACACAAATGCCATGTTCAATTTTATTTTCTGCTGCTTTAATGCAAGTACGAAAATTGTCATTTTCTGTAACTCCAAAAAGATCTGGCAAGGCACTGTAGCTCCAACAGTTGTGGCACTGTTTCAGCTTCCATTAAACAAATGACAAGTGACTTAAAAAATTAAACATAGAGTTAATATTTCATAGAGACTTTACAAAATGGACCCAGGCAATCTCCTGCATTAAGCTGTGCAGGACGTGGCCCAAGTGGCAGGCAGAGATGTGCTGTCCCAGATGCCCACCTGCAGCTGCACAGGGCCTCTTTGCTCCTGGTTTGAAGTGCACTTGAGTGATTGCTATTTGCTTTGCTGGGGAGTCACAACTAACACTTTCGATCCAAACACATGGGAAGAGAAATCGTGGTGAGGCAGTGCCACAGGCTGCCCAGGGAGATGGTGGAGTCACTGCCCCTGGACGCATTCAAGAATGACGTAGATGTGGCACTGAGAGACATGATTGTTGGTCAAGATAGTGATGGGCTGGTGGTTGAACTGGATGGTCTTAGTGGTCTTATCCAGCCTTAATGATTCTATGATTCTGTGATTCTGTGTGGATGAGCAGACACAGACAGGAGAACAGAGGTGGTAGTGACCTGTGGGCCTCCTGGCAGGAAAGTCTATCCATTTCTGACCCAACCATACTACTTGGTTCAGAGAGGTGCTCCACCCTTCAGCACCTGGCCCTGTTCTGTGTGAATGCAGGGGACCCTACAGCACCCTTCCCTTCTCTTCCTTGGCCATGAGAAACTGATAAGCATTGTACCTGTGCACAGATTTAGATACAAACTGAAACAAATTACATTTTTTTTTGTTCCTTTTCCATGGCAAAAATTGTTTCCCTCAGTTCTCAGGTGCCTCTTCTGAATTTATTGCTCCCTGTGGGGGTTGTTAACTGTTTGATGCCCTGATCCCTGGTAGAACGAGCTCTTTGGTACCTTGAAGATGCCTGAAAACTGTGGGGGGATTGTGGGTTCCATGGTTCTGGTAGTATGCAGTGTGCTTTGTCTAGCATAGCAAGTGTGTGATTTTGGAAGACAAACTGCAAATGCAGAACAGGAGCTGTACCTATACAATCCATCTGCCAAACGGGGGATGCCTAGTGCTTAAGAGGACCTGAAACAGAGAAGATGCTTGTTCAGAAAGGCAGATGGGAGCCCAGCGAGGAGGAGGTGATACTGTTCAGCACGTGGGCCTTCCTGAAATGCTCTGCAGTGCTGAGGATACTAAATAAGCGGAGACATTTCTGCTTTGTAAAGGTAAATAGCCATAGTAGCCTCTGCCATAAATCCCTTTAAATCTTTACTGTGGACTACAGAAGTACCATCACAAAACAAATAACCCAGCAAAGGCCCCTTGGAAGGTTAACAGTGTTTTGAGGGCACTCTCATTTTCTCTGTGCAATTCCATACGTATGCAAGTTTGTACTGGGGTTGCGCTCCTAAAGAATGGATTGCTGCTAAAATATTCTGTATTTTATAAAGATATAAAATTGGATGAAAATTTATAAGATGCAGCTCATAAAATGCTGCAGAATACCTTGGTGATACAAAGCTATGAAGCTCTTCTCATAAATATTCTGAAACCTGTATCTTAAACCAGTAGACAGATCAAACTCTGCAGCAAATGATCTTGGATGACACCCGGCTCTCACAGTGATGAGTTTATTATTGGAATCTGCTGTGCTGGTAGAGATGAGAGAGGGGAAAGTGGGGGAAGGGAAGCATGGATTGTCTTCCTGTGTGGTGAAGTGGCCAAAGCCAAAGAATATTTATACACATATAAGAACAATGTGATATTAGAAATGATTCTCAGCACACTCAACATTTAGGACAGCGAGCAGTCATAGAAATACCTCTCAGCTCCGCAAAGCATCTACAAGCTCCCTGGAATGTGACAAATATTACATCTACCTTCCAGTCTGATAATAATGCATACATGCATTTCTTTATTCTGTATCTTCTGGTTCACAAGAAGGAAACTTGTTCAGGTTCCTTCTTTGGGGCTGTCAGGATGGATGGATACCAACCACCATGGTTGCAGAGGGCTCCTTCTGGGGGAATGATTCTGTTGTATAGGCAAGATCTGCACCTCACAGAGTAGATCCTGATATGTGCCTGATCTCTACAGCCCTAACTACTGCCCACAGTAATACGCAGTCCAGCATTGACATCCCAGCTCAGAATCCTATTTTTATCGTTGCTCTGCCAATGAATATACATTCACAGAAGTGTGATACATGGTCTTGAACATGTTATCAACTCCGTAGGATTACTACAATGTTACTAATGGTTCACATGATCTGCTGTGATAGAAATTTCAGGTTCTTGTCAGAGAATGCTCTGTTAAAACAAACAAATAAAACAAAACAAAAACAGACCAAAACAAAACAAAACAGCAGAAAGCCACACCTCTGGATCAAAGAGACATCTTCCATCTGTGTCTGATTCTACTACGCACACTCATTTGCTATTTGAAGTCCTCTCTATCATATAACTTGCACTCAAAACCAAGGCCCATGACCCCTGGTAGATCCCAATGTCCTTCCATTTCATCATTTCCTTCCAAATCCTTTGTCTTTTGTGCTGGAACATCCTTGTGCCCTTAGATCAGCAAAGATAAACACTGACCATAACTTTCTCACACGTTTCCTCACCAAAACTTGAAAAGAAAAGTCAAAATTCATGGTACGCAAATGCATTTCTACCCTGTTTCTGATGTGATCCTGTGACTCGCTACAAAAAGGAGAGACAACAGGTTGTGACGTTTGGGTGCTACTCTCACCAGCTGTGACTAGAAGATGGCTGGCATTAATCATTAGCCAACATGTCACCAACACATCATGTAACTGTACAACCGTAACACCATCAGTATAACCATATAACCATCAATAATCCTATAACCATAACATCACCTTGGTAGGAATCCAGATCTCTGGTGCAGTACCTTCTGTTTGCTCATTTTCCATGATAGTTCTGGTGGTTTTGTGGCCAGCTGGATATTACCTGTTTATAGCTATTTAATATGCCATTGTAGCTGCTACGGGTTTTTCAAGGTAATGACAGTATATTAATCTATGATACAATATCTCATCAAAGAACTGCAAAATGCTTATTACAAGAAAATATTAACATGTAAATGGACTTCATTTTGACCAAGGTGTTGGCAAAGGAAAGGTAATTTATAAGTGGCTGCATAAAATGTTGCTTTGAAATTCAAATGCACACCACAGGCAGCACAAAGGGAAAATAACTGCAATTTTCAAAGTCATCTTCTTTTAGTATGGTGGTATCTACCTCAGGAAAGAGGCAGAAATGAGTGCCTTTACAGAGCTCTTTTACCTGTGTAAAAACATCTGAAGTAGCTTTTGAAAAGCATTAGTCACCTATTAACTGAATGCAGGGGTAATATGGTAGCATAAAAGTCCAGTATTTCATTCAAAATGAAGATACGGAGGCTGTGTTGAACTCTTCACAGATGCTCTTGATGTAAAATGAGGACCTCCAGCAGTCCCCTGAGTTGAGCTGTGGAGATGCATCATGACTGCCAATAAACAAGGACAGCAAAAATCTTAAAAGTCCTGAAACTTCCAGGGTGTGGTGATGGATAGTGAGGGGGGAAGATGGGAGCATTTTGCCTCAGCATTAGGCTCAGCAGCACACATGAGCCAAGCCCCAGCCATGCATGGAGAGCATGCGAGTCATGGCTCACCAGCTACATTTGTTATTCACATTATCTACTCCAGTATGCACCATTTCTGTTTGATCTTTGGGTGCTGGGACTGCAAATGGATGATTTCTCAGTCTTCTGTCACACTGCCATAGCATTTCTCTAGGGATTATTTTGGGCTTCTTTCTTCATTGGTTTTCAGTTGAGCTGAATCTTTTTTTTTTTTTTTCACACATTAGATGGGAAGAGTTATCTAATCTTAATAGTAAATGACATATAATATTCTTAGTTTGTATGTATCCTCTTAAACCTCTATTGTAGTATAAGACAGACATTCAGGCATGCACAGACCTAAGTCTGTTACAGATTTGCTAGTGAGTTCCCCACACTAGACACAAAGATTGGAGCTACTATGGATTGAATCTAAGCTGGATTTCTCAGCTTGAAAGACAATCCTCAAAGAGTTGCACTCTTCAATTGCACGGTTTAGGCATATCCAGCAGTGCCAGCTCATCTTCTGTGCCTGGATCTGATATGGAATCAAACGCACACAATTAATTTGAAGTTTCTTCTGAATTCTGAAATGTCATCATTCTTTATCTTTTATCAAGATAAATTTTATTTTTTATTGAGTCACTTTGACATCATACGATTTCCAGTCTGAGATTTTGATTTTTTTTTTTTCCATGTCTCTCTTGCTCTGGAACAGCATCATTTGTAAGTCTTGTCCTCGGCAAACTCTCCAGGGCTCCACTGTCAATGCTGACATTCTGAAAGTCAAAGCGACTGACTTTCTTGATAACTTTCTGATCCACAACCTTTCCTCATGTAGGGTTAAAATTGGTTTGGTGGTTTCTTCCTGCACTCTTTGTCAAAAAGCATCCTAGGTGCTTGGGATCAAAAGGATTTTCTGTTGATTTTGGTAGATTTTATCAGTGTTTGGCAGAAGATACTATAATTGTTAAATGACATTCTAAGACCTCAAGAAGTAATGTTGGTCTGCAGGTTGCTTGGCCTTTCATAACAATGAACCAACTTTTGGCTCTTGATTTGCAAGATACCACTGTCAGTGCAATCAAAATGGACGTTAGGAAAAAAACACTCTTTCTAAATCTTACAGATTATCTTTTTTTTTTTTTTTTTTTTTTTAATAATTATTAAAGTAATATATGTAAATATCTGTATGACTTATAACCTAGCCTAACGTTTTTGGCTGAGCAGCTAAAGAGATGCCAGTGCCATGCATTAAATGGCCTAACCACTTGTTGACTTCAAGATGGAAACTGGGAACATTCTGTTGAACAGACTAAGGAATGCATTGAGTTCTTTACCATTAGAAGTGTAGGTATTAAAAACGGCCACTTGTCAAAAGTTACACATCAGGTCAATAGCAGCTAATGGGTTTTAAAGGAAGGGTTTAGAGAACTCCTAAATCTTGCACTACGAAGAAGACACAGATAACACAGTGGCCTTCAGGCCTCATCTGGGCTTCAGATCTGCTAATCTCAGTGCTTGGAGAACCTGGCTGATATTCAGCCTCTCTGAAACCAGTGCAAAACCTGTATTAATTTCAGTGGTCCAGAGACTGCTTTCTAACATTTGGCTTATGTTATTTAGGCTGTAAACTCTCTGAAGCACTGTGCTTTGAGAGTCTTTGTCCACAACATGTCCTGTACAATGAAGCCCTTGCCAGCATTTATGTCCACTTCACTTTTGCAGCTAGTGAAAGCTTCACCAATATCTTCCAATATCTGCAGGTTTCAGAAAGGTCCTATTTTTTCCCCAGTGTTTTTTTGTAACTGTCACATGTTGACATGCTGACTCTCTTCTCTCTTATAGATTGTTCTACCACACAGCGATCTCTGTGCTGTGCTAATTTTTGTTCTAATTTATTGTGGATTTTTTTCCTTATGTCTTCCTTTCCACCAGATCCCCTCCCACTGCATCCTATTTAAAATCCTGTCTTGCAAAGAATGTATGTGCAATCTTCATGAAATTCCATGCTGGTAGCAACCCCTTATTTTAGGCTCAGGTTCACAGTGCTTCATTTTTTGTATGACACATTTATTTTTCTGTGCTGTATTACTGCAGTTTCACTGTTTCTCTGCATATTTATAAAAATTAAGCATAACTGTAGAAATCGGGGAAAAATGCATGTATATGTGTGCATTATTGCTTCATTCCAACCACTACTGAAATATAGACTATACACCCACATCTGCTTGGAGAGAAATGTTTCCTTTCCCCGCAGGAAAGAGGATGGAAAAGTAGAGCCTACTCAACCACTTGGCCATTCCAACACTTCTTTCACAAATCAGCCATACATGAGATGTCAAGCTCACAGAATTTTGTGACATCGACATACACTTAAGACACATTCGGAACATGAATCTCATGCAAAGCCTTGCTGAAATCAGAAATTACATGTTTGGAATTGGCCGTGTGGTTTCTTAGGTCATACTGGCCTGAAGGTTCATTTACACTGTATCTGCTGTTTAAATGTGAGCTGATCACACACCTAACTCCTGGCAGTTCCCCCAGTGTCTCATGGGCTTTCTGCATCAGACAGTATGGATTCTCTATTTTTTTCCCCTTTGAAGTACCTTTTGTTGGAGCCCGAAGCAGAGCAGATTTGGATTGCTGGACAAAGGGACTTGATTTGGGCAGACTTCCACGATGTAATGTAAAAGCACCTGAAGTCTGTCTGCAGCAATGCTTGCTCCCTTTTAAGCACAAATGCAGTTTCCACATTGCTAAGGTGGTGTGGAAACTTTTCGCTGAAGAAAAGCCTGAAGTGTTGATCTTCCTCACCCATCTTTCCCATTACTTGTCACAAGGAAACAACTTTTGCTGTAGGCTCCTATTTTTACATTCATTTGTGACTCCAAAGTCCTCCCACAGCTACAGAAAAAAACCTGCCAGAACTCAATTTTAGTCACTTCAACCAGCAATTTCTTCTCTTTTCTATATTCTAATCAGTTTAGCTTTCTTGTTGGAAGGTAAGTTCTTCCCCCGCTTCCGAAAACTCCCAAGCCTGTGTAGACTGACTCATATTTTACAGTGACTCATTTAATGCTTTACAGCAACATTCCTTCAAAGTATGCAAGAACAGGATACAGGGTGTGGGAGCACAGACCGCTTCACATGACTCCCAAATTGAATAAAAGTGCCAGTTCACATCTAATGAGTGCATACATTTTCAGAAGCTTTGCAATTATTTCTTCCAAAACTGGAAGAAGATATGTAAGCTTAACACTGCAGACAAGCAGTTTATACAAAATACCTGTTAATCTGTCCAGGGAAATATCAGAATGCTCCTCACAGGCATAAGTAAAAGTAACAATTATACATTAATATAAATCCTGTGCTGAAGTCAACTCACAGTTGAAAATGCTGTGCTTTGTGGTAATAAAACACAAAGAAACATAGGTAAATCACATATTTAATAGACCAGCAATTGTATTTTAATTAGGTTGTGGATTCATTAAATGGCATAAAATCATCCTTGGTGAATAATTAATTTTAAAAGGGCTATTTTATATGTATAATACTTGGAAATAACTCTGAAGTTTTTAGAAAACTGTTACTATGGTAGAAGTTCTAGTGGAAGGTTTTAATCTCTTCATTTCATTCTTCCCAGCGTTGATATGACTGGAGCCTTATATAATGAGCCAGTGATATGAAATCACCTTCTACCTTGTCCAAGGACAATATGTATTATACACCACCACAGGTGGTTCTAGTGAGACAGCTGTGACAATAACGCTGGTGTGCTCAGGGAGGACAGCCTCAGCAGTGGGCACTGCAGCTAGGCCCTGCTCTGCCTAGCACCGAGGTTCAGCAGCCCTGGTCCAGACCAGGTTGTGCTGTGCCCTGGGACAGATGTCTGTGAGATCTCTCACTGGTCAAAGCCTGGCTCTCCGAGCAGCAAGGATCCAAGCTGCTTGGGAATGACATCGATTGAGTATGAGATCTTGCTTCTGGCAAACAAGAGAAAGCACACAGCACAATGTAGATGATCCTTGCTCCAAGAGCATCCCTTGCATTTGACCTTGCTCACTTGCTCTTCTATTGCATGATGAGATGTGGTGTTTGCAAGATGCTGACTTGGGAGACCAGCCATCACCCTGAAAAATGAGCCAGGCTTGAGGTGCCATCAGCATCTCAACACCACACAGCATCACATCATCTTAATTTCTCTGCTTCCTGAATGGACTCTGCTGAGCTGCAGCATTGCCCACACTTGGCTGCAGCCCCTAAAACAGCAGCACCAAAGCATGCAGTCTACAACCCATTCCCATACAATAAGAGCTGGTATATGTGGATGCAAACCATTCTCCTATTTCCCACCTAAACACAGAGAATACAGACGGGGCTGGAGCTCTCTACTCCACCCACTATTGCTGTGCTGCAACAACACAGCAGCAGATAGCAGGACTGCCACTTTCTCAGACCTTTAGTTGCCTAACCAATATGATCTGCTGATCCTTAAGCTATTTCCTTTTTCTGTCCTGCTGCTGAAATGTTGTTCACTTACGTGTTTTGGAGGAGAGAAGAGAAAGTCATGGTGAGTATCATTTTCTACAAGTATACTTCAGTGAAGAGGGCTGAAGGAGGAAACAGTGTGAAAGAGTTTAAGGATATTGGCTGAATGGCAGTGAAACTCAAAGTATAGAGAGAATACTTTAGCATCCTGTGCCTAAAAAATGATAAGACTGAGAGACAAAGTGGGAATTAAAAAAAATCTCAAAGATAATCTTTATAGTACGCTGTGTCTTAAAACACAAGCAGGGAAGGTGCAGGTGTTCAAGAGTCCTGAAAAGGGCTGTGGGTCAGACTCAAGGTTTCTCCTCCCTTCTGCAACTTCTGTCTGATTTTCAACATCATTTGTAATGATTCCTTTTAAATTTTGCTGCTTTTTTTTGCTCCCTATTTTCCTACTGCCTTTATAGGGATCCTTTGAGTATCTTTCTCAATCCTTTTTGGTTACATATGGTAACAGCAAGTTTACCATTATCCAGACAAAGAGAAGCACAAAATCTCAGAGAGGACTTTCATATGTTTCTCAGCTCAATCACATTATCAGCCCAAAATAATTAGTTACAATCATGTCTGGCTCCTAGCAAGAGCCAATAATGTGCATTGATTTAACACAAATACATAAACATATGCATCATTTGCATGAATGTATAGAACAAGGATACAGAAGGACTTCCAAACGAGATGTGCACGCCACTAAATCAGCCAGAAATGAACATTTTCACTCTGCCACGGGCTGATGATTTGCTTATAATGTTGTTAAGCACAAAGCACAAGTTAACAAGTGATAATAACCGATGGAACAAATAAGAATTGTGTGAATACCAAGAATGGTTACAAAAGCTGTGATGCTGCTGCCACCTGAGGTTTTCTTATGGAAATACAACCCCAGTGTTGAAGGGGTTGCTCAAAAACTGGAGCATAGGTGGAAAAGGGAACTTGAAGCTCATAAGTTCCTGAAGAGCACTACCAATGCAAGAAGAAACTGAACTTGTGGACAGCCTTGAGTAAACAGCTCAGACATCTTTTCCAGCTGTGCCACTGAACACTAATGGTGTAAGGTGGATTCAGGGCACGCTGCAAAAACCCAACAAGCACAGGCTGGTCCTCCTTGCTGCCTTCCTGGGGTAGTGCTGCCAAGTGTTGCTCAAGTGCTTCTTCATTCTTCAGCTGACACAGTCCAAGAGATCCAGCTGAAACCAAATGCTTTTTGGATTGCCTCTAGAATTCTGTGCCTATTTTGGGGGTCCCCAATGCAAGGTGGTATTAAGGATTTGCAGTGGGTTTAGCAGAGGGCCACCATGATGGTCAGGCCTGGAACACTTACCCCATAAGAAGAGGCTGAGGAACATGGGGCCTTTCCAGCATGAGAAAAAGGTGGCTTTAGGGGATATCATAGCAGCTTGCAAGTACATCAGAGAAGGCTATCAAGAAGACAAAGAGGCTTTTCCTTGCATTACACAGTGAGAGGACAGGGAACAACATGCGTAAGCTGAAAGAATAGGTTCACACTGGCTACATGGAAAAGCTTCTTCACCATGAGACAGTCAGGTAAAGACACAGCTACATGAAAAGATAGGAGAAGGGCTTGAGAAGTGTGGAAAGGAGGGTGGAAATTCAGGGGAAGGAAGTTCAATGCTTACATTTTTCAAATGCATCACATTCTTCCTTTTCATTAGATGAATATTTTACCATGCATATAGGTCTAGTGAAGCAATCTCCTTTATGTATGCGCTGAAAAAACAAGCTGAAAAACTCTATCACTGTCTGTTAGATTTCTTAATTTTTTTTTCAATATGAGCCGGTGCTTAAAGTAAGCATACACTGGGTCAGTGCCAAACAGCACTCTTCAGTATTTATTACTTGTAGTGAGTTGCTAATGTATCCTAAATAGTTGTTTCCATTTTCAATTCTCTCTTCATCTGATTGCAGCTTCTAAAATCAAAATCTTTTCAGGCCTTTATTTCCAAATACATTGCCTCATACATTATTTCCTGTAAAATCTATTCACCTGGATTCACATTACGTAAAGAAGACAGAAGTGATGACTGTGAAATCTAGCTCCATTCTTAAATTCACGTAACTCAAATTAGCCATGAAGTTTCAGTCATGGATGAAACTACAAAATTCACTTTTTTATTTTGCAATGAATCATACACAAGTACACCATGACTTCCACTGACCTGAACTGGGGTCCCCCACTGCAGCCCCAGGTCACTTCAACACCTTTAGGATTGCTAGGAATTCTTCACAAACGCAGCCAAATAGGCAATATTCAGGAAATTATTTATTACCCAAACTTTTGAGAATGAAAACATTTTAACAGAATTGCAGTGCTGTAGTCTATAGTGCAGTCACTTTCTAAATATGTTTGCAGTACCAAGACACTCAGTGTACTCTTTTTCTTACTTTTATAAAGTAGAAATGCTTAAAACAGACTTTGAGGCAATAGGACTGGTAAAAACATCAGCAGATAATAGAGACTATTTTACACTGAATTATACTGAAGGATCTCAAAGCCCATTTATTCTTATAAAAAATCTATTGCTATTTCATGTTTCAATTATTGGCAACGAGGGTTTCTCAGCTAATGTTGACAGGGCAAATCCATTTTCAGCATGGTTATAAAAAGAATTGACAGAGACCTGGGAATTTATACACCATCACACATTTTGAAAGGGTATTAAATATGCTTTTGTTCTACACATAGCAGGATTAAAGATTTTTTGCCTCTCTACTGCATTCTGCTCCTCTTACATCACAGTAATTAGGATTAACGATCTCCCATTTGACCCTCTTGAATGCCTGTGGAGTATAAACCCAGTGTAAAAGATAATAAAGGTGTTACACTTAATCCCCAGTTCAGCAAAGCACTTAAATGTATATTTTGTGACCAGATTTAAAGGCATGTTTAAAAACGAACAGTTATTAATGGGAGTAGTGAATTGGGACCTTAGTACTTTCATGGTCATTGCCCAGGGAAGCCGTGAGTTCATGCAGACCTATGGAGAGCAGCACTTCCTCTGCCTGAGTGCCCTGCACACAGCTGTGGTATTGAGTGTGCCCTTCAATTCCTCAAATGCTCACACTTTGCCCAAGGAAGGCACTTACACAAGTGGTCCTGCTTCTTCCATGTTCTAGCTTTCCTTGGGATCATAATGTGGTAACATCCGCCCAGAACTGGCTTACATGGATGTTGTCCAGGGTGGAAGTCATGCAGTATGCATGGGATAGGCCTGGAGCCCCATGGCACAGCAATATGTGCTGAGCACTTAGCTCCATAAATGTGTAGCCCCAACCGGTGACAGAAAACCCCAAGCACAAACACAGATCAAATTCTCAGACCAAGAGTTCTTTCTGGTCACATTTCACCAGCAAACACTTTTACTTGGGAGTACATTTTAATGTAGTCAAGAATAGGATATCATGTGTACCAAAAGCAAACATTCGGATAAAATCTGATACAAAATGGAATTGCCTGCACTTACTTGTAACGTAAGATTTCCTCATTGTTTTTTCCTCATTGTTTTTTCTTAACATTGAGCACTCATTATCAGAGTAATTATCATTGTACAGTGACCTACAAATCGATGTTTATTCAAAAAAGGCACATTACAAAAAGCCACACCAAGCAGAACAACACATCTCCAAAACATATCCATCCAGTTCAAATCAGCTCGGAGGAAGAAACTTAGGCGTAAGACATATTTTGAATTTGTGATTTCTCAGTAGAAAGAAATAGCACAGCACTTTACATATGCCAGTACAGTCTTAGAAGAATCACTTTCACAGATGATAGTTAGTAGCACAGAAAGGAATTAAACAAATACAACACTGGCTCATGAGAGCACAAGAAAATAAATCTATAAAAGAAAGCTTAACTTGAAATGTAACAGCTTTCATATTTTTCTGTAGTGTTCCAAATCCAAATTGTTTCTTTTAACTGTAAATAAATATTTGGTGGATAAAATCTGTAAGATTTGCTGGCAAAGATGCATGGCCACAGCTATAAATATGTGGGAAAATCTAATAGTTCAAATTTACTCCAAAGGTCATCTGGAGTATAAATGTATTCTCAGAAAAAAAAAAAAAAATATTCAGAAATTTTATCATTCTCTTCTTCACACGAGCTAGAATTGCAGGAAATAAGTAAGTCCTCACAAAATATAATGACAGGAAGAGAAAAATGCCTGTGCTGTGACTGAATCCAGTTTCTTCTAACAAATTATTATGTGTTCTGTGACATAAATTCCAACCATTAACCACTTTCATAGGCACGAAGCCAGGAGAACAGCACTGTTAAGACCAGTTTCAGCTAACCCCTGGAATATTTTACTCTTGAAAAGGTTACATTTTCTAGACAAAGAAGGTTTACATGCAGCTTGGCAAGAAGTTAATGTGAAAAGGAAAAGCTGAAACATAAAATCAACTCACAACTGCAAAGCTTCAAGTTCTGAATGAAGGAGTTTCCACAGTTTCTTCATATGTTTTGCCTATATACTAGCCAGGAAACATATATAATCAATATGTGAGTTACAGTGCACATATATTCTTAAAACTTCATAATGTAGGATGCAACTCCTCTATCATAAAAGGAGAATGCAAAGTCATTTACTTCACTTACATGCAGTACTCAGGCCAGGAAGAAATGCTTAGGAAGTGGTGTGTCTGTCAGAATTAAAGGTAAGAATAAGCATATGACACTGAAGACACCAAAGACTTTTCCTTTCCCTTCTCTTGTAGACAAGCACTGGGTCCCAGGAGAACTTTGTGTTTGGAGAGTTTCCAGCACCGCTGTAAGAGATCCAATGCACACTCTTGACCATAATGAAAGGAAATTGAATTTAAAGGAGAGTGCTGCTCTGCAGCTTTGTATCCTAATAATCTACATGCCATGGGAAAACACACATGATAATTAGTAGCACTTCTTCCACAGTTACATATTAATTAGAGCTTGATCTTCAACAGAAGTCAGACTGACAGAAAGTCTAGCCACGAAAAAGCACACAAATAGTTTATGCCTCCTCAGCTTCAGTAGCAGGGAGCTTGGCTTCCTAGTCATGACTGTGAAACTGTAATAGATAACACTGCATAACAGAACACAAGAAAATTATTATAGTGTTACCATATGTGCATAAATCAAATAAAACCATGTGCAGACACCTTCCATAATTTCTGATGTCTTTATATCACTATCCAATTAATTATTAGTAACATCCTTGACAAGTTAATTTTCCTTTCTTCTTCTGTTCTGTTCTTTAGTGTCAATCCGCCTGGTGGTAGGAAGGTCCTAGTGAGGGATCTGGGCAGTTTGGATTGCTGGGCTGAGACCGATGAGATGAGGCTCAAAAAGAGCAAGTGCCAGGTCCTGCTCTTCGACCACAACAAACTGAGGCAACGCTACAGGCCTGGGGCAGAATGGCTGGAAGACTGCATGGAGAACCTGGGGGTGTTGGTCAATACTCAGCTGAATATGAGCCAGCAATGTGCCCAGGTGGACAAGAAGGCCAATAGCATCCTGGCTTGTATCAGAAACAGGTTGCCAGGAGCAGGGAAATGATTGTCCCCTGTAATCAGCACTGGTGAGGCCACACATTAAGTACAGCGTTTGGCTTTGGGCCCCTCACTTCAAGAAAGACATTGAGGTTCTGGAGCATTTTCAGAGAAAGACAATGAAGGTGGTGAGGGGACTGGAGGGATAGCCACTACTCTCACCCAAACATTGCACAGACACACAGTGGAATATGAGGGCATCTCTCTACTGATTTCTGTTTAATGATCTCAGTCTCCACACAGGACGGACAGAGCAGATTCAAAGTCTCTTTGTTTATTTGTATTTATTGATAGATACATTTACCCAAAATTTCAGAAAAGTTGTATTATTTAATATCGCCCTGCTCAGGATGTTTCCTTTCAGCCAGACCTTCAGGAAAACAACTGTTATTTAAAGCGTTCTCAGATCAAACCTCAACATGACCAGGATGTTTGAAACAATATAGCTCAAACATATACTGTTTCCAAGATGTTCAAGCTGCTCCTTAACATATTTTGAATTATAAGTAAGGTCAATCTGTAGGCTTCTGTACTCTTAAGCACTGACAAATAGAGAAAGTTAGAAAAAAACATGTATTTCCTGAATGGAAATGAGCAAAAAAATGCATGTTTTGGACATCAAGGAGGAGAGAAACTCAGCAGTGATATGCACATACCCATCATTAAAAAGTATAATAAAGTGTGTCAACATTAAATGTAAATTCAGCTTTACAACAATTTCAGTTATATAAATTGGTATTTTTTTTACACACTTTGGACTCTATTGCCACAACTCAATGTTACATATAATGGAAATTTCTGTGTGAAATCTTTGAAAATTGCAAAGGTATAGTACAGATCAAATGTGCTGCCAGAAACAACACAATATCTCATCAACACCTTCAAGCACTAAGCCATTCCTTGGAAGCCCTGGCTTATCCATCTGCTACATGCATTTCCTGAGAAAGCTGAGACTGTTTCAACATAGAAGATAAAGAAATATTGGGTAAGACTTTAGTACAGCAAATATCTTGCTTTCATACAGCAGCATTACTTTTAGACTACAACTTCTTCAAAAACAAAACAAAACAAAACAAATGTTTGATTCTAAGTACAATTTTGTGGGCATCAGAGAAATTTTCCTCTTTAACTACAAAGATTTTCCTGAATATTGATCTCTACGCTGCTGTGTCCACAGAATTAAAGCTAAGAATTGAAAACTGGGGGATATGAGGATGCTGAATAATAACATCTAGTCTCTGGGATCCAGGCAGCAGAGAGAAATATGAGAATCTTGTGGGGATTTTCCTGCTCTTCAGATGCCATCACTCAGAACAGCAACGCCGTGCTCCAGAGTTGGCAGTGCAGCAGGAATATGGTTGAAGACATACAGGAAACTTTAAGCATCTTCTGTATTCTTCACATTTTGGAACTCTCTGTAAACCTCTACCCCCAAGGAGATCAGGTTCAGAGGTGCTCTGATGTTCACTTTTCTCATGGCCTATTGAGGGTTGGAGCAAATAGACAGTAGCTGGAGGAAAGTTCTGTTTTTCCATTTTCTTCCCACTCATTGCACAGTCTGTCCATGAGAAAATGTGTTCTGGGGACTTGACAGCTTGGCATTGCTCCTGCAGTTCTGCATGAAGGAAATCTCCCTCCCTATCAGGGTGCAAAGCCTAATGTGTCAGCTTGAGTATTACTTCATTTCTAATCTCTTTAACCATCCCAAGATACCTCCAGTGATGATGGTGTCAAACTATGGTTTGTCAGAAAGTGCAGAGTTCTAGCAGCAAAAAATGCTTCTTCAATCTCTCCTAAGGCTGAAACAAGGTTTAAGACAAAATTGAATCGTAATGATGAATTGGTAATGCATTTTTTAGAAATAATTGAATGTTAAGTAATAAGGTAATGTAAGCAAACTAGCATTATTGCTGTTTAATTTTTTATGTCACCAGAGGTACAGTGGATGATTTTCTGTCTCTTGGGCGTGGATCCACAAAGATTTATTGCAGCCAGTTTCCCCCCCTTGTCACAAAAGTGATGTTGCTGAGCTGGCAATGGACTTGTCAAGGAAAGGAAAATCTTTTTTTTTTCTTTTTTTTTTTTTCTATTTAAAACCTGTGTGATTATTCCATATTAATTTTAAAATATTTTGCATTTGAAAGCAATAGTTTTTGATACACAAAACCACTTCATTGTCAGAAAACTGGCTGAGGTTTTATTAATCAAGAACTTCTCACACAAAAGAGTTTTGTGTCACAGGAAAACACAGTCACAGAGATTTACTTTTTTTTACTAGATTAAAGTGGAAGTTTGATCCTTTGTTACTTCAAGATAGTGGTATCAGTGCGATGGAACAGAGTTGTATGCATCTATTTCTTGGGCTGATGGAGCCTGAGAGATGAAAATCTAGTTTCACAGCCAAAACAAAACTGTGCTAAAGTTAGGCTGTATGTAGAAATAACAAGAGTGCTACCATAAATGGTATCTCCATATTGCTAGGTCATCGATGAATTAAAATGTACAAAATTACAAAAATGCTGCAGTTTTCTGCTATTCATTCAAGTAGCAAATTTCACAGATGCAAAATGACAGTAAGTGTCTGAAGGAAAAATCTACATTTGCATTCTGAGAACCAGAAGGCACTTAACATGAGTTTTGTAATTTATTGTCATCATGGGAAACATAAATTTCAGGAAAGCATGTGAGCGTCTCAAACTATATTCCCAGCATCAGCCTATTTACAGAAAGAATTTCAATGAGAATTATAATTATATGTGGGGCTGAAGAAAAACATCTTTTCCCACATCAGGGCTGCTAGAAACCATCAATCAAAGCATATTTGAATGTTTTTTACCTTAATGATGAGATTCAGGGTGCATCCTGCGCTAATTGCTTCCCAAAAGAAAAGGAGAAAACAAACGACTGAGTTTCATGTATGTTTATCAGCACATTGTTGGAGCTTCATAGCTTACCTCAGTGTTCTAATCCCTCTACAAAACTCAGCACAGCAGAACCGATGAAAAAAATAATAATAATAATAAAAAAAAAGGTGTACATTACAAATTGGCCTCTGGAAAGCTCTTGTCTACAAGCAGCCAGGTCACTGTAACCTCTGCTACGAATGGTACCTCATTCAGAACTTCCATTGCCCCGACCTCTGTCTCTACTGATCTCTACGCACAGAGCAGAATATTTGGTCTAGTTTATGCAGATACTGTATCTCCACAGTGCCTTGTAGAATATAAGAACATTCTCTAAGAACTGAATTGCTGTAACGTGCCATTAACACGAACTTAAATTAGAACAATAGTGCACTCTACTTCCTGGAACACAGGGTACAGAGAATGCTTAGGTAGCACTTTCCAGACTGCAAAATTTACTCTTTATAAAGACAAAACCATGATAAGGTCAGAGATTTTTGGTCTCTTTAGTTCTTCAGTAAAATCATATCCTTTTGAAAATGTTCCAGATGTGTATTTAGATGGAGGAGCTCTGCTCTGGGATTTCTTCCCCAACATTTTCTCAGACAGAACTGAGATGTTCAACTGCTTCCTAAGTGCTTACCTAGCACAAAATCAGCAGTGCAACCTGCCAAGTAAATGCACATTTGAATATAGTAGCAAAGCAATGCAATTCTGGAGAAAGCTTAAGGGAGAAATCACAATCCTAACCTCTGCCATCCACTCAATGTAGACAAAGCATTCAGATGTTGAATCTGAATTTTTATCTCTGGGCAAAACCAAGAAGCCAATACAAAACGTCAGCAACAACTTACTGATAACACAACACATACTTCCGAGTCTGGAAAAGCAATACTCAAACAGGTGGCACAGCATAGCTGGGAGCATTTGGTCCTGCAGTGTACCTTGAGCCACAGACTGTTATGCTAGGACCTGACTGATTACAAACACCCTGGCACGTGTCATAACTCCAGTTCTACTGCTAAGGATCTAATGAGACTAATTTTTGTTCCAAATAACATTTTAAAGCAATATCCACAATGGAAACAGGTCAAATACTACTTAAGGCTGTGACTTTATAATTAACTTGAGCTGCTTGAACACAGGCTGTCACCTAAAGAGGCAGAACCCACTCCTTCCCACCAGCCACGGTGTTCCCATTGTTCTCCTGCTCTGATCCCATACAGCTGCTCCCATGTAGGTCAGCTCATGCCAATTAAGATCTACACATCAAGTTATTTGGCATGAATTTATATCAAAGTATGTCTGTCTGTCTGTTAAAATCTATCTTGGAAAAACCCCCAAATGAAGTTCTTCAGGATGATGTGCTACACTTTCCATCCGCACATTACTTCTAACCTAGGCTAACATTCAGCTGTAAACAAATCATTCCATAGAAATCAAACAAGAGAACCAGTTTAGAAGAGATGAAAGTCATAATTCAGTCCCAAGCTCATACAATATCTTCTAAAATTAATACTTAATTATTTTTTTCTTAAAATTTAAATTTTTTTTTTTTTTTTTTTTTTAAGATATTTGATTTTTATTTGATTTTATTTTTTTTTCTATAGAAGCTTTTTATTTTACTTGCTGGAGAGCTTACAATTTGCCTGTCACCGTTTTTGGAATTATTGCCTGGAATGACTTGTATCACAGCCACATAAATGCAGACATTTCAGTCTGACTATATACCGAGCATAAGAGCCTTCAGACTGAGTTCCAGTCCTTAGAAAATGCCTTGGAATCTTGGCACGGATGCTTTGGAAGCCAGCTGACAGATTACTCTCTCCTTGCTAAACTTATCTTTGAAAGAGGAGAAATGAAGGTTTGAGTATAAGGGGCTAGTTTTCCCCAAACTTAAGGTTACAAGAAGACTAATAAATAGCTATAATTATAGTGATACTTTGACAGATACATCTGTCTTTTCCTTCCCAAATTTAAGCAGAATTCTACCTCAGCATTGATTTTCACATTAAGTGCTAAGATTTAAAATATTGCTATAGTGCTTGAAAGTAACAGCAGAACAGTTGTGTTATTTTGGCCAGGAAACAAGAAGACACTATAGAAAGGGTTCAATTATAATTACAATTATTTTTTTGGCAGGTGCTAATGAATATGTTCCATGTTTTAACAGAGAGATTAGATTTCTAATAACATTAGGTATCTAATACCAAGTATTATGTGGATGCCCCGTCCTTGGATGTGTTTAAGGCCAGGTTGGACGGGGTCCTGGGCAACCTGATCTGAATGTGTGTGTTTGGTGGCCCTGCTAGGCAGGGGGGTTGGAACTACATGATCCTTGAGGTCCCTTCCAACCAGGAAGATTCTCTGATTCTGTGATTCTGTGATTATATTTAATGAATCAGTCACTTTAATGGTTGACTCATTAAGATGTAGAGGAAACTATCTTTTAAAATCATTATAAAATATATTTTTCTTGAGCAAGGATCCGTAAAAATCAGTATTGCATAAGTGTAGTAGGATGTAATATAATGCAGATGTGCTTCCAATGATTTATGCTAAGAACACGATCAGTAAGATCTCACAAAGATGACAATAGAACAAGCTTAGGGATTTAAACTGGAAATTTATCTGCTTCACTCAATTTCTTAGCATAAGGGCTATATTGCTCTAGCTGCTTTTCTGCATACTCAGTATCACCCATCTCTGAAACAGGCTTAAAAGTCAGTGCTGCTGTAAAAGATATGTTCAAATAGATTAAATAAATGTACTCGACCTATCAGTTTAATATGGTTGTGCTCTCCTGCAGACGCGTAAAAGACATTTAGGGTGTGTCTTAATATGGACTCGCCCCTTCCCTTGCTACAGAACTTAGCTGTCTCAGTTTAGGAGAGACAGGGCTCAAGTGTCTTAGCAGAGGAGATTTGACTGACCCTGAGCCCAAATGCCATAGCCAACTCAGCCAGCTCATCTCCTGAAATTGGCTGTTTTTAATCAAAGTGCGGACGTTTTGCTCCCTGATGGCAGCCACCGCAGAAATCACTGCTGCAAATCCACTCTCCCATCTGTTCATCTCTTAGTGCAGACATTCTTCTGAAGTAGGCCGCACCGCAGACCATTATCAGCAACAAATATTTTATTGAGGTAAAGCTACTAATAACAATACTAAGCAGTCCTTATAGGCAAAAGCTGGACACAGAGAAAATATATAATCCATTCTTCTTAACTGAGAAGGGGTTTCTGAGCTGCTTTGTTGCTGCAGGTATAGAGATGTTTCTGATTGTCAAGCCACAGTATTAACATTAGCATTAACACATTTCAACCCTAAAAGTACTGGAAATTCCACTTCAAGAAACAGCTGAGCAGTTTTTTCAAAGGGGACTGGATGCAAACTTCTGCCCTTTAAAGGGGGCAAAGTCCAAACATCTTCACCAGGATGAATGGAGATGATGCTGACAAGAGTGCCGAAAAAAATGCTAGAGTCAACAGAGATCACTGTCCAGATCATAATCTCTGCAAAGGTACCACATATGCATGAACAGCAGTTCTGAGGCACGTCTCCAAAACCAATTTTTAAAAGGAATATCCAGCTGAAAATTCAGTAGTGTTCATCCAAATCTCTGGCTGACTGGTAAACCACCACCATTCTTCCTGCTAGTCTGTGAGAATGTCAAGACTACGTGAGACTTACTAACGATCTTAAAATAAAAATGGTGTTTAAATATTAATTAACGCTAGAAAACTCTCAGGTGAGAGACCTGCCTTTAGCTCTTTCCTCATCTGCTGCAATAGCCTGGACCAAGAATGGTGTTTAGGGCTCTCTAGTAAACTTTTCTGAATTGCTATTACAGAAAAGTAGCTTTATGTGACCATGGAATTGCTTTGCTATGTTTGGAATGTGAAGCTTTGTTCCCGCCTCATGCAAAATAAGCAATAACTGTATATTTGGCATATGTATCCTGAGACTTAATGCTGATCTGCTTCACACAACTAAATAATTAATCTTTTGAGTAAGTAAAGGATTTGCCACTGACCCACTTTCGAAAGAGCTGCATGAGGCTGCCAACAGTCTTGTTCCAGCAGAACCAGAATAAACCTCTCACATCACCTTGGCAGTTCTCTCTGTATTTTTCAATACTGTAAAGCATCAGCAAGTGTCTTGAAAATTGTTCTGCTTGGAAAACAAAAGTAGGAAAACTAAGGGTTGCAAGGCTGTCCTTGGGGCAAAGGACAATTTGAGACCATCCTTTCGAGTTCAATGAGAGTAAAGCCAAACCGCATACAACAGAAAGCCATGTATTTCACTGGAAATTGAATGCATGCTGGCAGTTGGACTCAATTTTTGTACTGAAGGGAGACAGTTTGCATCCACTTCCCATTCATTAACGCAGCGTACAGGCCCTGGAGCTCCCCGTCCTCATCTGCAGGTCTCAAATGTCCATCTGAAGAGGCAGGTAAATCTGAGCAGAGCAGTCCTTTCTCACAGACACTATGTGACACACATTTCTCCACCCGTGCTCCCAGGCTCAGCCTGCTGCTTGTCTGCCCACACAGTCCCTATTTTCTTTTCTGGACCTGGAAGAGAAAGAGGGAGAAGAAAAGGAGGGAGGCTCCTTCATGGGCAACAGCACCTTAAGGCCCCAAATCCCTTTGCTAATCTTAGCACTTTTGTCTAAAGATGCAAAAAGACACTGAACATCTCAGGTTTATTTTCCATGACCTTGTCTGGGGGATTACAGGAGTTTGCAAGTAGCCTTACAGTCCTAATGCTAGGATTAATTTATTAACTATCAGCACAGATCCATTAACTGCAGAGATATGTTGATCTTGAAGTCTTGTACTCAAAAGGAAACATTCTCCCTCTGACACTACTCAAAACCTCTCACCAAATTGCATTATTCAAACCAACAAGTCTGCTTAAGAGCTGTTAACAGTCCTAAGAATAAGTGTCCAGCCAGTGCACTCAGTTAACTCCCACACTGTGTCCCTTCCCCAGATCTCTATGGACAAGTGCCAGAAAAATCTCAGTTCCTGCTCGCCAACCCACTCCTTATTGCAACTGAGTTTTAGGATTCCAAAACCCACAACTAACCTAGTGTGTCTTATCAACATTGCACATGCACAAAAAGGAGACAAATTACAATACAGTAAGGTATAACAAACAAACAAACAAACAAACAAAAAAGAACACAGATGGGATTTGTTAGGAAAAAAATATGGATTGTATGGCAAAGATGAGGGTTCTAGGAAATTGCAGGGACATTCAGATAGGTTTTTCATCATGGAATAATGAAAGTTTAGCCTGGCGACATGCTTGATAGAGTGAAGCCTTTTTAGAGAAACTGTAAGTATTAAAGAAGATAAACTATCTTTCCTTGATCCACCACTAGGGATTTTAGAGCAACAGATGGAGATGTCCTTGAGATTCTTTGTTGTTTTCCTCCCTTCTAAGAACATCATGACATTTTATAGCTACTAGAACAATTAGAAATTTAATTTGGAAGAACTCTGCAACTGTGAGGTTGTCTCTACTTATCAAGGAGAACTTCATTTCTTGAACATAAGGATGATTTCACAGTAACATATAGTTCTTCAAATTAAGTTTTCTCTTCATCACTGGATAAAACTATTTTTCTACCCCATAGAAATAGGCCATCTATTTTGAAATTAAGAGAATAAGGTTCATTTGGGGATAAATTAACGGTTAATAGGTAGACAGATGCACCTACCTGACCAAACATCTCTCCTTCGCTGTCCCACAGTGCTTTACAACCATGCTTTACACAGTGGTATCCTGCACACAACCCAACCGAATGCTACATCCTTGCTGGAACACTGGCAGGCAGTCACAGGGGTGTGAACATGCATCCCAGAGCCTGCACACCTTGCCTTCAAGCAACAGGATAGTAGTCATGTCTTGTCTGTGCAGAGCCATGCAGGGGTCACAGACTTTGCAATTCGTCCCACTTCACAACAGGCATGATTGTGTGAAGATAAACGGATGTGTATCAAAGTGATGCTGAGAGGGGTCACTGTGGGAACACTGCTCGAAGCTGCAGCAAAGGGACTCTGGCATAATTGCTTAAAACAAAACCTCTGGATAGAAGCAGAATCCTGATAATGTTCCTAGTACCTTTCCCAAGTACCTCTGAGCACCAGATGGAATTTTTCCAGCAGGGCCACTGATTATGTAAAACAGTCAAAAGGCACAAAGGAGTCCATGGTCCTTAACCAGGGCTCTAGTGTGGAAGATGTTAGTCAGCAAGAAGCAGCAATGGGCTCAGTGAGAAAGACCTTCCTTTCCCCATCTAGGAGTTCACACAAGAGCCTGGAGAATAGAAAGCTCTTTGACCCCTGCATGCATGCAGAATGGAAGTGTCCAGCCAGTCCTAAGCAAGTCACCATGGGACTGGTTTCAAATAAAAGTACTGTGAATGGGGGTATGTTTATGGAAACATCAAATACAAGAAGAAAGACAATGTAAAGCATACTTTGCTTTTTATAACACATACTTAGCATTTTATAAGGTATACTTTCCCAAGTGAGGGATGGAAAATTGCAAAGACATTGAAGGCATTCAGCAGGCAGAGGCTCAGCGTTACTAAACAGAGTTCAGGACAGCCGCTCCACTCCAAAGCACTGCTCATGCCCAGCGCATTGTGCATGTAAGCAGCAGAAGGGTCATCAGTACGATGCTCTCTTTGGGATGAAAATTGCAGCATTTATCAGTTCTGCAGATGTAAGTAATTTTCCTCTGCCATCTGCGACAACCCTGGCAGACTGCAGCATCAATGAATCATTTGTTTCTTTTCTATCTGAATAAGCCCATTGCTGCTTCTTGCTGGCTAACATCTTCCACACAGACTAACAGACTAACATCTTCCACACAGAAAGTTGGTGGTCAAAAGTGCAAAGGTGCACGTGTCAGTTTCCTGCAACCTCCTCTCTCCTGTGCCTAAATGCCAGGCTATTTAACAGCTTGATTTATTCTTCACTTTATTCTGATTACTCCTAAAAAAAGTTCTCAACTTTTCATTCTGAATCTTCCTTACTGCAGTTTAAACAACACTGCTTCCTATTTGATACTTTTCCACAGCTGGAGAATTGCAACCCTTTTATGGCCTTTATAAAGTATTTAAAGACTATTATGTCTCTCTTTTAGTCTCCACTAGGCTCAGACTAATTGCAAATTTGCTCAAGCCCTTTCCACTGTGATACTCTGAAATTTTCTGTTCCTTGTGCAGAACTGAGGCCATCTATCATTTTCATGAGACTTTCAAATAGTAATTATCGTTAAGACAGCACACAGCAGTTTCCAACTTCATTATAAAGAGGCACCTTTTTCCAGCCTTAGCTGGAAAAAAAGCATGCTGTCTGTAGTAGTTACTCAAGATATTGAAAGGCAAATATTCTTTGTTATCTAAATACAGAAGGAAGAGCCCTTTTAATTCACAGAAGCAGGGAATAAAAAGCCTCTCAGATCAAAAGGGGGAATTGCAGCTCCAGTGAAGCTCATCCTTGTCTTGATAGCAAAAGTTCATTTTTATTACTGAAGAAAACATTCCACAATAGTAATTCTCAGCTGACTCTAGCTTACTACTGTTTAATTAGGCCTAATCACCTAAGTGTTTAGCTGCATGCACACATTCAAGACCATGTTCCTCACAGCTTTCTCAGTGCCTGTGAAGTGACCAGAGAGCTGCAGGTGACAGCCAAGGCCCAGCTGGCAGAGCTCCAGCAGGTGACGGTTCCTGTGAGGACCTGTGCCATGCAGCTCTGATTTCACTGGCCAGAGAGCATATAAACAGGAAGGGGAATGGCTGTTTACAAGGGTGGATAGTGATAGGACAAGGAGGAATGGTTTTAAACTAAGACAGGGGAGGTTTAGGTTAGATATTAGGGGGAAGTTTTTCACCCAGAGGGTGGTGACGCACTGGAACAGATTGCCCAAGGAGGCTGTGGATGCCCCATCCCTGGAGGCATTCAAGGCCGGACTGGATGTGGCTCTGGGCAGCCTGGTCTGGTGGTTGGTGCACATAGCGGGGGGGTTGAAACTTGATGATCATTGAGGTCCTTTTCAATCCGGGCCATTCTATGATTCTAATATCCAGCACTGAGAAAATGCTGGAAGAACAAAGGCAGACACAAAAGAGCAGACAGCATAATTATTTCAAAAACAGTTGCTATTCAGCAATGCAAACAATGCATAAATCTCCAAATTCAGGATTAAAGCTGGCAGATTCCACTCTACAGCAATTAAAAATGCGAAAGGGCATTATGAAAATCATAAATTCTTCCCAGAATATAAAGTAACATTCATAATTCTTTCTATCTGCCACTTAGTATCTGAGGTCAGCCCAGCAGAAGATCTTTGCTCCAAATTATTTCATCACAGAATGATATAATTTATTTACTCATCCCTTGAGGATCTGAGCACAGTAGAGGCCGCAATGTTCCAGATTTAAAAGCACTTTGAGTCAAATCTATTACACACACTTCTGAAGCGTCTATCTAGCTCTTCAGTTTTTCAGAACACTTTGGATAACATTCACAAGTCAAAAAATATCACTTTGCATTCTGCCCCACAACCCAAACTCGTATCATTTGTGGATTCCTGCATAGGAATTACCACCTTGGGTAATTTTGTTGGGGCGATTCCACGCCTACAAAGGTGAATTGTTCAAAATCCTTGGTAACGTGGGGGAAATATCCAACATCTTTGCGGTCTACTGAAATAAAGTCAATTTACACTGAGGGACACATGGTATAATCAGGGGAAAGCCTAACAAAATTCGATTTTGCGTGAAGCATTTATGTAAGCTACAGGTGGCAGAGCCAATGAACACAAGCGCCCGAAGGCTCTTCTGTGAGGCACAGTGGAACTGGGCCGTTCTGGAAGGGCTCGAGCGACGCGGCCCTCAGAGGGGCAGCCAACGGCACTAGCCCGCCGCAGCCGGGAGCGATGGACACAGCGCCGCCCCACAGCGGCCGCGGGCAGGCAGCTGCCGCCATCGAGGCGCTCGGCCGCTCGGCTGGGAGCCCTGCGGGGCGCTGCGGAGCCCGGAAGCGGAGCGAGTGCTGCGAAGCGGCGGCGATGGCGGCGGAGCAGCTGTATCCGCGGAGCTCTATCGAGGATGACTTCAACTACGGCAGCAACGTGGCCTCGGCCAGCGTCCACATCCGCATGGGTAGGGCTGGGGTGGGTGAGGGCCCCCGGGTGCCCGCAGCCAGCGCTGCCGCCTCCGCCGCCTCCTCCTCCTCCCCTGGGTCCCCCCGTTGCTGTTAACCCCTGCTGGGCTGGGCCTTTTGAAGCCCAAATGAATTGCTTTTACGTGTATGGATGTTAACATCGGTGCCCGTGATGACAGTAGTTCATCCGATGGGATTGGAGGGGTTTAATGTCTTCTGAGAGGTATCAGAACATTGTCCCCCGGCGTAAGCCCTTGGGTGCCTGAGCAGCTGTGGAATATTGCTTTGCTGTTAATGCGCACGTCTTATACGCCCTGCGTTGCAGGAGGTATCTTCATCGGTAATTCTGGCTGAAATCTGTTGTTGGATACACCTGAAAGCAAAAACAGCTGCATGCTGTGGATTTTTTTATTAGCCAGATTTTTTTATTAGCCATTCCTGTCAAACAGGAGATCTCTTTCCATAAAAAGCACAGTTTTGATTGGAAGCAAAAGCAAAAATATGAGGGAGCTACCACCATTAGCAAAGCTGCTGATGCATTTCGTAATGGGGAAAGGAAGGCTGTGCCGGCCAGCAGGCTGCTCCTGGGTTTGTTCTGCTGCAACAAAGTGGGATCCCCTCCCTCGTGCCTTACAAAGATCTTTAACTGCTCCATCTGGCAGGTTGAGCTGCCAAATTTAACTCAGTTTCTCTTAGCATGTGGTCTTACGCTTGTTTAAACTGTGTTATTAAAGACGGGCTGCTTCTCACTGGAAGCTTATTCTTCCTTGCAGAGTTTTTTACCTACTGGATTTGATCTCCTTCCGTTCACAACAGGGCTATCTGTATGATATATTGTATCATAGAGTCCTGAACCACTCTCAGGAATTATGAAGCCTGTTAGCTTACTTGAGGAATTCCTTTTAGCAGCTTGTATCTGTAGAGATCCACCCAGCACAATGCAAGTTGGAAATGATGATAAATGATATCTAATATAGCAAAAGGTTAATGAAATACATTTTTATTGAAAAAAAAAAAAAAAATAACAAAAAGAAATTGCCTTGAAAAAAAATATATAGCTCTTTCTGTCTCCATACAACCTCCAAGGTAATTATTCTTTATTGGCTCCATTGGATACCAATAACTTGATGTAAAATGCATACTTTTAGTAATTTTCTAGTGAGTTAGATGCACTTCTTGCCAAGAGTCTGAAGTGAATTCCTCCTAAATGTTTATTTTGTCATCATTGCTTATTTAACAGTGAGCAAGAAAAACGTGTAATTTTGTTGGACTACTCTATCAATGTCTTAAGGAAAAATGGCTTATTACCATTTTGATCTGTGCTGTTTCAGTGAATAAGGAGTTTCCAATGGTCTATTTCAAAGAAAAAAAATTCTGTCTGATTTAGTATTGGGCTTTCGAGGTGCAACTGAAAACTGATTCAATTTTTATTTTCTTTATTCTAGCCTTTCTACGAAAAGTTTACAGCATTCTGTCTATTCAGGTTCTCTTGACCACAGTCACATCTGCAATTTTTCTGTACTCCACTGGAGTACAGGCATTTGTTCATGAAAGGTAAGCACCATAATGAAACAGCACTGTTCATTGCTGTGTTAAGTATAGCTTGTATAGTTGTTCTGGAGCACTTCTGTATTCCTAATCGTGCACTGTGTTTTGATTCTGTAATAGAAACTTTGCAAGTGATTAGGAAATCATTTTAGGAAATCATTTTCAAATCACAGTTTAATTTATTATAATTACAGTCATTAAAGTATATTTTAATCAATACTTCACTAATAGTTTTTATTTAAATGTTTACAGTATGATTACCTATTTACAGTATCAGCTGCAGAACATCTGAATTATTGACATTTCTTGTTTGGAATGCTGTTGTTCCTGCGTGTCTGTTCCAGAGAGCTGGGTCATTTCATACTCTTCTCCCTCCTTCCCCATCTTCTCTTCGTTGTCCTTTTTTTTTTTTTCCTGAAAATCAGACTTCTCTGAATTCTGTGGGTTTGTTTCTCTTTGCCTCTCAGATTGCCCTGTGAAAAACAAAGTCTCCAAACTGCAGTGAACAGTAGGGAAGAAGAGCAAATGGGGAATGGAGGAGACCACTGAGTCCAGTTTTAGTTTTCTCCCCAGTGCACTTCCAAACTTTGCATTTATTTTCACTTCATACCCCTTATATAAAAGGAGAATCAACCACTAGATGAGTTTCTGTATAAGCTATCTTGTTTGCGGTAGATATTATAAAAGCAGTTTTGTAATTACATCTGCTTTTTAAAAACTGTTCTGGTCATTTAGAACCACTGTGCTTTTGTGTTTGCTTTTAGTCTAATTTTTGCTTGGATGGCTTCTTGAATGATTTAATTATGGCAATGTTTACTGGGCAGTACTGATTTTCTTTGGTACAGTTAGTGCCCATGTTTGTTGCTTTCAGGTGCTTATGATAAAGAAATTAAAACATAGCAGAATTCCCTCTGGATGTGACAAAATACTTTGTATACTTTGAAAATAGTACTCAAGTTCAGATGGATTTTCTCTTCATATAGATGCTGGGTTCTTGGGCAATTTACAGCATTAAAAAAGTGCCTTTACTTGTACCATTTACAACTGATTTTCTATGTTTATATGCTTTGGAACAGTTTTATTTTAAAATTCACTGTATTTTGAATCTACAGAGCAGTCTCCATTTAGGTGGTCACTGAAGAGATTGGTTTTATATAAACTGCTTTGTAGTCAAATGGGTATTTTAATTTTGATGACCTTTTCATATGGCACTTTACAGGCCTGCCTTGCTTTTGATATCTGTGTTTGGATGTTTGGCTATAAGCTTTGCACTGGCCCTCTACAGACACCAGCATCCTGTTAACTTATACCTGCTCTTTGGATTTGTAAGTATTGCTATAAATTCAGTTGTTAATAGTCTATAGAATATCTGCTTTCCAAGTGAACTTCTTGTATCAAGTAGCTGTTTTATTTTTCACGTATTCCTTGAAAACAACTCAGACCTTTATGAATATGTAGGGTATTTTGGTTTTGAGATTATATTTATAGGTTGTTCTTAGGTACAAGAAACCTGAATTAGAGGCTACCACTTTTTTTTTTTTTTTTTTTTTTTTCAGGAACAGAGTTAGGGTTTGAAATCAGATGGACAAGATTTATTTTTGTCTATGTGTGTTCCTGTTTATATATCTGTATTTATCTTGCTACCCTCACTGTTCTGTTCCTATCAGTTTCTAAGACACTGCTCAGTATGCTCAGTAGTGAAGAAGAAAGCTTGCCTTATTTGCTTAGTGGGCAGCCTCCAGCAGAGGACCATATAAGCCAGCTGTATGTGTTAATGCTTAATTCTTAACCAACACAAGCAAGTCAAACAAAGCTATCCTCAGATTTCAGTCTCCTGCCTGCAGATGGTAGGTGTAGGCTAACTGTTGCTCCTGAACATCTTGGACTGTGGAGCAAATCAGTCTGCTGAAAAGAAGTCACAGCAGCACCATCACCAGAATTTGATGCTTTAGAGGCTGCCTAAATTTTATCTGCATACAATGGGAAGATAGATTTTCTGTGTAAGTTTATAGGGGGATTAGTTATATCAGGTTTGTGTTCTTCCTGAAGTCTGATCTCTTTCCGGAGAGTAATTTTTTTTAAAATTATTGTTTTATTATTTAAATAGAAAAAACAAATTTAAATGGTTGCAACTGTAAGGGGGAGTGCTGTAAGAGTTTCAGGAAATGTGGTGTGGCAGTTTGTGGCATGGCAGTTGAAGCACGACATTGTACAGGGACAGGAAGATTAAAAATTGCATGTGATAAATTGAGTGAAAAGTGCTGTTGTTTCTGATCTTTTAGTTCATGCCACAGATACTTTCTCCTATTTTCTTGTAATGAAACTTAAACTGAAATTACCTTTTAGGAAAATTCAGGAGTCGTGGCAGTCTTTGGTCCAGGCATCACTAATATGTTTGATTTTAAGTTAGCTTAATGAGTGAGGAGGGGAAGAACTTGACACTAAGCTGTGAAGTAAGATACTGAGAGTGTTTGATGGAAGTATTTTGAATATTGAAAAGTATACAGAAAGGTGGCAACAGTTCATTTCTAATAGCAGTTCTGAGAAATCTTCAGGCCCCCTTGAACAGATTGTAAGGATTGTGGTAAGAATGCTGTATGCTCTGAATAGAAAACCTGGATGGCAGTTTTCCACAATTGTTGTCATGCATTCATTTTCAGTTTGTATTTAATTCTTGTTACATATCATAGCAACATCCAGAATAGTAAGACGATACAGTTGTCATTTCCTTGGTGAAAATGAAGCATGTTATCATGCATAGAAATTATCAGGAGATCTGTGTTATACATATTGGGATTATGTAGCAGAATAGATCTTAGTGTGTGTGAAGTCTCCGTGCAAGTGGTGGTGGTGTTTTATTTTACTCATGTAATTTTTTGTTTTTACTTTTTGTAGACCCTCCTGGAAGCACTTACAGTTGCCATTACAGGTAAATGATAGCCATCCTGTTCTCTGATTCCTTAAATAAACTGGAAAAGGAATCCATTATATTATACTAATTGTCATGTGAGATTCCTCAGTGAGATATTAAGATGATTAAAAATTTTAAATGATGATGATATGAATCTAGTAAAAACCCGGGTATATCAGAATAGGAAATTTGGGTTCTGGCCCAGGACTGAAGCTGTATGAACTTGAATAAACTTCCATCCATTCTTTTGGAGTAACTAGCAGTGCTTCCCTATAAAGCATCTTTCAGCAGAGCTGACTTGCTAGTGGCAAAAATAAGAATATCATTTGTGGAAATGTACTTAAAAAAGGAAGGCAGGAAAGAAAAAGATCCAACCACTTCTTATCTTTTCCCTCTTACTTCCTTGTCATAATGCTTAGGAGTTTTTTTGGAGGACTGTTTTGTAACTTGTTTTTTTGAATACAATGAAAAGTTCAGCTAGCTTTTTACTTAAGATGTCACTCTGCAGTATACAAAATAATTTTTGTTACCCTTTCTTTTGTGAGTACAGAAGATCTGTTATCTTTATTTAAGAAGTTACAACTATGCTATAAATGCCATAACTAGTGCAAGGGTCTGTGAATCATGTGGTCACCTGAAGCAGAAAACCAAGTTGAGGCATAATTTACACTTCCTGCTCGGACAATGCAAACAATCACAGGATGAAAAGAAATAATTCAGTAGTTCCACTGCTGAGATAACTTAGCAAATGCATAGGGT
Source organism: Centrocercus urophasianus (assembly GCF_019232065.1). NCBI lineage: Eukaryota > Metazoa > Chordata > Aves > Galliformes > Phasianidae > Centrocercus > Centrocercus urophasianus. The sequence continues at coordinate 32,567,350 of NW_024884697.1, read as the reverse complement.
AGTGTTCTCTAAATGACAGTTTGCTTTTTTTGTTTATAGTGAGTTTCTATGACGTGTCCATCGTCTTGCAAGCCTTCATTCTTACGACCGCTGTATTTCTTGGGCTGACTGTGTACACCTTGCAGTCAAAGAGAGACTTCAGCAAATTTGGAGCAGGGTATGTTCTCTTAGCAATGAGATTTTTATTTTTTTATTAAGCTTGTTTTTTTTTCCTTTTTAAAGCAAGCTTTGCAGATTTAGTAAAGAATACAGGTCAGTAGCTAACCTGTGAAAGAGAATGGTGAGGGTGTTAATCATCTTAATTTATTAGTTTTATTTGGCTCTGTTCTTTTGAATAATTATTTTTTTTTTAGTGTAGCACACTTACAATTATTATGATTCTTGTAACCATAATATTTACACTAGAAAACCAGATTAGCTGTATTTTTCACCAATACAGAATGGAGCTGTTTCAAATTTAACAGTACATTTAGGAGATAATTTTTGAGAGCTCTATAAAACAGAGTTCTACAGCTAATGCCAATGAACAGTTGGCATCTAAGAATTTTGGACATTTACCAAATATGTTGTAAGGTTGGTTTTATGGGAGGAGAGTCATAGAATGGCACTTGAGTTGGAAGGGACCCAGTTCCAACTCCCTACAGTGGACAGGCTGCCCCCCACCAGCTCAGGCTGCCCAGGGCCCCATCCAGCCTGGCCTTTAGCACCTCCAGTGATGGGGCACCACAGCTCCTCTGGGCAGCCTGTGCCAGTGCCTCAACCACTCTCTAAGTGAAAAATTTCCCCCTAACATCTAATCTAAATCTCCCTGTTTTTTTAGTTTTAAACCATCCCTCCCTTGTTCTGTCGCTACCTATCCGTGTAAAAAGTTGATTTCCCTCTTACTTATAAGATCCTTTTAATTACTAGAAGAGACTTCAAATAAAATTTAAAACAAAAGGTATTGTTATTGCTCACAGATATTATTTTTTTTTCAGGCTCTTTGCTTGCTTGTGGATTTTAATCTTCTCATGTTTCTTGATGGTAAGATACCTTCTGATCAAAGTTAAAAATATTATTTCGCTTAAATCCTGTACTAACTTCTACTATAACTAAAATATTTTAAAAATATTTTCTTGTAAAAATTTCCCAGGTAAATCCATTGCTGTTTTATATTATGCTGGTAATCTTTTAACTATTCATTTCCAATTCATATTTTTGGTGGATGCTGGTCTCGCTGATATTAAAGTGGTGGTTGAGCTGATTGACAGTGTTGTCAGTTGAGATGCACTACTGCTCTGAGGAAAGGGGAAGGAGAATTGAGTCTCAATCAGATTATTTTTTTTAATTTGTCTTTTGTTGTTACTATTCTGGAGAACAGAGTTTGGTTTCTCTTAAGACACTTTTCACTTAGTTAAAGAGACTGTATGACTGGGAACTATATGACATAAGAATATTGTAATGTCATTTTACTACTCTATTTGTGTGTATGCATAGCAGTGAAAGGACAGTTTGTATCTATGTTTCAAGTGTGGCATATCTCAATGCAAAATTTTAATATTAAGAAGAAAATGAAATTTACTTTTTGTCTTCAGCTGTTCTTTCATAGTGAAATAATGGAGCTGGTGTTTGCTGCTTCTGGAGCGCTTCTCTTCTGTGGATTTATTATTTATGATACTCACTTGCTGATGCACAAGTTATCCCCTGAAGAATACATACTGGCTGCAATCAACCTTTACCTGGACATCATCAATCTGTTCCTCAACCTGCTACGCTTACTGGAGGCATTTAATAAAAAGTAATAAACAGGGATGTGATTGAAGAACCTGAATAGTGTTGGCTTGGATGATCTACAAACTGTGTGCTCTCATCTTTTAGAGACTGAATCTTTATTTCTCTTTCATTACATGGGTACTCATCCCTCCTTTGAGGTGAGGGGGAAGCTCTCAGTCTAAGTTCTTCTCTAGAATATGTATTTTGTTTAGTTGATGTCGTGTATCCAATTAATTACACTCCATTTTTTATTTACTCAATTTGCACTTGATGTAATTCATGATTAAAATGTTTGCCAATTTCTGATTGCTCCAGAGCATGCTTGGAAAGTCTCTGGCTGTAATTCAGTAGCTGCTGGAAATATTTCCTCTGTGATTGGCAGAGTAAGCAGCATAAAGGCAGATGGAAGTGATGTTTGTGCAGTGTTTTACTAAGTTAAAATTTCTTCTAGTCTTGGTTTGGTAAAATGGAATGCTGTCTGTGAAAGGGAGGTTCTGCTCTCTATATTGAGCCCTTATGTGAGCTGGGAGATCATGAGGTCGCTTCATGGGAATGTTCTGCATTCATTAAGGATGATTTATTGCCTATCTTTCAGTGTTTTGGAAAATCATTTGAAGATGGATTCTTGTGTATGCTAAGGTTAATGGTCTCTCAATAAAAAAATTAGAAAATCTTCTGTCAATTCTTGCAGCCGAGCATGGATGGAAGACGTAATTCCCACTGCTAGGCCACTTCTTGCAGCTGGGGTGAGGCAGCGGCACGTGGGCACCATACAGAGCTGCTGGAGCCCTGGAGCAGCTGGCAGCGTAACAGCTTTGAAGTCTTTTCTTTCTTCTTGCTCAGTGTCGAAGCATTGGAATCCCGTGAGGTGCTGGCAGAAAGATTCCCAGACGCCTAAGAAGCATTCCATTTCCTACCAGCAGCAAGGACAGCGGGTGCTTTCCATGCTGGCACTTTGCTTAGAATATTGCTAAGTATAGCGATAACGGGCGAGCGGGATGATTTTTCTGTCTTACAGATTAAGAAATGTGTAGAAGTAGCCCAAATAAAATCCCGACTATTCTCCTTGCGCCCGTGAGTTTCTTGCTGCCACCGCACTCGCAGACTTACGGTAGAACCCGCGAAGAGGCGGGACTTCCGCATCACGTGACTCTCCTCCGCGCCTGCGCAGACGGCGAGAGCAGCGCCGCGTGGGGCAGAGCGTGGTGCTGGCGCGGGGCTGAGGCGAGCCGTGGGCCTTGGGGCTTTAGCGGCGTCCTCGCGGCGTCAGCCTTACCGCTCCCCGCTTCTTTCCTCCTTCAGGACATGGCCAAGAGCCTGAGGAGCAAATGGAAGAGGAAGATGCGGGCGGAGAAGAGGAAGAAGAACGCTCCCAAGGAGCTGGAGAGACTGAAGAGCATCCTGCGGACTGGCGCGGACGTCGTCATGGAGGAGGTCAAGGAGGTGGCGACCGTGCTGCCCGCCCAGGAGGTCCTGGAGAAGCAGGGTGAGTCGGACAGGTGCCGCCGGCCCCCGGTTGCCCACAGCCCGCCCTCGGAGCTCCGGCCGGCCCGCTTCCCCGCCCCTGCCCGCCTTCCTCGTGGCGTGAGCCGCCTGCGCGTCGGCTCCGGGGCTGCAATCAGTAACAGGAAGCGGGAACGAAGATTTTGCATGTTGGGAAGTGGTCAGGCATCTTAACGAAGTTGCAATCCAAACTAAACCGTACCCCCTTTTCCTGACAGCCTAACGTGGCGCTAACTGCGTGTTGCCATGGACGCAGCGAGGATCTGAAATACTGCCAGTAGTGATTGTCAGCCACACAGGCAGTGCTATCGGCTTAGGAAAGACAGAGGAGGGTTATACGTTTGAGTAGCAGAACCTGTAAGCCATCTTAAAGTTGGAAATAGAGGCTATGTAAAAAATACACATATTCAGAGATAGCGTTCAAGGACTTCTTTTAAAGTCAGCCTAATGATGTGTGAAATTAGGAATTACTTGTTTGACAGCAAAGTCAAACCAAATTGTAAACAAGCTATTTTGTAGCTTTATTTCTGTGGTTTTTACTTTTTTTGGAAAGTTTGGATATCAAATAGCTCTGCTTTATTCCTTGACTTACATGCAGCAGATTTTTACAAGACGTTACTTGTGTACTGCTTGGTACTATGGGTATTTTCTTTTTCCTGTTGTAACTAGAGGAAAAAACAAACCCACAGAAACACCAAGGTTGGAAAAGACCTACAGTATCATCCAGTCTGACCATCCACCAATCACTAAACCTCAACACAAAATCCAAACGTTCCTTGAACACCTCCAGGGTCAGTGACTCCACCACCTCCCTGGGCAGCCCATTCCAGTGCCTGACCACTCTTTCAGAGAAGTAGTAATAAAAAAAAAGTGATGCTATATCTCTGCACTGCCAAGCAATAGCAGTTTATGTGAGCAGTAGCAGTTCTCGTTGCCTGTTTCTGCATTCTCCAGGTCTGTGGAAACTTTTCTCCCCTCCATATTTTAGCTGTTGCTCACAACATCTGGATCTTTGGTCTGGGACAGACCAGCTATGACACTTGGAAAACCATGCTGTTATGAAGACTTTGTGTTTCTTTGATGTCTTGAGAAGTCTTTGGGACTGGGCCCTTTTTGTGTGCCCACCTTTGCAGACAGTAGCCCCCTGTGCTGGTTTTCTGCAGGCTACGTGTATTCCTATCCCAGCTTTAGGGCACCTAAACACACCTCTGTGGTGCAGATCCCTGTAGACTGTCAGCATTCTTCAACTACTGAAGCAGTATGTTGGCCTTTTCCTCGTGAACTTCATTTTCCAACATTAAACAAACACAACATTAAAAAAATCTTCTTCCACTCAGTTAAGCTTCTGATAAAGCTTTTAGAGTTGTATGTTGTTGTATCTCAATGAGTTGTATCTCAAGCATTATACTTCAAAGTGTTTAATTGAACTTATGTTGTAGTAAGCCACTGGTTTCCTCTAAGCTTGTAGCTTATGGTGGAGACCACAGGCAATGTTTTTAGATGCGATATTAGAACATAAGGCAGACTGTAGAATAAGTTTGCTTTGCCCAGCTGTGGGCCTTTAGGAGAAATTCTTCGTATTTACTATCAGCCGTTGAAGTTCCTGGGTTGCAGTTATATTGGTTTGCAAAGGGCTTTCAATGTATGAAGCCTTCTGCTTTTCCTGTACAAATAGTGTTGTTTATGGAGATCTCATCATGTTTGTGAATCTTGAAGAAAATAGCTTCTGTGAAGCTTTTCATGCGTTTTACTGACTATAAATGCCTTTCTTTTTCAGATGACTGCAAAATGGACATAGATAATAAAAGAAATAAAAAAACTCTCCTAGACCAACATGGACAGTACCCAATATGGATGAATTCCAGGCAGAGAAAGAAGCTTAAGGCACAGCGCTTGAAAGGAAAGAAAAAATCAAAGTTAGCCAAAGGCCTAGCCTGGTAGATTCAAATTTTGTGAGGTTGTGAATATTTCACTTTTCAAAATAAATATTCTGTACCAGCTATGTATATTTTTGTGCTTCACCACGGTGTATGATTTATTGTGTTAAGTAAACCTTTGAAGAGATTGCTTGGCCAGCAAGTGATGAAAGCAGTAGCAAGTCGCTATCTGCCAAACTTAACAACCAAACAGCAGAAAAGCAAGCTGAGTGCCTTTGAATGGACGGAATGTCTGCTCATCAATTTTCTTTGGGGGAGGGAGGATGGAGAAGGGGCTGTTCGTGTTTTATTTTGTGGATGCTGTGTAAGCCATCTTGTACTTTGTCAGTGTATCTCTTCTATAGTAAATTTTACCAAAGGAGTCTGTAAATTCAGTGCATTTTTTAAATTCTGTACAATGACTCGTCTTGCTAATCTATGTTGTCTTTAACATTTGGTGATTAATGAAAATGAGCACATAATATGTAATTTCAGGGATTACACACTGAAATCAACACCCCAGCTTCATGAGATTTTCTGTAAGTAAAACTCAAAAGATGTCAACATGACCAAGGAGAAAGCTGTTGAAATGAAGTTCTTCACTTCCTCATTCACCTGACTGTAGGAACAGCATAATGGTTCTTCAAAACTACATTTGGTTCTTTTAATCTGAGCATATGCAGATATACAGATTGAGGAAAAAGTTTTATTTAAGATGTTACCCAAGTTCCTTTTGAAGCAAATGTGAATTTACTTTTCTGTATGTATTGCTAATAGCTTTATATTTCTTATAAAATGGCACTAATTTATCATGCTTTATAGTGTGGGCATAGGAGACATGATAGTGTAGCAGATGCCACTTATGTGTGAGTGGCTACAGCTGGTTGTGTGTCACTTGGCAACAACATGAAGAGAGATCAAAGAATTAGTTACCAGAAAACCTATTTTTAAAAAGTCTCTCATTTCAAGGTTGCAAGTAAGTACATTACCAGTCCTGCAGGGTGCTGTCTGTTGAGGTGCCGTTTGTGTGGCTTCATCCACTATTTTTCCTGAGTGGAGATGATCAAACTGACAAAGTGCTTCTATTAAATGTATGACTTTGTTCATGGCCAGGCTGGTTTATTTTGTTTTTCTAGGTGCACGACCATAGTCTTTCGTCTTAATCAAGCCTGCCACTTCTGTACTTGCCTTATGCTCTCCTCTCTCTGGACTCGTTCTTCTGCCTCTGCTCTTTTCCTCTCTAAGAGAAAATGATCTGTGCAACTGAATACTTTCTACATTTCTGCTTTTATGACCCAGCTCTGAATTTTGCTGTAGAAATGTATTAGTCTACTACTTTTGTGACCAGATTGGAGATTTGACTTTTACATGAGAGACAGCAGAACCCATGGTCATCTTTTATTTAGCATTTGCTTCCTACCAGCTGAGATGATACTGCTTGTGTGAGGTGTTTCCTTCACGTTGAGGATAAAGTCAAACGTGTTGAGGATAAAGTCAAACAGGCTCACTTAAGCTCCAGGTATTTTAAAATATCCAGTTTGATTTTTGAACAGAGAGAGGTGACAAGAAAGGAATAAACGTACTGCCTGTGTACTTCTGCGTAGCTCAGTGGTGCAGCAGAACTGTCTCTGCACCAGATGGATTTGGAGAGCCAGGCTGGGTGGGATCCATAATCTGGACTGAAGGCTCACTCATGAGCACATGGCAGGAATCTGGCTGAAAGTGCAGCGGACGTATAACCCAGCCCATCACTGCAAGAAAGACATCGAGGCCCTGGAGTGTGTCCAGAGGAGGGCAATGCGGCTGTGAGGGGTCTGGAGCACAACTCTTATGGGGAGCAGCTGAGGGAGCTGGGATTGTTCAGTCTGGAGGAGACTCGGGGGAGACATTATTGTTCTCTACAGCTGCCTGAAAGGAGGTTGTGACGAGGTAGGGGTCAGCCTTTTCTCCAAAATAACAAGTGATGTTGTATTGAAACTGCACTAAGTGTGTGTGTGTGTGTGTGCAGTATAAAAACATCATTAGCAAATTGCTGAATGTCCCATAGGTTATTGGCAGTCTCCTGACAAGGTCTATGCTTCTTGACACAGTGTGCAAACACGCACAGTGTGGTTTTGAAGTGAACGATTTTAGATGCCTCACACTGCGCAAGTGGTGGTAGTGCAGCTGCTGGGCTTTCCTGGTCACTCATTCCTGCTGTGGGACTTCTTTTCTACACTGTGTAGTCAGATGGATTGGGAAGCTAATCTAGCTAAGGTATTCTGAATTTCTCTTCCATCTGGGACAGTCTACAGTTGTACTGTTCAGAAACCATTGTCAGCAGGAGGCAATACAAGACTGGGAACAGGGTGGTAGTTTGTTTTCAAATAAAAGTAACTCCCTTTCTATACAAAATCCTTGTACTGTATATCTGTTTTTACTATTCTAACTTATACTCCTGCAGCCTGAAGACTCACATGGGTTCTACTAAATTTGATGGGTGTCTGATTTGCATCAGAGCTGTAGCATGAACTTACCTGGTATTAATGACAGCAGCCCTAGCGTGGCAGAAATGTGAGGGATACAAAGCAATCTGCTCCTCTGGGTGGCACGATCCCAACGGAGCCTGCAGCAGCTGTGGGGATGATGAGAGCCTGGAACAGCCACGGATTCCTCTGTCCAGGCCAGGTTTTTGCCATCAATTTTAACTTATCTCAGGGTGAGTTTCCAGGGGAGGACTGAGCCATCTGATAGCTCGCTGCTGCAGGAAGCGGCATGTCTGCTCTTCTTTCAACTTTTCTACCTCCCCTCTCCAGCTGCACTACCCAATTTATTATTTACTGCTCTGGGGGAAATAGTTACTGGGATTTTCCTTTTTCCTTTCTTTTTTTTTTTTTTTTCTTCAGAGCTAAAAGTCGGAGAGAGAATGTACAGCGTTCTTCCATTTAATAAACAGTATGCAGTTGTGACAACCCCCTTCTTCCCACCATCTGCTTTCCTCCTTGTGCTCTTTCAACAATCTGATTCCAACTTTCACTTGTCAACAGCTGCACTATTCAAAGGGAATGAAAAGGCAGAAATGGAAGGGGATGACTTTTGCACTGTTCTTCCTCCTTCCCAAGTACTTCCCAATCACTTCAACCTCCCTCTCACAGATCTCCCACTCTATTATATTTTGCCCATATATTGATATAAAAGGTCTGAAATATTAACAGAGTGCACAAGTGTGCAAGGAGGCAGAGGTTTGTATCAAGAATCAATGACTGGCTTGTTTTCCTCTGACTTCAGTGTAGTTCAGGGAGGCTGAGGTTATAAACTATATTCTGGTTAGCAAAAAATATTATTTTGCATCTTTTCTCTATTTGCACTTAAATTTTCTTGCAAGGCTTCTGAAGTCTGAATGTAGATTTGATAGTATTGTTTGCTTGTTGTTTTTTGTTGTAACTTTTCCCTTTTACCAGAAATGTGGTTTGTGGACAGTATTTCAGAAAGCAAAGGCACATTTGTTGTTTCAGTACTATTCACTCAACTGTGGGCAACTGACCCTTCTGCTACATACCAGTAGTTGTTGCTTGAAACAAATACAATGCATCTTTGTCGAAAACTGACCAATTCATAATGTATAGTTGCAACAGATATTTCATGCTATGGTTTCTTACCTGGAGTCTTTGCATTAGTTTAATAGCAAATATACTGTAAATTTAGCTTTGATGGTAAACGTACACATTAATAGAATAATAGAATATTCTGAGTTGGAAGGGCCCCTTTAGGATCATCGAGTCCAACTCCTGGCTTTACACAGGACCACACAAAAATCCTTATGACCATATGTACAATGCAAGAAATGTTCAGATCTATTGACTGCGCTTCCTGCCTGGTGTCTTACAGTTAATTTTTGTTGGTGTTGCTTCTGCAGAATGGGACAGAATTCAGTGCAAAGCAGATCAGAGCCACAGTCTGTTTCACAGTTGGATACAGAACATTTCTATGAAGGATTAGAGGGAGAGCTGTGTATCAATTGCTACCCACTCATAGAGACTCAGTTGTGGATCATGATCACTGTTTTTGCTACTTAACACCCCTACCCCAAAATTAAAGTTAGTTTGTCTAATGTAGATATTGTATAGGAAAGAAAAAAAAAAAAGGCTAACCCCAATACATTCCTTTTCCTAAGCTTCTTGTGCTGCCAGCAAAGGTTGTGCTGGAAGGAAGGACAAAGCCAGAGGCTGGGTTGTGCCAGGTTATATGGACAACAGGCAATGGAACTGCGTTGTGGAAAAACTTCATGGTAGTGGAGCTGAGTGCTGGCTGCCCATGCACCAGCCCAGTGCTCTCAGACACCTTGGTTCCTTTTTGTCTCTTAAAAGTTGTGAGGGCTGAGTGAGCTCTTGTAAAAAGTGGGAAGATCACACAAGCTCGCTGTAGAGCAACTGCTACAAACTGTAGTCTGTGGGCAGATGAGTTCCCTGCACTGCTCATCGTAGCGTCAGTGCTTGCTGTGTTGAATAGAAAATAACTTTGAATTCATTTAGTGTAAATCCATGGTGTGAAACAGCCCATGGGAAAGGTTGTAGGTCGATCTGTTGATCCAAGACCTTTTGCAACCATTACTCCAATGCAGGGTAGAGCGTATCCACACAGACACATTACAGTAAAGACATGAGATAATGTGAAGCATTAGATTTTTTTCCATCTCGAGGGAGAAAATTGCATGTGGATTTCTTTTTTCTTTTTAAATTTTGCTTGCTATTTAAAACGAATGCTAACTGCTAACCCTTCAAGCACCCAATACTTCATGTTTCTGTTCTCTTTGCTAGCCCGCCGTCCCCATCCTGATCACTTCGGGCTGAGGGAGGTGCTGGGAGGTTTCTTTCCCTGCAGTGGCAGCTGCCGTCCAGCAGAGGGGCAGCTCGGACAGCGGGCAGCGGGTGTCGGGCGGGGGCAGCCCCGCGTTGCGGGAGGGGGGAGCGGGGCCCCCTCGGAGCACTGCCGGCTCAGGCGTCGCTGTAGGGAATGGCGTTGAAACGTCCCGTGCGATACCACCGCATTCAATAAGACAAATTAAAATTAAATATATACATATCGGCGCGTTTTCTAGTTGCCGTGGGGTTTTTGCAGGGGTATTCCCAGCCCTGCCAGGCTCAGCGTTTTCCTGACCGTCAGGAAAACCATTGGAATTGTTGTCGGGTATTTGGTGCCAATAAAGAGCATCACTTAAATATGCAAAGTCGCTTAACGTTGCTAACAAAAAAATCGCTTATCTTTGAAAAATGCACTGAAATTACCCCTCGATGTGAATGCTTCCCCAATCTATTGTTTTTCTCACACTTTTTTCCCATTATTATTACTACTTTTTTTTTTCCAGAGAAGAGCATAAATAAACCAATTTCTTCTTGATGTTGTGTTTTTTGTTTGTTTTTAATTTTCCAAGGAAGGTTCTCGTAAACCCCGTATCAACCAACAATGCAAAATACGGGAACTCAGAGAAAGAGCATTGTTTTCTATGTGCTGCTTTCTTTGGACTTAACATCTCCACGTGGAGGTCCCAGCCGGGGCGCTGTGTCAGGGAACCCAGCAGTGAGGCTGAGCAGAGACAAGGGAAAATGCCTCTGTTGTTTGCATTGCCCAAACATAACGACGTGCTGTAATTTAAAACAGCAGTTTTCCACGCTTAAAAATTAATTGGATTTAAAAACTATTCTATAATTGAGTCGAGAAACACCAAAAAGTATAACGGTGTGTGGTGGGTTAGAAGAAGTTTTTGAAAGGTGTTTCGTATATGTTCACACACACACACAAAAAGTGCATTTATTTTTAGGAAAGCATACAAATCGATTTCTGTTCTTACACCAACAAAACCTGCTGCAACAAATGCTCCTCTTCCTGCAGCTATTGGAGGAGCAGAGGGAAAATAAAATTGTGTTAGTGATTTCAGGAGTAAGACGTAAACAAGTTAGCATCGTATCAGAGATACGTTCTAAAAGTATGAGATTCACTTTTAATAACAACTTGGAGAAGGAATTTCGTATAAGCAGTCATTCTTCAGACAAATACACAAGGATTCAGTTGAGCTAACTGATGGATTGAGATGTAAAGTTATGGGTGAACATATGAAATTGAAAAATATTTCTTATGTTGTAAGAAAAGAAATGCTGCTTCATTTGGAGAAATGCATTCACTTTTGAAAAAGTAGGGTACATTTAGATTTGATTTGCAAAAATCAATACAAAAAAATTAAATTGATATTGTATCTAAACTGGTGCATCTCAACAAATGGAGATTTTGCTGTTGGTTTGCCTGGAAACAACAATTCAAGCTTTAAAATCCCCAACAGCCCAACGGAACCCTCTCTCATTAAATGACAAATGAAAATAAAAAGTACAAAAGAGTTTTGGCACAGATTTTTGAAATGTAAATCCAATTTTGACATACATTCGAAACAAAAATTTTTTAGATTGTGTCCCCTTTCATTTCCAATCTTTACATTTCAGGATCTAGTTTCTGTCAGAGGAGTCATTAACACAAAGAGCAACCAACGAACGCAGCCTCCGCTCTGCCCAGAGCTCCTCAGAGGTGGTTTCATGAGAAACAGAGGACCCACAGCTTTCATTTGCTTTCAGACATAATGCGAATTTGCTGTGGAAGGAAATTAAATAATTTCCAAAATGATCTTTCCCAAGTATCTCTTTGCATTAGACAGGGTTGGGATTCAGTGGCTACTAATGAATTGGGATATGTTAACAGTGACTGGATCGTGTCCAAATATGACTCGATGGGAAAGCCATTAGTTTTCTTCCCTGAGGTTACAGTGAGATCCCATCTGGCGACTGCTAATAAACGTGGATGCTTTCTGAAAAAGAACTTGTATTTGGATTGAGTATGAATTACTGGGAGTTTCTTGCAGTTTCATTCATGCACTACAGTAAAGCTGAATTTGGAGCACCTTAAAACTTAATAAAAAGGAACGTGTATGGCATAAGCTTTCCATTAGTGTGGGGTTTTTTTTTGTTTTTTTTTTTTTTTTTTGTTTTGGTTCTGTTGCAATTCTCCATGCAATAGGATTGTGTTTGATTGCAATCAACAAATATGTATTAAGCAAGTAAAAATACTTGTGAGAAGATCAAAAGCAAAACCATAAGAGGTGGTTTTATATTTGATTGTAACTACCAAGTGCTTACCTTAAAATAGCAACTTCAGTCATCAGGTGGGTGCCTGAATGGCTTTCCTCTGCAGCGGGATGAGATCTAAATCCCATTTATCTTTCCTCTGAACCAGTCAGAGCTCTTGGGCAGTCCTTTTGTTTTCATATGTAAAGCAAGGGAGAAAATGCAAACAGGAACAGAAACACACGTTTGTCTCAACAAGGAGGAAACGCTCATCCCTCTTCAAACCCCTATAAACTCTTGGAAAATACAGCAGTGTATTCAGTGTAGCAAGGCTAGTGATTATGTGCTGCATATGGTATTTGTGAACACTCAACTATTAATTACATGCAGGGAAAGATTATGTTTCTTTTGTAAACAAAAAATTCTGTTGTTCTGCATCTTTTTTTTCTTGACAAGACAACTATGAGTTGGCAGAGATTGACTCTTTGATCAAAGGAACAATTCACCTCACCATGCAGCCTCGCTGCTACCCGTCAGTGCAGAACGCGAGGGGCTCATTCAGCCACTGACCCCATCCAGGCATGAGAAAAGGGAGTGAGGGAAAACCTATAAAGCCCAAAATAAAACTGCGGATTCTTCTGGTTCTTGTCAGTTTCAGTCACAGTGGGGTAGAAGCAGCAGTAAATTCACTGAGGCTATATCAGATCAAACCAAGTCCGTTATAAATATCATTCATATAAACCATGTGGGCGAGAGAGAAACTGTCAGAGACGGGAAAATTGGGCTTCTGCACTTCAATAAATTAAATGTTGTTTTTAGAGATTTGCGTAAAAATTGCAACAGCACATGTTTGCCTGTGCTCGTGTGAGTGCACATGTGTGTGTACCTGCACAGTAGTATCAACTAAAACATTTTACTTCAATGAAATATGGAGATTTCGTTGTGTGTAGCTAAAATTATAGCATAAAATTCTAAACCTGGGAGAATGAGGGCTTCGGGGAAATGCTTCATCTCTTCCTCAGGAGTCACTTGAATGGCACAACCTGCTGGTGATGGGGTCAGTGCCATGACTCCAGCTGGCTTCACAGCTGCTGGGTAGTTCAGAAGATTGAGGTTATAGATATAGGGTCTTTTAAAGCTATTGGAGAGGAGATGACCAGAGCCCTTGCTTACCTACATGGTTGATAGAAGGTTTTCCTGTCTCCCAGCTGAATTAGAAATTAATGATAAGAATCTGAATTAAGTACACTTGTGCTAAGCTGCCTGTGCTTGATGGCAGTATGTATTTATTTGGTTGGGGTTTGCTTTGTTTTGCTTTATTTTACTTCTTGAGATTAACAATCCATTTCCATGAAATAGCTCTGAGTTGTCAGCTGATAAGGTGTTTTCCCTTATTTTCATCTTCCACTAGATCTAGAGCAGCAACTGAGCTGTCAGAGTTAGTTAACAAATCAGAAGTTAATAAATATGTCTGATCAGTAAAGAATTAATGAGAAAGAACATAGAAACAAGAGTATAAACACTGTGACTACCACAGCCATACGGTAAGAGAATAGGAAATACACTAAAATGGTAGGAGTGTACCAAACCTTCTCACAAGGGAATTATCTTTGTTGGAGAAGTTTGTGAGAACTGAAGCTATATCACATCACTGACAAAGCAAGTAAATCTGTTTTCTTTTTAAAATTTGCCATATTTCTGGGCACACCACTAATTTCATGCTTTATTTTTTAAATTTTTTATTATTATTTTTGAGCAGTTTTTAGCTGTTCTCTTTGCCATTGTGCCTCAATTTCTTTCCCAGGGGAGTGGAGGTTATTTTGTTCTGCTGTCAATGCCATGCACTGGCTATTTTAGGTCTTGAGACAGCTAAATACACAGATACTTACTTAACTTCAAAGGGGTAAACCACAAGTTTCGAGATAAGGTTGTACTTATCTACTCAGCATGGATTACTCACTGCCTTGCAGGTCAGTCCATAATTACCATGGGGAGTAAAGCCAGAGCCAAAGAAAAATGAGATTCAATAGAAATCAGGAATACTGAGGAAAAAATTTATGAAGTTAGGGCTTCAAAATGTTAAAGGATCCACTATTTGTCCCCAAAACTTCCTCCGTGTTTCTTTCTTGAGCACTAGTGTTCACTTCTGCTATAATTGCAATTGATGTATACATATAATACAAATGCCTATATCCATGCTTCTAGTAGGACATCCTTAAGCACGGTTGGGAGCAAGAGCAGCATTCTCTTGTTCTGACTTCGGATTTTTTAGGTCAGTCAATTTAATCAGAGCTTGTTTATCCTTAGCATCAGCCTTGAAAACTATTGCTAGATCTGCTCCTCTATCCATGCCTGAAAATACAACAGTATGAACTTTTGGGAGGCAGGACGTAACTGGCAGCCAACATTCTTGAGAGCTTCTCAGACTGTGAGTTCTGGATGAGCAGACACCTCCTGTTATCTCTGGATATTTCAGGGAGGGACAAGATTCAGGATGCACCTTGATGTGGAAGGGATTGGTTTTAGACAATTTCCTGTTCAGCAGAATCTGACTCATTTACTGTGTAGAGTCTTTGGACATTCCAAACTGAACGATTGCTGCTGAAGTCTCAGATCCTGGAGCTTAATGCCAAGGGATTCTTTACTTCGGAGTTCTTTTGTTGCTGAAAGGGCTCAAGACAGTAACTTCTGCATGTGCAGGTGCATATGAAGCCTCAGGAATATGGAGGTACAGAGGAGAAAGATAACAACAAGGGGCTCTGAAGCTGCTGCTAATACATGAGCAAGCAGACCTAGGACACGTGCACTTGCACAGCTGAGGGATACAAGAAACTACAGCTCTCATGTTTCAGAGTTGAAAGGAAAGTTTGGCAATACCTTTGATGGAGTCCCAACTCTCATGACCATGCTACTGCTAGGACATCAGCAACACCCCCTCACAACAGGGACATCCTTCCTGCTCTGCCATATATCAGCTTGAAGGGGACAGGAAGATAAGTGGTGCATCCAGGAGTAGTGGGGTGTCCATCTGTCCAGAGGTGAACCACAGTGCATGTGCTGGGTTAGTGTCATCTGCAGAAAGAAGGCTCTGAGTGTTGTTGGTGTCAGAATGTACAGAACCTCTTTGTAATGTAGGTTTCTGCATCTCTTCTTGGCTACAGATGATTGATGGTATTTTCTATACTTCTATTTTCTGCTGCAGCTGCCGTCCAGCCTCCTAAAGCAGAAATCTATAAGCTACTGCTATAAGACACTAGGTGGAAGCATCTACCTTAATACCAGCAACATCACTCCTTATTAGAGAGGTAAGCTTTTCAATTCCTTCCTCGTCTTTAATTTTTGCATCATGTTACACAATTTCTCATTATAAAACACTATGACATGTAATACTATTATTTTCTGGTTCAGCACAGTACTTCATCACAAGCCCAAGTCCACCATAGACCCTGACTCCGCAATGCTTGGGAGCGTGTTTTAAGTTACGTAGTGAATTGCAGCCGAAGTGCTTTGAAAGTCAGGACTTCATTCAGTGAGTTCTGTAAGCATATGTTTAAACTGAGTTCATAGGAGCAAATGCTCGAGTAGCTGGATAAAGACTAACATCAGTCTGTTTGCCTTGCAGACAACTTTATCAAGAATGCAGAATGGCACCATCACAGAAAGGCTTTCTCTGACCTTCTTTCTCTACCAGTAGCTGCCATTTCCTCCACATTGTGATTTCTCCTCTCCCTTTCTACACTCGGGATAGCTGTTTGTCTTGGAGAACAGTCAGGACACCAATTATTTAACAGCTGGCCAGACTTGTGAGTAGTATTGCTGTGATGGGAAGTATTGGTCCTTGACAGCTTAGCTCTGTCAAGTATGTGGCCATGGGCCACATGTCCTTCTTTCTCTGGGTTTTAGTTTCCTGATTCTTCTCCAAATTCGTTCCTGTCACTGAAGTCTGGAATATTCACAGGAGATATGGGGACAGCGATGTTGTAGGAATGAGGAGACAAGTAGAGGAGGGCTATCCAGCTGGGTGCTGCAGCCTGACATATCAAAAGCTAAGACTTCAGGGTGATGATTTCTGGGTCTCTCCATGACTGCTGACATGAGTACTACTGTACTCTGACACTCTCAACTATGCTTTCTATCTGGAGAAATGATATAAGCCTGATCTTTAGGCAACAGCAGCAAGGCTAATTCAATTGAAGCCAACTAAGCTAACCTGGTAGATTTTGCATAAAAGTGGATTGGTGAATGCTGAAACTACTGCTTTGCCAGCAGAGCTCCATAGATGATCACTTCATATCAAGGTGCAGCTCAGCAGCTGGAGGTCAGTGGCACAGAAGCTCAGCTGTTAGCTGTGGTGACTGTAGAGAGTGGGCAAAGCAGCCAGATTCTTACCGAGCCCCTCCTTCACCCACAAGCCCTTCCCCAGACACCAGACCTTCCCCTGGGTGGTGTGTGAATGAGGAAGAGCTGGGTTTGCTTCTTGTACTGCAGAGTGGCGTACAGGAAATTAACAAAAACAAATCTGTTTTTTAACTTGTGAACTGATGTTTTTGCATTTGGAAATCACTGACAGACGTCAAGCGTGGGACCCCACAATGAAATGTTTACAGTGCTGTTTCAGAGAGAAACTGCACTTTGAAATTAAGTGAAAGTATGCTGGAAGTGTGTGGAGCAGGGCATGTGTAAGTATAAAGAATTAAAGCACGATGGAGCCATTGGCATTCAGCATTTAGGGAAAAAAATGTTATTCACATTGCTCATGTTTCTTCTCGATTGACGAGATGATCCCTTCCATTTGTGGTTACTGGTCTAGCTTTTGTCTTAATTTCCCTGTATTCTCAATTTGCCAGCTTTGACTTTGTGTTATTTTCCTTTATAAATAGTACTACCAAGGAGTGCAGCTCTGCGTAATTTGTTGTGAAACAAAGAAAATGATTTCTTTATGTTTTTCTTACATTTTTCTTGTGCTAACATGTGCAGTGCATATCATGAAAAGCGATGTCTTATTCAGTGCAGATTCACTAATTATATTTCAATTTGATGGAGAAGTGCTTAATTTTCTTGCCACTCTTTTTTCCATCCCCTTTCCACTCTGAACAGCAGGCACCACTTTCCGTAACATAAACTGAAGAATGCAAACTTCTATAGTTTGACACTCAAGATGACTTTTTTAATAGAATCTATCTTATTTGTCCACTGTTGGGAAATCTCAAATGTGATAAAGAAGAAACTACACTCTTTGGCCTGCACTCACATTTATAGACTCTTGTTTTATCTATGTAGGACTCATTTGCTTCTCAGCTCACTGCTTGTTACAGGCAATAAATAAAGCAATTAAAGACAACTTGATTTTTAGTTTTAAAATTTTAAAGTTATAACCCATACTATGTTAGAAAAACCCAAGTAATGACATGGGCAGAAATAATCTGAAGCACGTTCCATGGGCTGTAGAAGTACAGAAAACAGGAACATCAAGGGACTATTTGTGGAGACAGTTGGCAGTAAATGAGATGTGAATCTATTGTGTGCTATGACGGCACAACTCCCTTTGCAATTTCGGTTTCTATTTAAAGAGGCAGTGAACATATGAGCAGAGGAAGTAATTCTTTCCTTGTATGACCGCACCTGCAATATCGCTTTTGTGTTCCAGGCAAGGGATTAACAGAAAGCTGTGGTCAAGCAGGAGAATTGTTCAGGGAAGAGAGAGTCAGAAGGGGGAAGTCAGTGTACGGAGGAGAATGCTCAGCCAGGTAGCCTGGGGGAATGCAGGGGCTGCACTGGCAGCTTGCACAGTCCCTCAGCTTGATGGAGAAGAAAACCAAGAGAAAAGCAAGCAGTGCTAACTTGCTGACTGCTCTCCCTTGGGAAGTGGCAGAAAGCTCATTGTTTGGAGCATGTGAAGCTAGTCTAAACAAGGCCATAATAAATGCTTGCTGGAGAACAACATAGTGCTGGCAGGGAGCATGGGATGGCCTATAATGGGGCTTTTCCATCTGTAGAGTCTAAATAACAGAAGACACGTATACACACACACAGGCACAAAGGTGTGAAATGTACAAATGCTTTTTTTAGAAGGCAATTCACTTTCATAAGGCACATTAAAAATGATCTGAAATCACACAAAGACATGTACTGAACTTTATCTAGCACTTTTTCTGGATGGTTTAACCTCAGTCTCCACCGATGCTGTACAGAGCCCCACCACGTGTGGGCTTTGCCAGGGCCAGGACTTCATTGCAGAGGCTGTGTGGCCTGGAGTTTTCCAGGTAAGTCCTTCTTTCTGCTGCCAACACAGCGGTGGGGAGGGCCTGAGCACCACAGGAACTTTGTTGGATGTGCAGGGCCAATGCTTGCTGCAGGGTGAGCTGGTGCATCTACTCTGAGGGCAAGGCAAGGCAAGCGCTCTGCTGACAGGCAGCCCCAGTCCCCCGAGCTAATCTTGCACCAAGCCCCTGTTCAAACTGTTTATGTTAAGTGTCTCCCTCTGACTGACAGAGGTTAGGGAGCATTCATGCGAGCGGCCCTGCTGCAGGTCTGGGGCAGCAATAACATCTGGCAGAGGGCGCGATGACAAGCATGTGTGGGGTGGCAGCCTGTCCCACCAGCATGGCTCTCCCGTCCTCTGGAAGGATGGCAGAGCATCTGCCCAAGTGATGCAGCCTGGCCTGGAGCATCTTTTTTCCCTAGGCTTGAGGGGACTGAATGTACCCTCGGTAAGTTTGCAGATGACACCAAGCTGGGAGGGTGTGTCAATCTGCTTGAGAGTAGGAAGGCCATGCAGTGGGATCTGGAGAGGCTGTATCGATTGACAGAGGCCATTTGTGTGAGCTTTGGCAAGACTAGGTGCTGGGTCCTGCACTTTGGCCACAACAATCCCGTGCATTGCTACAGTTTTAGGGCAGAGTTGCATGGAGGAAAAGGTTCTGGGTTACAGCTGGCTGAACATGAGCCAGCAGTGTGTCCAGGTGGCCAAGAATGTTAACGACGTCCTGACTTGTATCAGAAATAGTGTAGTTAGCAGGACCAGGGAGGTGATCATCCCTCTGTATTCAGCCGTGGAGGGACGCACTTCAAGTACTCTGTTCAGTTTGGGGCCCTTCACTATAAGAAAGGCACTGAGGCCTTGGAGTGCATCCAGAGAAGACATCAGCGGAGCTGTGAGAGGTCTGGAGCCCAAGTCTTATGGGGAGCAGCTGAGGGAACTGAGATTGTTCAGGAGAAGAGGTGGCTCAGGGAACACCTTACTGCTTTCAGCTAGCTACCTGAAAGGAGGTTATGGCAAGGTTGAGGTCAGCCTCTTCCCCAAGGTAACAGTGACAGGACAAGAGATAATGCATTTAAGTTGTGCCAGGGAAGATTTAGGTTGGATATCAGGAACAATTTCTTCTCAGAAAGGGCAGTGAGGCACTGGCACAGGCTGCCTAGGGAGGTGGTCGGAGCCACTGTCCCTGGAGGTGTTCAAGAAAAGAGTAGATGTGGCACTGAGGGACGTGATTTAGTGGTTTGGTAGTGATGGATTAATTGTTGGCATAGATGATCTTAGTAGATCTTTTCCAGCCTTAGTAATTCTATGAGTCTATGATTCTAAGTGTAATACATAGTTCTGGACACAGCTGCACTGGGGCAAAGCAAAACCTATCTCACCTCGGGGACCCCAATGTTTTCCTGATCACATCCTGCTCTACCACACTGGTCACAGTAACTGGAGAGTTCTTTGCTACTTGTTGGCAACCTGAACTGAGAAATAAGCCCATCCTCAAATCTATTTTGTATTCCATTTTCCACCCTAAAAAGAAGGAAGAAAGAAAAAAAAGAGTTAAAATCATCTTGCAGTAGAGCAGGTAAAAGCAGTGCACTTGCAGACCAGCTCTTTCCCTTTCACAAGGCTGCCTCTCCTCCCTTGCCTATTGTGGTAATCTTGCAGGGCTGTTTTGTTTGGTTCGCTTGTTTTGTTTGGTTTGGAAAATCCCCGTTAGTTGTAGCTCAAAAATTGTGGCAGGAGCACTAGAAAATGAAACCAGACAGATACATAAGTAAAAATGAATGGCCTGCTTTCATTATTTACCTTTCTGAATCAGACAGAGCAGATGTTCTCTCTTTTCTGCTTGTCCCAGAGCTGATGCTCTTCACTCAGGCATTGTCCCCACGGTCCTTTGGGTATGCCCTGCCAGCCTTCCCTTTTCGTAGCTGTGCTCCTGGCATTTTGGAACATGAGGATGATGATGAGAAGCAGGAGGATGACTGGTGCAAAGTGAAGGGCGGTGCCTCTGCAGGGGGCCGGGCAGACAAGGGGCTGAGGAAAGGATACCATCAGTATCCCATCCTTGCTGAGCCCAAATGCTGTGGCCTTTTCCTCTACCTGCATCCCCCAGAGGAAGACCTCTATGGTCTTCATCCTATTCCTCAAATTCCACTTTCTGGGGGTATTTCTGGTGCTCTGGGCATCAGGGACTGAAAGGAAGGGAGAGTGCCCCAGCCAACACCCCTGCTGTGCTTGCAGGTCTGTGCAATCCCAGGATGTTCAGGAAAACAAATGAAAAACAAGGCAGTGTCGAGCCACAACCGTCTTTGATTCATACTCAGTAACCACATGAGAGGATCCCATGCTTATAAAACTAAACTTCTTCAGCATTAAGATAAATATTTATGAAGATACTGCCAGCATAGCTGACTTGCTAGTCTTCTGCAAACAGGCTGATTTCCTGGTATCTCCTCCCTCCTGCAACCCGCACTTTACTGCCAGGTTATTACATCTCTCTTATACCATCATTCTTGGTTGTGTCTTCTCTGGGACCAGACAGGACCAGTTCCCCACCAACCACTCCCTGCTTGTCCCTGCCTCTTCTGTGCCACGTTGGTGCTGCAGGTTCATTCTGATTTTGTCTTCCCACTTGGCTCTCCCATAATTTCATACCACCCATATCTCCTATCTCTTCTGCACCACGATGGGAGGTGGCAGGGGCCATCTGTAAATCTGCCTTTCTTTGTGTGTTCAGATGTGCTGCATATCTCCTACAAGACTCTCCATGTGTCATTGGTTTTGTCTCCAGTACAGCGCTAAATCTGTCGCTGTTCCATTTGCTATGAGTCCTGCAACTCCTCTGCCTCTGTTTTGTGTAGTGGCTTGGGTTTTTAATGGAGATTTTTAAGTGGTTGTACCCAAACTACTACAGTTTGCAGCCATCTCAGTACTCAGTATCCATAATCTGGCTGGCTCTTCCCAGCTGTTGCTAAGAAATGCCCAACATTGTGGGGCCACTAAAGCCTGTCTCCTTGGAAGTTGTCTTTGTTCTCTGGAGCACTGAAGCCTGTGTGAGACTCCTCCTGGTCCTGCTAGGACTGTGGTGGGCCAGCTTCACCAGCCGTTCCCTAATACGCTCTTCTCTCTATCTTTTCAGCATCATTATGGTCAACTTTGCTCTGATTGACTCTAGTGGCTTTCAGCATTGCTCCAAGAAGATACCTTGCATGCTCTAATTCTCATTCAGGGCAATGATTATGTACTGCACTTGATGATGTCCAGGTATTTCAACTTGTACAAACTTTTCCTTAACTTTCTATATCACAGTGTTTTTCTGAATGCCTTCCAAGGAGCTCCTCTTCTAGAAATGGAGGAAATAATCTTTGGTGACAGAAGAGTGCTCTTCTAGCATTTTCCCAGGGCTGGACTGGGATTTTATGCTTCAGTGCAGTTTCCCACAGCTGTTTGTGCTGCAGGCTTCTCCCTGCATTGTGTGAGCTTTGTCACACCTGATGAGCAGGTCCACCCCAAGTTTCTCCTCTGGCACTGGAGTTCTCAGCACTTCTCCCTCTTCAGTGCTGACGTCTTTTCTTCCTGGATGTTACCCCTGCATCCCTGCCTCTTCATCTCAGATGCTGAAAGAGAGTATTCATTACAGCAGGGTGCACACATATGTATTCATATGCATATAGGCATATGTGCTTGTGTACTAGCTGAGAAACCAGCAGTGAGACATAGTGAAGCGAACACACGATGTCTGGTTTTTAGGCACTGCCAAAAGACCTGTGGTTTCTCTTGGCACCACAACTGCTCAGAGCTGAGGGCTCCTTTGTTGTCATTCTGATAGTCTATACTCTGTGGTGGGGAAAGGACATGGATGCTAAAAAACATTTGCCAATAATTGTTCTAAACCATAGTAATAATATTGATAGGAAGTGGCTAATAGTTTTGGACTATAAGCAGCATGTAGATGAGCTGAGCCTTAGGAAATAAATGGGTAATCGCATGGTGAATGTTGGGGAATGAGGACTGTCTCCCTTAAGTTTGCAGCAAGAAAATGCAAACAATATCCAGTGTCACAGAAACATTCAAAAACATTTTCTAAGATCAAATACAGGAAACACTGCATCCATGACAGTTGCACACACGGGCCTCTTTGCAGAATAATAGTTCTGAAGAAGATGAGTACAGTCTCTCAGACCTCAAAGAACACTCCAGTGGCTGCTCAGAGTACGACAGTTTTCCTCCAGCTTTGCAGTTCGCTGTTGCAAGATTTCAGCATACAGTATTAAGGTACGTCCTTTTTTTTTTTTTTTTGTGAATGCTGGCTCTGTGCTCCTTTGGAGCATTCAGCACAGCTTTGGAGAGACCTACTAGAACCTCAAGCATTTCAAAGGTGAAGTCCCTTATTAGGTGTGTCCAGGAAAGCCTAATAAAGTCCAATCTCCAGTGTTTTTAGTCACTGTCAAATAAAGAATCAATCATAAAAAGCCACCGAAGAAAACACACAATATCTGTGTTTTGCAGCCTTCAGAATGCTGTAGGGTCCGCTGAGGGAGGTTGCCCAAGGCTGCCCAAGGAGGTTGTGGATGCCCCATCCCTGGAGGCATTCAAGGCCAGGCTGGATGTGGCTCTGGGCAGCCTGGTCTGGTGGTTGGCAACCCTGCACACAGCAGGGGTGTTGACACTAGGTAATCATTGTGGTCCTTTTCAACCCAGGCCATTCTTTGATTCTATGATACTATGACTCTCTGTAGCTTGCCCTGTGCAGCCCCACTGTACACGTTGTAGGCAATGCTGACTTCTAAAAAGCCACCAGCAAAGCTCTGGATGATGTTGCTGCTGCTGGGGCCAAGTTTCACCCATTACCTTCAGTCATAGCATGCTTCTAATGGTAGTGAAACATAGACAACTTTTCTGCAGAGTAAAATCATGGTCCTTTCACAGGAGGCCCCAGAAGCCCGGAGACATTAGTTTCCATGACATTGTATGGGCTTCCACTCGATGGAAGCCACACGTGTCTTGTGCTGACTTGTGTCTCAAGAGATTATGGTTTGGAATGTAAAATCGTTGACAGTAATATATACTGAACAACCATTTTTTATTAGGAGGTTGAATGGTAGCGGTTAGCAAATTAATCAGGGAGCAGAGATACAAACCTTCACAGAGATACATGCCTTCACAGCTTAGGGCATGGGTAGAATCTTTGTTTTCTCCACTCAGTTGGTCTGTGTCTTTCAAAAGGAAAAAGTTACGTGCTCATCATTTTTCTTGTTGTCCAAGATCCCGGCAACAAAACAGTAGGGAACTCCCTTTACACATTTTGGCTGAAGGAGTATTCTTTTCTGCTCTCTGTAAAATGCACAGGTCTAGTGATCCAAGTTAAACATTACTGGAATTTCACCGTAAGTCAAAAACAATATTAATTTTGAGCCTACATATTTTTCTTCTAGTAGGGTATAGAAGTTTAAAATAAGTAAATGCTGAAAACAGTCTGTAAATGGGAGAGAGCAATGGGAATGAAAATGGGGAAAAAAACCCAAAACAACATTCACTTTTAACAACAGAGCAGCGTTGTTAAACTTTTTTGGTATGATAGCAGGAATGAGACGCTTTCCATATCTCTGGTCTGGTTCACAGGGAAGCTAAGGCCGGCATGAAGCTGCCAAGCTGTGATGGAAGATTTCTATGCCGTATAACTCTGTACTTTGAGGTTTCTCCTCAGTGGGAAGCAAGGGGACTCTTACAGGCTATCATTGTGGCACTCCAAACTCATGCATCCTGCCCTCCCTTTCTTCTTGAGAGACAGTGCAGTGCTGTTTATGTGAAGTCTGAAACTGCCACAGTCATCTTTTTCAAATTAAAATGGCAATGTAAAGTTTTGTAAATGTTAGTTCTCCTAATTGGCAGTGGCTTGTATAATTAAAATAAAATCACTAATATTTTTTCTTGTTTTCTTTTTTATCACTGAAGTTCATTTTTCAGTAACTCAGACAAAGTCTTCATTTTTATGAAGACCCATGCTGACCTCTAAATATCTGATTTTTTTCAGTGAGTGTTTATGCCCATCTGGTTTGAATTTAGCATTCTTATGAGTCATTTCACTTTGATAGGAACACCATGCTATAGAAAACTTCTTCTAATATTTTAACATTTTAAATCAAACGCCGCATAGTGCATTACCTAAGCCCTGCTACGGTTATGGAAATCTGTGGGTTACTTTTCTTTATCAAGCATTGTTTTTGCTCTTTTTGTTGAATAAATACTGCTCATTGTAGAAAGACCTACAGTGCACACGTGTTCAAGTGTTTTACCATCTTTTGCTGCCACATCCTTTCCCAGACTTAATAACAGCCTTTTTGGAAACAGCCTCAGTAGAGGAAGGATGAGTGATTCTATAGGAAGTAAAGATGCTCAGCACTTCCTTACATCTGACATTTAACCCAGGCAAAAGTTCTATATTTATTTTTCTATCAACACTGATTTTATTACTTATTATGCTCTTACTACATGCATTTCCTGATGTTAAAGATATAACCAAATCTTTAGGGCTTTTCCTTTTTGTGTGTGGGGGGGAAGCTTTTCAGTAGATATTTTAAGAAACTCTAAGCAGTCTGCAAAAAAAAAGAAAGGAAAAAAGTTACAAGCAAGCCATAGAAAGGACCATATTTTAGAGGCCATTCCTACTTCAAAATAAAATCTGAATGTACTGGTATGTTTTGTGAGTTATAACTGAATCATCCCATAAAACCAAATGGGTCAGTTCCTAATGGAAAACAAATGGAATATTTTAAAGTATTATTTATTTGCATTAAGTGGAAATATGTTCTAACAAGTTCAGACTCCACTTCCTTTCTTGACTGTTTAAATACATTTAAGCTCTTAAGAAAATAGAAAATGCAAAGTTAAAAAATGACTTTTTTTTTTTTCTGAGACCCCCAGCTAGAAGCTTATTGATTTCTGAGTAAGTATGAGTGAATTGCTTTAAACTACACAAAAGCTATAGTATGTGATACAAGAAAATGTAAGAAAACTGTTTTTCCATAAACACAACATGTTTAAGCACTCATTTACTATAAACAAACGCTTAGCAATTTTACAATCTATGTATCTTCCCACATATGTACCAATTAGACTCACACTTAAGCCTCTTCCTAGTTTATGGCTCACCAATTTCCTTCTTCAGGAGGTCTGATCTTCCCCTCCCTTCCATCAGGTCAAGTTAGCACTCTCTTGACAAAAGAGGGGAATTAATCTTCAGACGATTGTTAGCAGAAAACTCATAGTCACAACATGGTGGAGCTCCAAAAGGAGTCAAAACATTTGCTTCTTTTTATCCATATGCTAGGATAGAGAATACTTTTGTAGTGCATGTTAGCCATGCTATCATGAGGAAATAAGGTAGGAAGAAAGGCTTCATTTTTGAGTACATCCTAGAGGTGTATCGTTGCATATTTTTGGCGACTTCATGAGAAGTGTTGTACCATTTAACAGGTGAAAGTAGCATCCATAAATAGTTATGCGTGCTTTTTGATTGTGAGGAGCAGTAAGATCTAGTGGAGATACACCACTTCTCAGTGTGGAAGTTTTGAGGACTTAAGCAATGAACATCTTGAAGGTTGAATATTTTTTGATGTTATTTTCTAAATAGCTGCATGTAGACATTCTACTCCTTTTGGTGCTTTGTGTACCAAGTACACGATGATTTCTAAGCACATGAAGCATAAAAAGATGTCCCCACAGAAAATCATTTTATCATCGTCTTTTTATTTGATTTCCAGTGTATAAAAGTAGAAACAATTTGAGCTTGCGGTTCAGCCACTGATCAGAAATGCTAAAAAGTGGGCTCAGTTCCTAGTTCTGCTACAAGTATCTTCCGTTTCATGGCACTCACTGCTTGAGATGCTGGTATGCCTGCATTCACCTGCACACACTGAACTCTTTTTACACTTACATTTTGTGGATGCAAGGCTATGCTTAGTTGCAGTCTTTAGTCAAGCTGTGGAGAAAGATTGTGCTGATTGTCCACAGTCTTTAGACTCCTGGGCCTCAGTCACTCCCAAAAATGCATCTTATCTCTGGACATGGTGCCAATTGAAGCAAAGGTTACCTACAGGTTGTATGGTAAAATTTGGTTGAAATTGGCCAAAAGTTGTTTGTAGGTAGACTGACAGATTGATAGACAGCGTGGATGCATTAAACTAGTTTCCTAAGGAAACTTGGTCAAAAAAGAGGATAATAGAACTTCCTGACCCCATAAGGATGTTATGAGAACAACAAAAAAATTCGTCTGTTTCTTGTTCAGGTGCTATGATGGTGTAGACAATGTAAATTCTTAGAGAACTAGGTTAATTTTAGCATCTTTCCTTCCTCTTTGAAGTTGTGCACTACAAATGGTTCCTTGCGGTCTTTTTGTTGGAGCCAATGCCTCCACTAGTACAGACTGTGCATGTATTAGCAATGAAATATTAATGAAGTATTAGCAACGAATGTGGTAGAAATAGATTCAGCTTGTGTCCACTGAACTGCTAAGTGTGTGTGTGGCAAAGCACAGAAATTCCTATTTATTTTTCCATGAGAAGAGTATGCTTAGACTACAACATTCATTCCCTTCTCCTGCAAGTGCATCAACTGAAATTAAATGAATCTTTTAGTTATTAATTGTAATTGTAGTGCATTTGCTTTCCTGTTTCTTCTTCCTCTTTTGTATCACAGCAGAAATTTATGTCTAGCAGAAGGAGTTGGTACATCCTAGTGCTCCTCAGAAGGGAGGAATCCAGGCTTTTGCCCCATCTTGTCTGATTATATGGCCTACCTAAAGGCTTCTCCATGTACAGAGGGGTATGAGCCTGGGAAATCAGGCCTCCCATATGATGAGTGCTTCTGCCATTGCAATGTTTTATAAAAAGGCACATCTGCCCTTACCTCTTGGCTTTTAAGGGCGTAAGAAAGCAGGTTTGCTCTGCCTGGAAGAGGAGGGTCAGTCCTCCGAGATTAAAAGAGAAGGAGCCGTGGCACACACCTCTTAAGCCCTCTCTTCTCAAAAAGCAGTTCTGTGTTGTTTTTTTTTTCTGGAGCACCTCCAAAAACCTCCAGCTCCCCCCATATGCTGCAGCTCAGCACCCAGGGAAAGGGTCTAGACTCCCACATCCACAACAGGCATCTCAAATTAGGTGGTGCGAGCCCTGGCACGTGGTGATTTAGCCCCGAAATGTCTGTGTTTGTTTAAAGAGCTATATGCTGAGCCAGGTCAGTGCCTATTGCATTAGTCATAACAAGCTTTCAAGATTATAAATGGGTAAAGTGCTGAGTAACTTGTGATTCAGCCTTATTATGATTTCTAAGTACATATTACTAATACACTACCGGCTATTACGCTACTTCCCTCTGATTCTCCACCTACACCCACTCCCTGCACTAAGCCAGAGCTGAGAAAGCTCTGCTTATTTTCAGTAGCTGGTAGGAGTTTGCTCATCCTCCACTCAGAATTTCTACCACCAGCAAAAATCTTCCTTGTTTTAACCTGTTTGTGCTGTTTTCCTTAGAAAATAGTAGTGACAGAAAACAGCCAGTTCAAGGCAAATCTACAGGATCCGTGTCTTCTATATGTAGTAGTCAGTATTTCTTGCCTTTGTATTTACCACGAGTTACACACAGGATTTTTAAGGAAGAGTGAAAATTGAGCCATCAGGTGGTTTCTGTGGTAGAAGCTTGAATGTTTTATATATAAAAAAAAGACAACTTTGTTTCTTTTGGCATTATCTTAGACAAAGTTAATGGTGGGTGGAGGCTTCCTGGGAAGGAAATGTGTAGGGGTAAAAAATGAAATTGTGGTGGGCCGCCACCCTGTAGGGCCTTGGTGGAAACCCTGAATAATTATCTGAATGTTTTGGGTTGTGGAAGTTTGGGTCCTCTTCAGCCAGACTTTTGCAGAGAGGCAGAGTGTTGCGGAAAGCCTGTCTGTGCACCTTTCCCTAGAAGAACAGTCTGATTGTCCCCCAAAGAGAGCATACCCTTATTCACTGGAATTGAATTTAACTAACTTAACTTACTTGGAAGCATCTGTTATCCCAAGAAAAGTTTCCTTTGAAGAAAACAAGATTATTTGTGGGGTAGGGATCTTCAGCTTGAAGGGCTGGGGGAGCATGGGAGTGGGGATGCTGGGCTCAGAGGGGTTCCAAGAATCACCTTCATGATGCTTTTCCTTGAACAGGGGCATGGTGGCTCCCAAACATGGAAGGCAGAGCCCTCTGGCCCCCACAGCCATTGACCAGAGAAAAACATCTGCAGCCCCCTACACACCTTTTCCCTCTCTCTCTGGGGGCTGTCAAGGGACCCTGAAGAGACAGGGCTCATAACTTAGGCACCACAGTTAAGCACTGAAGTTAGAAGGCATGAGTCTAGGAGCTGATGTGCTGATTACATCCGTGACAACTTCTCCTTGCTCCCCAACTCCAGTGAACATCTAAAGCCTCAATTTTTTTTCTGGCATGGTCCTGTTTTGGGAACTCATGCAGGCTGTCAATTTGGCATCATGGTGAAATGTCTGTGCAGTAGGCGAAGCCATCATGATGCTGAGGTGGGCACCACAGTAGTTACCCAGAAAAGGGAAAAGAAGGCGGCTATGGGTGACCAGACCACAGCTGTGGCAATGAACTTGCTGACTGTGGAAAATGCCAAAAGGGGGAGGAGAGCTTGAATTTTTTTCTCTTGCAAATATGCTGGCACCTCTCTTGGTGATGTGCTCACACGCGTTTGCAGAAGTGATCAACTTTTTAGGGATAAGCTCTGAAATAATCACAGATTTCTTTGGAAGCCCTGGTGTTCTTCGTCCCTCTTGGCAGCGTGGCTCAGAGGCTTTCCTAGGAAGGAGCAAGATTTGTGCTCCAGGTGCTCCTTCATTTGAGGAACTTCAGCTGGCAAGTGCTTTGGGCACCAGTTTTGGGCTATTATAGAACAAAGAATCCTGCTGAAGGTGCACAGAGATATGCATAACTCATGGATATGGAAGAAGATCCTGTTGAAGAGAACTTATTTCCTTAATTTTTCAGTTAAAGGTCTGTACTGGAACTGAGGGTTCCTGCTGGTCTGGTCCCTGCTTCCAGGAATGTTTATAAACTTATTTCAATCTGTGGATAAAAATAAAAACAAAATGGGGAGCAGAGCCAGGGACCTTAACTTAACTCCTTTCTTTCACCAATCCCCACTGCATCTACTGAGCTGCCTTGAGCTACCAGCAAAAGGTCAGGAAAGTAGACAAGAGGACATATCTTCATCTCCTTAAGTCCAAACAGCCTTGGTGAGGAGAAATTGAGATGTGCACTCTGCTGTGTGCCACCCTGGACACCTCAGGAAATCTTGCAGTGCCAGACTCTCTGAAAGCTGGGAGTAAGTAAGTTCTTAACTCCATGGCAGAGGAATGAAGTGTGCCAAGATGATAGTCAGGGATGGACTCTGGGCCACCCAGAGAAGTAAGTGTTGGGATAGCACCCTTGTGTAGTGGCCTGGTGGAGCTCCTCCTCTGGAGGAGACCCATGGGATTCTCCAGACAAAGCAGAATCAAGCCCACATTCATTGTCTCCCACTGATCCGTGTATCACTGATCTGTGTATCAGCAAGTACATCTTTTAAATGATACCAGTTACTTTCATGACTTCAGTGTAGTGAAATGATTGCTATTTCCTGCGATGCAAAAGTGACCACAAGAGCTTTCTACTTCATAACTTTCATTTCACTTTCTTTAAATGTTTGGATATTTTCCAGTGTTTCCTGGTAGCAGCCATTATAACACTGTTTTAAATAGAGAGCAGTGTGAGTTACAGCACTGCAGAATTTAGAGCTCATCCTGGAAGTACCCGAGCTTGTCTTTTTACCCTCTCTCCCCGTCCCTTGAGCACTGTACGATATTAGAGATTTTATCCTGAGGTCCTCATTGTACCCAACCTCTTCTTCGTGCTGAAATCTAGCTATTACAAAACATCTTGACCTCTAGGAGGTTAAGCAGGCAAGCTTACATTAAATCCAGAGACATTTGGGTAAGCCCTTTCTGACAAAAAACTTTTTATGTGTTTGCAGCTCAAGATCTGGTTCGAAGTGCACTTCATAGAAAACAGAAGGGCAAGAAATTCACATTTAGAAGTGGAAAGTTTACAATCAGGATAAAGATATGGAAGGGAAAAATAATTTTTGCGGTCTTTATTATTAGTGTCTGAAGGATGTTCTCTCCCATGATTGGTTGGGTGTCTGTGTGGTAAATTGCGTTGATTTAAAATTTGTGTATACAATCCCAGAAGAGGGTATTTTGTGTCTATAATTCTAGCTAAGGGTATTTTCTGCATTACGGGAGTGATTGAAAAGCATGTTTGGAACTATCTGTGATAATAAGGAAAGCATTTGTCCATGTGCTCTTCCTGGAGGGTGGCCAGAGTAATCACAGTGCACTGCAGGTCTGCAGGAAAGCCGTGTCTGTAGCCAGTTTTCTTCCGTCACTGATTTTCCGGGGGAGATACCATGAAGCTCATGTAGCCTGTAGCTTCAGCTAGAAGTGTCCTTTCTACAGATGAAATTTTTACGAGGTTTTGGCATCCTTGTCTGCAAAGTAATCAAAATGACAGACGACTTACAGACTGTGTACTCAGCTGGGCATCTAGAGCCCATCCTGAAGATAAGCTACATCCATCAGGGGGGATTTGAGGCTCAGCCCTGCTAATTGTCTTTCCCTTTTATCTTGCTACTTTATTTCCTCCAGCCTGGATTTTTTTTTTTTTTTTTTCCCTATGGTAAAAATCATTACAGTGGTTTTTGGACTAGTGCAGGGGTCACACATCCATTTTGTTCCCACTCTGGTGTTATACCTATAGAGTAAAAGGAAGTGCAGTCTTGTTTGAATTACCATTGTGTTGCATTTGGATGCTGTTGTGTCTGGTGGTCAAAGCAGTGGGAAAAGTAGCTCATAATCTGTGAAACACATGAACTACATTCCTGCGACATTTAAATATTTGGCAGAGAAAGAGTGTTGACTGAAAGGGAGCAAGGCACCATTACCTTACCTTGTAGTTTGCTTCATGTTATGGTGGCTTAGAATGCTGTTGCATAACAATTTTTAATTGGATTTTATATGGGCTAAGAAGGCATTTGTTTTATCATAATACTCTTCTTTTTTTTTTTTTTTTCGGGTGCAGAAAGGACATATTTTTTACCACACACGCCTGCTACTTTCCCAGAACGTAATTGACAGCATCTGGGAGGGAACCTCGTGAAACTCACTGCAGGTAAAAATGACTGATCCATTACTAGAAAGACCCTGACTGGGTTCTCAGCTTCTATTACCTATTACAGGGTTTAACCTTCAGGTGATCAATTGCTTGCACTTAAAAATTTGGCAATATAATAACTAATACTTCATATATAAACCTCTCTTTTCTTTGCTGAGGACGGAGAAGAAAACAAACCTTGTACTCTGTACTCAGCCCCACTAAGACATTTTGGAATACAAGAAGGCGTAAGTGGGGAAAATGGCAGAACTTAATACAGAGCCCAGTATTTTGTCACTGTGTCAGACTCTCACCTATCCAAATCTCACTGAGTTTATTTAGCCAGAATTGCTTCTTTCACATAGGGGTATCAAAGGAAACTTTGAACCTTTGAACACATCTCCATGCACCCTCCTATGATGCCATGGGATTGCAACTGGACACATCCTTATGTCTTGCTGCAAAAACAAGTCTGGCAGGCTACAGTACTGGATGCTTGTTATTTTGGGCACTTTGATCAGAAAAGCCACCCAAACCATCACCACAACATGGTGCCCAGGGAAGCCTTGTGCCAAATACTTTGTGCTTGGCCAGAGCACCCCAGGTGTGCACTGTCTGCAGCATCTCACTTGGGAACTAGGCTTTCCCTGCTGTGGTAATCAAAGCTTCCAGAGCTGTGTATTCCTGATGTTTTCTAACACAATACAGTGTCTGTTTTCTAGCTAAGAGAGCTGAAACTCATGTTCTGCGTGGCTCTCAAAGGTGAGATGGGCTCAAGAAACTGAGCAGTCATTCATCAGAGCTCTGCACTAATTTCCAGCCCACTACATATATGTGATACTAAGATGTATGTGCACAAAATCATATCTGCAACATCATATGAATATTAATTTACAGTAGGTATACAATGGGAACAGTATCTGTGTCCTTCTGAAAGCCAGAAGCAGAAGACCTTAGAACTCTGCTCATGCCTGTAGGACTCACTTTCAAAATGGCTTTTTATATTGCCACTTTCTTTAAAATGATGAAACTTGCTCCTCAGTCACACAACACTTTGTCCGCAGTCCATCTAGGAGATGGCTATCAGCAGTCTCCAGGAATCAGCTGGCAATGCGCGCCCAATTAGACAATGACCTCAGTGACATTTTATTACCCAGGGTGAGACAGAGGCTTGATCTGAAGGATGAGGTGATGTCAGAACAGGTGGCGAGGTGTCCCTGTGTTGAACTGGGAGTGGGAAGGAAAGAGAAGGGGCACGGCTACAGGATCCTCACCTTCCTTCTCTCTCTCCTACGTCCTACTTGGGCATAAACTGCCCTAAGCACAGACCTTCTTCTGAAAAACACTCTTACAGGCGAAATGAGGATAATTATCAATAAGCAACAAACAAATAATCATAGAACAATTAAGGTTGGAAAAGACCACTAAGATCACCTAGTCCCATCACCACCATTTCCACTAACCGTGTCCCTCAGTGTCACATCTACACATTCCTTGAACACCTCCATGAATGGTGACCGTGCCACCTCCCTGGGCAGCACCTCCCTTCCCATGCCTCACCACTCTTTCTGAGAAGAAATTTTTCCTAATATCCAACCTCACAGTGTATGTTACTGTATGTATGCAATACCACCTAAATTACACCAAAGCTCAATATGTTTGTGGTCTGCCTCAGGGCTCTGTAGCCATGGGCTTTAGGGGCCAGGTCTGGAAACACAAGTCAGTTTAAGAGCATTTGTTCCTGTGGACTCTCAGGTTAGCTGTAGTGCCCAGGAGTCCTGGCTGTGCAGCACAGCCCTGTTGTGCTCAGAGCTGCACAAATGTGCTGCGGTGGGATCTTTATAATGTCTCAGCTTGATCAAAAAAAAGCAGCCTGTGGGAGGAAGGTTTGTGTTGGCTATAAACCAACACGTGCACAGTTTAATAACATACATCTATGTTCAGTGATTTCAGCTCTTATCTTTTAATTAGAAGCTATAGGACCCTAACCCAATTTTAAACAACTTACAAGTGCAGATTTTGTAGTCTTACCTTTTATTTTCTTTGTACTGAAGTGAAGTAGTGAGACAGACACTGTTAAAGAGAACGCCTTCACAGTAACTATTATTCCTGAACAGATTTTGAGTTTTTCTACCAGCTTTGAAGTTGCCATTTCCAGGTCTCCCTTAATTAATCCTGGGAACAGAACAATTTGGCAAACATGTATTTTGCTGGTTTGGAAAACCCCATCCTTATGCAGTCTTCAATTACATTAATTAATTAGTCTTATATAACTCAATTCGCACAGCTGAATAGACCTAATTAAAAATAAGTACATTTACAAGCTATCTTGTTACAATGGCATTAAGGGTAATGAGTTCATTAAGTCCTATGTGAAGACATTATCAGGCTGAGCAAACAGGCTGCAACGTGTTGGAGACACTCACAACTGGGGAAAGGAGGCTCTGCCAGCAGAGATAGCGTATCAGCACCCAAAGCATTTGCTTCAAAGATCACAGATAACACTGAAGGGCTTAATGAGGGTGTATTTTTAAGATGTAAATAGTAGTGTGTAGTGGACACATAAATTGCATGGCACTCATATCCTCTTTACTGGTTTATGGAAGCAAAGAAGTAAAGGCTACAAGGTTATAGTGCTCCCTTTATTGTAAAGAAGTTTTCTGCCTGTGGATCAAGCACTGTTCTGTAGCCTGGTGTGCCTGGTTGTGCTTCCTCGTGGAAGAGTAGCATGGGCTGTCATAGCTACTGTGCAAGCTTGAAGTTTGAGCCCTCGTATTTGCTGGTGAGTCCCAAAACGTTGGGCTGATCATTTAAATAAAGCACATCTCACAACCCTGTTGTGCTGCTCCGCTTTTAAAAACCTGAATCTTATAAAGCCTCTTTTGGATGAAAACAGCGTAAAAAGCTTTATGGTGATACTGAAAACAGAATTTATTTTATGATATGCAGGACCGATAATTGATTCTTTAAAAGTTTGCTGTGTTTTCACATGAAACATTAAAATGTTATGTGCTGAACTGGCAGACACAGGAAATTTTTAATATGCTGAAATAAAATGTGCTTAAATAACCCTCCACGATACTCCTGCATTCTTTGCTTTGCTTATATTGAGAACCAGCCGTCACTTTTATGTTCTAATAAGTTTCATATGTTTGGTAGAGGAACTGTGTTTGGTTAATTCTAACCTTTAATTAGTAGCCTCTGGATTGGTGTATACCCCAGGCACGGGGATGTTATTAGTGTGAACTGAAAGCTATGTGTGTTACTCCATAACAGATCAAAACAAACCTTGTATGCTCTGACAGCATTAAACCCCACTGAGACCTGGTGCAGGATATGGTTTTCCACTTGCAAAAGAAAATTGTAATTCACAAGCCTTGCCAGATGTTGTTCCCCCAGTACCTCAGCTTCATTACATACCTACTGAGTAGGTGGTCACCTAAGGTAAAGCTGAGTGTGTCCTGTTAGAGCGTTTGCTAGACTAAATAATTTCTCCAGCTTTTTTTTGTCTCTTTAAAGAAAAACAACAACAGTACACATAAAAAGGACATGCTAGTAAATGGCTCTTTAATATGAATAGGATCCTGTTCTTTTCTGAGAGGAATGCAGACCCACACTCACGATCTCTTACAGAAAGAAGACTTAGAGGACGGAAGGAATCTGCTGAGGACTTTGCTTCTGCTGAACAGTGCCGTTATAGACACATTCTGTACAGCACAAAAGCGTGATACAAACAGAACAAAGAGGGCAGAAGAATCACATATAGAACACCACAGAATATAGAACACGACAGAATATCTTTTAAATGGGCTTAGGAGGGTGTTTTCTGTTAAAGAAGAAGGTGTCCTGGAAGCAAATAGGTGTCACTTAAATGAGAGAATTAGGTTTATCAGTGTCTGCTCCATGGCATTTCATTGGTTTGATGACAGATGACACAATGAACTGCTGTGACCAGATTGCTATGGTTTCAGCTGGTCTGCAGTTATCTGCTTTCTTGCCTGTACAAAGTGAAGAATTACAGCTGTTATTATTTCAGTAAAAGAAAATGAAACTTTGAATTAAAAGAGGAACTTGAACAAAATGTTGTGCTCAGCCTTCACCCGAAGTTACTTTCGAAACACCTTTGGTGACACGGGGTACTGCAGGGTGACCTCATTGCAGCCTTTCAGTACCTAAAGGGAGCCTACGAACAGGAGGGGAATCAACTCTTGGAAAGGGTAGATAACAGCAGGACAAGGGGAAATGGTTTTAAGTTGAGGGAGGGAAGATTTAGGTTGGATGTCAGGGGGAACTTCTTCACAGAGAGAGTGGTGAGGTGCTGGCACAGGCTGCCCAGAGAGGCTGTGGATGCCCCGTCCCTGGAGGTGTTCAAGGCCAGGTTGGATGGGGCCCTGGGCAGCCTGGTCTGGTATTAAATGGGGAGGTTGGTGGCCCTGCCTGTGGCAGGTGGTTTGGAGAATCATGATTCTTGAGGTCCCTTCCAACCCAGGTCATTCTGTGATTCTGTGACTCTGTGATGCTGCCACTGTATATTTGCACACTCAGTTGTAAAGACAAAATTACCACTTATCTATCTTAAATGTTGTTGAAACTTTTCTCATTCAAGAATATGAGGCAGGATTGTGGACAAAAATTCAAATAAAACAGTGATCCTTAATTACAAAATGTGAAAGAATTTTTAGATATAACTTCATTCAGTAATTTTATGTAAACTTTGGTAAGTAAAACGGGAGATTTCTGTTCTAGAATATGTGGATAGCTTTTATTTGTTCCTCTAGATCTTATAAGCATGGGGCTTACTAGCATGGCCAGCAGGTTGAGGGAGGTGATCCTGCCCCTTTACTCTGTACTGGTATGGGCTCACCTGGAGTACAGTGTCCAGATATGGAGTCCTCAGTACAGTTGAGAGAGCTGACGCTGTTCACCCTGGAGAAGAGAAAGCTCCAGGAAGATCTGAGGGCATCCTGTCAGTATCTAAAGGGGAGCTATGAGAAGGAAGGGGACACACTCTTTATCAGGGTCTGATGTGATAGGACAAGGGGAAATGGATTCAAACTAACAGAGGGGAGATTTAGGCTCATAGAATCATAGAATCATAGGGATTTAGGTTAGATATAAGGAAGAAGTCTTCTAGAGTGAGGGTGGTAAGGCACTGGAACAGGTTGCCTGGAGAGATGATGGATGAACTGTCTTTGGAGACACTGCAAGCCAGGCTGGACCAGGCTCTGAGTAACCTGATGTAGCTGTGGGTGTCCCTGCTCATTGCATGGGGGTCGGACTAGGTGACTTTAAGGGTCTCTTCCAACTCTGTAGATTCTATGATTTTATGGTTCTATAAGAAATTGCAAGGGTATTTTATATGGAAAAAAGAATTCAGATAACTCTTAGAAAGAAATTAAATTCTTAATGGCTTCTGGAGTTTTTCAAAGCATTAGACATATGATTGTCTGTGAATGATGCAAGAATGCATTACAACCCTTTGGGATCATAGAAATCTTATCAGTTCCTACAGTGGAAACTAGCCTGTGAACACCAGACAGTCCATGGTAATAATGATTTATTTTTGACAAGACTGATATCAGCTTCATAGTAAATGGACAGGTCCTGTGTAGGCACACGAAGGAGGCTCAGTGCCAATGCTGGTGGTGCTATGGGGAGCAGAGCATCCAGGTTTCCTTACAGAAGCAGCCAGGAGAGCCGTGTCCCTATGCAAGGGTGCTCCCCTGCAGGATCAGGCCTGCCTGAATGCAGACTGCCTTGCTTTATTGATTGTGATGATGCTTGCCTAAGTAACGTCTCCTCAAATGTGTGGCAGCAAGTACATTTCTTCTGTATAAAGCCTGGCATTCCTCTAGTTCTGTTGGCTGGCTCCTCTGTCAAGAAAGTCAATAGGAAGTGATTTAGAACTAGTCACACAGAAAGTCTTAGCTATTTTATTACAGTACACAGACTGGAGTGTTATTTCTTTGTCTAGGAATACTATGCCAGCATCCCAATTTGAGAAATTACACTGCATCCGTCCTTTCACACATCTTGCATTCACTGGAACTACACCTTTTGTCCATGTAATCTAGGAAAAAAATTATTTTCTCTTACCAGCAGCAAAAACAAATTATTTTTCTGAACCTGGCTTTTAAGGGCTTCCAGAGCTTAATTTTGTGTGTGAACAAAGCAATAAAATTTGCAGACCAACCTGATCTAAGTTCTGAGGTTTGCAGTTAAGCTTGAAAACCCAGGGTTGTTTTTCCCCTTGTTCTCTCTTGCTTCCGTTTCTCTTCCTTCTTAATGTACAGACTGAGGAAAATCTGCCAGCTGCTATTCTAACAACCTCTGAAACGTATGTCCTTCCATGCAGTTTGATTCTTTCATGCACATTATTGTCCTGAGATTAGATCTGGATTAATCTCTCCTTTTGATGGATGACTTTCAGCTCCTTGAGAGAAATTTGAACAGCACAGAAAGGGTTCTGGTCAAAATTGCAGATCAGCTGTGAGCTCACATCCAATTGCATAGGATTTCCTTTGGAGAAATGAATGAATGAGAGACATTTTATTTGTCAATTACATTGTTTGCCTCCATTGACATTGTTTGTCAAGCAAATTAATTAGTGAAAATAAGCCACAAAACCATCAAAACATTCAGGCAAACCTTCACTCAAACTAACATGTTCAATGAAACAGAAACTTGGACTGGCAGCTCAGTGTTTTTACACTATTTGTTGATTCTACTGACAGCTTTAATCATTGCTGAGCTGACACTCCAGTGGAACAAATGAGTAAATAAAATGTCAGTTTTGCTTACGGTGACACTGAACATAGCTGTCCAACCTTGACAAGTCTATATTTGTAGACAAGAGGATCACTTCTTTCGGTTTTCCGGCAAGAAAAACACAGTTAAAACCTGCACAGACACCAGCTACCACATCCATGGCCTGTAACCAATGGAAGCTGTTATTTCTATTTTCGATTCTTGGAGAAAAACTAACGGTGTCATTTTTTTTCCCTGCTCAGAATGATGGAGCAGCTGCAACATGTGCCCAGTTCCAGGTCTTGGAGGACAAGCCTGGCCTTGCTGAAATCAATGGAAGGCTTGCTATCAGCTTCTGTGGGCTCAGCATTGGCTCTACCCTCGGTTAGAGGGATTATGTGAAACTTTGTGTTTTTCTTTGAAAATTCTGTGTCAAAGGGGTCCTTTGTTTAAAGCATAACCTGAGTTGTCTGTCAAGTGTGGGCCCCAGTCCAGCAAAGCACTTAAGCACATGTGTAGCTTTGTTGAAACCAACGGGACTACCGCTCGTATGCTTAAAGTCACGCGTGTGTTTAAGTGCTTTGCCAGCCTGAAGCCTTTCAGAAGTCCTTTATATCATGTTGATTTCAAAGCACATTTAGTTATGACATCATCATGCTGTTCTTGGCAGGGAATGAATTAATAAATGAGACAAGGAGAGGTCCGGCAGGAGCTGCTGGGGGAGTGGGACACTGCATTCCTTTCAAAACAAGGCTGTGGCAGTAAGTTTTCAGGAGACATGAATCAGCCACGTAGGCAGTTATAAATAATGGGGTGCAGCCGGGCTGGGTGACATACCACTGCACTGCATATATTGCAAGAGCATATCAATACTGTGCACTTTCTGCATTTAATCTTCCCGCAGACTTGGCATCCACACACCCTCTGAGGCCGGTGGGAGTCTGGTCTGTGGGGGAACCGACTCGCTCTTGCTCTCCACATGGGATTTTTATGCTATTTCATGAGCTGGTACTGTACGGCTGGAGAACAGTGCTGTCACTTATACCAAACTGTTGGCAAGAGAGTGCTTCACAGATATTAAAGCCAAACTGTCTACATGAGGATACAGCAATAAGCATAGGGATGAGTGGAGAGATGCATGCGCTCTCAGCACATGAGATGAGCCCTCCAGAGGGATGCTCTCTTGCATCCAGGACCCTGAGGCTGTGCCTGTGTTGCTGTTTGAATGCTGGGATTAAAGTTAAGCTTCTCTTGTAATCACAGTCCCACTCAGATTGTGGGAAATGCAAGTACACAGCACCAGGATGTGGCCACAGCCCTCTTTATTAGCCAACCTGGCACCTCACTGCCAGTGTCCACCATGAATTGAAGACTGCAGAGAGTCCCATACTAGTGCATCACAGCACTGACACCTCATCCCAGCTTGCAAGGCTCAACAGGCTCCGGCGTCTGCTGGGCAGGATGGTGGCAAACACCACACTGATTTCTCTCCTTGTCATGGTGGGGGTTACCTACTTGGGAAGGGAGTAGCAAAATGGAAATGAAAGAGCACTATGGGGAATAGGGAAAAAGAGGGCAGGTGTGGTGGGGAAGAGGAAGGAGGAAGAATAGGAGGAAGAAGGCAGCAAACAATTGGCAGAAGAAGGCAATGTTGCAGGAATAACTGAAACTCTCATTTGGGACCTCTCACCAGGGGGCAATCCGTGTGGTTGTAAGAAGCAAGGAAATGGGAGACTCCAACAATGCTCAGCTGTGACAGCATGAGCACACTCAGAAAAGTGTGCCAATGGGGAAAATGGGGAAATCTGGGAATGAAGATTTGGTACCACAGAGAATCTGATCTCTTGTTATCTGCAAAAGACATCAGTGCCCCCTCCACTCTGCTGTACTTAACTAAAATTAGTGTTGACCAC
The DNA here is from genome assembly GCF_019232065.1 of Centrocercus urophasianus. NCBI lineage: Eukaryota > Metazoa > Chordata > Aves > Galliformes > Phasianidae > Centrocercus > Centrocercus urophasianus. Next base: position 32,526,943 of record NW_024884697.1, on the reverse strand, counting down.
ATGAATGGGAGGTGCAACAGAAGCTATGGAAGTTTCAAAGGTATTTTCACACAACAAAATGTAGACAAATAATAAAAGGGTAGTAGTTTTTCCTTTGTAAAGTTTCTTCTAAGGAAGCCACTGTGCTACAGATACTGGCAAGCAGTTGCGAGAACAAACTTCCAGCACGGAGGAGACTGCTGGGAAGAGAGGCCAAGCTCTCTGTAAGAGACCAAACTCCATATGCCTTTTCTGTTGAAATCTGTGAAAACTTGTAAGAATAACAAGAGATTTATTTATCATTTCTAGCAGTTTGGCCTAGTTTCTCATTTTTTTCTCTCTTTGGATTTGTTTACTTATTACTGATGGATTATTTTTATGCCATTCATGATCAGAATACAACAAAGCATGTGGTTAAACAAAACAAAACAAAACAAAACCAACTAGCTTTCTAGTCTGAAAGGTGACATGATTTACATTATTTCCTTGAACTAGGACCCAATGTCCGCTTTGATGAAAGTTACAGGAAAGCTCTCAGCAGCAGCTTAAACACACACTGCCAAGCTCACACCAGAGAAGGAACCACTTGCACGCTTTCCAGAGGATGTTTTCCATCCTGTTATTCCAGCACCATGCAGCATTTCTGCTGTCATGTAGGCTGGAATATTGTTTTTTATGGGGAAACTTATTTGGTGATGATTTATCTTCCCTTTCTGATGTGTACGTTGCGCAGGGCTAGAATGTGATACACAATAAAAGCCTAATCCAAAGTCCCTTGTAATCAATGATAAACAAGCTGTGATTTCTCAGAGAGTTGGATCAATTTCTCTTCCTGTAATTGCTGATATAGGAAGAATGTTATTTTTGTTGTAGTACTTGCATGAAGAATCACAGCTATCATTTAATCAAGCTTGTTGCAATGTGTTTGCTAGCAAGAAGCTTAAATTCTTTGAAGGATTTAGATCTGCTAAACCATCTGGGAAAGGAAAGATAATGCAAAATGTAATTTTAATGTATGTAAATGTAACGTAAGATGTAATGCAAAATATAATTTCAATCCATGTCAGAAGTCAACCACTGTTTACGATCAGATTCTTATGTGAAATTCTTATGAATAACGTACTACAGATTTGACATTTCTTGTTTAAGGGAAGCTACTTCCTAATGATTCTTTCTTTGAAAACACTTCAGGAGCAAGGCAATGAAAAGAAGAGCTTGTGATCATGCAGCACAGGATATACATTAGGTTTCTAATGCCTGTCATATTCAGCCAGCTTGTCTTGGTGTGTGCTATTCAACATGGTGATATCTGTGCCAGATAAGAGGCAATGCCTCCAGCCCATCCAGCTCTTTGTCACTGCCCTTCTTCAGAGGAGCAGTGAGCTCCTTGGCCAGGGGCTGTCAGTGAGGAGTGTTATCAGCCAGAGGGCTTGGCTGCAAGAACACTTCCAGCCATGATGACCACAGGTAGGGCTGCAGCAATGGCCACTGGTAAAGCTGAGTCTGTGGTGGTCTCACCACACAGATATACAAAAGATCAAAGCCAGCAACAAATGCACCTTTTAAAAATTACTAAGCTATCTAAACCATACACCCGAGAAGAGTTAGATGTGAAAACATTCCTTGAGATCCTCACAGGGATTGAGGCAAATGGCTCTATTAAAGAAAGAGGTCTGGAAGGTTAGAGGAAGGAAGCATTAATTTAGGTAGGGATGCCAGGGCACGGACAGGCTGTGGGTAAAACTGACAGCACCTCCCAGAAAGAAATGGTTGCTATATAGCGTTAGAAATTGAGGAGGGCAGAGGTCTTCTGCTGGGGCCAGGAAGGAAATTTCTGCACCAGTGCAGGGATCAAGAGAGCACCTGGTCACTATTTGCTGCTTTCCTATGCGGTTCTGTCTGCTCAGTTTGGCCGTAAGTGATGGTGTTCATCACTTTTCAGAGATGGCATTTCTTCTGAATGACACTATTTGCCCTAGGAGTATGAGGAGATAACCCACTGATTATCATAGCAGAGGGAAGGAATAGAAAGTCAAGTTTGAAGCTATTGCCATGACTTAAGAAACAGGCAAGGCTTTTGCCTCTGGACATAATCAACTCAACGTGTTCGGTATTGGTTTATGCTTAAAAAGCAAAGTAAAAGCAGATGAAGTGTATTTATAGGCTCATCAGCCAATGAATGGATGAAAGGGAAAAAAGAAATTAATGGGAAAATGTCAGCCAGGATAGAGGAAGGACTCACTGTGAAGTTCATGTCCAGACCAACAATTTGGATTTAATTCCAATGACTGGAATATACTGATTTACAGTAGAAGAGAAATTGACATTTTATCGACTTTGAATTTAAAATAAACCAGTAAAATTAGCCTAGTGTGAGCAAGATTCTTTTGTCAGACCACTGCAGTCTGGGAAAGGCTAAGGGACAATTAGATCTGGCCACTCAAAAATGTGTGGTTTTGATTTAAAGCTCGAAATCTTGAATTTCACTTAAAAAGTGAAAACAATAAACAATGTTACAGCAACAAATCTGGGGCTTCTTCACATTCCTCATCCTCAGATAAACCTGAGTATGACTCTCAGAGAGATGAAGAGGAAAGGAAAGCGGAGGAGTAAAATACTGTTCCTTTCTGTCTTTGTGTCTCTCTGCTTTGCTGGAATCTCTGTGTTTTTGAAAGTAAAATCACATTTTTAAAAGCTATTTTTGGCCACATTAAATACAAGGAGAAGCAGAAAGAAACAACAGCCTTGTTAATTGAAATGTGAGGGCAGGCTAGTAACACAAGATACGATCGCTGAATCATGCCTTTTTAAAAAATGATTTAGGGAGTTCAGAAGAAGACTTTACATTTCATAAAATCTCATTGTCTGATCTAGTCCTGTATTTAAGAGAAAGGGATATGAGGAAAGCAGCGTAATGAAACCCAGCCCAAGGAGGCCAGGCTAGAACAAAGGAGTTGCTGTTGATTTCGTGTCAAGCTTTACCACAGCTTGATTGTGTGATCTGGAGCAAGTCTTTATGTCCATACTGCCATCAAAGGTGTGAATGCAGCTCATATAATCGTGCCCCCAAGCTTTCTTTGCATCAGTTCAGCCATCTGCACCAAAGCCATCGTACAATTTTACCTCTTTTAAGGGTTGTAGCACAACTGACGTAATCAGATTTTGCAAAAGCTTTTGTGGTCTTCGGATGAAAAGCATGGAAATGCAAGACACTCTATGTAATATTTCTATATTTGTTGAGCCTACTGATCAGGGCATGTGTCTTTCTGCCGGAGGAATCCTCTGAAAAAATCCAGTGTTCACCCATTTTCTTCTGGCCGCAAAACTATTGCTGTGAATTGACGCAGGCTTCAAAATGTAAGCCAGAGCACAGAACTAAGCAATAATACACATATATATGTTCTTGGCAGTGCCTTGATACAGATCACGACCACGATCTGTTTAACGAATGCATATTATTTAATGGTCTCATCCGGTGTTGATTTAAAAAACAACGAATTGGAATATTTATGCTCAAATGGCAACTAGGGGAAGATGACTCAAAACCAAACCATTCCCTTAATTCTGATAGAACTCAGGGCTAGAAACAGCCCCTTGAAATGGCTTTAAATGAGTCCAAGTGGAGTTTACACACTGGTGTTCACAATGCAGTTCATGTTCCAGAAAAGTAATAACTGAGAACACACGCACAATAGAGGCTCAGTGCACAAAGCTAGCAATGCATTATTTGTGAGGAATATTTCTTTAAAAATGTAGAGCAAGAGTATCACTTATCGTTCCCACATGGAACAAGTGGTGAAAAGGTTGTGGAAATCATTTTTATTGTTATCATATGTTTTCCCTAAATGTTGCTATAGAAGTAAACCTTTTTTGGTATTACTTACAATATGGTATTGTCTGACATCCAACATTACACTGATGTTTGAACAGCTTACGCTTGTAGCATCCTTCTTTTCCTTTGTTGATTAAATCTGAGATAAATATACTATTGTTTTCGTGAAGATTTTAAAACTATTCAGTCTCCTTCCGAGTGACTGAATATTAAAAGAATGGTATGAGTGATCTTGCTAGAATAAACCACTTGGACAGTTGTTCTTTGGATGGAGGAATCCGAGTTCCAATGTCCCAGTCTGGTTTATTGCAATTCCTGTGCCCCACAATGGTACATGTGGCTCCTGGAGACAGTGTCTGACTGTATGACTCTTTCTGCTACTCCACTTCATTAAGAAGGGGGAATTTACTGTCTGAAACAGGTCTACAGGATCTGAGGATGAGTAAAACTCCTTAGAGTTGGTTTTGTTTGACTTGTGTGGTCAAAATGTAGCATTATAGGTCTTCTATGAAATCTGATAAAAAAAAAAGTTCCACTGAAAAATGTGTGAGTAACTTTATTGCAGAACGTACTTCAAGTTTTGGGGTAAACATAACTTGGAGGCTTATGAGAAGATGTACTTCTCACTGTTTCATTTTTTCTGGTTTTCAGGGAAATATCAGGAAGTTTAGGAATAATAAATGCATTTTCTTTCAATTTTTTTTTTTTTTTTTTTTTTTAAGTCAGAAAACATAATTCTCTGACCATACATTGCCATTTCCGTGTAAAAGGCATAAAGGTTCATTTAGTTTTATTCCGTGCAAAATAGCTACAGTAATCCAGGCAGACATCCTTTACTGTGTCTCAGCTGCTGATAAACAGTTGAGTTCATGAACATACTTCGTAATACATTCATCTCTAACAAAATTTAAGAGGTCTAGGACTGCCTGGCATAACCCTTCTTCACTCCTCTCAATTTGGAGTAGAAAGTGCTTCTTGTGATGCTCACAGAGGTATGATGCATGAATACATAGATAGATAAATGATATATAGATAGATACATAGATATGAATACATAGAAAGATAAATGGTCTCTAAAACAGATATGAATTTGTAAAAAAATCAGTGTTCTAAAAGCTCTGTGGGTCTCCAAGGGCTTTAGAGAAGGCTGTGGCTCTTAAGATGCTGGTGGGATCGGTAAATGAAATATGGCATCAGTGTTGCCACAGAATGGTTGGGGTTCTAAGGGACATCTGGTGATCATCTTGTCTAATCTCCCTGCTCATGCACTGCCACACAGATCTCTCTTACGTCTTCAAGGAAAAAGACACCACAACATCTTCAAGGAGAAAGACACCACAACATCTTTGTGTGGCCAGTGCTTACCTACACAGTAAATAAATGCCTCCTGATGTTCAGATGGAACTTGCAGTGTTCCAGTTTTTGCACATTGCCTCTTGTCCTGGCAATGGTTAACACTGAGAAGAGCCTTGCTCCACCTTCTTTGCGCCTTGCCTTCAGGTATTTATTGACACTGGCGAGATCCCCTCTGAGCCTTTTCTTTTCCAGGCTGAATAGTACAAGCCCAAGAGATGTGAGAGATGCTCCAGTCCCATTTTCATCTTCATGGCCCTTTGTTGGACTTTAACCAGTACATCCAGGTCTCTCTTGTACTGTTCAGAACTAGACATTGCATTTCAGGTGCAGCCTCATCCGTGCTGAGTAGAGTGGAAAGATCACCTCCCTTGACCTGTTGGCAGCACAGTCCAATTGTTTATTGCCATTGACACTTCTTTTGAGAGCTGGCCATCAAATGGCCCTAGGAAAGCCCTTTTAGCTCTCTCATCCTTCTTATCCCCTCACACATATCTCTTGCCACGTGTCTGGATAAAAACTTCTGTGCCTTGTGTGCTGGTGTGACACAAAGGGTTTCATCACGTATTGCCAATATTTATTTATGAGCAGTATTTCACAGACCAGACCTGGTAATATATAACTTCAAAATAGAAGGAGAATAACATGCAAACTGCCCTCAGACTGCTGTTGTCCGCTGTGCACTGGCACAGTCTTTCAGCAGCAAGAAGTAACTTCGTATCATGGCCAGCGCTACTGAAATCTGTATTTCTGAAGGAGTTTGCTGTTTGCTGTGATTGATGTGCTGTTCTCGGCTGTGTGGGCTAGGATCCACAAAAGCAGGGCCAAAGTCCTGTTTGAGCCCACAGGCGTTTGTAGGCCTCAGCTGGATGCACATCATGCCTTCAGAGGTGTGCCATGGATATTTTATCAGGAAAGCAGCTTGTTGCGTGCACATATATTGATTCAATAAAATTAAAATGGTCTTTAAAGGCACTCACTTTCAACTTATGGTGCATAATGTCAAAAATATATGTTGTATAACTTAAGCAAAGTTTTCATCCCATTTTCAGTAACTGTTTAAACAGAGATGTTTCATTGTAGGTAGATGTTAACATTATGTTAAGCTGTATTATACTCCTGTGTACTAACAAAGATCATGTATAGAGCAATAAGTGTTTGAGGTTTGCAGGACTGCTTTGAAGTAAATTCTATTTGCCACTGGTATTCTCCACTTACCACACATATCCCTGGGGAACAGCACGCCTGCATAGCTCACAAATTTGTTATAAATCATAATGCTTCTATTACATCATTTCCAACCTATCCAAGCTAAAAGCACAATGTGATTTTTTTTTTTTTTTTTCCTATGTGAAATTTCCAGTTTGGTGGCATATCTACAGCTTAATAAATTCCAGACAGTCATTCTTTCGTGGTATATCTAACGTCTGCATTTTGGACCCAATCTAGCTGATTACTGAAAACTGTGGGAGTTTGCCAGCGGTTACAGTGGGACCAGAACTGGGTCTCCTCCATATCTAACTTTCCCTTGTTGGAGCAGCATGCTGTTTTGGAACTAGTTTCTAATGAGAATGTATCCGGGTCTGCACACATCAGGTTTGCTAATTGTCTGCTGAAATGCTGGTTTCAATGCCAGCAGCAAGCCTTGGGTTTCTAATTCAATGCTGTTTGTTTTCCTTTATGATTTAATGCCACAGAATTCATCTGTTACACTTTGGAACAATGACAAATGAGGGAAATGCTGGCTTGCAATGAACAATTCTGCAAAATGGTAAAATAGTGACACTGATGCACCACATTTCTGTTCTGTTTCTCTTACATATCCTTTCACCCAAAGTAGGGATGGGAATAAAATTATGCAATTTTATGTCAGAGTATTAGCAACACTAAATATTAAATCTTGTTGAAAGACGAGTCTGTTAACCAAGTGAACTGTAAAGCATAAACCTCCATTTGCAAACATTTGTATACACAAGTTACTTTCCAGACATATATATTCCATTGAATTCAGTGTATATTCTATATGTGTTATCCATGTGTACTCAGTTACTCAGTTGTGTGCCTGCAATATTGGGGCTTTGTTTGGTTCAAAGCACAAAGCTGAGATAAAACTGCTGTTTTATAATATTCAGAATTACTTTAGCCCAAGAAAAGCAAAGACATCAAAGTCACTGTAAATCCTGTGCTCTAACTTTGACCAGGGGCAAGCATGTGAGCCTTACATGTGAGTCTACCTGTCTATTCATCTCAGAAAATGATATAAGGAGGAGTAAAACTGGCTAAAACTGGCTGAATAACAAAACTGTTAATGGAACAATCTCTAAAGCTAATTAGATACAATAGAATTTGCAGCTTTTATCAAGATTTTTATGCAACTCAGTAAGAAGTAAAATTAGATTTTGATGGGTTAGTTGTTTCAGGCAATAAAATAGTGGTATTGTTTTCATGGTAGTGCTTATGAAAATATGTTCTGTTTTTAAGTTAAAAAAGTGGAATTAAGAATTTTTCAAGCAAATCCGTCACTAATCTTCTGTCACAGTTGTTGGTTTCTACATATCTGTTTTGGATGTGGAGCCAGGCTCTCTCCCTGGGACCTTAGTCCCAGGAAAACACAGTAAAGACTTTGAGGTGACTGGGACCCACTATCCATGCTTTGACATTGGACAGCACTGGCGGCAGTGCTGGCGGTTAATTACTGGTGTTTCTGCTCTGTCATTCTTTGTCCCCTGTAAAGCACTGCATTGCAGACAGGTCACCATCAATTCACATCCTGGAACCAGGGCTGTCATCTCCATTCTCGTTCAACCCATCCAGCACTTATGCAGCAGTGTTTAGAACAGTATTACAATCAAAAAAGTGAGACAAGTTGCCATGGGCAGTGAAACTAGGAAAAAAACTATAAGCTGCAGAGCTGAAATAGCAGTGAAAAGACATACACAGCAGTGGGTCAATTAAGTATACTTTTGCCAGCAATTTCCCTCATATTCTTAAGGTCTACTTAAAACAGAAGTCTTCTATCAAATAACCCTTGGAAATTATTTACTTTTTTATGGTTGCTAAGTATGGCAACATAGTACCTTTAGTAGAAACCCTAATAAATGGCGTATGCTGCAAAGTGTCTATGAACAAGCTTTATGGGCTGGAATTCTTACGTCACACGCTGTTTACAATTATGATTCCAGTGAATGCCTCGGGGATATATTTAGAGATTTAATGAAGGTATAAACTGATAATGTTTAAAGTATATCATCACACCGGGAGAGAAGACGGGGGAAATATCATAAACAATGAGATTTATTGTTGCAAAGTGCTTTACAAGTGTTACAATATATGAGGGTATTAAAAAATGGTGGCCCCCAACAAAGGCATTGGCTGCACTGGGCACTCACAGCAGCTCAGCAGCAAGCACCATAGAGACCCAGTGGACTGGGGTGGAGCAGCAATCTTGACCATCTGCCCTTGTGCATCTGCCCCAGAAGGTTGGAACAGCACAAGGGTCTGCACGAGCTGGGACATATGGGGCACGTTTTGATGTATCCCTATGCTTTGTTGGGACAAAGTGTAATGAACTGTGTTGACCCATGCCCTTATGAGCACACTTGGTGCCAGACTGTAACCAGCCTTCATGCCTTGTTGGAAGCCATTCTCTGCATATATTGCCAGCTTAACACAACAGTATGAGACTACTTCAGCTGGAAAATTTTGAAAACCAGGTGTGGCTCAGTGTTCTCATTCTGTTCCCATCCCATAGTATGCTGATCTCCTTTTTTGTTTCATAATCTTTTTTTCACGGTACCAGAAACATGATTTATTTTTCCTTTTAACAGTTGAAATGAAATTCCTTTACAACATAATAACCATCCCATGTATAACCTCCTCTCTCTAAAACTATAAGATTCCACACTGTTAAGAGATTATTCCACAACTGGTGTATTTATGATCAAGCATTTCTTGGCCATATTTGGTCTCTGTTTAGCTGTTTCAATATGTGTTCGGTCTGGATCTTCTCGGCAATCCGCACTTGTATGTGAAGAACAATCACTTTATGAACAGCTTAGTGAAGGCTTTCCAATGGCACGGGAGGGTCAGACCACCACAACTTCAGTATTGTCTCCTGGTTTCATCCAGCAGAAGATATCGGGAAGGTGTGTGAGTGCTCAGGCAGAACGAGATTAGGATTTGCAAAGCGTCCAGAGGAGATGCCAAGAAATTAGCAAGTCATGGGAAGAAAGGTGGAAATAACCTAAGGACTTGAATCCAGAACTACTCCATCTAGCTAAGAGCTGTAATTTTGGCACTAGAGTCACATTTAGGTACATCTCTACCTATTCAGATGCAGCCAACTACTGTATGACAGTGAACAGAAACCAGGAAATGCTGACTCAGCCCTGATCTGCCCATCTTCCACCACCTCTGGGGACCGTGCTGCTGGCACCAGCCCTAGAACTGCCCTCCCGCTGCGGCCCAGCAGTCTCACCTCTCTCTGTGCACAGGAAGTTTTGAGCAGCCCTGCTAATGATGCATTTCATCTCCTATCACCCAGTTCCGGAGAACTCACAGGCAAAACTGGGAGGCATCTGCTTTACTCCAGCAGCACTCAGCAGATGGGTTTTCAGTTAGAACTGAAGCGCTGCACCTCCTTTCAAACTGCTCTGTGACGAGACTGATAAAGTACAACAAGAGCAACATTTACAACAAAGCTGAAATGTTAATGTTTATATGCTGTGTTTATTGGGATGGAATAATTAATTTTTTATGAAGATGTTAAACTGTTTTTCTAAATTGTGCCATAATGGTTTCCTACCAAAAACACACTGTTCAATTTTACTTTTTTTTTTTTAACATTTTCTTTTTCAGTGTATGGCTTTGATCTTTTGTTTGACTTGTGCTTCACAGAAAAAATGCTCGTAAGTCTTCACGGAGAGGTTCTCTTTGCTTATAGCTTTACTCAAGAGATATGATGGATCTGCAGCAAAACCATTTCAGGAGCACTTATGAGAACCGTAATTTATTCGCTCACCATTTGAAAAAGCGGTTCACTTCCCACCAGTTTAGAAGAATGCTTTCAAATATAGAAGAAGACGACGTTCTGATTTTGGATATGGATTACACCACACTTTACAAAGCTTGGCTTTTAAAGCGTGAATGAGATTTCACATACTTCAGTTCTTAAACAGTTTTCAAGAATGCTGCCGCAAGTCCATGCAAGTCTTTCTGAATGCTTTCCTGGTTCAGAAGAACACGAATCCTTTGGCTGCAAACAAACAGGCCCCTGCCTGCTGTAATTGCAGGGTAGGAACCGAGCATGGAACATGAGGGTGAGAATTTTCGGTTTGCCATATTCCAAGGTCTCCAAAAATTACAGTTGTGTGTGGGACTAATGGTTTTTCAAAGAGCTGATACGTCCTTGCCTCAGAGAAACAGAAAAATTGTTTCGTGACAGTTAGCACTTAAACTGTGCTTACTGTAATTTACTAATAAAATCCAAGAAAAAAAGTTCACTGTATCTATATTATTATATTTTAATCCCTCTATTTTTCCTAACTTCCCTTTCTTCTGTGAGAAGCAAACAGAATGGAAGTAGTAAATGTAAACCTGGCATGTGCAGTGCAGATCTGAAGAACTGTCTCAGTCTGCATTCTGATGTTTAAGCTTCACTAGAGATATTGTTTGCAGATGCAGAAGAAAGACAGCTCAGCCATCCTGCCAGGCTAAAGGAGAACACAGGTGGGGTTTCTTTCCCACCGTTCTGTCTTAAAGACTCTGCGTCGAAGTTTGTCACAGGCTTCTGGGAGTTGAGTCACAGCATGTCCAGGGGCACCTCACCGCAAGCCAGTCCCAAATCACAGTGGGGGCAGCTCACATTTGACCAGAGAAACTGGATGTGAGTATCTTATTTGGTGGAGTCCCTCATGGAACCAGGGGAATATGGGTGCTGAAAGAGGGCTCCCAGCCCAGGGACAACCTCTTGGTCAAAGAGGGGCTTGAAGAAAAGAATGAAACATTTAAAATGAACCAGGCAGGACGTTATGATTCATGGAGATCTGCACTTTTAAACTCAGGAAGTACAAATCAACCAATTTCTCATTAACCTTATCTCAGAAATCTAGTCAGTGGGACATACTCTAAAGTTTACTCCTTTTCTCTCCTCCAGGATTGGTGGTGCTCACCACTTAGATCAAATTGTTTGCAATCAGACTGTCTGCTCACTACTTCTTGGATGAAGTAATTCTTCTCAGATTGTTTATGGGCATCTCTCCTCCCTTTTTACTCAAGTCTGACCTCTGGTTTTTAAATTACATACCGTGCTTGGCATCTTCTCCCATCTGCCCATGAGATCTCGTCTCTGCTCTCTTGGCTTCCTTTTATTCTCAGATAGATGTGTGCCATATGACTAATTTCCCTCAACAATTCTTTTTTTTTACAAACCTCGCATCATTTCTTAGTGGTTTTCTACTGCATCTTTCTAATCTCAGCAATACTCTTCCTACAACAGTGGAGCAAGTCCCTCACTCAGAGCGCTCAGAAAGTGCTCTCATCAGTGTGCTTGACACTGCTGGAATGGCTTCAGTGGATTTAAACATCAGGCCTATATACCCAAAGAGCTTGCTTGGCTTTCTGACAGCTGCCTCGCATGGTGCAGATGGTTTTAGTTTATTCCCCATTTACCACCAAATGATTTCCCCCTTAAAATTAATAGAAGAAAAATATTTGGAAAGTGATAGCTGGTTGTTAGATATTACTTTTAGTGTTCCTGTTCATATTTTTCTTTTCTCTCTTTTCTTTCCCATATGCGCTTGTTCTTGTGATCTTGCAGGGCTGTGAAGTTATGATTCAGCAAAGCACTGGGGATGGACGTGTGGCCCCACCAGTGCTGTGCAGGCATGCGGTGCCAGCAGCTTGGGATTGCTGAAGCCTGGGTTGGACATAGATTTGGAACTAGGGTGTGTGGTCAAGGGCAGGCTTGGGGAGGTTTTCAAAGGGGCATAGAAAGAAATCTCCTATTGTCCATGATTTATTTCTTTTGGGGACATCCATCCTCCCTGTCCAGATCATGCCAAGGCTGGGGAGGACACTTTTGATTTGTGCAGAATTGATAGCCTCTATTGAAATCAATTCCACATGGGGAAATAAGCATTGTCTCTGCATAGTAAAACCCAGTGTGGAATATACTGCGGAGTTCAGGCTCTGACTATGAAAATGGTTGAAGGCAAAACATATGTTTCAGGGGTGTTTGAAGATACCACAACCCATGGGATACGTATGGCAGCATGAACGTGTTTTGTATAACCCATGAATGCAAAAGAGAAAACTTCCTAAAGTTTTTGAAAGCTTGAAACTTTTCTCATGCATATTGTGCTCAAACATGTTACAGTGGTTTCTGCAGGGTCATTCTGGATTTATCACAGAATCGTTTGAGTTGGAAGGAACCCCTGAAGGCCATCTAGTCCAACTCCCTGCTGTGAACAGGGACACCCACAGCTACATCAGGTTGCTCTGAGCCTGATCCAGCTTCACCTTGACAGTCTCCAAAGGTGAGAGTTCTACCACTTCTCTGGGCAACCTGTTCCAGTGCCTCACCACCATTATTGTAAAAAAACTCCTTCCTTATATCCAAGCTAACACTCCCCTGTTTGGTTTGAAACTATTTCCCCTTGTCCTATCTCAACAAACTCTGCTAAAGGATCTGTCTCTTCCCTTCTTACAGCCCCCTCCTCTTTAGATACTGACAGGCTACCCTCAAATCTCCCTGGAGCCTTCTCTTCTCCAAGCTGTACAGCCCCATCTCTCAGCCTGTCCTTGCAGGGGAGTTGTTCTCATTGTTGCAGTCTTCCTTTGGACACACTCCAACAGGCCCCACATCTCTCCAGTACTGAGGACACCATATCTAGACACAGTACTCCAGGTGAGGTCTCACCAGCGCAGAGCAGATGTGCAGAATCACCTCCCTCAACCTGCTGGCCATGCTTCTTCAGATGAAGCCCAGGATATTGTTGGCTTTCTGGGCTGCGAGGGCACATTACTGGTTCAGGTACGGATTGCCATTCACCACTACTTCTCCAGCTTGTACTGGTAGTGGAGGTTGCCAAGATCCAGGTACAAGACCTTGCACTTGGATTTGTTGTACCTTATGAGATTGAGCCAGTCTAGGTCTCTCTGAATGGCATCCTGTCTCCTAGGTGTGTCAGTAACAGCACACAGCTTGTTATCATCTGCAAACTTGGTGAGGGTGCACTCAATCCCACTGTTGACGTCACAGATGAAGATGTTAAAGAGCATCAGTCCCAGTACTGACCCCTGAGGAACACCACTTGTCACTGATCTCTAACCAGGTATTGAGCTATTGATCATCACTCTCTGGGTGCAATCTCACAATCAGTTCCTCACCCATCAAACAGTCCACCCACCAAATCCATATATTTCCAATTTGGAGAGAGGGATGTTATGGAAGCTGTGTCAGAGGTCTTACTGAAGTCCAGATGGATGTCATCAGTGCCTTTCCCTTGTCCGCTGACAGTTATGCCATCATAAAAAGCAACAAGATTGATCAGACAGCACCTGCCCTTGATGAAGCCATGCTGGTTATTCCATATCACCTTCCTGTCTTCCGTGTGCCTTAGCATAGCTTCCAGGAGAATCTGTTTCATTATCTTCCCTGACACTGAGCTTAGGCTGACAGGTCTGTAGTTCCCTGGATCATCTTTTCTACCCTTCTTAAAAATGAGTGCTATGTTGCCTTTTTTCCTGTCACTAGGGATTCCACCTGACTACCATGACTTTTCAAATGTCATTGAAATATTATCGTTATACTTGCATTATGAGAATAGAGCTTTACCTTCTAACTGAATCTTATTGGGATCCACTTCAGGAATTTATTGACCCTGTGTGTACCTGCCCATAGCCCCAGGGAGGTACTGATAGGTACCACATCTGCGGCTCCTGCTTAACTCCTCTCTCTGCCTTTTGGTCAAGGAGGCTCCAAAAGTATTTAGGCCTGAGTTTGATGGAACAACTTCTTCAGTGGCATAAGGCAGAGCGCCTTCATTGATTTCCTAGAGCTACACAGATTCACACCATCAGGGAATATGACACCAAGGATTTACAGAGAAAAAGATAAACATCAAGGATTTACAGAAAAAAGAAGATACATATATTTCTGTTATTTCCTAATATTGTTTTCTTGTTATGACATCACATTCTGGACAATGAGAACTCAAAACCCTCCTTTTAAGAGCCTTTTTGCTGAGCTGCCTATGTGGAGGCTTAGGCTCATGCAAAGTCCTGATTCTGTCATCTTAACTGAAACTGAACCCACCGTGGGCAGAAGGACTCAGCTTGGTGGCAGGGTTTGTAGAAATGAATGATGGCTTCAGCAAAGCAATACAAACTGCAGGAAGTGTCTGGCATGTTTTAATACGTTTAATTGTGATATTATCCACAGCTGAGGGAATCTGATCAGGTTTGGGCTTGCAGTCCCCCATGTCCTGATTCCATTATCTGCTCTGAATCAGGAAGAATGTGCTGATGAATTTTCAAAGTCTCAGAGAAACTGCTGGCTCTTGTTTGAAATGTTTGTCCTTGCTATCTCTGATACAAAAGCACTCCCTGGCCATTAGATTAAATGAATACATCCTGCATTCGTAGCAGCTTTCCTTATGGGTAAGTGACAGTGCTGGATTGCAGGATTTTTCAAAGCACAAATCTATGCACCTGATACACCGAAGGAGGCGATGATGCATGTGAAAAAATACCTCTAAGTTTTCAGGTTGAAATCACCTTGATTAGTGAGGGAGTGCCAAACTGCTCCAGGCAGCAGGCTGTGCTGTGCAGAGAAGGATGTTTCTGTCTGTACTCAGTCCGCCCCTTCCCAGTCTGCAATTAGATCTTTCTGTCAAGCTGGGACTCAGAGTCTGCACCCTCCTCTGGATGTTGTTCACTTACCCCTTGCATGTGGTGAAGACAACTGGTTTATCTTCCTTTGAAGACCCAGCTGGAAGAAGAGTGCAATTATTGCAGCAATTGCTCGTGAGTAGGAGCTCTCAGCTCAGCAGTGTGATTGGAAACAAGACAAATTTGTGTTGTTTTGAAGCTAGTTTAAGCACACTGTCTCAGCTTCCTGCACAGTCAGTGGGGAGGGGTCGGTGATTCATCCCACCCAGCTTGAGTCCATATTTTAAGCAAGAACTGAATGGACTGAATTAGCCCCTGGCTGATGAAGACCTAGGATGAGACATCTATCCTAATAACTAAAGCTTGGTGACACAGATCTCATTCTAAATGCAGAAAAAAAAGTTTTTTAATTTGACTGCTCTTTTAACATTTAACTGGAAGCAACACTAACTTGTCGTTGACACCAAATGCTTTTTTATTTACAACTACCCCACTGCCTTCTGGGCTCAGCACTCCTTAGCTTAGCTTGTGAAGATTTACCTCCACTGACACCACAGTGTGGCTGCTTTAGTACAACTCCCTGCACCTCGATGGACTGCGAGGGCACCTACTCATTTTATGATGCTGCCAAACTGTCTTTGACAGTCCTTATGCATGTGGTCGGGAGAGAAGAGTTTATCCCAAAGATGTACACTGCTGGCATTATAGCAGTGGCCTGTCACTGAGAGCACTCAGTCCACTCACAGCAGAGAATCCTTTGGACATCCATCACTGGCAAACAAAGAGAACTACATGGCCAAGGTATCTGTACTAGCGCATCTCCGTTCATCACCTTCCTAGCGGTGTAAAATCACATCTGTACAAATCAGCCACCCCTTGCAAAACTGTGGGGTGGGCACAGATGCATGGAGCTCACAGGAATATGAAGTGTTTCGGAAGTTTCTCAGAGTAAGGTTTCCCTTTCTTTGCTTAGTCACTGCTGGAAAGTTTTGCTGAAACCCACAACAATGGGTAAGGTAAGGGGAAACCTCACGTAAACTGATTTAATGCTCTGTATGAAGCACAGCAGCCTTAGTGAGGGAACTGAAGTGAGAACAAATTCACAGCCAGCTCCTGCCAAGTGCCAACTTCCCTTGGTTCCAGGGTGATCAGTACAGTCTAAAAGAAAGCCCTAAGACTGTACCAGTACCATGCCTGGCAAGTTTTCAAATGCTTCTCAGAAGTCCTAATCTTG
The DNA here is from genome assembly GCF_019232065.1 of Centrocercus urophasianus. NCBI lineage: Eukaryota > Metazoa > Chordata > Aves > Galliformes > Phasianidae > Centrocercus > Centrocercus urophasianus. The sequence continues at coordinate 32,510,654 of NW_024884697.1, read as the reverse complement.
TCATTAAGGTATTTTAAGTGCTTCTCTGATGGAGCTGTAATAACCTGGAGTGGGTTAGGAGCTGTTTCCTCTGGATGATTTCTTCCTAACTTTTGATTTTCTAGAGTAGCTCGCAATCATGCTTAACCAAACAACAGAATGTTAAGTTTATTTGGAACTAAGAGTACATTTCAGCACTCTGAATTTCTGCAAAGCATCCGAGCAGTAGAAAGGCAAAGTGTGTAAATAGTGCTGTACAGCAGCCTGTCATCTCAGAGGGGGGTTGGGATCAGGGGCAGTGGTCCCAAACTGCAGGTGTACTGATGTCCTGGGATGCTGTCTGCTCCATTCTGCCTATATATATCTGACTTGAACACTTTCCTCTTCCCAAGCCAAGCCATTAGCCGCAATTTGGAGTTCTGGATGTAGTTTCACTTGGGAAGACAAATAGAGTCAAGTGCTGAGAAGCCTAAGCCTGCCTCTTTGTGAGGAATGTGCTGGGTCTGGGCTCCAGAGGAGAGCAGGAGTGGACCCAGGACCTGCACACAGCATTTTGCTGGCAGATTTCCAGCCTGCTCTTGAGCCAAAGTGCTCTTGCTAAACAGCGCTATTTGTGTCATTCTGCTGCTCTTTTCTTCTCTTTCTGCTTTTTCTCTTTTTTTTTCACATAAAAATTACAGTAACGACAATAAAAAGCGTTCCACTAATTTCTGTGCTCTGTGAGGAGGCTGCAACTTTCGTCAATCTTTACTTCCATGAAAGAGATTAAGGATTACAAACACTCACAGCCATAACAACTTCAGTAAGAGTTAACCCAGCTCCTTAGCACTGTTTTCATCACTGCTTCTGTCATTTGTGTGTACCCCCATCTATGCCTACTTTGCCTCGTCATCTTATGGCTTTTGATGTTACCAGGAAAGCCTTTACTGTGGAGCCATGGGTAAATCCACATGTTCAAGGAGAGTATTTAAGACTTTCAGGTTCCCCGTAATGTAGGGCTTAGGAAAGTACAAAGGTAAATTGTGTGCACTACAAGATGGTATGAGGTTAAGAGACTTTCATGAGGAAAAAAAAAGCGGTAGAAGAGGTCATCTTTTCCAGGTCAAGGCTAATTACCAGAGAGAATGAAACAGCCTTGAAGTTGTTAGGGGACAGGGGATAGACAGAAGATCATGAATGCTTCCTGTGTTTTATAGGAAATGAAAACTTCCTGTTTCCCAATTTTTCTTTTCTTGAACCTACTTCCTACCGAAATCAGGAGCTATACCATTTAATTCTGTATACTGACTAAGAAAGGTGGGGACATTTTTTAATGTAACACATAACTATAACCAAACTGAGGTATTTTGTGTCTGATCCTGACAGAAGACTGGCAGCTTCTATTTCCAGCACGGGTAATTAAGTGCTGATGAAGCAATTGAATTCTAAATATTTTAATAATAAACTGTCATTCTTACCCTCATAAGACTATGAATAAAAACATTTTAAGGTAAATTTCAGTGCAAGAATGTCCCTTGTACTCATTGGTATGGATAATGCAGGGCTTCTGACACTTATTCTGGTCTCTTAGCCTGTGCTGCGGCACAGCTGTGTTGTTGTTTGAAGTACAACACTTTGCTGAATGCAAATGAAACCAGAGGCAAATGTGATAGAAACCTTTGAAAAACATAAAATATATCCAGGTGAAGTCTGAGGTGTGACAAATCTGACTCCTGTCTTGTGATCAGAAGAACACGTTGTTGCCATAGTGTTGGGGTCTGTCTCCAATGACAAGAAAGCAGATGTTTCAGTTTAAAACAAAGCTACGGACAATCAAATTGCTGTGCAAGGCACTGGCAGCACCGGCTTTCAGTAATTCCCTGTCTCTGTGTGACTGTAATGTGATGGGAGTGGAAAGCTAAAGCAGAAACTTGACGCGACCCCTTGCCACAGGCATTTTGGATAGAGCAGTCTTGGATGCTGGATGAACACAGGCCTTGTTCCTGCAGAAACCAATTGGTTTTGTACACACAAATAGTCCCACTGTGGTACAAAGTGTGCAGAAGTTTATTGGAAGATGCACCCGGAAGGGAAGTGGGTGTGAAGTGAGCTGGAGGAATGACTCATGAGAAGTAGATGGGAGTTCGGCACAGGGCAGCAGCAGTTCAGCCACTTGGCTGATCCACCAGTTGGGTGGGTTACAGCTGGAGCATCACATCGGATACAACAACAGGAAGAGCTAAGTGATGGAAAGCACAGGAAGACCACCAGGAAGACTGAGATGTGGAATGATCCTTTACTACAACTGAGCTGGGTGAGAAAGGAGGACACATAATGCAAGGAATGCAATTACTCATATCTCTGACTCAGGACTGATGAGTATGTGTTACTTCTCAACACACATTTTGTGACTGTATTTTGGTTATTTTACGAGTAATCAAGTTCAACAGGAACATGCCATAAAGCCCTTGGGAAAGCAGAGGTTATTAGGCCCAAACAGATTAGGTGGATATTTTACAAACGACTGAATACAAGGAATGTGTAAAACCAAATATTGGAGAAATTACTATCTGAACAACCACCCTTGGTGAGAAGGACATGGTTGCAGATATGAATGAGTGGACACACAGTCACAATCTTAAAATCTCCCTGTAAAAGGCCACAGGACCACGTAAGACCAAATGTAGTGTGAAAGCCAGAAGAGACCCGCATAACCTGATGTGACAACTTTGGGGTCAAAGTTCCAAGGCAGTTTCCTGAGCCCCTCAAGCAGTGTCCCAGACAGTACCCAGCCATGTACCTGTCTCAGCCAATTCGAGTACCCAAACACCTCCTTCCTACCTCAGCTATCCAGGACATTGAAAACAGGCATTTAGATTCACAGAAGGCCTGCTGCTCTGATACCGTCCCAGCTTAGATGGTAAAGTATCTCCCTCTGGCACCTGCTGAAGAGGGCTAGGGACTTAGGCTCATCCTTACATCTGCAGCTCTCAGCCTAGGCAAAGTGCCAGAAGGATGAGGTGACAGGAATCCATGCAACCTCCTTACAATGGCCCTACGGCAGCTCAAGTAGCCAGGAGGCTGCACAGTGCAGTCCCCAGCCTTGCACCCCAAGGAAGAAGGGTGGGTTTGTGCCCACACACCGTCTTCAAGAGGAGGGACTTTACCTCAGCTCGCATTCCTCCATTTCTAGTTTATCCTAATGGCTGAATAATAAGCCATGAAACCTTCTGGATGCAAAATGTGATCCGGCCTAAACAGAGGAGAAGGCTCTGAAATTTGACTGACTTCCCACAGGTAGATCCAAAGATGGTCAACAAAACACCCCTTCGGTCTCACCAGTGCTATGGTGCTTCTGTCTGGGTGATAGCAACTCTGCTCCCCTGGCACTTGGCTCTGCATGGTGAGTGCCATGCCGGGAACATGTTCTGCTCCCTGAGGGGACACTCACAACATGTCCTTCTGCTGAGGGCACATGCTGGTGCCCCTCACAGAAAATGCTCTTCTTCTGAGGTGCACACCTATGGTCCTGAGACAAAAAAGACTACTTGTATGCAAAGCTTTTACAAATTTGGTCACTGTGACCAAACTTTATTACCCATTTTATGGAACTGTGACAAAAGTCTAGGAATCAAACAACATGGGGATCACAGAGGCTATGATGTTTATTGTGCTGAACAGACTGTGATAATCCATTAAAGGAACATTTTCAACAAGCAAGCGATTCGAAGTACAATCGTAGACAGCAGCTCTACATGAAGAACAAAGCAAAAAGTTAGAAGACACTCAAAAGAAAAAGTAAACTGTAGTTAGACATCTTGAAGCGTTTTTTTTTTTTTTCCTGCAAACACACCTCTCTTGCAGAAATGGTAGAAGAGTTAAATGTCCAGTCTTAGTTAGCAGTGACCAATGACAGCAAAGAACAGTCGTATAAAATTTATCTCCCACAAAAATAAACTATATATATAAAAAATTTTATGATGTTCTCACTGGCTCACTGGCCACATGCAATTTTTCAGTCTGAAAAAATGAGGTATAGTAGGCCCTAAGAGGTAGTAATGTGTTTTGATTGTACTACAATATACAGAAAATACAAGATTCCGTTCATCAGAGTGGTCAGTCTCTCGGAGGTTGAAGTGTGACACACACCCAGTGATTATTTTGGTGTCACCTGCTCAATACTGTGGTTTCAAAAAATGTAAACAAAACCAACCAAACGGGATTTGCTAAGGCTCAACTCCAGGCCCTCTGAAGTCAACAGAATTCCTTCTACTGACTTCATGGGACGCTGGATTTGGCCTGCTAGAGCTACCCCATAGCTCGGGTTACTTTTTGTTCACTTCCTATTAACGTGTCTGGTTTTAGCACTCCGAGGAGCTCTTTCTCAGCAATCTCCGACAATGGACCCTCTGCAGTCTTTTGAGGAGGTCCGCAGTTCTTGACTCTGCCTCTTGGAAGAAGCCAGTAAGTAGTTATCTTTAACTGCACTTGGCTTGCTACGAAAGCCGTGCCAACAGACGCCTTCCTGAGAAACTACCCCTGGCCCAGTTATTAATAAAATGTTACAAAGTACTGACTAAGAAAGAGAGGAAGAAAGGAAATTAAACAGAGAGAAAATGAAATCAGAGAGAGAAGAGGGAAATAAAGAGTGAGAGGGAGGAGAATAAAAATACTCTACAGAAGAAGCATTTAAAATAAATCTGGCTGAAACATATTACAAAATCACATTTGTGTAAAATACATGAAAATACTTGTCAAGTATTTTCTTACAATCTACTAATTATTTTTTTAAACACATATTTGTGATTGCATTATGCAAAAGCTGAGCTTGTTGCTTCCCACCTACAAAGCTTCAAGTTTCTTTGAAGGTTTTTTTTTTTTGTTCATTTTTTTTTTTTTTAAATACGAAAGTAATTTAAAATGTGTTCATTTTCCACAAGTTATTTTACAAAAATACTTTTGAATTAGGGATTAGTTGCAGTCCTAACTGTTTCAAACGTCTCAAAACTAATGCTGAAAGTAAGAAGTTCATTCCATTTAAAGTCTGGAGGTAGGTCTTTGTCAATCAATTAGTCCATTTCTTTAAACAATTCATTTGAGGTACAAACTTGGACAGTAATATTTAAACATTACAGCTAAATTTTTTTTCTATGTCATGTAGTGTCATTGAAGAAAATTCTCCTTACAAACCTATCAGCAATTCAGTACAAAAATATATTCAAGTTAACAGTACATTACACAGAAGTTTAGCAGAGACAGGGTAAGTACATTTTTAAAAAAAAAAAGAGAGAAAAATACATAGTCATGCTGAAACACAATAAAGATATTGCTTCCTTAACTGTAATTAAGTGTTGAAGTAGAAATAAGGGGAAAATGCAGATACTCATGATTATCTACCCAGTAAAAATTTCCTGCATTGAGTGTGTATAGCAGCATGTATTTATCAGTCTGTTGAGTTAATTGTAAAAATCAGAGGTAGCTTTGAGTAGTGGGGTAATATTGCATCTGTTGCTAAAAGTGCTGCTTTGAATGAAAAGATGGAGAAATGCAACTGGCACAAAGGTGCTCAGTGAACCATCCTATGTCAAAATACATTGCTTAAAGTAATACACAAGCCTAACTGAGGTACATGGTGTTGGTTTTTACATCATGACTGATGAGTAATGAGGAGAGATCCATCCTGTTTGAAATCTGGTGCGGGGTGAGTGGAATTAGTTGAAAATAACCAAAACATCTGGATTATTTTGTTCAGATAAACTCACGATTAACTTTGAGGTACCTTTCTACATGATTTAAAACACTTTTCTTGATAAAGACTTAGTCATTAATGGCGTTAGTGTTTGGTGTCAATCATTTCTGTTTCCACAGAAAACACCTGGCTCTATGGAAAGCCGACTCCTTCAGGCTTTCTACTGTCCAGAAGGTGAGGGCTGCTCATTTCGTTTACTTCTACTTCTGCTGATATGTTTGTATGTAAAACTATACAACGTATCTTTGTCTTTCTTCCCTTTTGCAAAATGGAAGTACCTTTTTCATGTTGCTCTTTCTTCCGATTACCAGCTGAATGAAGTGAGAGTTCAGCTTTCAATTTTTTTTTTTCCTGAAATATCAGTAAGACTAAAAAAAAAAAATAAATCAAGTACAAATCTACAAGAAGTTTACAAAAAAAAAAAAAAAAAAAAAAAGTAGTATCTATCCCTTATCTTTGGTGTTCTAAAACACAGAGTTCACTAAGTAGGGAGTGGGTTGCTGGAAGTGTTGCAAGGCCAGGTGTTACACACCCAGCCTTTCCTATTTCAATGCCCATTATAATTAATATGTTACAAGTTTCTTGTTTATATGCAGTGCAGTGAATGACTTAAACCTGATCTGGACTTCTTCTTGACCCAGTCACCCTTACTTAGCAGCTCAAACTATTAGTAGGTTAAGAAAATTGAAAACAGTAATTTGAAGTTGCATCGTTAATCTGTGCCCCCATTGTGTTACAGCAGTTTTTCACTAAACCTGGGACTGTGAAGGGATTTTAAAGAAGTTGATTAGTCAAATCCTTTTTAAGGTTATGCAATTTTTTCCCCCCAGGCAAAAGTGGAAAGACCATGGCAATAGAAAATAAGTGGTCAAGGCAGTGTCTTCTCCCTTCAAAAGACCCAACTGCTGATGAGGTAGAAATTGCATGGTGCGGTCTCCTAGTCTTCCTCTGCAGATTCTTGTGAGGATGTTTCTTCAGTCTCTTCCTAGAATACACAAAAAGAGAAAAAATAAGTATGTGGTGACCGTGCGTCTAGGGCTGCCTCCTCCTCTCACACAGCTGACAACTGCATCCCAAGCTAATAAAATGTGCTGTATAGCTGCTGTGATGCCTCAAGAAGCTGTTGTGGAGAGCAGGGGAAGGTCTCCACTCTCAGACCACACCAGTTCAGTTTGCTGCTTTTCCCTCCTACCCCACGTGGCACCAAGCAAGAGAAATCCCTGCCGTGCTCTGTCATGGGTCTCCTATGAGAAGCATTTTGAGCAGATATCCAATGTGAAGGAGGTGCTGTGGGAAGACTTTGACTTTTTGCAGCTGTCCTCCTCCTCCCCAAAGCCAACTTTGCCTTTCCTTTCAGCACACCTGGCTGAACGTGACACTCTTATGCTGCTTATTTAAGCAATGCGACGGGCTTTTCAGGACACAGACAGTAAACTGGGAGCAACAAACATTTCTGTTAAAATGGGCTGAGAGTGAAAGGTGTTTTTTTCTGAAATGCTGTACATCATTGCCTAAGCCAGCACGTGAAAAAGATCTATGAAAAATAGGAATTTATCCCCTCAGCCGACGGAGACCTTTTAAGAATGACCAGCTTAAAACAGCTTATAGCAGTCTTCATACTTTAATAGATTTGATTTTCCACATGGCTTCATTTTGTCTCGGTGGCTAACTGACACAATTTATAACTCTCTTCCTTTCCCAGGCCACTACAGTACACCATTCAGCAAAGCATGCCTTCAAGCTTGTCTGCATTATATGGCCAAACTTCCATTCATTAGTGTTTGAAACACCTCAGCTGTGAAGGGCTCCTAAATGCTACCATGTGTGACACTGCTGCAGAAGAGCGGCATCAAGGAAAAACACACAGCTTTAATCACAGGCCACCACTCTCTGCAATCCTCTTTCAAAAGGTTTCAGCCCCTTGCACCCCCCCAAGAAAAGACTGAAAAAAAAAAAAGCAAAAAAAAAAAAAAGCTGTAAATCCAGGGAATAAACGTAAGTATAAATGAATGGATGACAGCTTAAAAAATATAACCATAGCAGCATCAAGCCATGAGATTTCACACTGGTTTTGTTTAGTCTGCTTTGGGTTATGTGGGAAATGTGAAAAGCATGAAGCAAACGCTTCCCCCTCCGCCGCCAGACCCCTGCCCCCCGCTAAAGCTCGGGCCTCAGCCATTTAAGCCAGCAGGTTTATACCTCTTGACTAGGAAACGGACCATGACCCTGGGGTACTCTCTGGAGCACCAGGCACAAAGAAAGATGTAGCGTGATCAAAGCTGTGGACGGAGGAAAGAGAGCAAAGTCAAGTGTCAGCCGCCCTCCGACCTTGACTTTTCAATTAATATTTAAATTCCAGATGACATCGATCACACATATAAACATCGATGACACAGATAAACAATTTCTTCCTCACAACAACTGCTTCCCGCTTGCAGCACGGTTATATTTAGAGCGCTGTGTGAAAACGATCCCTGACTCACCATGTGATTAAGCGACTTTCGCTCCTTCCCCCGCAGCGTTTGGAGATGGGCGCTCGCGCTCTATCTAATCCTGTTATCATGTAATGCATTTTCCCTGCTTATCTTCCACACAGAATGGGATTGTGACTGCTACAACATCTCAGGCAAGAAGAAAAGTGGTATCTGCAGACACCTACTGGAAAGCTAACTTGGGCTGCGTGTTGAGAGACAGCAGCAAGTACGTTGGCTTAAATCTTGGTAATTCAGAACTTGTGATGCCCTGAAGACAATGGCTTTGCCTGCAAGCCAAGTATTTCAGTTAAAAATTATGACTGTGGGTTCCATGCTCGGAACATAATGCAGGTAGGCATGTTTTGGTTAATGGCATTTGATAACAATCACGTGCTTAACGCCTTAAATCACCATGGGCAGTCTAAGCCTCTTGCCACTGAGTCCCCGCAGCCCGCCGTGCACTCATGGGCACTCACTGTGTTTTACTCCTGCCTTGTCACACAACTGACCCATTTTCCATGATGGTGGACTTCTGATCACAGCACAACGTCGATGGGACATAGGGAAAATACATGGCAGGATGTATTCCTATTTCCGAGTCCAGCCAGGGGAGCCATAAAGAGCTATTTTTAGCTGAAGACCTGCCCAATCTCCTGATTTATACTGTGAATTTCACAATATTTTTTTCCTTATGGTCTCTGCTGCTGTGACTAGGAAAACAAATGAGAAGTTCGTCTCTCATCTTTCTACCTATGTATCAATTTTAATTTAATGACAGATATGTATATGCAAATGTGCACCTGTAGTGCTACAAAAAATGAGAAACCAAAAATCAAGCTAAAACCAACAATATTTAAATAATAAACTGATTATTAAAAATACTTGAGACTCGCAGGTCTACTTTTCAAATCCACGTTTCAGGCAAAGAGATCAGATGGTCACACGGCAGAAAGAAAACTTTTCTTCATGCTTTGCAAAAGCCTAAGATAGCTCAGTTACAGACGGGTGGTTTTAAGCCAACCTATCATGTAAGTCCCTTGTCAAGGCACAGATGGAGACGTGATTGCCGCTCTGAAGTGCTTACAATTCAAAGGGATAATACAAATCAGACAGAGATGCATGGAGGGACCCAAAGGAAGAAGTGAACAGAGGTTCTGAAAGAGAAAATGCAGATGTGTCACAGCAACAGAGAGAAATTTTTTGCATTTGTCCGCTCCATGTATCATACACATTCGTAAAAAAAAGAAAAGGTTACAAATAGCAGAAGATTGTGCAGCTGTGATCCTCAACCCAGCCTTTGCTGTGTGCCCCACATAGATGCACACTCAGCAGCTGACTGACAAGGTGCACTGCAGAGGCAGTTTTACTTGTCATGTCCTGTCCCTGGTTGTCCTGTGCTGTACGGGACAACATATTATTTACTCTGAGCTGTTGCACACAGTATCACAGTGTGATACTGCAAGGACAGATTGCAAACAGCATCCTGAGCTATTTCAATCCTTAATTGCAGTAACTGACCTAACAAGCAGGAAGTGATGTGGAGCTGCTGTGTCTCCCAGAAAAAAAGCACTGAGAAATCCTTCTCCATGTGCTCAGATGTTTAATGCTTTCTTCCAGAGGAGCATCATCAGCAAGAGGCTGGCAAATGTGCCCTGAGGTCTGGGACCCTCCAGCACAGCCCCCTCGCGTTTCCCCAGTGTTGATCTGTTGAGCAAGGACAGATGTTTCCCAATGGTCCACAGCAAAGATCTGCCCTCAGAAGGGCTACTTTGCAGGGGGCTGGCGCTGCTGTCGTTAGCCTGAATTTAACAGTGATGGCAACAAAAAGAACCAGGATGCAGCACAGCAGGCTTCTGTTAGAAATGCTCTCTGCAGTCAGCATGCCTAGTGGGCTTTCATCCTCTGCAGTTTCAGATGATGGTACCTTTGGTGGGAAGGGGACGATATGTCTGAAGATAGGAGAATGGGCCTGTTTAGATGCCCTGGGTATTTAGTTTGGCATTCAGCAGCCAGGCCAGAAGGCTGCTGGTCTCCCATGTCACACTATGGATGTCTGTGATCCACCAGAGCACCTGAAAGGGCTCAGCACAGCATTGAGACAACTGTTCCTGTTTGACAGCAGCATCCCCCCACATATAGAAGGACAACTGTTTCTCCGTTTTGTAAAAACATTTATTATGTTCTAATTCCCTGAGCAAAGCTCCTTTACAATTACTTCAAGGTTAACTGCCTCAATAAACTGGCAATTCAGTTGGCAACTCACTTTTTTTCAACTTTTGCTCACGAATCTGAACTTCAGATTACAAAAAAAGAGAACTAATTTTGCAAGATGAACTTCGGGATCATGGCAATGGCACATGCAGGGCTTCCGAATTTGTCAGAGCTTTTATTTTATAACAAAGTATTTGCTATTGGCACAGATCTTGCTGCCTGCTTTCTAAGTCTGAAAGCGTATGCTTGAATAGATACGTCAAAAAGAACTGCTGACAAGAGCAACTTGCAGACTGTGGACCATTGTCTGCTAACTTGTCTGAAATCCCCTGACATGCAAACTAATATTTTCAGGAGTCCCTGAAGCCAGTGGCTCCTACTGCAGTTGCAGATACCCAGCCTATGCCCAGACAGTGCCATCCTGACTGCTCCATGGCCAGCACACTAAACTGCTTTAGAAATTCTTACAGCACTAACAGACACTCATCACAGATTTCTTTTGCATGAACTTTTGGTGGGAACTTTTGCTTCAAGCTGCTTTGCCATCTGCAAATCATGCTGGCAAGAGCTCAAACTCCTGTTCCAAGGGGCTGTCAGTCAGCATGCAGCCCTGCTGAGTTTGTGACAGCAGTCACTCAGCAGTAAAGCAAAGTTAAATTTGAGATTTTGGATTCATAACTCATATTATTACAGGTATTTAATGCACACATCACAATAAAAGGATTCATTAGCAGAAGAGACCACCATGGCCGCATACAGAAAGCCACACAACTCTAAATGCTGGATTAAAGTATATTTTTATATATGCATCTAAAGAAATTATTTCAGTACTGGAAATCTGTATCGGAATACAGATGAGTCAACCAGCCTGCAAGCAAGCAATTTTCATGTACTGCCACTATTAGCACGCAAGGAGTGCAAATTCTCCAGCCTGGTGGTTGAAAACTCTACCAACAGAGCAGTTCAGCAAACCACTGCCCTCTCCCTGCACTGGTCCTGCATTTGACACCCTACAGTCATTGACTAAGCTAGGGGACACCCTGATGATAGCAAACAGACAGCTCCCTCCACGGAAGCAAAACTCTTGGTACTATAATGACGTTAGAGATAAAGAAAGAGACAAATGGAGAGGTGGCAACTGATGGGACAGTTTGGGGTTGACATGTAAGGGCTGACAAACAACATTCTTGCTTTAAATGTCTACTGTCCTATGAACTTTGCCTCTAAGGTCCTTCTTGTTACCTAAGGACCTTGGTCTTAAGAAGGCTGCAGACTTAACTTTAAGAGAAATCCAATGCTGAAATACCAGTGAGTAGTCTTACTGAGCTGATGCTTAACCTCCCCAGTGCCTGTGAGCCAGCTGGTGGGCATGTGCAGAGCTGCCTAATGCTCTTGGGAGCAAGCAGTTTAAGCATCTTAAAATTCATTTCAACCTGGAGATGTCCTCAAAGCTTCCACAGCGAGGAAAGCAACACACAACAGACAGTGAGAATAGCACTCCTCTGTGAGTGTGCATGTATGCAAAGCACTGGTTTGGAAACTCATATGCAGTCTTGTTCTTGTTCTTGTTCCCCATGCTCTCTGATTTGAAGCAGATACTTCAAGCTGCGTTTTCTACTGCCTATGAACATGCCAACCAACTCAGAATCTGTACGGAGGATGCATTTTTTTGTTTGTTGAAGTCATTCCACTTTTATATAAATGGTCAAACGTTCTCTGAGATACAAAGTAAGCAGAAATAAAGCAAAATACTGATACTGTTCTGCAGGTGATCAGCCTGTGGCCTTTCAAATGCATAAACTTATTAAGCAAATGAAGTGTGTCCTCTCCCACTGCTGCTGGAACAATTCGTCTTGACCTAGCAAAAAGGCTGCTAGTCTTTTTTTAATCCACATCTCCAGCTGCTGGAGGAAGTGTACTACCTGAGACAGCTGGAGTGAAGTTGCTGGGGCTGCCCTGAGACTCCGATGCTAGAAGCCTGAGAACCAGTGCCAACAACGTGGCTGAGAGCAATAACAGCTGTAGAGGTCAGAGGGAGTTACCATCCTTGCACACCCATGAACCACTCCTACAGATCGCCTTCCTATAATGGCTGAAGTGTTTTGCAAGGTTAGGCCAAGCTTTGAGTCTTGAGTTATAGGTTCAGGCAAATGAAGGGGACCAGGACATTGCTCAAGAGCATCCCTTCCGGACAGGACAGGACATTCCTCTCTAAATTAGAACAGTTTTCTTGTTAGATTAAGCGAATACAAAAACATTTTTCTATCTCTTACCTTATCTGCCACTAGGAGAACTGTTTGATATGATGGAGTGATAGTGACTCTGGTTACTTTGAGATAAAAGGTTTATCTGACACAGGATTTTTAAATCCAGGAGGACTCAGTGAGAACTTCCAGAGAAAGAAATTAGGGTGGTCTATGCATAGATATTCTGAAAAGTACCTAACCTAGAATCTGCTTCTCAATGTCTCCTACAAATGGGCTTGAATAAACCTGTTTCAAATGCCCAATTTTGCCATGGATTTTAGAGCAGCCCTGACATAACTCAGCAGTGAGGTTTCTGACAAGCACGTTGCTTAGAGCTGAAGCCAGCTCTGGTGAAGCCTTTTGAAACTGAGACTTGTCTGTCTAAATCACATCAGGCCAGATTTCTTAAACACAGTTTGGCACATGAGTAGAGCAAGTGCCTTTTTGACCTAAGCAGGTCAAAACACTTTGAAAAAATCTGTTCCCCATGTGATTAAAAGGAGAGTGAAAATCTCCAGCAAAATCTCAGTACTATTTAGAACAATTTAACAAGGAAGCACCATTTAGAGTCTACAACAAACAGAACTAAAGTGAAGAATGATTCTTGAAACAGTCATGGATGCTGTAAGAACACTGACAGAGACATACTTCATCTTAGAGTGCTTCAATCCCACAAGTCGTAAACAGTTTTGGTGGAAAGGAAACAAAATGTCACAGAAAATAAGGCAGCAGTGCCATTAGAAACATACACAACTGAGCTGGAGCGACCTCAGCTCTGATGAGCTGCCCTTGCAAACTTCTTGTGGAGGCTTTAAACTAGAGCAGAAGAAAACTGCTTTGTGTGCACACTCAGAGCCAAAATCCAAACTGGAGCTAAAGGCAAAAGAGGCCGTAATAATGGTCTCTAATTATTAATGCATGCATGGATGCCAATGTAGGCTTGTAGAGTCCACTGAAATGTTATGGGCCACTGCATAAGCTCTTATTTCGCTGGCAGTGGAGACCACAGAGCCCAGAAGAATGATGGAGTCCATGAAGGTAAACCCAAACAGGCCTGCCTATCTCCTGAGCCCTGCAGTGCTGGAAGGAACGTTGATGCCTGTGCATATTTTGTGTTCAGTGGCAGAGGAAGAACCATGGCGAAGCTCTGGCTCCTGGCAAGGAGGAGACCTGGGGAAAGGGACACCAGGACTGGTTTTGAAATAATGATCAGATCTGTGTTGTTTACCTTTTGCTTCCTACTCTTATTTTAGAACACGAAAAAGGGAATAAAGTAAGGCCTGTTAGGTTTCTATTCTATTTCTTTTTCCTCTGAAACAATTGCTTTTTACAGACAGGAAGCAACTGTCAGAAGTTATTCACCTCCAATCCTTTATCACTTAAAAAAGCAATACGGCTCCATTTATGGAGCCACTGGCAACTGTGGTTTGGGACCGGCTATCTATCCATAATGATAAACAATAAAATAAAACGTCTTCCTTTTGAGTCCCAGCTGAGAGATTTTGCCAAGCGATCAAACTTGTCTGAGCCTTGGAGCAGCAGCTTTGAAGTAATAAGAAAGAGATTGAAAACCTGCAGCCAAGAGCCGCACACACCTCATTAGGGCCCAGCTATGCGGGAAAGCCAGGCGGCAGCTTCCCGGTCAAGCCTGCCTGCCCACCAGAGAGGGGCTGCGGGAGAGTAAGATGAAAGGGCCTTTCAAAGGGGAAGTGCTCCACTGACATTTTTACGAGGACCGGTCTCCTGAACGAGCAGCTCAGTGCCGGGCATGTAACCCACTTGGAGAGCCAGCGCTAGGGGCTACAGGGAGCTGGGCCTGCAGGGAGCGCGGCTATGCAAAGTGGGGCTGCGGCCGCTGCTCCTTCTGAAGCTCCCCTGGTTTTCCCTTCACTTCTTTTCCACTTGTGAAAGAAAGAGTTCAACACAGACAGCTCAACCTTCCCCGAGCTGTGCTCCGAAAAGTCCCCGCAAATGAGAAACATATTTCAGAAAGATAGCGAGCTGGGCCTGCTTATTTGGTTCTGCAGAGATCATGTGAGACTCTGCGGTACAGTTCAGCTAAATTATTTTTTTCTTTAAAAAAAAAAAGAAAGAAAAAACGCTAAAGCTTAACAGACTTGTAAAATGCTTTTAAAAACGTCTGAAGAGTTTAATCATAGATCTTACCACACAGACACTGGTGAGGCTTTGTGCTGGCAGCAATGCAGAGTATTTAACTTCGAGAGCTGCAGTTCTGGGTTTGATTTTTGGTTTCAGACTAAACAGCAGGTCTGCAGTGAAAGGCAGGGCAATGACTCTTGAGCAAAATGGGGCAATGGGAATGCTTTCCTTGAAACCTTACTGATGGCGTAAGTGTGGAGCACCTCTCTGTGTAGGCAAAGAGCGCAAAATCAGAGAACTTTGTGTTGGTTTGAATAAGCGCCCCCTCCCGCAATGCCTCCTCGTTTTTACAGCAAAAAATTCTGTTGCTATTTTATTATGTAACGCTGCAGGCTAAAAATATATCCCTAATTTAAGCCATCTTGCCAATAAATCTACAAATACCAGGTAATCCAAAAAGGATAGTCATGGTCTAATGACATACACTTCTTGTCATCTTAACATGTTCAACTCCTAAAGGATTTAGAGCAATGCATTTAAAGATTTTTCAACTTCTTGAATATCTCCACATGATCTGTTGGGAAGGGTAATAAAATAAGGTCCTCTTCAGCATAGAGCAGGAACCCAACTTTTCAAGTTCCATCTGCACTGCGACGATAGGGAGAAGCTTTTTCTTTTTCTGGCTGGGCCTGTCCAGCTGAATAGATACCGAAAATTTCCTTTTGATTGTAGAGCCTTTTATGGGAGTTTCTTTTCCAGTTGAGCACATTTATATTCTTTAATCAAATCAGAAAAGGTTTCTGGTAGAAATATGTGTTCAAAACACATTTTCTTTTAGGAGCGAGACAGATTACTGCAATTTATATCTCAATCTTAATCTATTCTGCTATTCGTAAATTTAAAGAAATACTAATGTAAATTACAGTACATGCCCCACCATATAACGCAGTTCTCAGGAGACTGTAAAAGTGATGGGCGAGCCACCTAACATACTGTAACTGCCCCTCTGCTGTTCTGATTTCAGTTCCCAAATTTTGAGTCAAAACAAGCATGATTATCGGGGAAAGGGTGGGAGGAAGCCATTTGCTGCCCTGAATCTGATATCTCCTGGGTCCTAGAGCTCACATGTCCCATCTTTCCAGACTCAAGTCTGGTTTCAATGGAGCTCTCATTTTTCTTCCCACTAATCCTGCCATGAGATCAATCATTGGTAACTCTGTGAGAAATTAAATACCAGGATGTGGGAAATCTGAGATCTGAATTTGGGCAGAATGTGGGTGATTCTTTTTTTTTTTCTTTTTTTTTTTTTCTTTTCCCCCTCCTTCTCTTTTCCCATGGTTGTTTTGTGGCAAATAGCCCTCCAAACCTGAGATCAGAGATTGGCCCTTAACAATGTGACTGTATCAACAGATCAGAAGCAACATAAAAAAAGTACACTGCAGTATCATATCCTGTTTTAATATAAGAAACAGTTATTCCTAAAGGGAGATTTTGGCCAACATTTTTTTGAAAACATTCTGGCATTTCCAGAAATGCCTTCCAATGGGATCAGCAGCAGAACTTCATCATGGTGATGTTCACCATCTGGAGGAGCTGACTTCATCAAGAATTTAACATTTGTGGCACTGGGATCCCAATGAAACAGAATCCATGAGATAGTTTGCTATGGTGATGTGAGTGCTAAAACACCCAAGAGATAGGCAGTCATTTTGAATGGCTTTTTTTTTCAGTCTCTGTGAGAAAAGCGTATTTATTTACTTAGGTCCCATATGCAGGAAACTGAGATCCTTACAGACATTGGACAGCCCAAAGACATAGGGTGGGTCCTTTGTGCACTGCTTTGCAATGTGTCAATGTCCGAAAATGCCTACACACTCCTGCAGCCTTCACCATGAAGTACTTGGGAGCATGTGTCACTGCACAGCCTGCTAAGGAGCTTCCTGACTCTTTATTCTGTCCATAAGTACAGCAGCACCATGCTAACAAAATCAGATGTGCAATCAACAACAGTGAGCTCACAGCTCCTCTCCAGACAGCAGCCTGCCTGTAACAGCCAGCGCTTACTGGCTGCCTTGCTTCACACTGTCACAGCACAAAGGGGTAGCACAAAAAGAGCGCAAGATGGAAGTTCCACTGGCAAAAGTGGTTTTAGAAAGTCCTTTTTTATTTCATTTTGCATTGACTTTAATGAATCCTTCGCCTGAGTTCTTCTCTGTGAGCCTCATGACAGGAGGCACGCTTGTAAGTCCCACTGCTCCATGCCAGCCCTAACATTTGGCACAGGTGTCATATGCTGACAGGCTGCCCAGGGAGGATGCATCTCTCTCCAGAATAGCATGGCAGCACTGATTTCATGGGACTAAATTCACCGAATTCCACAGATACCCCACAGTGACTGACAGAGTGACTGTGAAATGCTTTTTACACTTCCATTCTAAGACTGTTGTTTTAGGCAATAAGGGGACCTTATAAAATTCCCCCAATGCCATGGAAACTCTAGAATAAAATAAAATATTGGCTTCTTAATGTTTCCTTCCAGAATGTGTTTAAAGATGTATATCAGTTAATAAGGGCTGAGTATACTGCTGTTTTTCCTAGCCAAATCTTTTTTAATACTGCTGGTATGCACATACTGTAAATGACTATTCTAGCAAATCATTTAACAGACGACAAATGTGTTTTCCTTGGTCTTAACTTCAAATCTCATTGTGTTCCTCTAATTTTACCTCCATTACA
The DNA here is from genome assembly GCF_019232065.1 of Centrocercus urophasianus. NCBI lineage: Eukaryota > Metazoa > Chordata > Aves > Galliformes > Phasianidae > Centrocercus > Centrocercus urophasianus. The sequence continues at coordinate 32,493,180 of NW_024884697.1, read as the reverse complement.
GCATACTTCACTAATAACATGCAATTTGAAACAAAACTGATATGGTCCTGAACAGGCAAAGCAAAGGTGCATCAATTCCTAAAAGTGGATTGTGGTATCTTGTTTAAGATTGTCTCATACAACCCTGAAGCCAATCTGAGTTACATAAGGCCCAAATCCCATGTTTTTCAATGGAGCGAAAGAGCTGGATTACAGCCCTGGGACACTTTATATATATGCCAAGAAATAGGGCATCTTTTAGTGACTTCAGCTGGGTGTGGAGGAACAATGATGCTGACTGTGAAAGACATAGAGCCTTTACGAGAGCCTCAGTAACAAAGCCCTCAGTGAAAAGAGTGCTTTTGTCTGCACAGCCTTCTGATACACCTCATCTTTGCTAATTAGCATTTTGATTATTTTTGTTGAGGTCCAACAGCTGATTGTTCTGGTAGTTTCAACTTTCTGGATATCATTCTGGAAACATCCTAAAATAATTCAAATTTTCAGGGGGTGGCCTTCCTAGAGTCCTGTACACTCATGAAGCTGGATACCCAAATATTGGCTGTATGACTCTCGGAAACCTTGGCCAAAATGCACAGTATATGTATGTAAAAGTAGCACTGTTTAATTTGCTCTTGACTGGCATTTTTTAACCAGTGCTTCCATTCCAGCCATCCTCCTCAGAGGTGTTTCCCAGGCACACATCACAGCTGTGTCTCTTCTGGCTACTAGTGAGATTTTTGTTTCTGTCAAGTCAGAGCCAGGTTTTGAACTCAATGTGGTGCCTCCCTTGTCATCTGTGGTCACAGCCACGGGGTCAAACACAAGGCCTCCCTGCTGACAGCCATCCTCTGCCCATGGTGGACTTCTTCCCCAGGCAGGAAGGGGAGAGAAGTAGGAGATGAAGAAATCACAAGGATGTCATACTGCTCGCTTATGGGAAAGTTGTAACTTACCCTCTGGCCCTCAAGTACTCAGCAGCAACACCTGCTCTGAGCGCCATGTGTGGAGCTGCCCAATAGTTGGAGTTTCTGGGTGTTTCTGTGTGCTCAGCATGGAGAATTTTAGGAGCAGGCCTTGCCTCATACCTTGGGAGAGAGCAGCAACCTGATAGCATGTCTGTATCGAATTGGCTAATGTGTGACCAGCTCTGCATTCAGATGGCTGCTTCCTGTGCTAGGGCTGATGTCAAGGAAATTGTGTGTTCCATGTTTAAACAGGTAACATAATCTTTTCATGACTGCTCAGAGTAGAAGACCCCTCCCAGGCTGGGCAATGTGACACTCCTGCTCTTCAAATGACTCAGAAATGACTGACAAAGCCAGGGCATCTCCAAGCTGTACATTACAGCACGCCTGACTCTGAATCCCACAGCTCATTCCTAATAAGCCAGGAAGCAAAAATATCTTTGGAGATCTGATCCCTTTTTAGTTACATCAAAACACGACAGCCTGCATGCTCACAAGTTCCTTATGAGATGAAAGCATCAACATCTCAGTTTCAGCAGATGATGTTCCAGTCACCGTGAGACCTCCCTAAAAAGGGACTTGCACACTGCAAGTGTTCAGCACTGATATATACAAAGGACATAGGAGGCTCTTCTACTACCTCTGTTCCTTAGTCAGTGTAAGGGAACAAGCACTTCAGCTTGCATTTAGATCATGGGCACGCCAAGCAAGGTGATGCAGAACTCAGCACTGAGGTAGGCGCTGTATGAAGCTGGGACATAACCAAGCTGTTTTCCTCCTGTTTGTTCAGAAGCTCTTTGACCTCTGAATCACTGACTGCACCACAGCCCAAAGCTGAGTGAGTGGCATGGATAATGCCTCTCTCTTGGCAACATGTGCAGCCTGAAAGCCTCCTTGAGTGAGATGCACTGAGCCGCTCTCCAGGGGACCTACTTCCAGAGTGATTTCTGCAGCCACTGCGGTGCTGCAAGACACAGACTACCCCTCCTCCCCTGCAAAATCTGCAGCAGTGCAGCTGCTGAGCGGGACTGCTGGGTTCAGGGAAGCTGTCTTCCGGTCTCAAGAGAGAGACTGAGCAAGTAACGGTGCGGAGATTTGCTACTTTTCTCAGCCAGGCTCCCAGATTCTTTCTGTGGGAGAACAGGGCCGCCTGTGTATTTCCTGGTACATTTGGACCAAAAAGATTAAGGGCTGGATTACAAAGGTTATTTGAGTATCTAAAGATGTGCTGTTAAGTGAAGCAGCAGTTTATGGAGTACACTTACGTTTAACTACCTTTGTAAAACATCTGTCTGCTCCTTTTGGAAATGCCAAGTGAGCTCATTTTATGTTTTTGTTACTGATAGAAAGAAGCTCAATTGAAGAAAATATTTGAACGAGCTGTGAGCAAAATCAATTTCTATAAAAGTGCTTTTCATAAAACTGATGTGCAATGTGACCCTGTGGCTACACTATGTAGTGTGTGGAATTGTTAACTGCTGGCAGTGCTTGCCAGCCTGGAACTGAGACCACCATCAATAAAAGAAACTATAAAAATGCAAAAAAGATCATCTTATAGAGCAGCAACATACACCCTATGATCACTGTATTTTTGATTCTTAATTCTCTGAAAGTTACCAAATACCTGAATATACTTGTGTTCTGAAGATCATTTTTTCTTTCTTTGATTTCTTCTGGTTACATAATTTTTCAGCTTCCTTAATTTATGCAAAATCAAATTTCTGGAAGCAGCAGTCTCAGAAATGTTATTCAGATGTGGTTATGTAATAAATGAAAATCACAAATCTGAATTATACAGTGATTTGGGTATTTAGGTGAAATCTCATTGCATCATACTATTCAGGTTCTATTCACAAGTTATGTCATATAAAAACAATCTTTTTGCTATCAGAAATGTCCAACTTCCTGTTCTAACCCTCATTCTTTAGTGCTTCATCTGTTCATCAAACTGGATATTGAACTTCTTTATTTTTCCCCACACATTTTTGTGTTTGTTTCAGAAACTTGTGCTCTTTTTAAATCTACTTTTTCAATTATTTCTTTTGAGACAAATCCTTCAGAGTCCCCATCACCATAAACCAACAGTTTCTATCTTTCTCTGGAAACCACACCACGCAGTTGCCACCATTCTATCCTGAAAGGAGGAAGAAAGTAAGACTTCAGTCCTGGCACTCCCCATGAGACTCCATCTACTGCAACTATGTGGAAAGTAAGAGACTTCTCCTGATCCCCTTAAAATCAAATTCAAACAACTCCGAGGGTAATTGCAAGCTCTTTCTTTCTGTAAGGTAACCAAACTGGGATTCTAGCTCTAGTCCACAAATTTGGTATCATTTTTAATTGTTTCTGTATTTTGCATTTTTCTTTTGCCAGCAATCCTGAAGGATTGCTAGAAAAGGCAGAATTGGTAACAACTTTTCAAACTAGAGCCATTCTTGAGGTATTTTTATCCATTTCTTAAAACAATCCCTTCGAATGAGAAAAAAGTTTCAAGAACACTCAGAAGCCATATATGGAAGGTTTTTCCAAAGCAAAAGCTTTAAAAAAATGAAAATTAAACATACATTGATTTAAAAAGTGTAAGTGATGATAATAATGTGAAGCTTTGGAAAAAATGAACCTTCCAGGGACACATATGGGAAAAGGGTCAATGCAAACAGGTTATCTCATCGTGAAGTTATTTATGCAAAAATCCAAAAGGCATTGTGCCCTGTCAGGTGTGGGAGGAGAGCACTGATCTGGAGGTCCCACTGTGGGCCCAGTGCTTGGTCCTGATGGGAATGCATGAGGAGGTACAGCGAGTCCAGCCTCACTGAGTTGTAATACCCACATGTTGGCATGCATGCATATGGTGCCGAGGGCTTCCAGAACATATAAGGTGGTTCCTACAACCATCTTTGGGAAAAATTCAGTGTTTGCTTTAAAAATGACAGTGATAAAAGAAAGGCGACTCAATCGTTCAGAGGATGTTCGGGAGTAGTGTGAAAAACACACACGCACCCTATGTTGGAAGTGTAAAATTCCACATACATACAGAAAGTAAAGTCTTCTCCCTCTGGAAACTGACAACTTCCCAATTCTCTGTATCAGTAAACACAGAAAAAGTATAGCACACACAACACAACTTGCTGGAGGAAGTGGGAAGAGGAACAAAAACCCAGGGTACCAGGTTATCCTCTAGGGCAAAGGTGTTCCGAGAGCCACAGCTACAATGAGAAAAGCTGCACTGCTCCCCAGTGGGCAGGACGTAGGTTGGGCTTGAGCAGTGCCATGTGTTCCCTCAGAGATATGAATGTGCCTGTGTGGCAGTGAGTCATTTGCCAGCCTTTTTGTGACACCAACAGTTTCTTTCAACCCTGAGTCCTTGCTAGATTGAACCTTTCGAGTCCTTCTATCACATTTCACTCTGAGGGGGAAAAAAAAAACCTGTGTGATGTGTAGCAGGTACAGAGAGTCTTGTGGAAGTGCAGATACTCTGCAGGGCACAGAGAGGTGATGCAGCACGTGGGCACAGCAGGCACTAGGGCATCCCAGCATGTCAGAGCTGCTCCACAAGCATCATGTCTCCTGTTCTCAGCTGCACTCCCGAGGTCTGATGCTTCTGAGCTGCACATGAATATGTGAATCATCAGTGCAGCTCCTCGACTGCAGAGTCTGTCTGACACTTGTAGGATTTACTGTTTGTCCTACACTGAGTGTATATGTGATGGGTCAGCTGTATATATGTGTATATATGTGGAGCACATATAACTTGAAGTTGTGAGGTGCATATGTATTATGACTAATTAATATGCATAAATTAATTGCTATCAAGACTAAGAACTGAGTAAGATGAATAAACACAAAGAACGTGCATTTGCTTTCCTATACAAAGCAATATTTTTTGGTCTTATTCTCGTTAGGATTTAATTTTTTGTTTGTTTTGTTTTAAGAGCAACTAATGCACTTAGTGTAAAACAGAAAATTACACTTGGGCTTGGAGCAATATGCTGCCTGTCAGACTCTGACACAACCTCAAGAAACTGCATGGATTTCAGATTTAAACAGACCTCCTGAAGAGATTATAAAAAGATTTTCAAAGGGTTGTTCCACACTCACTGGATTTCTCCTCTCCAGGACGATAAAAATAAAACATGTCCTGTTTTCAGAAAACTTTGATAGCTTTCATGATGTTTTCCTAAAAATATCTATTTCCTTTGTATTACTTAAGAGTGTAACTCTCCCATATGGCAGAGACTACAGCTGCTACAAATAGCTTAAAAACAAGGAAAGGGAGAAATCGGTTTTGGGGCTGTTTTTTTTGCACAGCTCGGTAATATTACTTCATCATTTGTACTAAGTTTGGCTGCCCATTCTTCAGAAACGGTGGATTTAAAGAGAGTTTCTTGTTTTTGAGGTTTAGGCACATATTTATGTGAAGGTGCTAAACTTCCTGATGGCATGCAGTCAGGCTCACTATCTTTTCTTCATTTCCCCACGGAAGTGTGAGCGTATGCGTCAGCGAACATCACAGAGGTGTGTACAGACTACATTATTTAAAGCTTTCCAGCTGAATTTACAGTTGCATTTGCTGTCTGCATGATTGTCACTCTTCGTAGCACTGGGGATGTTTGAAAATATTGCAGAAGTTTATAAAGGCATCTGTACGGCCCTAAGCTAGCAGCAGATATTTATAAAGAAATTTAGAGCATGAGGGAGTCCTGTGCAATGCTTAAAACCTGGGAAAAGGTGATGGGAAGGAAACTCTTATCAATGGAAGGAGAATGTGATCCGGTTTTGCAGCTCCTACATTTTTAAAAATAACACAAAACCAAAAGGCATATGCAGTAGGAGCAGGAATGACAGCAACAGTGATGTAAACTAGCATTCACAGAAATCTTTTAGAAAAGGCCAAATATTTGAAGTGCTGCACTCAGGGATAAAGCTTCTGCTGCTTGTACCGTGGCAGACTGGGGTACACGATCACTGTCACACAGCGGTTCCTGACCGCAGCCACTTCAGTCCCCACTGATGAAGAAAGGATACATTTCTAACTTAATCCAGACTGCCACATGGTAAAGCCATCTGGGAGGATATTTTGAAGGAAACAGATGGAAAAGGAAGAGATTCCTCTGTATGTAGAGTAAGATTTACATTATCCTCCATGAACTTCCATGTAGTCCCCATGTTTATATAATTTATCATTATTTCCTTAGACAGCTCAGATTAGGAAGCCTGCATGAGCTCATGTTCGTGTTGTTAATTCCGAGACTGAACCTCCCTCCTTTAAAGGGAAAATTGGTAGTGTAAAAGAGAATGGAGAAAAGCTACAGGACTGCAGTGCAGTCCAGCGTCATGAAGCTCCTGGCTGTCCCAGGAATTACACTGCTTTACCTCCTTCTCCCAGCCTCAGGAAGATGCTGCCACAAATGCTTGCTCTCAGCCATAAGTTTATTCCCCGTCATGCACCCACAGCCAGCAAAACCGCAGTGTTGTGTAAGCAGGAGTGTGGGATCAGGGCCTAGCTAGACCAGGAAGGGTTAAAGACGAGTCAGTGATTTCACTGAAAATCCCTCAGGCCAAGGATTAAAGAAAAGAAATGTTCTCTGAGTGAAGACATGGCACACAAATAATTTAAAGACTAATTCCACTAGTCCTGTTGTGATGACTAGGGATTGCTAAAAAGCCCTCTCACTCCTTTTATGTGTTCTTTCATGCCTTCTAATTTTCTATGCAAATGTTTCCATTACTAATGGGGATGTCAAAGGGCTCCACCTCTTGCTGTCTGACCAGGGAGATGCAGCAGCGGCTGCACCCGGCTGGCTGAAACACCCATGGCATGACAACCACAGCCACTGCTTTGGGAAAGGAAGGATGGGAAGATCCATCCTGGGAATCTCAGTGTTTCCGTTCAAACTCCTCAATCATTAAAGCTGCCATTACTTCGTTCTTCTATCAGAATATGGGAGTCCAGCGCTCCGTTTCATCCTCCAGCACCCCAACTCAGCCTTGGTCCCAGGCACTCCTTCCCTTTCTGTGCCACGGCTCACACTCCATTACCACTCAGACAGCCTCCATCTCTGCCTCCCGGATTTGGCCTCCCTTGCACAGCACGGTCTGAGCCTCCTGCATCCCCAGTGCCATGGAGGAAAGGGCTGGCTCTGTGCCTGCCAGCAGATTTACTACCAGGCTATCCGAGGAACAGCATGACTGCAGCCCTCGCAGTTGAAGGATGTAAGTGAGACCAGGGAGAGGAAATATCTTTTATTAGAACAACTCAGTGTGTTTTGAATTGTGTGTTGTAGTCAGAAGGCTGTAGATGGTGAGTCCTCAGGGACTGGTGCTGCATTTCTTCTGTGAGCTGGCCTAATAAAAGACATTAACTCTCCTTGCAAAACTTACCTCACTTGAAGACACTGCAACACTCATCTTGAATGTTATCTCTGCTATTAGGAGGCATTAGTATTGTTGCCAGTGCCACTGATTCACCACTGCTGTGAGCGTATTGATTTCTTCTGTAGAAACTTGACTCCTACACATACTTTAGGGAGTTACATCATTTCACCCCTTCAAATCACAGCTAGGATGTTTTCTGTTTCTTATGTAACAGCTCTTAATTCAGATTGCAGTAGACATTACTATAATGCACACTGTACAATAATGTATTAAAACCATAAGGTGGAAAAATGAAAGTATTATTCCCTTCTGAAAGCAGACTTCTCTCCAGAAAAGCAATAGCCCATTCTGCTCCTGACTCAGCAATCATTCATATTCACCAAGGAACGGTAGTTCTGCCCCATGGAGCCTGCCAAGTAGGGATGGACAGACTTGCTCCCATGCTCACACCTCTTCCCTGCTGGAGCATATGTAACAAAGTTACGTAAGAGTTAGTGGAGTTTTGTTTCATTTTGATTTTCTGTTTGCTTGTTTGTTTTTCACATGAGTGCCCTGGCGAAATAAAATGGAAGAAGCCATGAAACCAGTGTGTTTGACTGGTTTCATTACAACTTACCTAAGATATTAAAGAACAATACCATTCAACAGAATATCTTCAAATGTGTTAGTCTTAAAGATGAATCCAGTTTAATTATCAAGTTCAGCCTATTTTACTCAGGATTTAAAGACTCATTCAGACCAGTGGAGAGAATGATTTCACACCTGTGTCCCTCCTTCCTTTAAGCAGACATCAGTTACTCAGGTTCAGGGCACACACAGATGCAAGTCAGACTTGCACTAGATGCATGTGGCTGTGTTGCCATTAGCACTTGGCAACTGCAGGAGGACATGTCCTAGCAAGCACTCTGGTTGTAGCTCTATTGCTCCTCCTCTCCTTCCCGAGGGCTACTGCATGATTTGCGTGAGTGGTTCTGCCCAAGAAGCCAGCAGCTATCCCCTGCTTCATATTATTGATGCATTTCCCTTCACTCTTTACAGTAAATGAGACCAGTCTAAACATTGACAGAGTATTCAATTTAAGGTAGTCCAAGGATTTTAAATCGGCTTTTCTTACCTGAGCAGGCTTCTTTTGAACCACTTGTTGAGGCTGAAAAGTCAAAAAAAGAAGGCGTGATGAGAAGCAAATTCACTGAAGTTTCCATTCAGCATAGGAAATAAAACACAGGCAAAATGTACATTCAGAACTGGAGTGATGAAGGCACCCAGCTCTTAGAGTCCTACACTTATCAAGACCTTGCTCTGATTACTCTGGCTGTAGAATATGTCAAATTTGTATAAGCAAAATCAAAGTGAGGTCTAATTTATCATGTTGTGACTTCCAGCTCTTCTATGGCACGGCTGGATTTACTCTGCTGCATTACTTCATACAGCCTAGTTCTATAGTCAGATTTTGCTGTCTCCATGAATACTATGCTGTGCACCCTCTTCCACACTCTTTAGTGTGTAAAGTGAGTCATGTGTAAGCCCTCCTTCCTGACCTGCTTGTACAGAGGTGAGGGACCTGTTCCCAAAGCAGACCAAAGCCAGCCTTGTTGCAGCCAGCAGTGAAGGTGAACGTGCCTCTGGCCCCAGGAAGCTCTAGCTTGGGAGCTCCAAATGGAAGAGGTGATGAGCCTCACAACCTTCTTGGGAAAGTTTTGGGATGCCTATCACTGGGTGGCTGGACATATGAGCAGGAGATACCGGGGCTGTGTCCACCAACCCATGCAGGAGCTGGTGGCACAGCCAGGTGCTGAGGAGCTGGCTGCTCCCACCTGGAAATGGGAAACAAGGTCCCAGACAAGCTGGGAATACCACTCAGGGCCCTTCATCCCACCTCCTCGCCTGGAGCCGCAGGGAGCCGCAGGGAGGAGGAGGAGTACCAGCTAGGGAGCTGACATCCACATACTTAAAATACACCACGGCTCTGGTGGTGTGACCCCTGTGGGTGCAAGGAGCTGTACGGAACAATACCATCACAGATAAGGGAAGAAATCCTGACACCCTGAGCACAAAAGGGCTCTTCTTATTTCAGTGGGGCAAAGCAGCTTTCCCCCACTCCACCCCCCAGGATCTTCTGTTTTCAAAGCATATGAATGGCACCCAATGATTTTCTTCCTGCCCTTCCTTCCTGCCTGTTCCTAATCCCAGCCATGACTTTAGTTGGCAGAAGCCAACATGCTGTCCCTCCAGATAGCCAAAAACCTAATTTTCATGACAGTGTAGTAGGAAATAACTGGAATATTTCTGAATAAACAGTTTAGTGTAACTGGCCTTTCAGAGCAGTATTTCAGTGGGAAGGATCGATGAAAATGTAAATTAAATGTAACTGATTCAATTTAGACTGCCCACCACCAGCATCCCACTTTAACAAGAGATGCTTTGTTTATTTGCAGTCATTTTTCTAATTCAGTGGAATCTTATTGCTGTTTTATTTTTGTACCTCTGCCTCAGGCGCTAAGTTCTGCTTTCACATAAATAATTAACAAAAAAAAAAAAAAAAAAAAAAAAAAAAAGAAAGCAATGATTGGGTGATTGGGTCTGTCTTTAGACTTTGAGGCGGATCTTTTCCTTTCCTTTTCCGTTAAGTTCCCTTGCAGTGGAGAAGTGATTAGCAAGGCACGCATTTTCCTGACACCTTTTCCAGGTGGGCTGCAAGCCCTGAACTGATTACAGGCATTTGCTACTCCTAGACAAAGAAATTATTTGTTTCAAAGAAATCCTCCATAATTGCAGAATTCACGGAGCTCTTCAGTAATCTGAAAGGTTTTTCTGCTTTGTTTTCTTTTCCTTGCCTGCTGATTACACCTGTGTACGTTTACTCCCAAGCCCTATGAAATCTGCAGACATTCTTAGCGGCTGACTGCTTTCTCCTGTTCAGAAATCCCCATATATTTTTGGCTGTGTGCACCGCATTCATGTGACTCTCACACACTGTAGCTCAATGAAATCTTCTGAAAGAGCTGCCAACTCACCAAATTTTCCATGAATTAGGTCCTGACACTTCAATGAGAGGAAAGACAATGTCTGAAACAAGGCCAGCCCTGGCTTTGTGCCTAGTATGTGTCACCATAATTCTACCAGCTGCCCTTCCACACAGCACTTCATACTTTTCAGACCACCAGAAAGCCCCTTGAATGCTTTCAGTGATAGCTGGGGCTTGAGCTGCCAGTGTGTTTTCCCAGCCTCTGGCACCCAGTGGCTCCAGATTGGACCTAGAAAGTTTTTGTGTGTATTTGTTTTGTTTTGTTTTTATTTTTATGAATGGCTTTTGCGGAGGACTCTGACTCAAGCACCACACTGTACGGCCATTCATAAAAAGCAGAGGGAAAATATTGTACTTTGCCCAGTTGGAAACCGTCTGTGATACTGACCAAGGCTTGCAGGAATCCCAGTCATTTGAGACCTCTGCTATCTCAGTGCTGCATGTCAGGAGCTCCCTGACAGCGTTTGCTCACTGCCAGCCAGGCTTCCAGCAGAGCACAGCGCGTGTTCTTTCTCCCTTAAATGGAAGAAACACAGTTCTGAAGGACAAGGAGCTGGGTCAGCTCCTCGCCAGGATTAGTGGCACACTGCCGCGCGTGGGAGCCGTGCTGCTCCTGCCAAGCCCAGGGCGGTGGCTGTGATGGCTGTATCATGGCACACAGGGCACTGCTCATCCCCTGGATGAGCCCTGGACACAGGGCTACTGGGTATGGGCACTGGGTACCACAGTGCATGCACCCTCACTGGGGCCAACCCAAGCCAGCAGAACCAGGGCACGCAGGAAGAATGGAACATTTCCTAGGCAGTCTCTTTGATTTCATTAACTGTTGTGCACGTGATGGCTTTGGAACCTTCTTCACACACTACAGATACAAACGCCTCTACTTGCTAAGCTTTGTGTTCACTGAGTTAAGAGATCTTTTCAGGGCTTCAGAGGAGACACCTCTGATTGAAAAGGCTGTGGCAACTGCATGTCAACTAGCTGGGAAGAAAGGGAAGAAAGACAGATTGTCTTGGTTATGTATGGAAAAGACTAGAACCACAAAAAGCCAAGGAGAAGGAGCTTTAAAGAGGTGCTTTGGAGCAAAATGAAGTTGTACATGAGACATGAGGGCTCTGAACTATTACATATCCCCCCAGGAGCCCACAGAATACAATGGCAGGTCTCCTGCACCGCCAGAGGCTGCCTCACTTATTTCAGTGATGATATGCATGCAGAGTTCTGTGAAACACACAGCTTCCACATCTTATTTTTATCCCAAGTCAGGAAAAACAGCTAGTTTACACCGAATCCATATCAGCTGAAATTTCATATATACAAAATCAACTTTTACATCAAATTTACATCAAATGCAAGTGCAGGGCAATCTTCAGTAACTTTCTCAAATCTGTATGAGGCAGAAAGACCAAGCAACAGTGCTGGAAAAATCCTGTGACCATGTCTTGTCTATATTTCAAGAAGAAATCCAAAATGCAGCAGAATGTTTTGCCACGTTTAAACTACTAAGTAAATGTGGGATAAGACAAATGCAGTAATTTTGAACTTTGTGATAAGATCCCCAACTCTGAAGAGAAAAAAATTAACCACCTAAAGAGCAACGTATACAAACCTTTTGGGAGTTTTAACACCGATTTTAAGATTTGAATGTTCAAAGCCCAATTGTTCTACAACATACTTTTCCCACACCTCCTTTGTCACCTCACCCCTCACTTTATTTTCAAATTCTGTCACTTTACTCTTTGTCAGTATCTTAGAAGCATCCTTACAGCCTAAACCTGGCTCAGGCATTCCCTGTTGGACAAAAATGATACCATCAGATAACTTCTCTCTCTGTTGGTAAATGCAGACACCGGTCAAACAACTTCACTGCCTTCTTTATAAGAACAAAAGAGCAGCCTCGTGTGACGAGCCCATATTCATCTTGTACCAGCAGTCAAAAGTTGTATCAAATTCAATTTGTCACACTTGCCTTTCTCTGGAGCGCTTCCCCTTACCCTGTGACTTTTCCTAGTGCTATAATAGGGACAGTTAAGGGTAAGCCTATGTCAGCTAAGATGAGCTACGCTGGAACACATTTTTAATGATCAGAGATAAAAACACTGGTCTGCATGCAAATCATTCACCGACTGCTGTGCCTGAAGCTCCAAGGGCAAGCTGCAGTCACGATGCTCCTAGACGTTGTGTTGGCATCTCTCTCTTTAAATGGAGTATTATGAAGATGTTTGACTGATGCTTCTTGGCAACTGTGACCTTTTGCACAGCTTGACACAGAGAAGACATTCACATGGAGGTAGCTCTGCTGGTGAGGCTAAATGACCGTGATGGAAACTAACATCCAGTTGGGATGACATTTATAGTGCTGACAGCTCAGTGTTGTGCAGAGATCATTAAAATAATTTCATAGGTCACCAAAACACTTGTAGTTCTAAATTAAAAGATGAGTAAAACCATATTTAGACTTTTTGTCTACATATCCTAGAAAAATCAGGAAGTTCATATTATACCAGTTGAAACCAATGTAATCCAAAATAAATCATGTCTTCCAAGCAGTTCCATATGACAGCACCATAACTACTGCTCAGCCCTACAGCTTTAATTGGTTTGAGTCCAGCCTTTCCCTCACTCTTTGAGAATGCATTGAGATACAATGCTGGGACTGCAGGTCTACAAAGCCCATGAGAGCCTCTTTGCCTTTCTATGGCTTCATGGCCATCAGAAGAATTGCATAGGGCACTGTGCCTGTCACTCACTCCTCCAAGCCGGAATGCTCATGACTTGCTTTAGAAATTATCTTCCCTAAGAGAGGTGAGCAGAAAAGCTTTTTACAGCATCATTAGCAAGGAGAGGCTCCCCCTGTGCCCAAGCAGGAACTGCCTGTGTTTTGCAAGGACAGGTCATGAATTCTCCTGCCCACACCCCATGTTTGCAGCCAACTGGTAACTGTGGCGTCAGTGTACACACACTGCTGTGGGTCATTAGGACCTAACAGCAAAACCATCTGGCCCTAAGAGTTCAAAGGAGATTTCACAGTCCTCTGTGCAGTCTCATAAATGAGGCTAATAGTAATCTGTGGAGAATTTTGGCAAAATCTCTGGAACTTTTATTCTTTATTTTCTATCCTACTTGGCACTACTCAGAGTTCTTTATACCAAATACAAAGTCAGGTCATTCAAAAAATATTTATTAGCTTATTAAACTGACCTCCCCTGACTGCTGCTGGAAAACCCTGCAACATCTCAGGAGCTACACCAATAACTTTAGGTGATGACAAAGTAAATAGTGCTTCTATTCCACTTGTGGAGGAGAGCAGAAAGCATCACAGTTTTCCAAGTACACAAAGTGACTTTTAATAATTATTTGACTGGCACTGAAATTTCATATTTTAATTGGCAAATCCAAAACACACTGTTTCACATTACTCTTTTGGTAGCCTGAAAATTCAGGCACTGGCACATATATCCAGTCAGGTACATATATATGCAATGGAAGCCAACAGACTGACTTCAGTGGGGATAGGATTTCATACATTCTGCCTACAAAAGCTACTTTCACTACAAAAACTTTGTGGGTTGCTACTTTGCAACGGTTTTGCATCTGGGGAGGATAAAAACTGTGAAATAAAAGTATCGAAAATCCAATTCGGCCTTATTTTATACTAGTATATTTCATTATTTTTTCAATTACTTCGACCCAACCTTCCTCAGAGAGATTTCCCACCACAATTGAATGTCTTAGAAGTACAAATCTAATGGTGAGAACAGGAAGGGAAACAGTGTAATTTTTCTTCATCTGCTAGCTGTGCTGATAGTTCAAGCACTACAATACCCCATTGAGTTTATCAAGGATATAATCAAAATTCAGGGCAGAATAGTTGTTAGTTCAATGCTCTTGATAGATGATGCTAATTTTTATGATTTTTCAGTCAGTACCAGTTGCATTTCCATAAAATAATTAAGGCAGAGAAGCTTATGAAATGCCCATTTAATTGTGTCTGTTGTTAAATACTATAAACAAAGTTTACATTGGTGCACTTAGCTAAAATAATACATTTGAGTCCCACATCTCAGATGCAGAAGGATCTGCTGCTGCTGACTGCTCTTCTTAAATGATATCTCTGTTCTGTTTGGTTCCCCATTACTTTATTATCGTCCATCATGCATGTGATAAGCTTTCCTGATGCATTTTATTCAGGTTTCACCCAGCACACTGTGCATTTTTCTGTTAAAATAATAAGCAGCAACATTTCTACCTTTCAGAATAAATCTAGTACAAAATTTAGCACTGATAGTTTGTTGATAAACACGGATAGCACACAGCACACAGCACACAGACTGGTTCCTGTTAAGCAAATGTCATATATACATGCCTATCTATAATCTCCTGCACAAACAGACCATTGAGAATGCCAAATGGGAGGTTCATTATTCTTAGGTACAGTGTAAGAAAAAAGACTACGTTTTAGGAGACCAAAATAAATTATAAGTTATTTGCAAAGAAATCTAGATTTCACAATCCAAGGATATAAACTGGCCAGGTACTACTCAGCTTTATACCTTGCAGACTTCTCCACACAGTTAACTATTGTACAACTGTTTACCTCCAGATTATCTTGTCTGTTTTGATACAGCAACCCTTCTGTTCACATGCATCTCTCTTGACCCATATGGAAATAATTTTTGGCTACTCCTAAACCAGCTAGATTTGAATTGATGACCTAGAGGTGAAAAGCACCAGATCAGATTACCGTCCGGTTCCTGCTTTTGTTGTAGTCTTCCCTCTCTTCTCATTCGGGCGCCTCTCACCATACAGACCATTAAATCAGAGGCTGCTCTGCCTCTAAGATCATTTCCAGCAGAACCACCTGCCTAGAGCTGATCAGAGCTGCAGGACTCAGCAGTGGCCTCATCCTGGGACCTGACTGCCAGGAATTCCTCAGTCTCCTTTTTTTTGCAGTGGTCTCCAGTGAGGTCACACAACAAACAGGGCAGGAAAGTCCCAAATCAGACCTTCTGCGAAGTTCGCAACCATTTGTAAAGTGAACTTATAACTTCAAAACATAACTATTCCTAGGTAATATTTATCTTTCTGGTCTTGCATCTTGGTTCTCATCCTCCATTTTAAGGTCACAGAGACCTTAATTCATTCAGTAACAGTGTTACATGTATATTACACAGACAACTGCAGGACAGTGCCTAAACCCAGTGACCAGGCACCGTTCAGTCACTCTGCATCCCCATAGAAAGAGCTATCTACCCCATCAGCATAAGCTGAAGTAAGGATGGAAGGGATGTAGGCAGCCTCTTTTGCATATCCATTTCTGACCCTTTGGAGATAGAAAGCATCTTGTATGGAGCTTATGTGGTCATCCCAGGCCTGTCCCTAAAATCCTGTAGAAGCTTCCTCTTTCCATCCAGCCCGTTCCTCCTGTGACCTCCCATTGCCCTGTGATGGCTGGGCAGGGGTTTCCTCTGAAGAAGAGGCACACAGTGCAAGGAAGGCTGGTTGCTGATTTTCTGCAGCTGAGGATCTGGCCTGAGGCACTTCTCTTGAACTTTTTTTGTCTGAACACATCCATTGGTAGCCACATGGTTGGCTGGGGATATTTTTGTACGTCTGGGATATACAGATGTCTGATGGTTGTCTGTCTATCGAATAGATTTGATAATTACTACTGCCTCCAGAAAACTGATGCTGCTGAGAGTGTCTGTCAGAGAGTCCGAACATAGCCTGCTGACATCCTGGCACAGTTTCATAAAGAAGTCAGTGTCTGAAATAGAAATACATTTTCCATATACTCGAAATATACCAGGGGCTTGGTGGCAAGTTGTAATTAACCCACTTCCTGGTGTGATGAGTTTTTAGGTCATTCTGGTGCATGATATATTAAATTCGGAACTCAGTTCATAGTTATTTTTAACGGAAATTACATTCATTGTGTCCAAATCAGTGATCTGTAGGCACTCCTTGCAAAGCAGAAAGAACCTTTGGTTTGCATTTCTGGTGTGCTTTCACCATTCACTCTGTAACAGTAATTTCACCACATGCATCATTTTGAAATCTGCGAGGCACAGTGATGCATTTTAAAAGGTGGCAGCAAAACTGTTTTCTCTGTTATTCAGCTAGAAGTCATTTGCTGCAAAATCTGCAAGATTTTGCAAGACTGCAAAATCAAAGTCTACAATATCATGTCACTGACCTCTTGACGGCAGCACAAATATGAACACTGTCTGCACACACACTGCTCTTGTTCTGAAAGAAAGGAGGACAAGAGGGAGGAAGAAAGAGACGCTGCTACTCATAATCCCAGCGTCATTTTGGAGTTGTGCTATTTACATCCTGGACGGACTGAATTCAGTCCAGTCTAGGAGAGAAGGATTTGATCCTAACTTTAAAAGGACAATTACCTGACTGCTCAGCTACAGATATTTAAAATTTTCTAAGCTACATCTGATCTGAAGATCATCTTAGTTGCATAGGCCTAACAATGGGAACACCAGAGGTATGTGTGTTAGTTGTGCATGCAAATCCCCTGCAGCTTTTTTCGTTATTGTGCTGTAACCCGATGCCACATCGAGAATGCAGCGCCTGGAGCACCCCACACAGCCCTGCCACAGCTCACAGCAGTTTCCTTGCTCACAGGGCACCTTATGGGCTTGGAAAGCAGTCTGCTTTTAAATATTACTGTTGCTAGGGAGCTCTTGTTAACGTTTTACCAAAGGCTGTTCATTCCAGAGAACCAGACTGCTCAATACTCATTCTCAATTCCTGACAACCTTTCCATACTTTGCTGCTGCTGTTGATTGTTTCTAAGTGACAATACAAGCTGGATTTTTAATTTTTTTTTTTTTTAATTATTTTTTGGTACTGCAAAAAATAGAGCAAAATCCTGCTCTTGGCTAAAATTGGTTGCTGAGTCTATTCAAACAGGTAAATGCTTTCATCTCCTGGCAAGTCACAGTTTATTTTCATTGGATCCTGTGTGGTTTGGGAGTGCCAAATAGGTACAAGTTGGTAGTATCTGTGGCTAGGTGGTTCTGGCAGCAGAGGTGAAGGTTGCTGGATGAAGGAGAAGGATAGCAGGCCTTCAGATGATGCTGTGGTAAGCAGAGAGACACAAGTTGTCTGGGCATTAACATGCCCTGGGTAGGCAGAAGCCTGATTTACAGCTGAACATAATCCATCTTCACAAGATCGGGTATTATAATAGCACCAGACCTCTAAATGGCAGCTGCAAGATCATTTTAACAGTAGCAGCAGTGTGGCCAAGGACATACTGATGCTCTAGATTTTAACATGTATGAAAGCTACTGATGGTAGGGAGCGAGGCTCTGCTAGTGGGCAGCAGGATGCTCCAGGCATCCCCCTGTCCCCACGTCCCCTGTCAGTGACTCCAGTGCCCAATCTCAAGCAAGACTTTATCCTGGGAGTGAAGCTGGGTAGCCTAGAGTGCATCCAGGAGGAGCTCTATATCAGCCTCATAATTACCAGAAGTTGCTGTGAGTCCACTGATCTTTCTGGAAAACCCCCATGGCCAACAAGGAGGCCACTGGTGAAGGAGGGACAGCATTGAGAGGAGAGGTAAGGAAACTGGAGTACAGACTGGGACAGTGCGTATACACCTAGCAATTTCTGGAAATCTTTGGCTGATAGGAAACAGTGCTGGGCTCTTTTTGGCTGGGTTGCATGGGAGGAAAAGGAAAGATCACAATGGATGGATGGAGAGATAAAAAGGGACAAGGAGAAGAGGTCAGAAGGAAGATGACCAACACACAACATTTTCCCAACTTGCATACAGGTAAGAATGAGTGTGCTGCTCTGTAAATGCAAAGCACAAAGAGGAAGCATACGAAAATATTTCTTTTTGGCCACCAGCATGAGCGTACTGTCACATTTGGCTTCTCTTATACTCTTAAAAGCATGCATATTAGTGACATGTTTGGTTTTGTGCTTTTTTTCTGAGAGCAATTGAAAAATTTGGTTAAAAGGATCACTGGGTATTAACAGGGTTTTCTAAACTTGAAATCAGAACCAGGCTTCATCTTCTCAGATCATGGAAAAGCAGGGAGAAATAGGAAGGCTCCCGGACTCCCCACCTTGGGGAGTAGAATGATTATACCCATACGTGCAAGCAGAAAAACAACCTGTTGCTCAGGGCTGATGGTAGCAGGATCCACAGGAGCTCGTGCTGTTTCCTGTTTTGGAAAGGGTCCAGAGAAGGGCGACTAAGATGATCAGGGGGCTGGAGCACCTCCCCTATGAGGA
>NW_024884697.1:32421167-32474561 GCF_019232065.1 Centrocercus urophasianus | reverse complement strand
GGAGGTTGTGGATGCCCCGTCCTTGGACGTGTTTAAGGCCAGGTTGGACGGGGTCCTGGGCAACCTGATCTGAATGTGTGTGTTTGGTGGCCCTGCTAGGCAGGGGGGTTGGAACTACATGATCCTTGAGGCCCCTTCCAACCCGGGTGATTCTGTGATTCTGTGATTCTGTGATTCTGTGAGGGCTCCAGGAGGAACTCACATGTAGAGCCCAGCCAAGCCCCTCACTGCAGTAAAACACTAGGATCTCTGCCTGGCTCTCAATATTATGCCGAGTTCATGTGAGACTTCTATTGTTACAGTACCAGAAAATTTCCCATACAATTCAAAATACATGTAAATGATGACTCTCTCCTGTAACAGCTTAATTACTGCCCTGGGTTTATCTGAAGTCATCAGATGTCTATGAAAGCTGTTCTCATGAATACGCGCCCCATTCCAGTGCATTTGAGCAGCCATGTTCAAAACACCATAAAACAACCCCTGCCACCTAATCTTCTGAAATCTCCTTCGGTCACTTCATGTTCCTGGAGTTACCAGAGCATGCAGTTACAGCAGCTATACAGTTTCTAACACAGAAGTTTCAAAATCGAATAAAGGCATGGCATGTGAAAAACAAACTGCAGCAAGTTTTTTGGTGCTAAATATGATGGTGATGTCCCATCTATGCTGCTTGTCAGAGCTCTCCTTTAGCAGTCACAGGCTTAAAATCCCCTTGTTCACCTATCAGGAATTCAGCATATGACTTGCCAGAATCAGAGGCTAGTGCCTTTTCTAGGCAGCTATGGTAATAATGATAATAGGGCAGTGATATAATCCAGATGAGGAATTAACAGATGACTTCGATTTCCAGCACTGCTAGGCCAACACCCTTCACAAGCACCAAATTTACCTGACAATTTTTTTTTTTTTAAAGAGAGACCAGGAGTAGTATCAGCATCTGCAAAACAGACTGGAAACACTGACAGTGGGTTTGTAACTTCAGACAACCACGGAGTTCTCGAGTGAATCTAGTGGATGTCACAGAATAAACATGTCCACTAAAACTGACTAAAAATCCTCCGCTCTCTGGCCCCCAAAGAAATCACAAAGTCATAGAATGGCTCAGGTTTGAAGGGACCTTCAAGATCATCCAGTTACAACCCCCCGCCACGGGCAGGGCTGCCACCCACTCTACCAGGTTGCCCAAAGACCCATCCAAACTGGCCTTGATCTCCTCCACGGATCGGGCTTCCACAGCTTCTCTGGGGCAGCCTATACCAGTGCCTTAATGCCCTCTGGATAAAGTAAAGCATTTCTACCTAACATCTAATCTAAATCTCCCCTCTTTCATTTAAAGTAACATTCCTCCTTATTGTATCCCCTCAAAGCAGTCAGACAACAAGAAGAAGCAGGGATCAGAGCGGGTCATGTATTCCAGCACACAATGTCTGGGTACCTACTGCATCGCCATGCTTCCTACAGCCCCAAACCACCCAAAGGCACAGAGAATCCTGGGAGGGCTGTAAAGGTGTCAGTGGGGCCAGGATCTGAGAGTCGTTGATTTACATCAATTTATCAAGAGCAAATAGAGGAGCTAAAGGAGAATGGGCAGAAATGAAAACGTGTGTTAGCTCCATTAGCTATCTACATCCAAACTCTGGTGTTTGAGAGCATCTGACAACCATTAAAGGCCCATAAACCAGACAGAACCTTCCCTTGTGGGCTTCCTTTGTTAATAGACGTCTATGAGGAGACTGCTTCTATCCTTTTCTCATACTGGCTACTATATACAAAACAGGAGATTAGCAAACCTAACCCTAAATCTAACCCTGTTTTGTATATATATCATTTTAAAAGGAGATGCCTACATGATATTTTCAGAACGCTAACAACTGCTTTTCCCTCTCAACCAAATCTTAAAATAAAATCCCCTTGCTGATGAGATGGGGAATTAAGATACATTATAATATATATATTATATAAGATATATTTTCACATGTGGACAGCCATGTGTCGTTTTACTGCCCAGTTCCCTAATTCTGTTGTATATAAAAACAGTAAAGAAAATTACAGTGTATAAAATATTTTTCTGTTTTAGTGAAAGAAATGTAAAATATGTTCCAATGCAGCCAAAATCCTATTTTTGTCTTATTCTAACTAAACCATGGCCAAAACAATTTCCTTAAAATTTTAAGCATAAGAGAAAAGTTCCTGGATTTCAGCTGGGATCCTGTGCACTAGTTTTCAATCTGGAGAGAACTTCTATGGCCGTGTTATAATATTACTCATGAACAAATATTATAACGGAAGCATTGACAGGACCTGCACTGAAATGATATCAGCAAGGACCTCTGTAACAAATTCAGTGAACATCTAATAGAACATCACCTGCCAACCAACATTATGCTCAGAAGTAAATCAAGCTAGCACAGACTGGCTTCTGCCCATGCTTGAAGACTGCCATCCTCAAATCCTTCCCACAGAGCAGCAAGTTTTACACACTGATGCACCTTCCTTACATCAACACAAATCACCAACCCTAGACCAAATTGTGCTTCAGTCACCCTTGCTTATATCCAGAATAATTTGCTGGAATGTGAGTCCTCAGCCTCCTTTCTGAGGTTACACAGACATAACCATGGCTGACTTTGGCTCAGTAGCTGTTAAAAAGATTAAACAAAAATTAGCAGTCTTGCACAACAAAATATTTGGATATTAACCAGAGTTAAAAATCAAACTTTAGTTTGCTTCCTGCCCATCGGACATGCTACAGTGAACATCCTTTTTACATTCCACAGGTAATAAAACTTGCAGTAAATGAGCCTGGTCTTAGCACAAGTCTGTACTGATGCCAGGCACAGCAATCTCTTTCATGTGTGCTTCTTTGAAAGCACCGAGGCTGCAAGGCATAGGGGTCCAGGAAAAGACGCCACTTTATAGGCTCACTGATAACTTGATGGAGCTGATAATGCAATTATTGCTCACCAGGAGCTGACATGTTGAACAGATTTTCACTATGGTGGCAGGGAAATGTCAGAAAGGAGCAGGGAAAGCTAGGCCAGTACAACTCACAGGATGTGAACTTCTGTTTCCTAGACAAGCAAATAAAACAAATCCTCCTCCAAAGGATGTGCCAGTAACCTGGACTCGGTATGGCAGAGGTCCAGTGAAGATTATTATGGTAGAATTCAACACCCACAAATAGGGTAACAAAATCTTTCAGGCCACAGCGTAGTTAGCTATTTAATATATGGGGCCTGACACTGCTAGCCTACAACTGGCATCCCCTTCCCATTGGAAGCTGGAGCCTGCCTGGCTTGGCCATTGGCGTTCCCCATGGCACAGCTTCCCAGCCCCTGAAGACAAAACTGGGCAGGCTGGCCCAGATCAACCATTTAATCCAGCTGAACTGATCTGGCCAGTGTTGCCTGAGGCAGAATAGGAAGCACTATTAGGAAGCAGAGCAGGGCAAGGTCGATAACCTCTGTCTGAGAACAGTGACCTCTTTCACCAGCATAGCTGGACCTTGAAGGGGACAGCTTCCTACAGCCAAATATCATGGTAATGGTAATATTATAACATGACTCCTCCTATGGCAGTGGGCGGCCAGGCTGATTCGCCCTCCTTCCCATGCCGACCTCACCCTCTTTGTATTGCTCACGGGATTGCTCCCATCTCAAGAGCATACAGCTCTCAAAGCGTTGGAGTGTTGCATTCGGATCATTTTTCCTGCTACAGCAATGTGAACCGACTCCGTGTAAGTTAAAACTGAGTTAAACACTGAACTGAGGCACAACGTAGGGTTCACACTAATAACCCCCCAAGCTCCTAGAGGACACCAATTAGACTAGAAGGTGCCATTGTCGTCACCTAGTCCAACCTCCTGCACAGCACAAGTCATTTTACCCAAGAATTCTTGCATCAGTATCAAAATTGAAGTGCAACATATCTTTCAGAAAAACATCCAGTTGTGATTCAGAGACTGTAAGTCTTGAAGAATTCACCACATCCCCTAAGCAAGCTGCTCCCATGATCAACTGCCTTTAATTCTTCAAAATGTATACCTCATGTGCATGTGGGATCTGAAAATGTAAAGGATTAGCAAGCCAAGTTCTGTACTTGCGCTCTGGCATTAGTGAAGAATTGAGCTCATATCAGGTTTATGAGGTTATTATAATTCCATATAAGAGACTATACTATCTTTCTGAAAGATCTCATACAGAATTTAGCGCTGGTTAGAAGGATATTCCCCATTTTGTGAGAACTTTGCAGACTGTGTTTCCATCCAAAGACTAAACCAGACTTGACAAGTCTCCTAAGTGTTACACAAGGTGTATGATCACCACAGCGGTAGTGGTACCATGGTCTTCACTGGCCCCCAGACAGACTTGCTTGCCAAGCAGCTGGGGCTGAGAAGTTGGATGCTGAAGCTAAGAGAGAAAATGGTGCTATCAATCAAAAAGCACATTCTTCTTTCCAGCTACAGCTCTTGTTCCTCCATATGAACCAAGACAGATGACAAACTGCTGTCACACAACCCAATGGCAGCATCTGCCGTGTAATCTGACAAATGTAATGCTAAGGACAGGGAACTGAAAGCTGCATGACCTAACAGCTGGTATTCTGAGCACTGAAGAGGAAAAACAATTAGAAGTCCTCTGAAAATAAAAGTATAACAAAGATTCATGAAACAAAACCACAAAGAATCAGCTGAAATTTCTAGCTGCAGATACAGGTGTTCTCTTCTGGCCTTCAATGCTTTCCTTAATCATAATTTGATTCATATCTCAAACAGAAAAACTTTTCATTTAGAAAATGCAGGGACAGGACATGCAGCCTTTTTTTTATTTTAATTGGAATGGGAAAAATCACTGAAATGAACCTTTCCTCCTGGGAATCTTTGATTAAACAACTCAGTGTTTCTGGATGAATAAAAATATCCTCCAAAAATTACAAACCATTGCCAGTAAACTCTTACCTGTGCTCAACCACACACTGGTGCATCTCAAATTTTGCTGCACTTGCAATCACAGCCCTGGGTGTAACAGAGAGAGAATGAATCTCCTCACACTCAGTTCATATTGCTCTTAAACTCCAGCCTAGCAATGGATAGGAAATGGGAACCAAGGCAGTGAACTTTGGGTAGCAGTGAGACATGGCTGCTCACAGCCCATTTGTGCAGCAGCCATGGGCAAGAGAGATCCAATGAACAGCAAGAGATATCCCGTTTTTAGATAAGTAAATGTTGCATGTCTTTTGTTAGCTTAGATTAAAGGCCAAAACATGCACTTGTGTATGCTGTCACCTGTATCACATGAAGGTGTGCTACTAGTAATTTCATCCTGCTAGCATTACCAGGAACTTGGGAGACAATTATCACTGCACTCTTTCAATAAGCCAGAAGGTTTTCTCCAATGCCAGTCTTATCTCCTGAACAGAACACATGTTCTACTTGAAGGCTTATTTCAACTGGAGGAATCAGATCACCTAAAGGGTACGGACAAGACCCTCAGCAGATCCTCATCTGCTAGTTCTCTGCATCCAGCATAGACAGAAGTCTCCTTTCAGAGAAGTGACTGATCAGCACACAGAGGCACAGCTTTCCCCTTGCTCATGTTGGTATTTCCCACGTTTAATGGGAAGGGCACTGTTTTCTTTGGGTAAGTACAGTTTTTAAAAGGTTATTCGGACACATTTTCTATTAAATGTATGGGAAATAGATCTGTAAAAACCTAAGCTTGTTGCTGGAGACTGTGACCTCTGGGGTGACCCCTTTGGGACTCTCCCCTGGTCTCCAAGTGAACACAAGAAGGACTTCACCTTCAATCATTGTTAGATGTGACCTCATGGCTATATTTCTCTCCTTCAGTTTAGCTGCAGGCCTAAGTTTTAAAGTTCAGCACTATGAAAAAACAGATTATTAGACCCAATCAAGAATTAGACTTCAAAGATCTTTAGTCTGTCATCTGTAATTAACATGCTCAATCACAATTAAGCCATGATTGGCATTTTATGGTGCTACTTCTTTGAGGACAGCAAAGCTCATTTTTACTGATATTCTTTGAGAAAAAGACTTCATTATTTAAATGTAATTCAGTTTTCTACACCATTCGAGATATTCTCAGGAGACACGAAACATATAATTTCAAACATAAAGCTGCTTTCACATTATTTCATTATCCCTGCGGTATTTTTGGCAGTGATTATTTCGGAGAATGAATTCAAAAAGAGAACAAATATAAAATAAAGTTGTCAGTGCACTGATTGGGATTATGACTACACATCCTTTAATCATGTGTCCCACACAAACCATGCATCTCTGAGTCCACATGGCCCAGGACTGAATCTCCCACTGTGGACATTAAACACGGTAATACATTTAATTAATTCTCTAAACTGCATGAAGGTCCCTGCATATCATACCGATGGGTGCCAAGTAAGTGTTTTTAGTTATAGCAACTGCTAATAAAACATTGCGCGCTCCAGGTTTGGAAGATAATACAGAACAGCTGAGGGGCTCTAGGGCCTTGAGGTCATTTGTATCTCATATCTTCTTACAGCGAAGGAGACTGGACTGAACTGCAATGATGTGGAGCAGCCAGTGCCTCAACTCCTCTCCGTATTCTCCCAACCCTCAGTTTCCACGAGAGCTAACAGGTGTGGCTCCTTCATAAGCACAGTGCTTCGTAGCTAGTGAAATAAGCCCAAGACATTCTGACTGTGGTGTGACCAAGACAACTTGGTCCCACCATGGTGTCCATTACATTCAGGCCAGCCAGCCAGGTTAACTTACCCTGCACCATAGCCACTTTCACCTCTTATTTTTCCCTTAATTTATCAGAAACACAGCTTCTTATTGTTATTTGTACACATTCATTTACTTTTCAACTGGATCATCAGGATTCATTTCAGGACCATCAGGATTCCGTTTCTGCTCATGTCAGCTCAGACAGCCAATTTTCTGTTGACCACGTCAGAAAGGTCCTGCCTTGTCTGATAGCTTTGCAGTGAGACCAAGATGGATAAATGGACAAAGGAAGGAAGGTTTAATTACATGCTTTTCAAGCCCCTATGAGTTTTTGCCTGAAGATCTACAACTGGGACTAGTTACAGTAATTCTCTTGTTTTCTCCAAGCTAAATACTCCTAACAGGTACTTAAGGTACCTCGACCTCTTGTCTGAAAAGCTCAGAGAGTTGTCCAGAGACCCCCAGAAATACAGGTAGTGGACTGTCATGGCTTCATGTGTTGCAGCTACTGATGGACTGCTTATGAGCCTAAGATCTCCTTAACATACTTGCAGTACATCCAGTTTTTCTCCTCGTGTTGTTCAGCAGTTTGGAAGTGTGAAAAGTTACGTGCAACAGATGGGAGATGACATGCTCATTTCCCTTCTATGTGTTTCCTCCCTCTTTCAATTTTGGAGAGGAAAATTCCAGCAAAAAGTTTTTTTGTGGAAAAAGATTGCTTGGCCTCAGGCAGTTCTGGAACAATTTTTTTTTTTTTTTTACCTAACTGATTCACTATCAGCCTCAAAAATAGCTGAACCAATAGCTTAAGTAGTGAATGTGGAAAGGAATTGGTTTGAAACTGCCAGTTGGAAATTCAGTGGCTTGGGAACACAGAATTTCAAAATGAATGCTTTTTTTAAAGAAAAATCCTGCAAATTTTGTTTTCTAGAAGATGCACACTGCTCACCCAAACTGTTTGTGAGATGCTTCATCAGAAGAACTGTGAGACATTAGATGAAAGGAGTGGCAGGTCTCAGAGTTGGAGGTTTCTGCAGGGAACAGCCTGTTCCCTTGTGATCCTGCTGGACGGTTCCAGCTCCCTAAGACTTCAGTTAGGCAAGGTGCTTTGAAGCTCAGCCATGCTCTCCCTACACAATGTCTCAGACAGTTCATCTGAACCTTCCCTCAGGCCAAGAAAACACTTCTGTATGTTCACAAACTCTGAGCTCAAAAATTGTTAGAGCATCATGGAGTTTATATTTTATTGGGTCCCATCAACGCACAAAGACAAGTAGAAACAACTTCAAAGAAAAGATGCACTTCCGTCCTATCTTTAGCTGATGAGCTTATTTTTTGTAAATAAAACTATTCGTGTATTACTTCTGTGAGCTTGCAACACTGCCCTTTGCAACATATCCATAGTACTTACAAGCTCACTAGAGAGAAAAAAACTGCAAATGTGTGCTCCAGAACTATAAAATCACAATTAACAATGGAATTTAAAAGCAGTGGTAACTTTGTCTTTTATTTTGATGCCAAGGTGAGTCCCTCCTTAACTTCTTCTCCTTTCTCTCTTCCCTTGAACACCAATTACTGACTGATGAGAAGGAATCACAGAACCTGCACCCATGTGAGAGGAACACAGGAGTCAGGAGCTTTTGACATCTCTGCTCTGATGGTGTGTGAGACCTCTTGGAGAAACCACAGAGCTGTTAAAGCTCAGCAGTTGGTATGAGTGTACATGATATCCTGGGGCATGGGCACAGAGTGCACAAGCCTTGCCATTAAAAAATGGTCACCAAACAAAATGCGAATGTATGTTCACAAAAATAAGGAAAGCACGATGAATAAACCAAAAGGAAACGGAGAAGGGAGGAAAAGGAGAAGGTGAGAGAAAGAACCACACTGCCCTAGGAGAGCAGCTTTGTGATACCTCCAGTAATGTTCTCTGTTTTGTTTATCATGAAAAGATCCCATTAATGCTTCAGTCCCATCAAACAGCAGACCAAGTTCATGAATGGCACCTATCAGAGCCCAGGGTAAATCCAATGATTAGAAGGAATTTGCCAAAGGGCCTTTGTAGCTGAGAAAAATGCCTACTCCAGAGAGGAATGCAGAAAATTCCTGGGAGGACAGGCCCTCCTTTGTTGGCAGGCAGCGGTATTCTGGAGCAAATAAAGGCACACAAAAAATGGGATCTCAGATGCAAAGAACATTTGAAGAAAACGTTCAAAGACCTCCTTGAAATATTCAAACCTCCCCCCTTTCTTGACTGTACTAACTCTGTTTAAGATGAAGGGACAGACTATACTCAAAACACCACTATTTTAGGATGACAGAATAGAAATGTCTCTCTACAGCAACAGCTTTACTCCATTTTTCTACTGTTTTTTTCCCAATTAAAACTTCTGTTGACATAAGCTTTTAGTGGCCAAATTCTCAGCCAGTGCAAATTGCAACAGATCTATTGAAATAAAAGGATATCCACTGGCTTAGAGCAACATACAGCTTAACCTCAGATTTAGAACTTAAAATAGAAGAAATACACACAAACAACATAATGGAACTACAGTTGGTGAAGAATCAAAATTGATGCCACAACTCCAATTCACCCCAGTTTGTTAATGTATCTGCAAAATGATTATGTATCATCTACAAGCTATGCAGCAACAACAGAGGCTGCAGAATGAGGGATTTGCCTGGCTATGCTCACGTCCAGAGAATAAACACATCCAGCCAGAAATTCAATTTAAAGATTGGACACGACAAGCTGTCGCTTAGCAACTGAAAGAGACATGGCATGTGATTGTTGACTTATTTCAGTCTTGCACGGTTGATGTTCTTTCACTCCTTTTAAGTTCATTCATAAGAAACATATTTAATCTAGGAAAGATGCATGGGGGCCCAGAGAACTCAGCCAAATAGCAGCAAAATTATTTGAAAGCTGCAGATTGTTATGTAATATTTGTTCTTACTTGCTTACTATGATCTGTCAACTACATTACAGCAATATCAATGTATTTAAAATAGTTTTTGTATTAAAATAGCCTCAAATGATTCCAAACACACAGAGGCAATGTTCTATCTGTCACAAGCAAGGCTCTAATCTCACTTACATCAGTGTAAATCCAGCGTATTTCCAACAATTTCACTGAACACCAGCGAAAGTGAGGTCAGAATTTGGCCGTATGCCTCCTTCAGTCTGTTTTCCTCCAGAGAAAACAAAACCTTTTTTTGTTACTTTGTTGGTGTGAAAAATCAGATACAGATTTTACGGCTGATTTAGAAGCTCTTATCTGCTTCTGAAATCTTGAATTGCATAAACTGCATGTAATCCTCACATAAACACATTCAACAAACACTATTTCCTCCGCCTCTCCTCATTTCCTATAGTCTGAACAATCCTAATGCCTTTTCTCTTCACAATGTACACTTAAACACAATACATTTCCTCATAAACATTGTTACTGACTTTTATTTTATGTCCTACATTAAAGAATTTGCAGAGATTATAAAGAAGTGAAACAACTGTCATGTAGTTCCAGTTAGGCTCTGCAAGTGTTCAAGTGCATACTATGTGTGCTTCTGAATGCTAATAAAATGCTTATTTGCAAGTCTAGAGACTGATACTCTAGCATTTTTCAAAATTAGGTTGAATTGCCAGCAAAAATGCAGTTGAAAAGCAACTGAAGGCATCTACTAACAGCCAGATTCTGTCTTCTTCTGGATATTCCTTATCTAGTTTAGTCGGGTTTGTTCTAGCCTCCCTCAGTGTCTGTGTGAGCTCTGCCTCTGAGTGCAAGACTTGAGCCAATATCTCTGTCGGCAGCAAAGACAGAGCTGAAGTCTCTCCATTCATTCATACCAGCTGATTTTCTTCAATGGGATTCCTTCCAGAGCAGCATAGCAGGCTGCTCCTGTAGGTGAGAGGCTCTGACAAGGGGCCTCTCACTGAAAATGGCGTTAGAGCAGACAGGCTGTGAGGGCCATGCCACTCACAACCCACCTTGAAGCACGTTAACAGGGGCACTAGGTGAAGCAGTAGATTTAAAGATTCCTTTAAAACTCCTCCAGCAAAGACATAAAAACACCTATAGTTTCTCTTAAGCACAGTGGAAACTGCAGATATCCATCACCTTCCAGAATCAGACAATCAACCACAGTTAGCTACAATAAAGGAAAATAAATATGCTGAGAGATAGTAACTAAATTCCCTCCAAAAGGGGCACACGTCTTTCCAGCACTATTCTTTAATTGCCATCAGCTGCATAAATCTTAGAAACATCTTCTGCAAAGTATCAACTAAGAAAAACTGGTCATGGGAGAAATATGCAAAGCCTGCAAAACACACGTGTGCGCATTACCCTCTTCGTATAACCTTGATTTATCGAGCCTCTGCTTGGCAGATGGCTGATCTCAAAGCTATAGATCTGTTTGTTTGTTTTTCACCATATAGACCATAGCTGCTTTAGATGTAATTCACTAATGTGGGACAGTGAGGTAAATGGCTGTCATTGGAGCCCTGCCTGTTACGGAGCCGCATGAAGCCCTGGGCTCTCCTCCCAGGCAGAGGTTCTACCATCTCACACGTGCTTCTCTCACTAGCTGTTTTTGGAGCTGCCCTCAAAAACTTCCGTGAGCTACACGTTGATTTACTCACAGCTCTACACCGTCACAGCCTTGCCCCAGGGACAAGTTCCTGCTCCACCACAGACTTCCTCTGTGTCTTAGGGAAGACGAACACACCCAGGCATTTAAAGATATTTTAGGAACCTGAATGCACAGACAGCTGTTTGCAATAACATGTCAGACCCAAAACTGTGCTAATCCCAAAATAGACACCTTGGCCGCTCAGACACCCAGCTAGGCCAGCAGCATGGCCTCCGGCATGACAGCCACCCAGGGCAGCAGTGACGTGAAAACTCCCCGAATGAGATGGCAGAGGATGAATCACAGCCAGCACAGAGGGCAACGCCCCGTGATTCCTCCTGTGAGGACAAAATAAAGGCTAGCTGTTTATAGAGGGGATTCGGTTCAGGAGATTTTGAACTCCCCTTTCAATCCAAGGCGGTTATTTACCATTGCAAACAACCACTAAGCCCTAAGTCACCAAATCCCACAGGGAAACAAGAGAGAACTGACTGCCCTAGATTGAGAGTCCAGCACAAATGAAGAGAAGCAGAAAGGCAGCCCTGAGGCATTTCTGCATCCCGTGATATCTGGATTTGGGTTCTCTGATTTATGCTGGCTGCCCACAGCCCCATGACAGCCTCAGGCATGCAGGAGACCTGCTTCTGCCCAGTGACCAGCTGCCTAAACAAAAGAGATGCTTGTCCACTAGATACAGGAAGTAGGAACATTTACAAAGGATGAAGAAAGGGCCAATGTGTAATTGCCTCCTTCTAGTTACCACTAGTATTGCTGCCTTCTGGTTCTTGATTCAGACAAAATTACCGCTATCTAGTGGTGCCAAACCCATACAACGGCAGAATAAGAACTGCGGTTTATCAGAGCAGCTTCCTGATGGCACTCTTCAGAGCACGGAAGACGCTGGCACTCCTCCCAAAACTCTCCTGGAAATTCAGAAGCCCTTACTCTACGAATCATATTGTCCTTTCTGTTGTCTTCATGAAACAGGAGAAGGCAATAAAAGAGCATCTGTTTGCAGGACAGCCTGACAGAGGTGAACCTCACTTCTGCCCGGCTTTGGCCTGGCTTCCACCCAGGCTCGGTGGCCCGACACTGCCTAGGCATCACTGCTGAAGCTGCGGTGCATATTGGGGTAGACACTGCTCCGGACCTGCCCCAGGGCTCATGGCGTATGAATGTGTCTGTATAGGAGTGGGTCCAGTTCCTAAAATGAAATCTGGAGGACATTAATTTATCGTGTCTAAGTTTGAGGCCTAAAATAATTGTTACCAGCATTCATGTTTCTCTATACACTTTGGAAGCTCTACGTAGCTGAAACAGGCTGCTTTTTTCCCCCCAGTAAAGCACTAGCGACCTTATTTTCAAACACTCTTTGTAAAAAAAATGAGAGATGTAGGCACACATTTACTGCCTTTTCATAGCATAACAGAAGTGAATCTAGCATAAAGTGAACGGGTGAAGAGAGGGCAGAGGCAGCTCTGAACACAAAAGGACTTGCTTTATTTCTTAAAGGTTCTCCTGTGCTAAAAGCAATTAGAAAGTCCAGCTGTAATTCCACCCCACATTCATATAGGACCTTGTCTCACCTCAACAGGAAATAGGGACTGAGCTGATGGAGCCTGAATATAATAGAAGCCTGTGGCTGCAGAGCACTGTGGCCATCAATATAAATCTGTCACGAACACACTCGGTGAGGAAGAGGAACTTCCATGCGCCATGGCCTCTGTGTTTTCTGGCGCTGACACAGATTTATGGCACATAGGAAACAACAGGCCTCTGGGCCTTGTGAGTGTGCTGGAACATACAGACTCGGCTCTGCAGCTGACCCATATGTCTATGGCTGCCTTCCTGTCCCACAGGAGAGCTGGGCCAAAAGGAGGCTGATGGGGAGCACTTGTTACATCGGGTATTCAAGACAAAAGGAGAGGCGGAAATTTCCAGCTGAGCTTGTTGCACCATCTCTGAACTGCCACCTGAACTGCCAATGGCGTATGCTGCTCCATTCCTTCATAGGTCCTACATGAACAGGGCACACATGTGACCCAGGGCTAAGGGACCACTTGGTGCCAGGACAAGCAGGAGAACCAGGCCAATTAGGCCACCGTGTGTCCTGCACGATTTTGTTTGCCTTCAAGCAAGCTTCTGACCTCTGACTGAATAAAGCGCCCTATCTGGGAGGCAGCTGCATCAAGTGAATGAAATAAGGTGATTACTCTTCTGAATTATGGTATCTTAAGAATGCTTTTACATAGAGGAAACTACAAATGAAAGCAGTTTTGAACAAATTAAAAAACAGCTCAGTGTCACAATTAATTAAAAACAATTTTCCCAAGTCAGCCTAATAGAAGGCTTCCTACATGCAACCAGTAACTGATTAAGTGAGTGACTCAAGCATTAAAATCACAGTCAGGCATATTTTCTTCATCCTGGAAGGCCAAGTTCAATATTTTTCCTATGAGGCATGCCTTACTATAAAAAGAATGTGATGCTTGAACGTGAGTGTCTCTGCTCTCAGTGCTGGCACCCGACGCTTTCCCTAGCCCTCCTGCCGCATTGCGAGAGTACAGTATGAATCACAATCATGTGGCTCACCTCCCTGCCAAATTCTTCTCTTCTGCTACCACTGCAAGTTCCTCCCAGACCTCTGCCAGCAGCATCTGTCCCCCGGCCAAGGCTGCCGGGGCCAGCATCAGCGGGAAGCAGAGCTGGCTCCCTCCTTGTTCTGTGAGGTGGAGGAGGTTAGGAAATGGTGACCACAAGGCTAGCTAAGCGGGTGGTGGTGTTGGTTGGGACACAGAGAAGGAGTGCGTGGGAGGCTGAAATGGAGACAGAGAGAGGGGAAAGGGCATACGTAGGGCTGGCTGGGTGCTGCAGCCCACACAGCGCTGCAAGGCAGCTGACCGCCCCATCCATCCTCCCTCCCACTCTCCATTCGTAAAAAAATACCCCTCATCACTCTGTCCTGTACAGATGGGTCAGGAGAATGCTGCTCCCAGCACTACGTATTTCTTAGGTGATGAAGACCCCTGCACAACAAAGCTATGAGCTTTCTCCCAAGGCTGCAGCATCGGGGATTCAGTCTGTGGTGGACAAGTGGGCAGCAGCACAAGAGATGCCTGGCCACCAGCCCTGAGCCAGACCAGTCCATAAATGTGGACCTCCCATAAAGTCTGCTACTTCAGTAGTGGGGAGAAATGAGAAGCTCTGTGCTCTTCTACAGAGTCTGTGCTACTGGCACTGATTTTATGCAGAAGGCACTCAGAGACTGTAGTGCTGGATGACAATACAAGATCTTGAAACAGGGTTTGAAGTGCAGCACTGCAAGCCATCGTCACCTGAATCCACCAGCTAGCTGCCATCAAATACCTACAGTATGAAGAACACTGTAAGTATCCCAAATCAAAACAAAATAAAGGAAAATCCATGAGCTCCTGAATGCAGCGCTGCAGGAGAATGGCTTCAAAGAAGCCTTTCAGATGCTTTTGAAATAACACACTGGTGTTATTGACCATACAAAAATTACCATCCCTCCTGAAGAAAATACTTTCACAAGAAGAACTGCTGTGACAGCCCAGGACAGCAGACAGATAAGCAAAACTGGAGAGTCAGTCTAGAAAACTGTAAAAGGATCATTCTTTTAGGCACAACTGCAAGCATTTCTAACTGGCTTTAGATTACTAGCCTACTTGAAAAGACTGAAAAAAGATTAATGTTTGGCCACTGGAAAAGCTTTTCTAATCATGGATGTTTGTTTTTCAGGTAGAGAAAAGGTTACAGTCAGATAATACTGAACTAGCTTTACTTTTTTTTTTTTTTACTTTTTTTTTTTCTTCCCAAATCATGCCCAAAGTCTTGTATGTAAGTATTGTCCCAGTGCCTTTGATGGCTCCACACTGATTTACAGAGAGCAGAGACCTTGAACTTTTACAGCTTACCTTGTGCTGTAAAGAATATGAGACTTAAAATGTGTACAGTAGATCTATATTTACATTATTCTCCCAGGTTTATTCATTGTCCATAGAAGCAAGGAAGGAAAAGCACCCCAAAGGATATTAAACTCTGGAATCTCTGAGTCCTGGTGCTTTGTTCTGTGCATGCAGCATTCCCATGCCAGGGGACCCGGGACTTGCAGACTTCCCAGAAGCAGATGTTCACCTCTCTGAGACATTACTGCTAAGCTAAAGACCTGGTTAATCCTGAAATAAATGACTGATTTCTCTCAATTTACACTCAATTAATCTAACTTTTACTAGGCCGGGTTCCATATCAGTCACGTCTGAAACTTTCTTCGCAAAATATCTCCTACGTAGATTTTTACTACCAAGCTGCTATCAGTGGGTCAGTTCAAAACAGACATCGCAGGCACACGGTCAAGTTGCTGACCACACGCTCACCCACCAGTCAGAGCTGAAGCGAAGCCTTTTGCCTTCCATTTGCAGCAGGCTGACGACATAGAAATGGCTGGCTGCAGTTCAGCCAAAAAGCAACAGTTGTTGAGATCCCACTCTTTTTATGAGCTTTCTCTACAAAATAACACACTATGGCTAACTTGCCGTAGAGGAAAAAGACAATGAATAAGAACAGATGAAATGTCCAGGGTCAACCCCTGCTTCTTTTTTGTAACGTGAGCAGCTCATTGACTAGACTTTCTATTTTCGGAGTATTCCTTAGTACAGAGCAGAGACGGATGCTGCTGGCAGGTTTCCATTAAGAGAAGGGATGGTCTCTGAGAAAAATTGTCAGTTTCTGAAACACCTTCACAATACTCTTTTCTCCCAACTGACAGATAGAATGTTTCAAAATACTTTATTTTTATTGTAACTGACAGAAAATTATATTATGTAATTTATAATATAATTTAAACTCCCGGAACACATTTGGAGATAAAAGAACCATAGTCTAACAGACAGGGAATGAAGAGTTCAAATACATCACTGATTCACTTTATGCTGCCTCATTTCCTAAGAGGGAGAATGGCATTTTCTCTTATACAATTCACAAGAGGTCTACACAGCAGAAATGGGAAACGCGTATAAGATATTCAATTTACCGAGTTTCACTCTTGTAAAAAATACTTCCCCAATCAGAGTTCCAGCACTCCGAATATAAAAATACCAGTTAATTCAGAAGAAAAAGAAACTATTTAGAATGTGGGCCACTCCATTTTAAATAAATGATTAACTTGCCCTAACTACATTACAGTTTTCTACCTTATAATTTTCATAAAGCTGAATAAATCATTCTTACCTCTATTTTAATGGGAGAAAGCAGTAGTTCTAGGTGCCCATAAATTCTGGAAATAAAAGTGTCTGAGTACAAAAAGACTGCGCTATTCATATTAGAAATATTCCCTTCTATCACTCTTGATAGCAAGCTGCTTTAGCAAACAGACTGATCTGAGCCTTTGAACTAAAACTAGTAAGTGGTTTGCCAAGGTTGAAATAGGACACAGCACCTTGGGTCTCACTTGACTCCGATGGTGATCACGCAAGTAAGTGTTTCAGAAGAAATGTATGGAAGAAAAACAGGAAGACCCTTTTTCAATGAGACCCCAAGAGGAGATCCAGCGTCACCATCATTAGGTACTGTTCCCATGCAGGAAGGCTGGAATAAGCCTGCTTCTATCAGCAAACTTATCCTTTCAGATTAAGCAGTCCAGAACTATCAACTGGACTGATAAACAACTTTTCAGTAAGAATTGTGTTTGTATGGCCAGTTCATATTCAACATCTCAAACGCTATTTGCAGGCTACTTCTAAGAGGATGTTTTCAATTACTTGGCTTTTTTTTTCTTGCTTCCTTACCCTCTATGTCTCTTCCAATGGTTATTTGGTCTCCATAAAAATATTTCTGTTGTGGTTGAAATTTGGGCATGAGACATGTAAGCGTATACCCAGTCTGCACATATAAGTTAATGGCACAGATTCTCTCATTACATGCTGTTTATATGCAGCTTTTACCACTTCCCAGTCAAAAGAGACTTCTACTTTTCCGTTGTATGAGCTCAATTTAGTCATCTAATCAGCTTGATCAGTTCAGGCCAAGTTCATTCAATTCCATCTACATTTGAGTAACAGGGGACTCAGGATTTTCCTTCTGAAGTTTTCTGTCTAATCACATAGCTATTCAACTTCAAAAAAATTATATGTCCACATATAGAATTCAATATATCTAATGCCTTTTTTTGTGACAGAAGAGGTAGGGAAGCTCCGGGACACTGCTCCAAAAACATGCAGCAGACCTATTCGTTAGCAAACACAGCTGATTTGATGGCGTTCCTATGTTTTGTTTTATTTTGTTGCTGGATCCACTACAAAAAAAAGGCACTGGCAGCTCAGCCAGCAACAAGTGAGAAGGGGCTTCCTCTCCTGCCGTAGCGTTCCTGGCTGCTTGAGCATGAACAGAAAGCATGGACAGATGCCAACTGGCAGAAATAGTAGAAATAGCAGTGTGTGATTCTAATACAAGCAGCAAAAAGACCAAGCACACAAATCTCTCTCCCTCTCTCTTTCTCTCTCTCTCCCCCATTGACTACGGTTACTTTTGGCAAACAGCAGCAGGCTTTTGCATGCTTATTTCCTTCTGATAGCTTTAATTATGTAGCCATGCAAGGTAATACTGTACAGTCTGTGGCAGTGTTGATGTGCGAGGGTAGTAAATAGAGGGCAAAAGGACTGATCAGCTGTTAAGCAGTCAGGGATACTCTCCTCCTTGGCTTTCTAATTAAATTCCACATAAATGGGCTTAGCTGGAGGACACCTCAGACCAATTCACATACACTGCAGGAACGCATGGGAAAGGGTGTGCACCTACAGGGAAGGAAAATGTGTAAACAGCAGTGACTCAGTAATCCCAGCACATTCATGAAAGGCAGGTTCACTGGGATTAATAGGCTTCCTTCACCAACAGATCTTCATTAACAACTGCAGCAAGCATGCGTATGCGTTTCAGCATGTAGAGTACAGCAGTGGGTGGACTGAATTCTTTAGCAGTTTTCTTCCTTTCTCTTCAGAACACTGACTGATCTAGACCAAGACTAATCTCTCTACAACTCTACAATGAGTATGAGGACTTGCAGGGGGCTTCTCTCATAAATTATAACAATGATGGTTGTCATCATTTTGCTTCTTAACTGAATGACTGATTCATAATCTGCTAAGGATTCCTCTCCCACTCAACCAACATTCACACTATGTCCAGCCAAAGCATGACATTTAATCCAGGGATTCCACAGAGCAAGGAAATATAAGATCATTCCCCAATCAGAGGTGGCTTTTCCACAAGAAATGAGCTCATTTGATAGAAATCACAATTGCTATTTCTTTCTAAATGCACCGGTACTACTGGCAGTTGTTTTGCTGCAGAAGGGATTGAACAGAAAGGATGGAGTGAGATGTTTTACATAGGGCAATGACAACAGATACAGACTGTTTAGGAAGATGTGCTCTTCTGAACTAGTACATTTGGTGTTAGCATGCTGGGAGCCCATTAAGATATTGGAGGTTACACCAAGGGCTTATGCTCAGCATAAGGTGTTCAACATTTTCAAGAACCATTCTTGTCTGCATTACAAATGTAAGAGGGAAAGCAGGAGAAGTTGAGCACATATATACCTCCCCTTCACAAACAGATGCATGCTATTACACAGGACAGGACAGGTTCTGTCCTTACTAGGACAGAAGAGATGTTGATTTATCCCTGCATTCTTTTTCTGTAAGCAGACACCTAGAGAGAGCATACAGAGAAAGGATATAGTGTGTAATCCCCTGCTACTCTCCAAGCCTTTGGCTATTCCCCACCTTAAAATATTAGCACCTAATGTCCTATAGCAAGGAGTTCCGCTGACCTACAACCTGCAGTACTAAGGAGCATCTTTCTCTGTTAGTCTACTATTGATTTTATTGATTCCACTTTCACTCTTGACTTTGGAAATTTAGTCAACAGTCAGTTCCTACCACATCTCCATCTCTCTCATGATTTTATAAGCTCTCCTAAATCACCTCTTTCCCAGGCTGAAGAATCACAGCTTAGTCATTCTTCAGAGAGTAGTCACTCAAGTGACACTCTTCATGATCACCCTTTAACCTTCTTGTGTTCTACTGCCTTCATACTTGTAGGACGAGCTGACCAGATTTGCATATAGCATTCATGGTGTTGACAAACACGTTTGCATATCGGCTCTACCTTGCCTTCAACCTCCAAGCAACAATTTTGGTGGGAAATTCAGTACAAAGGGAATCTAATGAAATGAAATGGTCCTCTATGGCACCTAAAATGGGACTATATTAATAAAAATGTTTCTCTGAAGGACAAGTCAATTTAAACACACAGTTCCCCTAGTGATAGTGGAAAACAATTCAAAGGAAGTTGAATAGATCTCGCTACAGACAGAAGCTTCTTGCTTTTTGTCTGGCTGGCTGTGGGAACAGGTTGGAGAAGAAGGCTCAGGGCGTAGTGAGAGAGAGGAGAATGGTGTGTTTTGTTTGTTTGTAGCTTGAGTGATTTGGAAGTGTTTTCCTGTGGGAGTGACTATCTCTATCTCTAGTGATCTGAAATAAGTGTCAAAGGTTTGTAAATGGGTTACAGAATGAGCAATGGCACCTCCCATCGTTAGCTGTCTGCATTTATAACCACTTGCATACTTTTGGTCAACCACTGTAAAATAAACAGTCCTTCCCAAATGTTTTTGTTTTCTTTGACAGTGCAGCAATAATTCACTTGGTATGCTGCAGAATATAACAGCACTTAAAAATTGCTATAAAGCTGCCTTTTTATGATTTATGTTTGTTTTCAAGCAAAAAGATGCCAGGCCTACAAAAGTATTTAAAATTAGAAGATGTATCATGTGAGCTTTTACATGATACAATGTAAGCCCATGTAGAAGCGACTGTTTTATATAATTTTCATTTTGCAGGAGAGATCTGATCATTTGCGTGTTTCTCTGAAAAAATGCCTCAATGCAGCAGCCAGATTAACTTCCGCAATTACAAAAATCTAATCAAGATGACCAGAATGAGTCTCTGGCAGTATGAACTCTTAGGACCAGTGTTTACTACGCTGTATTGCCAGAAAAAGCAATACACTCATAAATGGACACTGTGGCTGATCAGAAGAAATATTTTTCAGATGGAACATTAGGTGGCTGCAAATGCAATCTGTACTTCAGACCAGTATAGAAACCTGTGAAAACTATTTTAGTGTCTGTCATCCTGTACTGCGAGGGAACAAATCTATTTGACCGTTGATATTTGTGCTAAGGCAGCATCACTGTGTTTATCTCTCTCATTTTCTTTATGAAAAAACACACAAAGACCCTGAACTGTGCTGTATGGCGTAGAGGAATAAACCGTACGCGAAGTTTGCTATTGAAGGCTCAGAGGTTATCAGTTTGGCCATCACACCTGCACTCCTGATGAACAGCTGGAGACCCAGAGAGGCCTGGCCCAGCTCATTGCTTCTCCAGCAGAGAGCAGTGATACACTGTCAGTGAGCTCAGCTCTGGAAAGCAGAGCAGCTTCCAAGCACAAGCAAAGGAGAAGCTCAAAGCTGGCAAGCTTGTCAATGTGAATGTCTGGAGCTGGACTTGGAGAAACAGATGATAAGCTAAGGTCACCCAAAAAGAAAGCTATTAAAAATTCCTTTAAAAGTAGTGCCTGTGCCAGCAGCCCTCACTTCAGCAGGATTACTCATGTGAGTAAGAGCTCTGACATCAGATCCTTGCAGCATTTTGCACTATAAGCCAAGTAGCGCAGAGGGCATTTATGCTATAAACTCCACCTGCCTCCAGAATACCTTCTGATACTCTCTGGCAGCGTTTGCTAAAGATGCTTTCACTTGTTCAAATGATACCAAGGAGAAGACATCCTGCTGCCAAAAGCACCGTCTCCTCATAAACTCTATTTGATGGCACAGTCACTGCAAATTTGACTAGTTCAAGTTGTGAGCAAGACAAGATTTACAGACAGAAGGAATCTTTCATTAGACCAACCAATACTGTCTGAAAAAAACCTGACAAGCTTGTTTCAAAGTCTACCCTGCCTCTAAGATGCTTCACATACTACAAAGACAGGCTTAACATATTCACCTGCACATCCACACACGGCCACTTCAGCTTTTCATATCTTATATGCATTTTATCCTTGTATGCAGTCTCAATTGCCACTTCTAGTAGTAACAAAGCCAAAATAGAAACCCATCTTAAGCAATGAAAGTTACAGAGTGCTAACTCACATATTTCAAGGTTGATGTGTAAGCGACAGATGGCCAATAGCCTTATCTGTCCCAGCCACTAGGAAATGATCTTCCCTAGAAGAAAGAATTCCCAAGCGGAAGGTTTTTCCATCTGGATGTTTTACTTTCCATCTGAAGATACCAAAATATTTCACGAAGTAGAAGACCAGAATTATCGTTCCTGTTTTACACATAATGAAAAGTGAAGCATAGAAAGGGAACTGTCTGGATTGAGGTACCTAAGCCAGGCAAAGAAGTAGGCAGGACCCCAATTGTCTCCCTTTTGTTGAAGTCTGTATGGCTATTGGCAGGGCCAGGGAGTTCAGGTAGCTTGTGTCCTCCGCTGCAGTGACTCAGAGGGGTGCTGGTCCCTGGTTCCATGGAAGGGATAAGACACAAGTAAGCTTGTTTTTATTCTTCCTACTCTCTTACTTGGTAGCCCCAAGATATTTCCAGGGCAGCATCTACAGTAAAACTTCTCTGTAAAACTGCTGAAGCAACTGAAACGTGTAAGAATTCCACCAAGAAAGTATTTCATAGCAGTAAATGTGAGCCTCTGCTCTTTTCCTCCCTTATTTCACCATATCCTGCGTGATGCAGTCCTATGCCTTTTTGTCTCAAGTATGCGTGTGGGCACAATCCCTTTTTTACTCAAATAACCACATATTCTTTCTGCATCTTGTAGGCGCATGACCCTGCAGGACAAAGCATGAATGTGAAAACACATAGCCTGGTCATGTACAGTGGTCTCCAGTCTTCCCCACCATCAGGAAACAATACCGAGAAGGAAACCACTGCATTTTCATCACCCTGAGCTGTGCTGCCAGTGGTGTGTTCTATCTATGAATCATGATACTAAATGGTCTGGTAGACTTCATGTAGACTGTAACTAGATTAGTAGCCTAAATGATACAAAAAATAATAGTCATGAAAGCAAAAAATGAGTGGCTTCTTTTTTATTTTTCAGATCATACCCTCACCTGGTGCCCTATCCTCACAGCCAGCATTCCTTGTTTCTGTTTGAATTCAGCAATGATACAAGCCTATCTATTTGCCATTGGCATCTTGAAGTTTAAGTCTGGCACTGCATAGAAAGGTAAAGGCCTAATTATTATTTTGTTTCTGAAGTTATAAGAAGGTGAGATTTTATTTAAAGGACAGCCTCTGTTAATGCTTTCACATTTCCTCTCAACTAGAGAAACTGAGGAGGTCACAATCTCCTTTCCCCGGGTGCCTGGAAGGCATAAAAAGAGCAAAATGCTCCTCTGAGCACATGGTTGCCTTTCAGAATCTCACAGCAAAAATTCTGGTACTTTGTGTAGTCCTTGGTTCATCACTACCAGGATGGCTCAAACTGGCACATCTTTGTGAGCCTCCAGTACCTGTTGTGTTCTGTGATTTCAGGAGGAACAGGAAAACACTTTTTTTTTTCAAAACGTAAATGAAGCACAGCGAAAAAAAAAACCCAAATACTAGAGTTTTGACCCCCACAGTAGCAAAGATACAATGTCTGTTACCATGTTTGCTAGGAAGCATGTAGGAGGCAACGCAATGCTCTTGATACCCGTTATCCAATCCATGTTCAAAGGGTGGGCCATGAAGCAGCTGAGTTTTGGGCTGCCTTCCTTCAGCAGTCAAGGACATGGCAGAAGAAGAAGGAGCGGAGCAGTACCTCTCCCAGAAGGCACACATGGAACAAGGTGGCTTTCAGGGGTCTGGCTCAAACCCAACTACACCCTGCATCTCCCATCCCTCTAAGTGATTGCCATCTTCTGCTACTATATGAGATTTCCTTCAGTGCAATCCTGTCCTGGTAGATAGAAGCATCTATCTCTGTTTCCCTCCTTCCTACCATGTTCTTGGACCCACCAGCAGGCAGCAGCAAAGCAAGTGGCAACCAGCACACCTCCAGCCCAGGCTCCTCAGCTATTGAAGAATGTGGGCTGCTGTGCCTGCTGAAAGGCTTGGGAAAGTGCAGCCCTGCTGTTTCATGTCAACATTCCTCCCCCTCTGCCTTTCCCAAGGTCTCAGGCAGAAAATCCCTTTTTGTTCTTATCAGTTCAAACAAGAACAATGAATTCCTCAGGCCCGCAAGAATGTGACAAGGTGCCAACAAAGCCAACCAGGAAGGTGATGTATGGTCTATAGGCTGCAGCTCGAATAAATCACTTCACAAACCAGTGCTGCAAGGAACGAATTCAAACAGCTTAGAGCCTCCTGTTCTAGCTCTGCCCTTCAGATTTTCACCTGCCAAATATCCTGAATAAAAGCACTATGTGTGATGTTAAAACGTTGCATGCCCTTTGCTTTTGTTAACAGGAATAACTGTGCAGCATATAATT
Organism: Centrocercus urophasianus; assembly: GCF_019232065.1. Classification (NCBI taxonomy): domain Eukaryota; kingdom Metazoa; phylum Chordata; class Aves; order Galliformes; family Phasianidae; genus Centrocercus; species Centrocercus urophasianus. Next base: position 32,450,627 of record NW_024884697.1, on the reverse strand, counting down.
AAATCAGTATTACAGTGGTGTGCCTGCACAGCTTTGGTGAAGGCAGTTGCGGTTTAAACCCCTAAATTTGAGAGTTTACAACTGGATGTAAAACTGGCTTGTTGAGCAGAACTTGGCGCTCACAGCTGTCAGGCAGGGAGCAAATGATTTTTACCATATTTCAAAAATAATTAGTTTGGCTCTTTTAAAATGATACCAATGTTTTAAAAAAATGAGGTAACTATGTCTGGATGCTGTTTAGTATATATCTTCCATTTCTACAGAGAAATGCTGGCAGGCAATAGATCTCCTGCTCAGCTAGCCTGGTTAGGAAAATAAGAGTAATGACCCACATATTCAGTCACAAAAAGGCACATTTAAGTATGGCCTATATAAATAAAAGTACATGTTCCTCATATGCAAGGATTTGCATGTCTCATCCTCTGCTTGGACAATATGCATCCTAGGCAGGACTGATATGATGCTTGATGCTGCAGATATCAGCAGAACAATTACTTCATTCTAAATTATACCACTGATTGGTATAATCACTGTATAGTCACAGTTCCTGGAAGTGTTCAAGAAATGTGTTGATGTAGTATTAGAGACATGGTTTAGTGGGCAATACTGGTGATAGATGGACGTTTGGACTAGATGATTTAAGAGGTCTTTTTCAAACTTAATGATTCTGTGATTCTCTTCTGTGATTCTAAGCCTGTGACAAGCAGGCATTCCTGAATATGCCGTATTTGCAAGCTGGTAAGAAAGACAGTAAGAAGGAAGAATTAACATACCTGACTATTGAGCTTGATGTTTTTCAGATCACTTTTTTGCTGCTTGTGTTAGCAACGAATAATGCACCAGCAAACATGTTGCAGAGAATAGAAAAACGCAGAAACATCTCTGTAAAGAGAAATGTTGCTATGGCTCTCTACTACATTTTTCCTAATAAATGAGGATAGACAGAGCTGGGTTTGTGCAATGCCCCTAACCCTACAGGCTACCTCTCAGAACAGCTTCAGCTGCAGCACACCTTGGTGCTCCATCTCCAATGGACGGACTTGCACAGGTATGAAGAAGCAGTTTTCTTTAACTAAGCACAGATACATTTAAAAAAAAAAAATGCTGCCCTAAATACATATTTTATACAACATACCAAAGCAGTCAGGTAAGTAATTTGTATATTGGGTTGAAATGGCCTGTTTGGAATTGCTGTGGTCTGTTGTGCAGCCTGCTGGGAATGTAGTATGGGTCACAAAAGCCCTCCTGAGAGTTTTCTGTGTAAGGTTACTCTAGCTGAATAAGAAGGACTCTCTTCCAAAACTCACTCTGCCACCCCTGCTCCCTGGAGGAGTCCTTGCAGGCACAGAGCTGTGCCTGGAAATACTTCTGTGCGTGAGTGCCCTGCTTATATCAGCCAAAGCAACCATTCCTAGCAGGGAGCAAGCAGTTAGGATTACAGCCTTCCTCAGCTGGGGGTTTCACAGAGCGCACAGAGACCGCAGGCAGTGCTCCGGACAGCACACTGCATTTCCAAAGAGCTCTTTCTTCAGTGTGACACCGAAATGCAGCATTCCTGGTGAGTGAGGTGTGGCAACAACAGAGGTGAGACGTGGCATGGAGCCCAGGCTCTCGCTTAGACGTTGCGATGGGGCTGAGCTCTGGGTCACCTCGGTGGGATAGGGGAGAGGCAGTGAGAGGGAAGGGAAGGGAAGCTGGGTGTCTGGAAGCAGCAGGGCAGCGATGGGCACCAGAGAAGAAAGGGGACAGCAGTACTGATGGGCAGGGAAACAGCTGCAGCCACTTCCTTGAATGATGCACGCACTAAGCTCCAGAACGTGTCTGGTGATGCTTGGTGACTTCCTTTAAATCTCAAGCCAAATGAAGACATAAAGACATTAAGATACATCACCATTAAACTATTTTTAAAGGAAAAGCTCAAATCCCTGAAGACAAATGTAAAAGCCACTTCTCTTTCAAGTCACTCATGATTCTTGGCTAGTGTCATGAAGCTTGGTGAACATGTTCTCCTGGAAAAAACTTCTGTGTGACTACAGATTTGCATACAGAAGGCACTGAGGCACTTTCAAACTCACATGCACAGTTCTTATATGAAAGAGCTTTCGATGTTAGAGAAATGACAACTAAACTCCAAGGAACAGGAACTACTTTCACATTGGCCTTACACATTTACAACTGAAGTTACTAATAAGGTACTGACCGTCTCCATCTGCTCTATGGCCTGCTGACCTACCTAAATAGAAATTACAAAATTATAAAGCATTTTCAAATAAAATACACAATTTTATTGTACTCGTAATTCACTTTTAATTGTACTATACTAAATTACGGATATACATGCCATGAAGTGGCATAAAAATTCTACATTGCCTCCATTCTTCTATTATATCACTTCTTTATACCAAGCTTGAAGAACACCAAGGGAATTTTTGCTAACACAGACAGTATGTTAATCCATTTCACCTCAACAGCACAAGGTCTTAGCACAAATTACAAGCAGAAATGATCTTCGGCATCCTCTTATTCTCACTTCACAAAACAAACAAGTGAACACGTAGTTTGGCTCAAAGCTGTCAGCTCAGGAAAGGCCCCAAATGACATAAGAGCAGATGTCACCAGCTGGGGCTAAGTTATAGTAAATATCCTCTCACGTTGAGCATTCCGTCCTGTCCTGTTCCTACCACAGCTATACTGTGTGCAGTATCTTGATCAAATTAATATGTATTTGCACAAATGCAGACTTTTACTACAAACAAATGATGCAGGATGATTAATAACCAATTTCCACTTCTGAAATAGTGTCAAAATAAGTCATCCGCCTAACAGAATTACAACTCAACAGTAACATTTAATGAAATCCTGTATGCAGTTTATCATGTACTAATTTTGTGATGTCTGCAAAAGGAGAAGCTCATTTTTTATGTGATCTAAATAAGCACTTACAGTGGAGCAAGAGAATGACCCACCACTACTTGTTGCCCATTTGAACTCACCATGCTCTCAGCACCTCACTGAGAAGTGGCAGTGCCCCGACCCTGGGAGCTCTAAGACCTCTCAGAGGTCTTATGCCCAAATAGCTGAGGCAGATCTACAAAGGTCTTCATAACAAGTGACTGATGATATATATATAGTCAATATAGTCAATTTCTCCACTCTTTATTTCAGTAGTGACTTGTTTGTTCATTTATTAATATCATATTATCAATAAAATATCTGCCATCACTATTCAGATCGCAAACACTGTATTTTCAGTTACCTCTTTCCAAAAACATCAGAACAGGCATTCTGGGTAGACCGTGAAGCCCAGCAGTCTTTCTGAGACAGCCATTAATGAGGAACACTTATGGAAGAGAGTACGAATACAACAAGCAGATACTGACACTTCCCATAACACTGCCACGGTGTGCAATGATTTATGGCTCTGAGACATTTTGCACCTAAGCACTGGTACCAAAGCTCCCTACTTTTCCTACTTTCTTTGAATGTGTGTAATCAATCTTTGAATTCATGTGAAAACTTTCAGTTTCTTTAGAACACTGTAAAAACGGTTTTCAAAATATATTGTGGGAAAAAGCATCTTTTGTTTCCATCAGACCTACCAGCCACTGATTTCATCAAGTGACTCCCAGTTCTGCTATCCGAAGTATGACAGTGAACATTTCTGCACCCTACAGATTTTAAACACCCTGTGAACACACCCTACCCAGTCATCTTCCCTCCTGGCTGAAGAGCCCTGTTCTGTTTGATTCTTTAACTGAAACTCCTGCAACAGCCTTGATCATCCGTTTTGCTCTCCCGTGTGTCTTTTCCAGTTCTACTGTCTTTGCAATTTGCCCATACCACATTTTTTGCTAGCAGAGGCAAGTCTCCAAGATGGCTAAAGAATGTTCAATGGATTCTAGAGAAGAGAAGATTTCTCTGGCTGTGTTTAGACTGCCTGGTGGCTGAGTGTGTTGTGCCAGGTTTTTAGGTCAGAGATGTGGCCTGAGCATGCCACAGCTCCCTTCTGTGCTGCACCTTCTGCTTTCCTTTCACAGACAGGTGTGTGTGATTTGGGGAAGGAAAAGTAGGAAGCTGGTGTGCTCCCTAGTCTTGCTTGGACGTGGATCTGGAGCATGGATGATGTGCACATCTGGAGCAAGGAGCCTGCAAACATCCTCAAGTCTAATCATTCATGTGTAGCCTTCTTACTCTCATGAAGTTGCCTATGACTGGCCTAGTTGATTGGGTAAATAACAATTCCTGTTGCTCTGAGGGTCAAGCAACACGTGCAGTCATATGACTTCATCCTTTGCAACTCAGTGCAGAGTGGCCATGCTTTCCTGATAACGGCACAAACCCAGGCATCCTAAAAATCCTGCATGCCCTTCAGCTGACAACCTATAGGAAGAGGTTATCTCAGCTTCCCAGCATCACTTTGCCCCAAAGACAGGTGATGAATGATGAGGCAGTGGCCATGAATACCATGATAGCTCATCTCCTTTGTCCCTTTCCCCATTTTCTGACCACCAGCCTCTCCTGCAACTGAAAGCACTGAGCGCACTCTGGGAATACCTACAATAGCAGAGCAATGCCTGGATCTCTGCAGTGAAGCCTCCATCCTCACAAGCAAAGCATCAACTTGATTTCTCCTCAGGAGACACCTCTAAACAGATCTACAGAGATTAACTAGAAACAAAATATAGCCTGTGGCTGCTTCACCAAGCTACCAGTGCTTCCAAGACTCATGCTAAGCATGCAAAGTACATATTCTTCAGGATTTATTTTTGTTTACAGTTTGTTTGTTTTTTGAACTAAGCTGCTTAAGTATCCATTAAGGAATCCCGTGCTGCCTCTGCAGGCACAGCTCAACTGGCTTTGCAGCAAACCGCCTTTGCCCTGAGCGACAACATTCCTGTTGTTTTGGGAAACCCAGGGCCCACCAAACGGCAAACATGGCCTTCCTCACGTTCAGCTGTCCCCTCCAGCCAGGGAGACAGAGCTCTCCTGACAATATCTAAAGTGGGAATACAGTTTCCTGCTGAAAAGAGAACATTATACATTGTGGCTGTATAGTTGCTGCATAGAGCCCTGGATAGATTTGAACATGCAGTAGATTCTCACAACCACTTTTACACCTCTTGTTCTCCACATAGTTAAAAAAAAAGGGGAAATTATATCACCACTGACCTACATTAACATGACAGTGTCAGGCACAGCATTATTTGCCAGCATTTTAAGGCTTGAATTAACCTGACCATAAACAGATTTTTACAAATATCTAACTGGTCTTCCATCTTCAGTTGGAAGCTCTACAAAATGTAAATCTTCTGCATTTTAACATGCACAATTTTAGCCATTGCTTTTTAAAGGCTTTGCGCTTCTGATACCATATCTAATGTAGGAGGGAGAATAATTCTGTAGGGAATTAGATGGGCAGATCTCAATGCTGATCCTGATTGTGCCAAAGACTTTTTTTTCCTTTTTAAAAGAGAAGAGCAGTGTGGCAAGCATATTACTTTCTTGCTCTGTTGTACTCATTATGTCTTGTCTCAAGATATTAGGATGAATTACAGTGAATCCAAATGTAACCCCTGCTACAATTCCACCTGAAACTCAGTATGACAGCAGTACTTCTCATCTAACAAATGCACTTCATTATGTATCACTAACCCTAAAAGTTTACAAATGTTTGGATATTAATATGAAAAGCTTTTTATCCTCAGATCTTACCTGCAACATACTAAGGGCTATTCTCTTTCATGAATACATAGGGATGGGTATATACACATAAAGTAATAGAAGGAGAGATGCAGACGTGCTACTGTAGATGGTAAGTACCCAGAATCTGTATATTTCTACTACTGTATTCTTATCTTATTTGAACTCTGCCTCTACTTGTTCAAGATTCAACACCTTTACATGTTTTCCATTGGCTTAGCAATTCCAGTATGTTTGCAAGTAATGTTTGCTCAGAACTGTTTCAGGCCTGCCTCATCTGTGCTTTACATTCAATATGCGGTGGGATATTTTCCTTCCTCTTCCATTTGGACACGATTTTAACTTTTTGAAGACTATATAAAATTGTTTCTCTTTAATTATGGATTTTTTTGGTAACCATTGAAAAGGCTTCTTGGTAACTAGTGTAGATCTACTGTATGTACTTAAGAAGATGTCTGTAGGCAGTCTTTCTCCTGACAAAAAGACTCCTCACTCCGCTGACTCTTAATTTGCTTTTAACCAATATCTGCAGTGATATACTGCTCCCCGTTATGAGGTACAATTGTGGAGGAATTATAATGAAGTAGAACACAGATGACTCATTACGATGTACAGTATGACAATTACCGTATGGAATTGGAAAGTAAGCACTATGTATTTTTGTACAGCATAAACCAAGGTTCCTTAGAGGCCACTAAAGCTCTCTTGGATTTGGAATCACGCGTTCAAGTACAGATCTGAAGACTAGCAACTGAGTATTTGCCATGTTTTAAATGCTGGTAGACCAACTTAAGTCAAACAAGTTTATTATATCAATTTCAGCTCCTCACAAATATTATTCCTGAGTTCAAGTACATATTTTTGAGGATTTCAGAGAAAAGATGCTGGGGTCTATATTTAAAACTCCCCTTTAAGAGCTTTAGGCAAACTGGTCAACCTGTCAACCTGCAACTCTTCTGGCTGTGATGAAATTTTTATTTGCATGCAGGATACTATTTTCAGAGGCCATTTATCCAACATCTTTATTTAATTCTTTCGTTTGATGAAGTTATTTATATTTTGCACACATTGCTTTCGTCAGTACTTCTAATCACTGGGTTAGGTCAGTGCTTATCCAGATTAATCAAATATTTCTATCATCAGCCACCTAACAGAACAGGTGGCAATAACCATTTCGTACAAAAAAACTATTTAGAGACACTGGGCTTTTTGCTGTTCCTCAGATGGCCTGACCTCATTAATTCTTTGGTTGGAATTTTGTTTCCAGAAATACCTGTGAGGATTATTTCACAGATTCATTTTCTTGTTCTTAGATGTCTAATTGCCTAATTTGTAGATGTGATCAGGTAGTTAGTGCTCTAAGTACTATAAATGGCACCCACAATTATTTCCTGAAGCAAATCTGCAGGCATAAAAACGTAGGACATTTTTCAAAAAACAGAGCAGAAACGTGTTTTTAATTGCAGATAAAAGTATCCCCAGCAGCAGTAAAATACAGCTAGAGGTGTCGTGCCCAAGTAGCAAAGGCTGGGTTTGTAACAGTAAGATACTGACTATATTTAGTGAAGCTGTAAATGTCATGTGGTGACAAATACTACATCGTGCTTGGATTTTTCAAACCCTTTCTTAATTATTATGAACTGATTGTCAGATACGAAAAAGAGTTGGGCAAAGGAAGCTAAGGTCTGTTTGCCTATTTGTACATTATTGCACAGTGTCTCTTAAGTATACACCTGTGTGCATGTGCAATAAAATTAAATGAAGACTTTCCTTCTTCCTTTCTTTCTTCTAACTACATAAGGCATGAAGATATCTAGTACAGATACCACTCTGAGATAATCTTTCAATTTCTGGCAATTCCTATGGCATCACCCTCAGGCCTTTTTCTTATACTGATGAAAAACAAAAGGCAAATAGCATGCTAGACAAGCATATAAAATTTTAGCTATCTGTAATAAAAACCTAAGGCAAGGTTATGAGAACTGACCAGTGATCCTGTTGGTAGCACCTATGACAATTCTGGTAGTTCTCAGCATTGCTGCCATCCGGTTTTTTTTGGTTTTGTCCACTCACTGGTGAGTACAGCAGCATGCTGCAATCCTCCATTAGCACAGAACATCAGTGAACAACTCAGTGAAGCTACTGCAGCTTGCGACAACTAAGGATCTCTTGCAAACCCTTCTCTAACTCCACTCACTTTCAACCTAGCTTCTATCTAAAGCTCAGCCCCCTTGTTTATGAGTGGGTTCCCACAACACAGACTTCCAGATTTTTAGAAAACTTTAGCCTGTGTCTGTCAAATCGTTCCATGGGAGTAAAAATCCACAACAGAGGAGAGGTATTCTGCCTGTTTTTGCCTTGGATATTAATGAAGGAAAATTACTAAATCAACACTCTTCAGCACAGATGCAAAGCCTTCTTTAATTCCCATTTGTTTAACTGAAAGTCTCAGCTGTGGAATGCTGGAACTGGAGTACTGAAAAACTGACTCAACATAAAGCACTTAATTGTCATTAGATGTAAAAGTGAAAGGTATCTCTACTATACTTCCTGTCCTGGAACTTCAAATGGAACATATGGCACGAGCAGGCGGAGAGCCTGGATGTGAAAATACAGATACAGTTCTCTTTCCAGAAAGACTATGAAGAGTAACTTACTAATCAAATGAAGTCAGAAACTCACAGAACACCAGATATGGTCAAAGAATGTCGGATTTTTAGGAGCTGCTGATTAGTTACAGAGACCTGAGCTTGCTTACAATTGCTAGTTATCTGGTACCCATTAGGGTTAAACGTGTTATGAGGAATCACTCTGGCTATACCAAAAGGGCAAGGCAACAAAAAGAAACTGGAAAACGGGACTGGGACTCTTGAGTTCATTTAGTTCATTTAGATAGCGGGTGTTCTCATTGGCACTATGAAGGAACAGAAGCATGCTGAAGCGTTGAGTAACTAAGACCGGAATGTGATCTAAATCTTCCTTGAGTGATACTGGTGTGCAAAGTTTGCTCGGTGACAATACTTGAACCAGTTCTGTGTTATTTCCTTTCCTCCTTAACGATGAACACTAATAGCAGAAACATTCTGTTTCATTTCTGTTATATAAGAATCCTCCTACACCACCGTTTTAGTCAGAGGACAGGTCAGTGGGCAAAATATGCTCATTACTATTTCCTTTGCTGAAGAAACACTTGCCAAATTGCAGAAGCAAGTGTTCTTCATTTGCCTTTTAGTCGGAGTGGTTTGGAGCCTTTGGCAGCAAGCCACAACCAGCAGAGCAGAGTGGGACACTTGTGCTGCCCGCATCAAGCTCATGGTCAGACTGAGCGCTGTGCTCAGGACTGCTCTGTGTGGCTTTCCAAATGAATAACATCTTAAACAGCAGAGAGTTCCACTGGCTCTCCATTTAAAATATCTAAGTATTAACTCACAGTTTCAGACGCTCGTAAGGTCTCCTCTGGAGTTTTGTCCTTTTTATTCCATTCATACTCCTCTTTACTCTGTCCCTTTGAGTTCCCTCTCACTCAGCTTCTGTAATGTTACTGAGCCACAAATCCTGACCAGTCTTTTCAGAGCATTTAGTCCACTGATTGCAAACCAGCAAGCCCACTTACTTATTTTCTAATACATTTTTTATAATGCAATGTAATCTCTTGCCTTTTCTTGCCCTCTGGCTTCACTCCATTTTTCCCTTCTTTAATGTTGCACAATAGACTGTGGTCTATCTTTCTTTCCATTTTGCTCTTTGTGTCTGTTTCTTCCTTCCTTTCCTTTTCATCCACTTGTATTTTTTCTCTTTTTTTTTTCCTGTGATGCCTCCTCCTCACAACCCCTGCATTTTCTTCTCTCCTCTTTCTCACAATACACCTCTGCCACCAAACTCTCTGTTTTCATCATAGCCTCTGCAGTTTTCTTACTCTGACTCTTCGCTACAAGAAAGACATCATGGCCCTGGAGCATGCCCAAAGAAGGGCAATGGAGCCGGTGAAGGGTCTGGAGCACAAATCATACAAGGTGTGGCTGAGGGAACTGGGATTTAGTCTGGAGAAGAACAGGCCCAGGGGAGACCTTATCTCTCTTTACAATGACCAGAAAGGAGGTTGTAATGAGGTTGAGGTTGGCCTTTTCTCCCCAGTAACAGCAGTAGAACAAGAAGTAATGGCCTTCAGTTGCACCAAAGAAGGTGCAGGTTGGTTGTTAGGAAAAAATTTCTTCTTAGAATGAATGGTGACATGTTGGAACTGGCTGTCCAGGGAGGTGGTGGAGTCACCATCCTTGAAGGTTTTTAAGAAATGTGGAGATGTGACACTGAGGGATGTGGTTTAGTTGACATGGTAGCAGTGGGTCGGCTTTTGGAGTAGATGATCTTTTTCAAACTTAATGATTCTATGATTCTCAACCAGACTTCTCCAATCTTTCACAAGAAACCCAGAGTCAAAATAAGGAGTAGGACAAAGAAGCTAGGTGCTGGGAAAACCTTTTAAAAATGCGAAGGTAATGCAGCCAGGAACAGGACTCACACAAAGAGGAGGCTTTAGCAGGGAAGAGAAGCGAGTGTTCACTGTGACAACTACTGCTGAACGAGCTGAGGAAGGTGGAACTTCACTGCTAAAAAGAAAGCAAGTCTATGGACTTTAACAGAGCATTAAGAAAAGACGTCACCAGCTTCTTACATGACTTTTCTCCCTGTAAACCTTAGAAGAAGAAGCAGGGAAATGCATGTGGATATTCTTTATTTTGCCTACATGTCTGTAAGCCAGAGCATCTTACAATGCCTTGCATTTAGCTCTTAAATGTCTATTTGCCTTCAAAAAAACATATGTCTCTGAGCATGAAGCAGCACATCCTGCTGCTTTCAGGCCTGGCCCTTTGGGATGATGACAGGAACCTGAGAAAGAGTCAGGAGGATCAGCAGCTGAAGATGCCATCCGGCTTCACATCTGTGAAACTAACAGTTATACCAGTGGGAGAGACCCAGGCGGAACTCAAGAAATATGGCTGCAGACACCCTTTTAGAACAGGAAGGCCTGGGAGTGATTGTCCTGGGACACAGTCCCAGCAGCCTGGCAGGCTTCTGGGTGAGCAAAACCCACCAGAGCAGCAGCAGTCAGTGGGGAAATCAAACAGAAGAGAGTTCAGGGGGGTTACTGCGGACTGTGGCTGAAGAGCAGGTCTCAGCAGACAGTGGGGCCGGTCTCCAGCCTCACTGCTCTCCAGTAGCTCTGCTGCAGTGACTCAGAGCGGTGCAAGTTCCAGCAGGACCCTCAGAGGTATGTGCCAGGTAATGAGACATTGCACTCTCTGGAAATATTCCTAATGCTCAGTCTAAATTTTCCTTTGGTCAGTTTTTCCAATTATATCCACTTTATCACAGAATCACAGAATGGCCAGGGTTGGAAGGGACCTCAAGGATCATGAATCTCCAACCCACCTGCCACATGCAGGGCCAACAACCTCCCCATTAAATACCAGACCAGGCTGCCCAGGGCCCCATCCAACTTGGCCTTGAACACCTCCAGGGACGGGGCATCCACAGCCTCTCTGGGCAGCCTGTGCCAGCACCTCACCACTCTCTCTGTAAAGAAGTTCTCCCTGACATCCAACCTAAATCTCCCCTCCCTCAAATCAAAAACATTTCCCCTTGTCCTGCTGTTATCTACTCTTTCCAAGAGTTGATTGCCCTCCTGTTTGTAGGCTCCCTTTAGGTACTGAAAGGCTGCAATTAGGTCATCCCACAGCCTTCCTTTCTCCAGGCTGAACAAACCCAGCTCCCTCAGCCTGTCTTCGTAGGGGAGATGCTCCAGTCCCCTGATCATCTCTGTGGCTCTCTTCTGGACCCTCTCCAATAGCTGTCTTTCTTGTACTGGGGGCTCCAGACCTGGACACAGTACTCCAGATGGGGCCTCACAAAAGCAGAATAGAGGGGGACAATCACCTCCCTGTCCCTGCTGGCCAGCCCTCTTCTGATGGAGCCCAGGATACCATTTGCTTTCCAAGCTGCAAGAGCACACTGCTGCCTCATGTTAAGCTTTTCCTCTATCAAGACCCCCAGGTCCTTCTCTGCAGGGCTGCTCTCAAGGAGAGAGCTGCTCTCCTTCCAGTCTGTACGGATGCCTGGGATTTCTCTGGCCCAGGTGCAAAACTCTGCACTTTGCCGTGTTGAACCTCATCATGTTCACCCGGGCCCACCTTTCCAGCTTGTCGAGGTCCCTCTGAATGGCATCCCTGCCTTCCACCGTGTCAACCACACCACTCAGCTTGGTGTCGTCAGCAAACTTGCTGAGGGTGCGCTCGATTCTGTCATCGATGTCATTGATAAAGATGTTAAAGAGCACCGGTCCCAACACAGACCCCTGGGGGATGCCACTCGTTACCAGCCTCTATCTGGACACAGAGCCATTGATCACCACCCTCTGCCTGCAGCCTTTTAACCAATTTCTTATCCATTGAGTGGTCCACCCATCAGATCCACATCCCTCCAATTTGGAGATAAGGATGTGGTGGAGGACCATGTCAAAGGCCTTGCTCAAGTCCAGGTAAATGACATCAGTCGCCTTCCCTTGTCCACTGATGCCGTCTCTCCATCACAGCGGGCCACCACATTGGTTAAGCATGACCTCCTCCTGGTGGAGCTGTGCTGGCTGTCTCGGATCACACGCTCATTCCTCGTGTGATCAGGCATGTCATCCAGGAGGATCTGTTCCATGATCTTCCCAGGCAGATGAGACTCATTCTGTTGACAGTACTGAACCTCTGCTAAAAATTTACAAAGCTATAAGCATTTCAGATATTAATTGGCATACTGACTCTCACAACTTCTCACTGAAAATAAACAAAACACATTACAAAGCTTTAAAGTCATCAATTTTACTATCGTTAAAAAAACATTATCAATACCAACAACAAAAAACAAAATCCCAGTGTACTTTAGAAATTATTATCTTTGCTACAGCATTATACAGGACTTTAAAATTAATGTGTTTTTTTTGTTGTTGTTGTTTTCTATCTCTTTTAGAAAAATGGTTAAAGGTAAAACAAATCAACTTCTACAGTCACATCAGTTTATATTATAATCTATCAATAATGACTTTTCTGTAAAAGAGAACTTTCAGCCCTCCTCATCTGACATCGGCAAAATTCCCATCTGGGAAAGAGTGCCAAAAGTCAGTGAAAAAGCACTGTAGTACAGCTATGTATATATTAAGGGCTTTTTTTCCTGCGTTCCCACTAGTGCGTCTAATGCTGTTGCTGTGCTGACTTTTAATACATAGAAAGATTTTTTTAAGCCATAAAGTTATATTATTGCTACATGAAGGAGGTGGTTTTAATAGCAACAGACTGAGATGAAGCAGCAATACATCTGACCTGCAGACGCAACTTACAAACAAATTAAATACTTTAAAGATCAAGTGAAGGAAAATGTCGTCCATGTAAAAGAGCTTGTTAATTTCACTTTAAACACAAAAATATTTTGCAGCCCAACCTAAGCAACAAACATACTGAAATCAAAATTCAGGATTGTTTTCTGAACAAACAGCTTTTATTGCTTTGCACTGCTAACTGTTTTCCAACTACAAGAGGGCCATTTTTGCATGAGGGCTGCTCCAAAAGTAATGCTTCTGATTTTATTACATTAGCCCACGCTGTCAGAGGCAGATGGTGGTGGCACGGCAGTAGAGGCTGTACTTGTTGTCGTATGACACAGCAGAGGGACAGTCTGCCAGAGTGGTGCCTGACATGGAAGAGTACATGAAGTGGAAGTGTGGCACTGAATTCTTCCACGAGGAAAAAATGGTACCCACTGACATTCATCAATGCTTGCTGAACATTTCTGGAGACCAACAGTGGATGTGAGCACAGAGAGGTAGTAGGTGGTGCATTTCAGCAGTGGTGACAATGACTATGGGTCATCTCCACTGGTTCAATTTTTATGAGCACAGCATACAGACTCTTGTTCATTGCTGGTGAAATTGCACAGCTAATGGTGGTGGCTATGTTAAAATAATGTTTTGTAGCTGAGAATTTGCTCTATTAAATAGTGTAATGATGCTGTGTGTATCTGTTGTCATTTCCATGGAAATAAGTAGGAGGCTTCACTTTCAGAGCAACCTGCATAGTAATAGTAAATTGAAAATGTTACATCAGTGTCTCATTGCTATTCAGAGATCTCCACTGACCAGCAATGTTCATAAAGGTCTGAACTAGCATCTATCTGTATAACTTCCTGTAAAAAACATCCTGTAAAGGATCAACTAGTCTGTTTAATGCATTTGTAAAGTCTGATTAGACTTTACAAGAGTCTGAAGACACGGAAAATACTTCCACACGTTTTAAAAACTAGAGTCAAACCTATGAGATGAGGGTACAACAGATCTTTTATCTAATACTTTGGTTTGATACTAAATTATTCCCATTCCTTTAAGCGGTACATTAGCTGACTTATTAAATCCAGTGGTTACTCATTTAAAACTGCTTCTTGGGTTTGTAGCACTAGGAAATGACTCTTTAACAAGTACTCTTGAAAGTGCATCACAGCTCATGTGCTTGGTAAGATAAGTCGGAGTCTTTTAAAGCAGCTCATCAATGTGCAATTTTTAAAATAAAAAATGAAACAGCAATTAGCATTGCAAGCATGCAAACAGGAAACGGACAGGACTATTCAGTCATGGCCAACTACCTAACCTTAACCTTCCTTACTAACACCACCGAATATTTACCTCTTATATTTATTGCTGCATTATCATTACTTTCCTAAATGAGATTAGTTGCTGCAAAGCTTCCTTTTCCTGAGCATGTTAAAAAAACCAGTGCACGTGTCAGTGAACTTAGTGGAAGAGTCGCAGTGATCTGAATGCCACATGCAGGACACGCCACATTAAATGCAGCCCTAGCTGCTTGCACAGAGAGAGACTGCTTGCCAAACCATTAACTTGCTTTGATACATTTCCATACATTTTATATATACCATACATACCATACCAAATTATTTATTCCTCAGATAAGTAACTTAAGGATTTGTATGACAATTTTCTATTTATAGGTACAACATTTTTGTAACTGAAGACATGAAAGAAGTGTGTATGACTTTTGGAGCAACATGTACTCTTCTTTTTTTGGCAAAGAAATCCAAGTTTGGGAAGCTTTGCTATTACTGGGTAAAAACTAGCACAAAACATTACAGAAAACAAACCTGATTTACTTCAAGTAAGTGTTTACATACTTTTCAAACTTTTTTCCCCCTGATTATAACCTCAATTTTGAGTCTGCCAAGTGTTTGAAAATTACAATTCAAAATTTTGAACTGCAATGATACTTTATTCCGTAAAATACAATTAAGTTTTTTTTTTGCCTTAGAAGTTCTTCATTTGAGAAATGTCTGTGCATTTACATATATGGAAGAATTGCTCAGATTCCAAGTGCAATCACAAACCACATGCATTTCAATTTATTCTTTTCCATATGGCATCCAATTTACATACTGCCTCTTGCTCGTGCCTCAAGAATATCATTGCCATCAAATCAGATCTGATGGATCTCTACATGGCTGCTCACCACAGCCACTCATCATCCACCCAATGCCACTCATTGCTTTCATTTGCGTTGAAGTGTTTCATATTGTTGCCCAAGTTATCATTCAGGTACAGTTGCTGTGAATCTAAAATAACCACCTATGCCACGGCCAGAATGTCTCTGTGTGCATAGAGACATATCTGCGAGTGCCCTCACAAAGCTGAATGCCTTGCTTCTTTATCTACAAGGCCCAGGGAAGCATTGCATACTTGAGTAGGTATTTCTAAGAACATCATTTCCAAAGGTCAGGTTGACTTGGGCAAGAGGTGTTCAAGAAACGTTTAGATGTTGCACTGAGGGACATGGTTTATTGGGAAATATTGGCGACAGGTGGATGGTTGGATTGGATGATCCTGGAAGTCTTTTCCAACCTTGGGGATTCTATGATTGTATGATTCTAAGAAGGAAATGGAAAAGAGGTGCTGCATACAGCACCCAGCTGCGGGCTGGCTGACCTGGTATGGGTAGAGAAAGGAAAAACATGACAGGCAACAGTAGGAAGGGTGACCATATAAGAACCACTCCTTTCTTCATGGACCATACAGGAGATGGATGGTCAGCACTGATCTTGACTAATCAGTCAATGAGGAATGGTGGTTAATTACCTCTATTATATATCTACCACAGGTGGCTGAATTATCATGCAAGGGAAAGTAATTCACATCCCTGCAGTGATGTCTATGCCACTGTGATGATCCTAAAAACTTCTGCCAAGTACTTTCTGCCCTTGTGCAACTATCTTTCAAGCACCTGAAGAATCTGTACTTTAGCCAGAATTGCTAAAAACCCACCAACTTTAAAAAAGGGAAAACGTTACCAGCTTAACAACTACAAGAGCTACTCAAGACACCTGGTCCAAACAGTGGCACAAAATGCCACTGTTGGCCAAAAGGACTGCTCCACCTCTTCTTCTCTCAGCTCATAAAAGTGAAGAGCACCTCACACAGGACGTTTCCTGAGGATGGATAAACAAAGAGTAACCAGCCCCTCCCAGCCAGTCATGCTGCTCAGGAAAAGCCCTCCACATTTGTTGTTGTTCCTCCAATACCACTTGTGAGAACTCTTTCTTCTGCCTCAGGAGCAGCAATAGAAAATTCCTTTATGAAGCCTGGTGTGCATGACTCAATTAACAGGCCATGACTGGGCACAGAGGATGTAATTATTAAAACTTCAGGAAACAGAGAGTCTCTGTCCAAACTTTGAAAAGTTACAGAAAAATGAGACATATCCTAGGGGAAATATTTCTGAGAAACTAAGAAATAGTGCCCACGGGAAACTAAAGGGAAAAGGAAATTTAGAAATCGTTTAGGTTTAGAGCTACTGGCCCACACAGAAACCCCTCCTGTCTGTATCAAAAGGGGAAATGAGAGCAAGACAAAGATGTCTTGAGAATACAGATGCAATTAAAAAAGGCAAAATCTCTTATAATTCATCAACTACATTAACTGAAATGTCTGTAACTATGGATAGTGTCTTGAGGTATTGTACAGCAAGAAGCTGAAGAATGAACAGATAGGAAAGCTCCACCAGGAGATAGGCTGGTCCTTTAATAAAGTCTCCATAAGCTTGTTACTCCTTCTGAGGTACTTTTAAATAAAGACATCAAGGAGCAGTGGTGGGAAAGACTGCTGCCACAGGCAGGGAAAGTGGCATGAACTCTGCACAGAGCCTCAAAATGATGCCAAAGGATGGGACTCCCGTCAATGTGAGCAGCCAGGAAGAAACGTAAGGAACACGGACCCAGAGCTTCTGTGGTTTGTAAGCCCACCCAGCAACATTCTCTAGGAAGAAGAATGAGGGCTAGAGGGATACAGACAGCCACAGAAACTATTGATTGTTGTGGAACTTCTGCATCTTTTGCCTTGTTCACACTTGTGATTCCATTGAATTGGGCAGGAATTAAAAACCTACCTACTTGCTAAGGACATAAGGCAGACGTTCCTCAGCGTTGAGGAGTGTCCTGACTCCTTCAAGTGGGGTTTACGAGCTTGATGACAACTAAGCAGCGGATGTGAAAGAAAAGCCATAAAACCTAAAGGGAAACTGGAAGCAGGAAACATTAACAAAAAGATTTGGGAACTTCTGGCATCAAAGGTGGGATTATTCTTGGCAGAATTCCTTCCCCGGATCACTCCAACAGTGAATGCAATGCCACAAAAGTTCATCAGAGTTGCTGATAGTCCAGGGAAGCTTTTGCAAAAGCTTATCACTGCAGTCACACTCGCAGCTAAGTCCTTGAGGAATCAGTAGTGTCTCCTTCAATAAT
Source organism: Centrocercus urophasianus (assembly GCF_019232065.1). NCBI lineage: Eukaryota > Metazoa > Chordata > Aves > Galliformes > Phasianidae > Centrocercus > Centrocercus urophasianus. The sequence goes on along the minus strand of NW_024884697.1, from coordinate 32,433,092 downwards.
AGCAATAGGTAGGGGTTTTGCATTGCCCTGAAGCAACGTGCACTTAGGGATGTACCTTGTTTCTGACAAACACAGCAACTTTAAACAGTAACTTCAGCATTTCTAGCAGAGGTGGAAAATCCATTTCTAACTTACATGTTACTACCTCTAAATAATGCTGTAACTCTGTAGGAAATCCTAAAAGCGTTCAGTGTGAATCAGCTGTTGCTACAGCAGATTGTGTGTTTTTTTTTCCCCTTCACTCTCATTCTTTATTAACACGGTCATTTAACTGAAAATCTGTTTCTAAGTAGTTCATCTGTTCATGCTGCACCTGAAGTCCTAATCCTTTGTTTGCAACATTGTAACCATTTGCTGTGGAAATGATTATGGTATCACAAAAAAAAGGAAAAAAAAAAAAAAAAAGGGATTAGCAAAACTGTAAGTAAGGAATAAATGGGTTGAGCAGATGAACTCTATTAAATAGAAATAGGCTATTCTCCTGCAACTAATCACAGGGAAAAAAAAAAAAAAAAGAATAAAAACTTTTCCCAGACCTGATCTGTAACGTATGTTAACACATGCTGTCATGGACCAGCAATAGAAGGTTTTCTTTTGCCATCCTCAGTCCAGAAGCATTCAGAAAAGTTTACTGGTCATGAACATATTTATTGCATTTTGAAAAGATACTTCTAGAACACAGGACTTTGCAATAAACCTACTGTTAACCTTGGGCTTCTCTCTGCTTCTCACCAAAGCAGAAAAAGTAGTATTCTGTGGCTGATTGATAGATACGAGCTTTTTCCCTGGAAAATGATGCATCTTACATAGTGGTAAAGTTAAGCTTTTTGATGAACATCAGACCAAACTAACCAGAACCAAACAACTGTGGCTCTACACACACTACAGGGCCTTGTGTGCTGTGGTCAGCGGGAATCCCAGAGGCAACTGTGCTTTGACTGCATCTCAGAGGCTGCTGGATCATCACAGCTTGATGTCTGACCATACTAATTCCCACACCTTCTGTGCACCAGAAGAACTTTACAGTGACCAATTACTTTACATATTTACATAAAAACATAAAGAAGATCTTGAAACCTAAAGCATCCCCAACAGATCAACCAAGAATTTGTGCATCAGTTAGATTCCTTTATAAACTCAACCACCCCACTGACATTCACCCCACTGACCCCATTAAAAGATTTAAAATACTCCTGTATGTTGACGGGTAAAGCATAAAATCTGATTAGAAGGCACCTAACTACTATCTAGTCTAGCCTCCTGCTCAGAGCAGGGCTAACTTCTAAATTCAACATTACATCAGGTTGGCCAAGTCTTCTCTAATTCACTTTATGAAAATCTTCAAGGAGGGATTCCTCAGAGTTCATCCAATGCTCAGACCCCTTCACTGTGCTCCATGGGAGCTTCCTTTGCAATGACCTGTGGTCACTGCTCCTTGTCCCCTTGTACCACTAAGTAATTGAGGAAATGCCGTGGATTCAGTAGACCTGTGCAAGCGAGGGAGAATGGCATTCTGCTTATATTAAGAATTCTGATAGTACAGAAATGACACTCTCCATTACCCACGTCCTCAAATGCCTCTGATTCTCAAGGCCTGACTTTGTATGTAGTCCTTACACACCTTGGCTACCAATGGGCTTAGAATGGGAAATTTGGATAAAGAGTAAGGGTGAGCAGCTTGCACATCAGTTCAGCATGCAACTGCTTATTCATCTTTCCATGTATCTAAAAAATAAAAGCAAATCTTTTTCAAGACTTCAACAACCATATTGTATGGTATTCCATTTATACTGCAGATCATTCACTTTAAGATGCCACTAGAATTCTGCACACGAAGTTGTGAATTATTTTCTAAAGCATTAAAAATGACAATAATATTTAACTTTGGAAACTAGGTGCTATAATGTTCTTATGGAGATTTCTGAATCTTTCTTCTCATTTAAATGAACATTTTACCTGCGCAAGCAACAACTTTATGTTTCAAAGAAGGAGATGCCTTGCACTTGGTAGCTACAGAGTGTTCATGAAAGCTTTGTGACCTCCTCAATGGAAAAGTGCTTTTATTTTCATTAAATATATATATATTATATCCCCAATAAAAACAACCCAAAAGACATCAAACACCAGAAAACATACATTGAAATAACATTAAGGATCTAATATAAATCCACAAAATCCAGGAAATTCAGAGATAAAGAAAGACTTTCAGATGAGGGAAAACTTTCCAATATATTAAACTGGAGCATAAATTCACTTCCTCTTCACATGTTTGCCATCAAGTCATTCCAGACACAGGGGGTAAGTTCCTCCCCGAGGTAACTCAAGCACCTTCAGCAGTGCTGCACCAAGAATCATCTTGGCCCTACAGAATAATTACCAAAGATTCTGATAATTACCAAAGATACTTGAGTTAAAACAGCAAATTCCTCTGTTACTGCTTATTTTCCCATTGTTCAGAGACTGCTATAAAAGGGAATTTGTGGAATCGCAATAGTTTCCATCATTATAGAGTATGATATAAATTGTGGGGTCTGTCAATGATGACAGACCAACTAGAAGAAGAACCTCTGTGTGAAGAAGAAAATCCATACTCATATATAAATATATTTGATTTAGCAAGGGCAACACTGCATCTCACTGGACATGGACATTCCCAACTGCACAAATACTATTCTCTACTTTCTACTCACACCAAGTATGAATGCCCCTTAAAATTTTCTCTTTCATTTGTAAGTCATTTATGACTCTGATGTGCTGCCATCCAAACTCAGCCGTGGCGTTTGCAGTGTGTGGGCCAAACCTGATATCAGCAGCAGTCTAAATCATGTGGTGTGGGTTCAGTTCTTTGCTGCACTTTCTAGAAGTGCAAAATCAAGCCTACAGCTTTAGACAGGATATGAAGGGAATGAAGTGATTTTTAACTGCCTTCAAATCTCCTGTAATTCTGCCTCTGTCCTCAAGCTGACATGGTTTTGGCTCTGAGATCTGGCTACTCCCTCCCCGACAGAGTAAGACAACCTTAATAAACTAGTTATTAGAAGAAGCCCAGGTGTCTGGCTGAGCAATATGATCCAAAAAATGAAAGTGATGAGGAAAACTGGAAAGAAGAAAGACAGGATGCAACCTCTTGAACTGAATCTTTCCACAGCTAACCCTGGTACACAAGCCAACTGCCCTGAGCCAGGAGATGTGGAGCAGAATTGCTGTAAACATAAAAGCTTCCAGCAATGCTGATATAGATTGGTTGGATGACAGTACCTTAAAAATGCAAAAAAACTATTTTTCATTTCCATTTCCTAGACAGAAATAGGCAGAGGGGCTATATGACTGGTTGCCAGTGAGATCAGGTTCAACCTAAGAACCCAGGAGTGACAATGCTCCATTCCCTGCTATAATAGTGTTTCTAGTAGGGTCTGAGCACAGACATCACATACAAAATGCTGCAGGAATAGTTCTGCATTTTTATTTAGGCTCTACATTCAATTTTTTCTGTCTAATTCTCTTTCCTGTAACACCTCCTTAAATGTTACCTGAAATATTCTTAGCCAGATGTTTATTTTGGTGGAGAGCTTCCAAGTAAATCCAGTCAGACATTTTTTAATTAAAGAAATGTCCTTTTCAATTTTTCATCCATCTTATCATGCTCAAATTACTCAAAACAAGAACTTTTTCAAAGCTTCTACCCATGACATTTATGCAGCCCTGAGTGAGGAGAGTGGGCAAGGTAAGTGCTCAAAAGTCAATGTGGAGAAGACAGAGACACTGAGAAAGGATGAAGCCACAGTTCAGTTCTGTATCTGTATTTATGCAGGGTGTCTGGAATGCTCACAGTGCAGAAATGTAAAAGAAGAACGAAATCCCTCCTCTGTCTTTTTTGTGATATGGCCATGAGAAGCTCTTATGAAAGTCAGCAAGTCAATTAAAAAATAAGGAAGCTAAATAAATCAGTAGAGTGCTGCACCTTATTTATTACACACTCAAGATAATGAGCGTACAGAAAGATACACAGAGCCATGCACTGTACAAAGCTTGCTCTAGGACATCATTTACTTAATTATTTGAAATTATAATCACACAGAGCAAACCAGGAGGATTTATAATTGTGCAGAAAGATCACGCCAGCTCTAACTTTTCCCTTAGTTTTCTTAGTGATTTGCGAACACAGGATTAATAATCTCTTTCTTGGAAAACAAAGGTATGTTGTTTGCCTGTAGTGGCTGTTGGACTTCCTGAAATGAGTGATCCCAAAGAAGCTTCTGCTGGGAGCAACGTTATTATTAAATATGCAATTTTGAAGTGCTTTTGTGTGCATGTGTGAAAGACATCTACAGCCCAGTATCTCTTTTTTGTTCTCTGAAGCGGGTGTTGGCTTTACCTAAGGAATTTTGATCTAGTTGAAACCAAAAATATGACGTACAAAACCTTCTCCCTCAAGATATACTGCAGATTAAGGAGCAAATTCTTTCTCTTACTCAAAACCATAATCAGTAGCTTTCTGTTAGCGTAGCTAAGAAGTGGTTTCCAATTTATGTATCACCATTTACAAGTATTTGGAGAGAAAATCCTAACTGTCAGTAACAGTCCTTCTGTAGAATTTTATTCAAGGGAGCAACTATTTTATGCAGACATACTCTGTATGTACTTGCTGAACGCACTGTTAAGGAAGGTTATACAAACGGAAGCATCCAGATCACTCAGGCATTTTCAGAAACACATCTGTGAAAAAAATGTGGAAGGTAGAAGTGCAGAGGTGTCCATATTCCAGCCTTCAGCTCACTGAAGTGAACGCTTCACACACCCCTGCCTCCTACAGCTTGTGAATGTCAGTGCATGACAACGAATCCAAGCGTGCACGCCGTGGCACAGTTACCTTTGTCTCTTTGCCTTTTTACGGCTACGATCCAAGTACTGTATTTTGTCAATGAGTTGTGTGAATTGTTTTTTTAAACAGACAGTTGTCTGTGGAATGAGAGTCCCCCGCAAATTTCTCGAGGCATGTACCATCATACAGGAAACAACGCAGCATGAGCAGCCAGAGTATGAATGAGCTCAGTGTGAATACTAAGGAAACCTCAAGAATACGTTAACACTGTGCAACTTTGATAAGATCACAATAATGAAGATCACATACGTGTTCGTATTACGTCTCGCAAGAGGCCCCAGTTACTACCAGAATAATTGATATAACAATCCAAATGAATTGAAACAATGTACTGGGTAAAGTCATGATTTTTCTGCACACAGAACAAGCAGTCTGAATGCTTTTTAAGTTCCCAGCAACTACTCCAAGCAGACAGGATGTAAAGTTTCTAAATCTTGCCAATTCACCGACAGTCTTAATGGCTTCAAAACAGAGACTGTCACTACTGGCAAATCACTGCTAATCAAAGCCAATCAACCTTTGCAGGCCAGACTTCGTTCTTATTGACCCTGATGCATATACAACAATAGTACACTGGCTGAAATGTAATTTATCAGTGCTGATATTTAAGTCATCATAAATAGCACCACAATCTGACCCTGCAGTTCTGCAGTTCAACAGTTCTTAGTGCTGAAAGACTGGAGTAAAACAAACTGAAGACAGCAAGTCTATTTTAAAAGGAGGGAAAAAAAAAAAAAGGAAAAGAAAAAATGTCAAAATAAAGACATACATTATGTATTGCTAGCTTCCTAAAACTGATACACAAATAGCACACACACTTACATATTACTGAACCACCAACCACCTGGAAGTTTATAGTACATGCAATAATAGCAAACAATCTTATCTGAATTGGTAACAAAAAGAATCAAAACCACATGCAAATAGGTTACAGTAAGCTGTTGCCAGCAAAATTTTTGTAGCCACACTTGAAAATGCACATATAACATCTTATTTGTTTGTTGGATGCTCTAGTATGGAATCCAAGACATCTGTTCCTCTCAGCTGTGCAACTCCGTAAGTTCCTCAGATGTCCAGTATTTTTCTACTTAACCTTGAAGCTCTCTGGACACTGGAGTTCAATTAGCTGAATATGCTCAGAACTCAGGTAGAAAGGCTTACATCCAGCTAACACTGTGCTGTTTCAGCTGACAGTCACTCATAGTCCTGCTGCACCCTCTGCAGAAACCTTAAGAGCTGCAGGTCAGGCCACAGCTCCATGTAAAAGCTGTCCTGCAGTCCAGAACACACCACAGCTCCATTCACAGTGCTCAGACTCAACTGGTACATCTTTCTCTCAGAGCAGGAGCACTCAAAGGCAGCCTGCACATTAAGGTGAGGAAGATCTAATCCCACACCTCCTGCACAAATGTCTCAGTCCTGTTACAGTGCTTTCCTGCATGATGGCATCCTTCAGCTTTTATGTTGACACTGAAGACTCATGCAGAAAAAAGTCCCAAGAAGAAAAACAGGGAAGAAAAAGGCTATTGAGTTCTTAGTTATTAGTTAAGGGTCTTAACTTGTTATTCAAATTGTGACGGAAGTGATTTTCTGGTTTGAAAGTGGGCACTTCAGAACAGAGAAAAAGCAGCTCTAGGAATGTCACCTCAGATCCTTATGTGTGTGTCTAAAGCACCACGTCAGACTGCTGCATATTTTCATCTGTTCTCTTTTGGCCATGTTACTTTTACATGTTTCACTGAATAGCAACCCTGAGTTTGCAGAGTTCTCAAAGCAGCTCATAGCATGTCACATCTCTTGGCACACAGGGTCACCTCCAGGTGAGAAGCAACCTGGACCCAGGATCTGTCTGTGCTCCAGTTATTCAGCTATTAGACCAAAGACGGACTTCCAGCCCCTCTCCGTCAACTGATCACTCCTAAGATGGCTAAGCAAATTGGTCCTGAGTAGCATGAGGAAAAGTGCCATATTTCTGGTTTCCTATGCACTGAGCAGAAGGACAGATGTCTTAATTCAGTGACAGCTCAGTGGATCACTTTGTGTGAAGCAGGAAGCACAGCACATCAGTGAGGTGAGTGGATCCCTCCTTGCACCTGTTTCACCAACGAATTAAGAATGGTTTCATCATACAGATTGCTGCAACTGTCTTGTTCCAGGATATGCTCTTAAAATCCTAGCAAGGCATTGTGCAGCTTAGATGGAATGGGTCTTCCATAAAGGCAGGCTACAAAAGGTGAGGAATGCAACCCAGGGATGGCTGTGTCCAGAAAACAAAACCACCTCTTTCTCCTTCCTGTCAGCCCAGGTGGCCAGCAGCTCCCTTTCACAGCAGGAAAGATTATCTTCCTAGAAAGAAGGACTCTATGTTGCAAACAAGGAAATCATGCCCCATAAAGTCTCCAATAACAGCAGGGCTGATAAGCATTTTCTGGGAAATCAGAATTGTTCAGAACAGGCAATAATAGATGACTGCAAAACAAACAGTGCGTTATGAACATAATCAGCTACAACACCATAATTACAGGTTCTTCCACATTTGGCTCTCATTCAGCCCTGCAGCCTCCCAAACCTTTGTGTCCTGGTTCAGGGTTCCTTCTGAAGGCTGAAAAATGTGGGACTTTAAAAGATCTCTTTCTCCTTTACCTGCAGTTTTGGTTCTGTGTCTTTAAATCACTAACCTCTGTATCCTACTCTATTTGCTTCGGCCTTTGTGAAACGGCAATTTTCAATTTTGACAGTCAGATTCTTGTCCCTCTATTTTATTGTTTTTTTCCTTTTAGTCTGATGAATATCTGAGGTTTCAGGACAGAAAAACAGGTGCACTTGTAAGCACTGTTGCAAACTATGCTCTTTTTGTATTTTAAATTGGTACCTAGCACAAAATAAATTGAAGACAGCAGAGCGAGAACGAGTCATGCTAACTAAGTCACATATAAAGTACATCACTACTGATGAAAAAAATGCATTTCCTTCCTCCAAGTTGCGTGCAGCAAAATTAGAAGCCACCTCCTGGTCAGGATATTTTACAGCTATTTACTGAAAAAAAAAACCCAAACACCACTTTCTTGTTGAAAATCCACCCCCATGCCAAAAATGTAACACTGGATTGCCACTTCAAGTGAGACTTCAAGGATTAACAAAGAGAAAATAATAATACTTGCATATAGAGCATGCCTTGACTTTCATTCAAGCACCTGAAAGCACTTTCCTCATATTAGCTTGCCCTAGCCCTTCCAGGAAAGGATCAGTCCCACACTCCTTCAGTGTCCACATCTCCTACTTGGGTCTGTAAAGGATACAGAATTAAACCAGAAGTACTTTTACTCTGTAATTATTATCGTAGCTCTTATGGGAGAGGAATAAATTCATCCCCACAGCCGTTGACTGCCTCTCCTAAAACTGCCCATTTCTATTAGTGGCAGAGAGTAAATGTGGTGTTTTCTTGTAAGGGTACAGTGTTACTGACACATGTATGAAACAGAACTTGGGACACATACATTTAATAAGGTGAATCATTAGCCAGAAACTATAAGAAACCTAGAAACATTTACACTGAATCTTCTGTCCCTATCACTCTTTATTACGAGGATTCTCACTTTCTCTACACCACTCCCTGCAGAAGAACAGGGAGCAGACACCACTGCTGGATGGGGCAGCCAGGTAGTACTTTGTTCCATAGGCAGGGCTCAGACTGGACAGTCCTGAAGAACAGATCAACCTTATCCAAAGCATTCAAAGAATCAGATGCTGTGGTGTCATCACTACATCTGACATTCACTGGATCTGTATTGGACCCCTATGTGTAATTAAGTTACAAAGTGGAGAAAATACTACTGATATGCAGAACTGTTTTCAAACACTTTTCAGGCTTATATTCAGGTTTGGCTTGGGTACAAAACCCCCGCTGGACCCAGATCTCTTCATTCTATTGTGTATATCAAGAACACACACATCTCTTCAGTTTCTTACTCTTACGCATCACTGCTTACCAATTAGATGTATGCTAGAGGTAGTGTGCATTCTGCATACTCATGCCTGAGTTCACAGAAACAGGTAAAAAAAAACCACTTGTTGGTTAAAGACACAATGTAAAAGCGTGCTTCCCCTCCTCACCCAACCTGCTCAGAGCACGCCACACTGAGGAAGGATGGCCTTGAGCTGCAGGCAGAGGCAGCACGCCAGGAAATCTGACTGCTATTCCTGGCGCTTCTACAGATTTCCTTGGGCAATGCAATTAACCTTGTGGAGTACATTTTCAATGGAGGTGAGGCCCAGCTCCTCTTTCTGCATTCATGGCGTTTTCATCAGTAAAAATGGAACTGCAGGAGCAAGAACTAGCTGATACGTTTTCTCTGTCAAGTAGTTGGATGTATGATTGTTGACAACCCTGCCAGCAACAAAACTGAGATTTCCACACTGGCAGGTGCAAAACTGCCAGTACCAGTCTCAGTGCTTTGTTTCCTCCTATGTAAAATGGGCAATGAGGGTTATGAAAATCAAAATACACAGCCAAAAACGAAAACTATTTATTAAAGCTTTTGAACACCTGTTATCTCTGATTATAAAAAGATAAGAACTCTGTATTTCCGTTTACTGTTTACTACAGATGCTGTATCTTTCACTTTCAGCATTTTTACCCATTAAAACTTCCTCCTTGGGTCTGAAGTAGACTGTAGTAGAACAGAAGATTTTCCTTTAAGAATTCTGAAGTGAGAGTAAAAATCAAAGCATATTTTAGCTAAACTGGAGATGTTGTAATAGCTCTTAACAGAAGTGGAAGCAGATTAAAGAATTAGTGAAATATCCTTCTGTAAATGTAAATGTAGTTTAGAAAAAGAAAGATCACGGTCAAATTTTCTGTTTTGATGTCCAGGATGACCTACAACTGAAACAGATGGTGCCACATCTGCTTATACCTACATGGAGATCCCAAAGAAGGACAAGAGTGGCGTCCCATCCTTGCTGATGAGCTTACAGAGAAATGAAGACATGCACTTTTTCTTTTTCTTAGTGTATTTTTATGCACTTGGTACAATCATGGATGGTGTTTTAAACTTCCCCAAAATGTTAAATAGGGAAATTTAAAAAAAAAAAAAAAGTAAAAATTGGCCCCCAAATCATTTAAAATCTAATTATAAATCATAAGATAAAATTAAGAATTCCTAGAGCCACTTTTCTCAAAAATTTTACATTTTGAGACATGATTTCATTTACAGATCACCTGAGCTGGAAAGTACATACATAGGTATTAAGCTTTTACGACATTTAGTTCAATGTTTTTACCTATTCCTTACGTTTAGGAGTCTGGAAGGAGAGGTAATACTCTAGTTTTCGTAATTAGAAAAGCCCCTTCCAGCTCTTTAGACAACCAAAATTTTGAGCTCTCCCAGACGACACTGTTGTCTGCACAGACGTAAAATATGTCATGGCACAAGATATTTTATTTACTACCATGTTTACATTTTGCTTTAATCTGCTACAAATGGACCATGAAATAATTAACTCAAACAAAAATAGGTCATCATAAAAACAGAAGCTTTGGCCTGGCTTAGGCATGCACTGGACAGCATTCTGCTGCCAAAGGGTGGGATTTCCCTCACATAGCTTTTGCTATCTAGATGTCCGGACTGCACCTTCTTTTCTCACTTACGTCTTTCCCAATGACAAAAGATTGCCTTCTCCAGATGAGATCTCACCTACTACATCACTCCAGATGAGATCCAGAGGAAAGCACTGAGATCTCAGCACAGCTTTCTCTCTCTACTCAATGGAAAAGCCTGTGTGCCTTTGAGCACCTCCTGGGCTGTGACTTCTCATGAGGTAAAAATTACTGCACCAAGAGAGAAATGAGCAAAATTGGTTAAAAAGCACAATTATCATGGCACTACCAGACAGAAACTTCCACTTAGATAATAGCTTGCAAGACTCATGACAGAAAAGAAATAGCCTCAAGACTCAGTCTTCAGGTATTTCTGTGACATTATAAAGGATCGGAGGCAAGCCGATCGCTTGATAAGTATTTCTTGATTTCAACCTCAGTTTTCAAAAGTGGGCAGGTAAAGGAGGAATAGAAGTAGGTCCCTGCCCTGAGACGGGCCTTCTGAAACTGCTGGAACAGAAACATGCCCCACGTTTTGTGCTCACAGCTTGATACGTCAGCCATGTCAAAACAGCACTGGGAAGTAATCAGAGGAAACACTCCTCAGAAAAAAAGAATTCTGTAATGATTTTTTAAACGTGGTTTGGCATCACTTAAGCTGGAGTGAAAATCTGCCCTCATTAAAAAGAGGAAAAACCTGAGTTTCAAAAATACTCTAACGGCTCACTGATCCTGATTGGATCCATTGAAATTCCTGCTTAAGGAAATTCAGGTCATTTCTGATTATCTTTTATCTTCTAGCAATCAGAAAAGTGCCATCTAGATCATCTAGCAGAAAACAAGATTCTTGAAAGACAGGGAGGTTTTTAGAACAAGTCACAGCTCCTATTGGACATCAGTGACCGGGTGGGCACGTGGATGCTTCACACACACTGTCTACGGAAATCATGTGGTTCTGTCCTCTCATCATGATCATTCCACTTCCAGAGCCACATCTTCTCATTCTTTAAAACAATTTAATGACACGGTGACAGCCACCCCTTCTTCCCACCAAAGTCACACCAAAAGCTCTGGGTTATTGCTTGTTTGTTTTTTTTTAAGCATTCTGCCATGCCACAATTAATGTGTGGTCCAGGATAAACTAAGTGGAAATGAAATCAGACAATGCCAAAAATGTATCTAAAGACAAAAAAAAAACAGTGGAAACAAAAACAGAACACCCTTTAAAACATCAGTTTCAGAAATGGCTTTCAGGTTTCTCCATTAAACCAATACCAGAGAGCACTACAACTGTATGAAATTTCCAGAAGTTTCAGAGCAAATAGCAGTGTAATTCATCATTCAGTCTACTGCTCTAATCTTATCCCTGTACTCTCAGTCAAATTCTAGATATACAAGAATGGAATGGAATGGAATGGAATGGAATGGAATGGAATGGAATGGA
>NW_024884697.1:32407253-32421157 GCF_019232065.1 Centrocercus urophasianus | reverse complement strand
ATAGAATAGAATAGAATAGAATAGAATAGAATAGAATAGAATAGAATGGCAACTTTGATTTCAAGCTCTTTACACAGGCAAAACTGATTGCTGATTCCACAAGAAGCAGCATCAAACCCCAGTGGAGAATGCCTGATGAAATCAAGGCAAACGTTTTGATGATTTCTGGGCATGCCTATGAATTTGACTTTATACCTGTGGCACATAATTCAACTAATTAAAGCCATGTTGCTTCACCTGCCTTTTCCAAGCAGCACAGACTACATCCCCACTATCAAGAAAGCAGAAGAAAACAGGCTGACTCCACGCAACGTACCTTTCAAGAGGTTGGTTTTTTTTGCTTTGCTCTAGCCTATGAGTTGAATGCCTCCTGGACTGCATTAGATGCACTACTGGAGCATGTCTTCCAATTTTGTTTCATTCAAAATGAATCCAGCTCATGAGCTCTGAGGCTGCTCTGCAATGCAAACAATAACTAGGGACAATTAGGAGATCTGATTCCAAAGCACACTCCCAATTTGACCTAAGATGCTAATGCAGACGCAGCCAAAGAGCTTAGAACGTGTTCCTGCACTAAAACCTCTAAAATTACAGAGTACCAAGGTCATGAAGAGTTTTACCTCTCTCCCAATTAATAAGTCTCACAGCTTTCAATGCATTTCACACATGTGCAGCAACTTACAGCGAAGATGAGTTCTCCAGCAGCAGACATTGTGTTTCTGATTCCACATATTTTCATTTCCCATCTGTGTGATCAGTCAGGATTTTTATTCAATTAGCCTTCCACATTTGGAAAGCTTTTCTATGTATCTGAGTATTTTATTTTCAGAAGAGTTTGCCACTTTTTACTGTCTGTTCTACAGACGGTCCTCTTTCTTTGACAGCTTTGCCAAGCCCACATGATTGCTCTGAAAAGATCACTGGATGTATCACATGCCGGGTTCCTTGCCCTCTTCGCTAGGACCCTCTCTTCCAAGTTTTTTATTAGACAAGATTTATTTCTTTTCCAAAAAATGCTATATAAATAACTATTTTGCTAGTCACAAACATTAAATACTTAATTTGAACCGGCAGAAAGACCAGCTACCGGAATTCTGCAGTGGTCTGTTAGCTCATATGTCTCCGTGTGTGCATACTGAAGGAAACAGCAGAAATAATACTTTACAATTTGATGAACAACATATGACATTGAACCTCCAGACTTGCAAAAAAGGGTCACAATCTTAGGAAAATACCTGAAAGGCAGAATTCTGTCCTCTCCAAAGAAAATCTTCAGACTCCTTACTTTAATTGGTACAGAACTGTTATCATCAAGTCTTGGTATGTAAGTAAAACGGGATTAAGCAAGAAAATAACCACTAAGGACTTCACTGAAGTTTGGGTGATAGAAAACTGCATCTTCTGAATACATGAAAACGTGAAGGATGATATTGTGCCAGCTACTGTTAGGCAGACTCCCTCTTTGATCTCGCTTACACATTTTACTTATAGTAGGCACTATAATGGCTTGTAATAATTTAACTTCATTTATTTCTGCAGCAAAATATGGTATGTCACCATACACAGAGAAGGAACTTGTGAAACTAATCTAAACCAGAAAGAGAGAAGAAAGAGGAAAAAGGTATGTTTGATTCTCAGAGCCTACAGAATTACCACAGTAAGAGGTTGTGAGAGAGCTAGAGATTTGAGCATTCTCTCTGAAAATCACAAGAAATCACACCACTGGAAGATGCAAGTAAACAAAGCATGCTTCCTATAGACATAATATGAGAGTAATTATTGAGTCTTAAAATATGCCTTACTTTAAAAAAAAAAAAAAAAAAAAAGTGAAATTGTTGTAAGCATGGGTGCATAATAAAGCAATGCACATGCATACTGAGTAGCCAACAATTCCCTATTCGGTAAATCAGATTATTCAATCCAATTCAGCCCATATTGAATCTAATGTTCCACTGATACCTCCTACTCCTTCTTCCCCATACTCTTCCCCACAGAGATACAAAAGTAAAAGGGAAACAGTCTAGCCAAAAAAAACCCCACAATTGTTCAGCTCTTTCCACTGCAAACTCGCTTCATTTCTGACTACAAGCACTTAGAGAAAATCTTTGAACATTTCATGCCACTACATTTTCCCTTTTCATAAAGCTATTCAGCCACCCCTGTTCAACCACCACGCATTCCTCAATCAGGGGAGATGGCTTGCCTGTTATAAATTACTCTCATAAAACAGCTATTTCTGCTGCTTCCCCTGGGACTGCACCCAAGGTGAGGATCAAGCCAACAACACTTAGCATCCACATGTGCAAGCGCAGAACCAAATGGGAGGAAGCAGGCGGTAACTAATCTATCTTTTACTGCGCCTGCTGTAAGCTGCCTTTGGGAACATCACCAGCACAGGTAGGTTTGGGAAGGTGCCTTGGGAAGGCATTGCTTCCTAGTGCCAAGGAGATGCTTGTACCTGAAATCTGCCTCATCCAAAAACTCCAGGCATAAGCAACACACAGTATGTGTGAATGTTTTCTCTGCAGAATTTCTGAAATGTCCTAGGATACTTCATCACTGGACAAAGCTACAGAACTAGATCTTAATGTGACTGGTAAAGCCCTTTCCTGTGTTTAGCTGCTGATGCTCTGGAGAACATCAGCAGTAGTTTTAAGGACCTTCTGATGTGCTCTGAGCCTTCAGAAGCATGCATGTTGACAGCAGTGTTAACACCCTTGCAAAAGAACTGAACCAAAGGGGAAAAACGGCAGGACAGCAAAACTGAGCTGGGCAGGGATTTGAAAAAGAAGTCTAAAGAAGGTTGAGCAGAAAAAAGGAAAAGACAACTAGAGAAGCATGCAAGATGGGACAGCTGGCACATGCAGACATCAGAGAGAAAAAGTGTCAGGTACATGAAACTCAGATCTTTCCATGGCCAAAGAATCAAAACATATTTGTCTGATGGCCACATCTGAAGAGTAAATGGTCAGGAAAAGAGCAAGTTTCAAACAAAACACACTACTGTGACTACAATTATATATATATATATATATATATAAAAAAGATAAGATTTATATATACATTCTATACATATATATATAGACTGAGAGAGAGAGAGAGAGAGAGAGAGAGAGAAGAGCAGAACAACCTAATTCTAAAAGCAAATATCCTGCTGTTCATTTATGCTCTTTCTCACTGAAATCAAGGAAAATATACTGCAATTCCAGGGAATGTTGCACATTATACGTTGTACAAACTACATCTGAATGTTATCACGTCTCTCAATCACCTTCGGACGTCTGATAGTGCCCCTTTAACCTTTGTTACTCAATTACTGAGCAAGTTATCTCTTTGCTACTCTTTTCTGAAGGAAGAATTGTGCCTCTTTCCATGCTGATAAGAGACATAAATATTCACTCCCAGCAAACATTCAATAGTAAAGTGTCTTGAGCAAACTACCAGAGTCTAAAGGTAGGAAGCTGTGGTTAACTTTTCTGCTCTCTTAACCCTTTAGTCAATCCACCAGAACAAACAGACACAGAAGATGGATGTTCTTTTTCACAAACGAAGCAGAAATAATTGTTTCCTTAGAGAATGGACTTGTAACATGTTTTATAACACAGAAAATAAATCAAATGAAAATAAATCAAATGATTGAAAGTGGAATATTTACCCATTTTCTGGGCCGCCCTCGGGGTCGCTTTTCACCAGTGGCTTCTGCTTTCTGTAAAGGAAAAAAGAAACACAGCGTATTTTATACCTCAGCATTATTTAACAACCTTGGTAACAAGGAATTCCTCTCCTGCAATACTACCCATCAGTACTTCACTTGTGTGGCACCAAGCTTCCTCCTCAGCCCACAGGGAAAGGAGGTGCCTGTGATGTATTTTCTGCCATTTCCCAGTCCACAGGGCCAGAGGACACCTCGCTGCACCCTGCTTTGGTCTGTGCTGTGGACAGGGACATGAGGCAAGTTTGGGACCTGCCGAACTGCAACACCATCACATCTAACCTCCCATGGGTTGCAGCCATCAGCCATCACCTCAAGGCACTACATTTGATATGCAGCCTGTTTCAAGCCTGAACAAAGCATTTCATAGCAGCTATAACTCCTCCTTTCAGGCTCCTGATGTTCATGCATATAATGGATTTGGACAGACTGTTACCACAAACGTGTGTTCATTCACATAGAAGGTAACTCCTCTACTCCTCATGAGCTTTTCCGGGTAGATGTGCACCTCAAACTCTAAGCAAACCTTTCAGTGCTCCAAAACATGCATCCTATTCGAGGTGTAAGGAAACAGCATGGAAGGTGCCCTAGAAGTAACAGTGACATTTATATGAGCTCAGCAGTTGGTTCTGTAGCTCACCTTTAGGGAAATCTGGGTTCTTCTACACTTTTCCACGAGTTTTCCCTAGATAGGCTCTGCCCATCCACACCCCTTCAGGCAACAGCCGTGCTCCCAATGAGAGTGAGAGAGAGATCTTGCCACTGTGAGAGCAGAACTTCCGCTGCCTCAGACATTGCTAAGAACAAACATTTCTAGCATACACTCTACACGTGCTCTTCCATGTTTCCTTGAACTGTTTAGCTTCCAGTTCACTGTAGGTGTGTTTGATTAGCCCCTAGAAATCAGCCATCTCATTAAGTAGATCACTTGCAGGTCAATCTCTGTAATGTACACTGTCACCTAACACTGGGCACGGCAGATCCCTCTGCCAGAGAACGTGAGCCTAAGGAGCTGCGGAGGAATCCCTACACAAACAGCACTACAAGGTAAATGCAATTACTCTAAAAGAAATATCTCACCAAGAAAAAAAAGCTGTGAAAAATAAAATTCACACTCCTAAAGGGCAAAATTATCACTCAGACTTGTTAAAAGAGTAAACTTGTCCTTTAATCGTTTATACCAGCATTACATGTAAGGTGAAACCCTCTTATGAGAATACTTGTTAAAGTGAATTTGCTACATACTGTAGCTGTCTATTTCAGAGTTTTGGGTCCTTTTAAAGTGTTCCATATTTCCCTACTTAATTACCTGAAGGATGCAAGAAAGGTTCAAAAATCTATGAAAAAAAAATCTAACTTTTTGGAAACTAAAACTGCTTTTGTCTCCCACTTAACGCTACTAAAGGCATGGTGGGAGCTGCAAGCTCCACTCCAGGGCTGGGAGGGGGAGGGGGAGGGGGGGTGAGCCATCTCCCCAGAAAGGCCGCAGCCAGGTTCCAGCAGCTGAGACCACTTGGGGAACCCTCACACCAACAGGCGCCAGGCTCCTGCTGCATTGCGAGTTCTGCCTCCTGTTAGAGGAAAAACATTTCCAGAGCCTTATCAAAACCAAATCTTCCCCAGAGGTGAGCTGAGCAAACAGCGGGGAATGCCAGTTACTATGTTTTGGTACAGATCTACTCTGTAAGTAAATAGCAGGGTTTCCACAGGCTAAACTGCAGCAAGTGAGCAACCGGAACCAGCGGAGAGGATGTGTTTATCCCCATCCTGAGGGCAAAGGAAGACAAAACACTCCTGGAACAACCACGAAGCAGCAGAGCCAGTCCAGTGGTGATAAAAAGGCGTGAAGTTCAGCAAAATATTCCCCTTCTTTCCATCTGGATTTTTTTTTTTGAGGTTGCGTTTCACAAACATAGCCCGTATTTTCTCCAGCAGCACAAGACTACCTTTTAATTTAGGGGCTTGAAGAAAGGTTTTATTGTAGATCAGACAAATTATTCAATGTTTCTCTGTATAATTTTCAAGTAATTAATAAGAATGGGAACAAGTAAGCGCAAAAGCTTTGCTTTTTGTATTCCACAGGTATTTACATAATCTAAACCACATCTGTCCATCAGGTCTCTGCTTTAATTGAAGTGTTGCCTCTGAAGCTGGGAACAAATCCCAGGAGAGCCCAAAGCCATCCACTGATCACAGGGGTCCGTATCTGGGCAGCACAGAGTGGCGCTCAGCCACCCCACCCGCAGCAGCCTGTAATTGCTCACGCAGAAAGGAAGCCGCTGCCCTAATCCTCTAAAGCACTCTCTGAAATTGAGATGTGTTTGGTCAGGATTTCCTCAGCACTCGGCGCTATGCTAGGAGGCATCCTCTTGTTCTGTGCATCTAAGGCATGGAATCACTGAACTCAGAGGAGGGCTGGGTGCATAATCAAACTAAGGCTATGATAATTTGTGAAAAATTTCTTATAACCAATCATATCAACATCTCATTATTACATCTCAATGTGTCGCATTTTAGGACTAGAACTGGATTTACGTGCTCTTCAGTGCATGATCTATAGGGGAATGCTATTTTTGTCCTGAATGATGACCACGCCAGCCACCACCACCACATCAACATGTCTCTAGACAGGTGTGCAATCCAGCCAAGCCCCACACCACAAGGCCAGTCCAACCCCAATGGCAGCCACCAGCCCCATGGAACCCAGTCGCCTCGGATCGCTGCATCTCCATGCTGCACCAACGGCCATGCCCAAACAGCTGGTGCTGCCGCAGGTAATTAACAAGATAAGACAACTATAAATAATTGAGTGACTATAAAGTGCTCTTTGGGCATCTATCTATTGTCAAGGAAGATGGCAAATACAATAGAACCCAAATTTTGGGAACTCTAACCACTCTGCAAAATGATCTGCTGGAGACCTCAGCTGAAATGTGTCAGAGCTCAGACAGGTGAACCAACGGCAAGGTCCCACTGCAAGGATGGCTGCTGTCAAACTGTGCCAAAAGAGCTTGTGCAAGGAACTTATAGAAAAGTCCTTTTTGCTATTTGTTTCTCTTTCTTAGACGAAATGTAGGCATTGGCTAGATACAAAACTACTGCGCTTGCTGTGTCTGTTTCACCTGTTTTAATTCTAAACAGGAGCCATCTCCTGCTTCACCCACCTTGCTCAGAGCATTTGCAGTCTGATTTTTTTAGGTACAATAACTATACTGTGATCCCTTGATAAACGTGAACTTGTTTTCCCTTTCAGCCTGCTACGATTGGTGCCGGTAAGAATGAATGAAACATGGGAAAAGCCAAATAGATTTTCATGAACCAATTTAGAGCAGAGTCCTGGTCACATGCAACAATTTTTTTTTTTTTTTTTTTTTTTTTTTTTACCTTTGGACCGTTTAACTCAGGGACGTGGTTTTCCACATACCAAACTCTGGCCATGTAATGAGAGACGGTACGAAGTGTCGTCACACACAGAAACACAGGTTCTGGTTTTCAGAGAATGACATTTCAAGATCTGGTATCATCGGTGAAGTTTACTACTTCAGTAACTGCAACATTACTCAAGATGCTTGTACTGAAGGCAAATTTTAGAAGAGATTTTATTTACAGATATTCCTGGGATACCTTCCTGACGTTTTCTTTTCAGGCAAATATACAGACGTTAGCACGTTTTTTCCTTGTTCTGACCCTACAATTGTTTTTTTTTCTTCCCAACAAGAGAGTATTTATGCCCCTATGGTATTTTTGTGAAGCCCAACTGTGGGAGCCAAACAAAGAAAAGCCCCTGAATGGCACAGGGAAATGCGACGGGCTGGGAACACAACACAGCCTAACGAATAGAACTCAACCACACAGCACCCAAGAACTGAAAAGGAACATCCTTACTATGACCCATCTGCAAAACCCAAGTTGTTCTTTACAAAAAATATAAACCTTTTTTTTTTTTTTTTTTTTTTGTTAATTTTTTACCAATATTTTAAATCAGTAACAGAATGACACGTTTAAAGGCACAGAGTTGAGTAACAGCTGGGTTGTGGGGACTCAAGCACAAGGTGACCAGAAGCTGTTGGTGGCTCTCTCCTCCTGTGTTAATGTGTTGTGTTTGTTCTGTTCACAAAAAATTGAAGTGAGAAATGATTCTTCTAGAAAATGATGCTTACCTTTTGTGCCCATTTTATAACAAGTGAAGTACATGTAATATGCAAATGGGCTTTTTTTAACCGTGTATTCCCTAAAATTAGAGCAATTGCTGCATTATTAGCTATCCAGTTGGTCTTGCAACATTCTGTATGCATTGTCAAGTTTCACGTTGCTAATTTCCTAACAAGCACAGTTTGTTTTCAGATGCCCCAAGGCCAGTTTACTAAGACCAAACACAAGCTCTGAAAACTAATGGAAAAAAAAATAATTTAAAAGTCCTATGAACCGAGATATTTAAATCCACAACACAATCATGATTCTAGGGCAGATTCTAGGGCAAACTGTCGGCCAACCGCATTTACTTTGTAAAGCATAATAAAACAAAGCCCCAGCACTCGAGTATTTTTAACTGACTGCCGGTTTGTGCAATGTATTTTTAATTGTGATGTGTAATGGTTTGCAAGAGAACACCCCATCAATTAATCACGAGAGCGTTCTCACGTCTGCTCAGTGGGTGCGTTTATCTCGCATGTTGTGAACACTGCAGCACAACTCAATGCACCAACTTTGAGGAGCAAAGGCCACACACCACTCTTCAGAAATCCCATCAACTTCCAAGCGTGTGGGCAGGACCCATGTTCACATGCACGGGGGACTGAGCGGCGTGAGCTCACTCTGAGAGCTGAGACAGGGAATAGAAAGCCTTAAATGCAAGTCTTACATCTTTGTATGTGCAAATATGTCTGTCACAACACGCAGCACACAGCTTTCAGAGGTGATAACCCCACCACCAAAACGGGGCTTTCTTACAGTGCCAAAGCCTCTCCATTCATACCCTTGGTAGAAAAACTATCAACATTAATATCAGCTAGAGAGGTCGGTTCAGATGTCTGGTGAGAAGCTGAATCATTTCAGAGAGGGTTAATTATCTATTTGGGAAAAGAGCTACAGTATTTAGTGGAAATGTGATCTCAGATGCTTTTTTCTGAGAAGGCTTTATGAGCCTTTTGTGTTTTAGGAGAGTTATCAAACATTTACATATTTTAATCCTTAAACCTGGAAACAAATAAAACCAGTAATTACGTACCCCTCGAGGATTTTTTTTTAAATGATAAAAGGACATGTGGACTTCGGTGAATTTTTTATAATATCAAAACCTGAAAAAGGTTTGCTTTAATTAGGGAGGTAACCTGATGCGTTCTGAAAATCAAAATGCTGCAGTGAAATTGCTCAGATCATAAATTAGATTAAAAAAAAACAACCGTGTGCACCAGAATCATCTAGAAAGCTCTTGAATTGATATGCCCACAGATGTAAGAGAGATTTCATGTAATTTTCCATTAATATCAATTTTCAAATCACTCATATAAATGAAATAACATTAATGCTTCTCTCAGAAATGTCTATCTTTTGAAAACACGTTTCTATGAATTACTTCAAACCTAATCTCATTACAAATATTTCTCCTAGGAAAGCCAACACTCTGAAGAGTAATATTTAAAATACTAAAGCTCACACTTGATCTTGCTGGGCTAATAAAAAACTTCTCTTTCCCTTTTCAAGAGCGAAATTTTAACTTTTATAAAGTGGATCTGAAGAACATTTTTATTACACAAAGGAAAAAAAAAAAACGACTTTCGAAGGTCAGTAGGTTGGACAGTGGCTTGATATATTTTAAATGCTTAACCTGCAAAGCATTTTTACTAATTCATGACCTTCTAGTCAGAATACACCGCTTTCTGCAGCTCAGAAAGTTAAAAAAAAGCCAAACAACAACACAAAACAAACACACACACACACAAAACCCACCTATTTCACATTTAAGGAGAGCTGGAAAACATCCCTCAAACAAATGCTGAGAAGCTTGGAGCAAAGCAGACATGAAACCCCCATCACCCTCCCAATAACTGAATACTTATCAGCAGTTGCTCCAGGAATTTATAACACTGAAAGCTATCAAACTAAATAAGGTCAGCACCATAGGCACAATGAAAAATGAACCATAATGAGTTGAGGCTACAAATACCTTCCACACGGACTTTGCCACAGATCTGCTTAAAGACACTGATAGCCTTCAGCATCGCAGCTCCCTACCAGATTTTGTAAGCTTTTGTTTCCAATTTAGTACCTGCGAATTGGTGCTAACTGCTGCGCGACCATCACCATAAACACAGCTCAGCATTTACTTCGAAGCCTCCACACAACTATTTGCCTTCACTAAAATAACTCCAATAGCAAGGTGTGATTTGCCTTGATAGCAGTTTTCTGACACTGAGCTTTCCCAGATTCAGATACAATGAAGGCACGCTGAATTTGCTGTCGAAGCCCATGCAGTAAGTGGGATGAGCCCAGGGAGGCTGTACCAGAGCTGGGTGCAGGCAGAGCCACAGACGCACGCTGCTCCCATCCCCAGGCACAGGCAGGGGCTCAGAAGACAAACAGCACTTCAAGGGAAAGCCTCTTAGAAGGTGATTTCTAAATGAGAAATCGAGGGCTTTTACTGTAACTCACAGTTTACTTTACCAGCACTTTATACTGTAAATTTCAGTACATGCGCTTATTTCCATCAAGGCTCAATTGGATTTTCTTCTAATTAACCCGTGTTTGACAAAACACTGAGCTTTAGTACACACATTTGGTCTGTATTGTAAAGCCCCTAAGTGGGCAAGAAATACATCTTCCAAAAACCTACACTGAGATACAGTATGCTTAACACTGATCTCACTGCTTGATGCAGGGATCTTAGAAAACGCATCAGATGCATGGTGGTGTTTCACTACTCAAAGAGCAGGCTGCCCCTCTGAGTTCTGTGCCCTGGGTCCTGCTGTTTGTAAACTTAAAATACAAACTACACGCTGTATGTACATACATTGCATGGAGCCTTTCTCAGAGGCTCCAGCCCCACTGCTCACAGCCTGTATGGCTGCGTCCTTTGCTACCACTTGATTTAAAAAAAAAAAAAAAAAAAAAAAAAAGCATTAGGAATTTTCTCTTTCATGCTCTCACCTTCTGAGCTGCTTTAGAGGGACTCTTGTTTTTGCTTCCCTTGGGTCTTCCTCTTGGTCTTTTAGGAGATGGTTCACCAGTTGGTTCCTAAACACAGGAAAACATGCTGTTGTGGCAAGCAGCTACAGCACCCGAGATCTGAAGGACAAACTACAACGGAGCAGTTACTGAAAGCGTAGGAATTAACAGCCTAAAGAAATGCAACAACGTTTCAAGTACCACACGAAAAACCGAACAACTCGAGGTAAAGAGAAAAATACCATCAGCACACTGAGGGAGTTCAACTTTCCTTGCAATTGCTCAGAAAGCCCTGAGAAGCTCCAGTGCCCCAGCAAGCTACAGCAGAAAGCAGTTTTTAAAGAAGATGGCTATGGCTTCCCTCGTGCAGGAATGAGTATTCAGAAGTTAACGGAGTTATCCACTTAATTTTAATCGCGTTTCATTATAACCAGACACAATTAGCACACACACACCTTCAGGAAAATAAAAAAAAAAAAAAAAAAAACCAAAAACACCCAAAGCTAACTACTGGAAAACCAGAAAGAAGGGTTTGAGACTAATCTCTCTGCCAGGGAGACAAATACTGCGGGTGGATTTTTTTTTTTTTTTTTTTTTGGTGCCGTTCTGCATTACTTTCACACCTATTTCAACCAGAGTTGATTCGCAGCAAAATGCAAATGCAAAAGTTCCCTCCAGCGGAGCCTTAGGGGAGATAAAGGATCTGAAATAAACAAACAAAAAAAGTCTAAAACGCCGAGACCGGTGCAATGATTGCTTTGGCAGTTTTAGCCAGCTCCTGTTTCTGACAGTGCCCAACCAGTGCTGGGCAATTGGGGTAAGTTATGCGGGTTCGGGCTCACCGAACTCTCCCACTTTCCCAATACTTCGCGTTTCACTCGGAGCGCAGGATGGGACACAACCAATGAAATGCCCTTTGTTAACTTACAGCGGTCCAGAGCCCGCAGCTCTCGGACCACCGAGGGCTCAGGGGAGGCTGCAGAGGGGTCTCCTCCCCACGGGGCCTCGGCGGGAGCCCCACGGCACCGCACCGCTGCGAGGGTACGCCGAGTGTTTTCCCTTACGTGCATTCAAATGCTAAAATAAATGAAAGAAAATAAAGGAGAAAGAAAAGAAAGAAAAGAGAAGAAGAAGAAAAACGAAAGAAAGAAGAAAAAAAGGGAGGAAAAAAAAAAAAAAGGTAGGAGTGGGGGAATTGAAAAGAAAAATAAATAAATAAAGGAAGGCCCAGAACGGCGCTGATGGGGGCAGCGGGCCGGAACTGCTCAGCGCGGCACTGCGGCAAAGCTGGAAGCCGAGGGGCTCCGGGGATACGGCTCCCAGAAAGCGAAGCCCTCAACCCCGGCAGCGCAGCACCGAGGGGCCCGGCCCGCGGTTCCCACAGCCCTCGGAGCGGCTGATGCTGAATGAATGGGGCGATCGCAGAGAGCCCGCTTAGCGGGAGGCAACTCCGTGCTCGCAGCCGCGACCTGCGAGGGGCCGCGGGCGCGCGGCACCGGGCCGCGGCCACCCGGGCGCTGCGACAATGGCACTCGGGGGAGGTGGGAGCGGACGGGTGAGGGCTGGGGGTGAGGTGAGCAGCGCGCGGCCATCCTGGCGCTTGTCGGTCCCTGCGGGCCCGGGGCGGGCGGCGGGGGCGAAGGTGGTGCGGAGCAGTGCGGGGCGGTGCGGGGCGGTGCGGGGTCGTGCGGTGCGGGGCAGTGCAGCCCCCCCGGCTGCCCCCACATCCGTGAACGGAACGGGGGCACCGCTCTGCAGGGGGAGGAGGTGGGGAATGGAGGAGACGCGTTAAGAAAAAAAAAGAAAAAAAAAAGAAAAGAAAAAAGAAAGAAAAAAGGCAGCCCTACGCGACCCTCCAAACCCCCTCCTCTCCCTCAGCGCCGGGCTCCGGGGGCAGGCAGGGGCCGGGTCGCTCGGACTCCGGCCCCGGTGGGACCGCCACACTCAGGCACGCACGAACGAGACCCTGCTGGCTCAGAGAGGAGCGCGCCCGGCGAGCCCCCGCTCCCCGCTTTTCGCAATTTCAAACTGAGCTCCAAGTGCCCCCGCGGGCGCTGGTTGGTCGGAGCCGCGTTCCCCACTGACACGGCTCGGCCCCGGCTAGCGGCCGCCACAATAGCGGAGCCCCGCGCGCAGCCCTCAGCCCCCGTCCGCGGCACCCGCGGCGCCGCGCGGTACTGACTTGGGGCTGCTTCCTGGGTCTGCCTCGTCCTCGCTTCTGCGGCTCGGCGGCGGCAGGTTGCTCCGGGGCGGCGGTGGAAGGCTGGCCGGGTCCCTCGCCTTGGGCGCTCATGGCGAGCCGAGAGCACAGCCCTCCGCCCGGCTCTGCGCGGCACCTCGCGACGGGGGGAAGCACACGGAGCGCTCGCGCCGCTTTCGCTGCGCGCTGCCACCGCCGCACCGGACGTCCTGGTGCTGCCAAAAAGGAGAGGAGAGGGGAGGAGGAGGAGGAGGAGGTGATGGTGGTGGCGGCGGCGACGGCGGTGGTGCTGGAAGAGGAGGGGAATGGAGCTCTCCGACAATTTAGGAAGGGGTTAGGAACGTGGAGCGGTCCCAGAGCGGGAGGGTTTTAAAAAAATTAAATTAAAAAAAAAAAATTAGAAAAAAAAATTAAGAAAAAAAAAATAGATCGCAGCGCTGGGAGAGGGGAACGCTCCGAGACGAGAGGGGAGAGCCCCGCAGAGGGCAAGTGGCGGCCGTGCGCTCAGAGCGGCCGCGCCGAGCGGGGGTCGCACAGCGCGGGGCCGGGCCGGGAGCGCGCCCGGGGCGGACGGGGGGCGCGGGAGCAGCGGCGGCAGCGGGCGGAGGGAGCGCTCATTTAAAAATTAATAATAACGCGATTTGGGAGATCGGGGAGGAAAACGGGGGGTGGGGGGAGGAGAGGCGGTCCTGGGTTCGTGTCTGTGATGTGAGCTGCTGGGACTGGAAATATTATTATGCGAGTCCTGCCCACGGACTGAACGGGGATGAGGGCTTTAAAAAAAAAAAAAAAAAAAAAGGAAGAAAGAAAAACTACCTTTGCTCGTGG
>NW_024884697.1:32406887-32407153 GCF_019232065.1 Centrocercus urophasianus | reverse complement strand
TGGGTGGAAAAAGCGGGAGGGGGCTGTGCAAAAAAAAAAAAAAAAAAAAAAAAATGACGGGGTGGTGGTGGAGAAGGAGGCAGCGCGCAAAGCGAGGAGCCCCGCGCGGGGCTGGCGGCGGGCCAGGCACAACATGCGGAGCGCGGCGGCCGCGCCGCCTCACGTGTCTGCCCCGGCCCGTCCCCGCCGCCGCGGCAGGTTTAAAGGGCCAGGCCGGGTCCCGCGCCCGGACCGCTGCACGTGGGCGCGCCGCCGCCGCGCGGAAC
>NW_024884697.1:32343803-32406864 GCF_019232065.1 Centrocercus urophasianus | reverse complement strand
CTCCATTTGCCCACCCCGAAGTGCGCGTTCCCGGGCGGTGCCGCGCCCTGCCCCGCGCTGCGGTGTGCCTGGGCCCGCGCCGCCGGGCGGTGCTGGCGTGACGGCGGCGGCACCGGGGCTGCCGGCGGGAGGCGTTCCCCGGCCTCTGGCAATCGAGTTTTGTGGCTGAGCTGCCCCCGGAGCTCGTGCTTCGGGGTGGGCAAATGGAGAGAGCCTTCAGGAGGGAGCGGGAAGGGCTGCGCTCTTCTGTATGATGCTATGGTGCGAGATGGTGCTGCAGCGCTTCTTGCGCTGGCTGCCTAGGTGTGCCGAAGTGTCTCGGTGCATTACAGGTTCTTCGCTGTCTACAGACAGATAAGAGTAATGTAACCGGGTAAAAAGTGACTCCAATCAAACGTGTGCAGGGCTGTGCTGGGAGGCAGCTGAGTTATTTTCTGTGCAATAGGAAAAGCACACTGCAGACAGATGGGCTAAAGAAAGAGTAACCCTAGAGCACTTCTTAAGGCTGCAGATATTCCCAAAGTGTGCTTAATCCAATCACAGGCCCTGTGGAGCCCCACTCCCCCCATCCCCAAACGTAGCTCTTGCTGGGAGATGGACACGCTCCACCTGTTGGATCTCGAAGCTCTGGGGAAAGCCCTACTGGCCCAGCTATGCGCTGCGGAACACTGCTTCCCATCACATCACGGGGGAATCTGGGGGGCTTCTCACCCATCCTGCCCATCAGAAGTTTCAGCTGCTGTATTAGACCAAGAATCCAAATGAAGATTGTAAAGTCCATAGTTTAAAACATAGCAGCACATAATTTTTATAGCATCCATTAATCTCTTTGAAGAGTATTCATGTCTATGGAAGACAGTGGCACACACAATTACCGAAACCTGAAGCTCCAAGGCTGCTGTCAGACAGATTAATCCCACATGGGCCATTAGTGGTTCCATCAGCCTTTCCTTGAGCAGTTCCAGTAACAATGCCACAGCCCAAAGGTTTATATGTGCAGCCATAAGCAAACACCTTCAGGAGCAGCGTTGCTATACTCGCTGCCTGAAGGCTGTTTGGACATGGCAGGTCCCAGTACCTGAAGTACACCCAGGTCCCACTGGGTGCTGCCCACAAACTCACCCTCATAGCAGGGATCAGCACCGGGGCTGGGATGGCTACAGGTCTGATAGCCATTTGAAGTTGCCATCATTCTATCCCCACCCACAAGCCCTTATCTCACAAAACAGGTGAAGCTCCCAAGGGCAGCCCTGACAGTGCTGCCTTGCTGCAGCAATCCAACGACATCTGCACCCCAACTGCCTGACACAGGGAAGCACCTCAGCACCAGCACTCAGCGAGCCAGGCTCCCAAATCAAGCGGGAGCCAGCACAGTGCCTCCATTCGAGATTCCTTCCCCTAAGAGATTGGTGACTGTTCTCTCTGCTGCTCCTTCCTTTCCTACCAATAAAGAGTCACTGCTCAATACAGAGTGAACAGTGGCAAATAGAGCTGTGTAACCATTGAGAGAGTACAGCCATGATTGCTGAGGATATGGCCTACTGTCCATAGCTTTGTGCTGAGATTTGGGCTTTGGTTTGTCAACCGGAGTGTTGTCAGCACTTTGATGATGTTGTATTTCTCAAGACATCCATAGCAGGGTAGGACATGTAAGATAAGGCCTGGTTTCCATGAAATAAGGCCTGGATTCCACAAGCTTAAAATCTCAGATTTCCAGAGAAGCTGGAAAAACTCCTACAAGGGGTAAGAAGGAGGTAACGCAAGATGGATATTTGCTGCCTTAGACACAGCACGTCCCAAGAGGCTGTTTGTTACTCTGCAGTCTGCATGGCAGCTGGCAGGTGACCTGGCCCCAATAGTTCTGCTCCCGGGGCTCTCTTTTAGCCCCACAGCTCCATGGCAGCAGCGGCCCTTCGCATCAGAATGCAAATTCCAGGTTGCAGCACAGCATCCTTCAGCAATACACCCCCAGTGTGCTCAGGTGACGGGTTAGGCTGCATGGCCTGCCTGCAAGAGGGAGGCCTGCCTCCTCCACCTGCTTGCCCTGGAGCGCATAGGCTACTACAAAGTTACAGGCATGAGGCAAGCTTAAGGCCTTGCTCAGAGGGAACAGCAAATGTTTGGCATTGGAGGAGTTCTCTGGGCAGAGATAGGAGAGCAGCTAGTGAGAAGCACTGGTCTCTCATACAGGATAAGGGCAGCGAGCATAAGAGCTGTGGGGCAGCAATTGGACAGACCTGCTGCACTGCCGGGCTTCATCTTGCTCTTGCTCACCCAGTGCAGAACAGCGGCTGCTACAGTCAGCAGATGGCTGGGATAATGCTTTAGGGAAGCATGACTGCGACTGACAACCAAGACTCAGAAAAGAACATTAAGGCTCACTCTCAGGCCTTGTCTGCACAAGGGAATTTTCCTCCCTCCTCCAAATTCCCACAATTTCTAATATGAATGCAGCTGCACAATTGTTAGGGATGCTGGGAGCCGTAATATATGAGTTTTCATCCCGTCAGCCATTTGCAGCACTGTGTCAATTAACCCTCCTCAGAGCAGGGTTAACTGATCCAGTGCTGCAAGCGGCTGCTGGAGCTGAGAGCTGTCTATGCTGAGCTCCCATTGCTGTGAGCCCCGGTGCAGCTGCAGGGGAAGCAGTCCATGTGGGGTTATTTTGGTAATAATTCCCCAAACCTGAAACAGCCTAAGAATGCAGTATGACCATGCTGGGGACCAGGACATGCAGCGGCTGCCCTGCAGGAGCTGTGCACCTAGGTTGCTGCTCCTCACAAGGAGTTCTGTCCTACAGTCCAAAGAAGAGCACTTTCTGAATTTCTGTATGAAATCCCCAGACTGGCTGTGTCTTTTCACTGATCCACACACTCACTCATTCAGAACTGTGTTGTCAGTCATGGACACTTGATCACTGGTTTTTGTTTCTCGTTTCTGAGTGCAAAACTTGCTCTTTGCTAGGTTGCTCTTTGCTGGCAGCTTTTAATTCTAACAAGACTGTATTTACGTAGCAGCAGGCAGACTCAAGCTGTCCTGTGATGAAGTTCTCTCACAAATGAGTAGAGGTGGCAAAATCAGTCCCACTGGTGTCCATGCACTTTGGGAAACAGCACACTGCTGATGCGGGTGTCACCCCATGCCCAGCAAGGCTAACCACTCCGTCCTTGTCCACCACCAACTAAAACAGGGAAATGCTGCTCTGCATTTGTTAAACTTTGAACAACCATTTATATGACCAATACCTGGAGTCAGAATTTTTTTCATAAGTGTAATTTGGATGTGTTAAAATGCTGAAGCTCAGACTCAGCAAAAACCTCACTGAAAAGCTCTAGTTCACTACAGCCCTTGATTAATGATGGTCAGGTTTCATTTCATGCTTGGCATTTTATGCAAATACAGAACATAGCTCTGTGCAGACTGCACATGGCTATAAATATCTGTGGAGGCTGAACGCACCTGCCCAGGAACAGCCCGAGGAGATGCCCAGCCCAGGGTGCTGGGGTGTGGGGCAAACTCTGGTTTGGCAACAACCCGGATATAACCAGGAATTTTGAGAAAGGGGAAAGGAGCCAGCTCATTCTTTCCTTACCACTGATATTTTGACTAGCTGTTTCCTCTGCTTGGGGGTCCGTCTGGACAAGGTGAGGGAGCTTCCTGCAGAGCAGGTGCCCCAGCAGTCCCTGGGAGGAAGGAGGAGTGACGTCCCTGCTACCCTTCAGTTCAGATCAAGCTGTGGAGATGCATGGCAAAATGCTCAGGTCACAGTTGTCACACCAGGAAGCTGCCTCTTGGTGAGCATGTATTTGCTTAAATGGTTTGCATTAATCCCTAGAAAGGCTCTTATTTAAAAAAATGGTTAAAACTCCCATCCTAAATCCCGGTGGAAGTGGATTTCTACTTTCCTTTAGACCTTTTCCCCTCAATATTAGGCTCAGTATCTTGCATATGTTTTTATATGAAACCCAGTGATTAAAAGTACTTAAGACTGGCTCATTTTTCTCTGCAATGAGTTCAGTTATTTCCTTTTTATACCTTCCAGAATTTACTATACCATATCTAAATATTGGCTGCAGTCCACATGTTTTAGATCATGCTCTATAATGGTCCTGTTGTTACAGAATCCTTTGTGTGTGTGTGTGAGAGAGAGAGAGAACATGCATATGTGTTGGAGGGGAGGCAGGGTGCATATAATTGTTTGGAAGCAGAAATCAGGGTATATTAATTCCATAAGTGATTTCTGAACTGATAACATAAAAGTGATAAAAATAGAGAGCAGTGAAATTACAGACCTCCAGTGCCTTACCTAGCACGTGTGCTAAATAATACTTCTGATCCCAATATGTTACTCTACTGTATATATTCTACCAATAAAATGACTCATTCATCTTTCATTGCTATATAATTTTAAAGATCAGATTTATTGCTGTTACATTTCCTCGCTTTTACATAGGTTCTAAATGTAGATCCTTCGATCTGAGCCATACAATGTGTTAGTCAACCGTAAGCTACTCGAGGATGGATCAGCAGCTGAAAGTCCTCCTTCGTCACACAAAAACCTCGTTGCCTGCTGAAGACCACACAGAGAATGTACACATGTAGAGTAAGTTGGAGATCTTGGGGAAAAGCAGGATTGGATTGGATGTTTCATTTGAGAAATCACAAGCTTCATCTAAAAATAAGTCCTCATGCGTGGGGCTGTGGAACCTTGAGCATGTGGCCGATTGGCTCCCAACCTTCTTGACTTCTTGTGGATGAGCCCTAAGGTGCTCTGAAGGTGATGTGAATTCTGAGCAATTTTCCATGGGGAGAAGTCTTCAGGCAGCCAGAACATACAAGATGCAAAAGCCTTGTTCTGACAGTTCCACCCATCTTCCACCCTGTGGATGTCCTGTGTTGGGGATCATGCTGTGAAGAGGGCTCAGTGGATGTTGCTTTGTGCTGGAATGAGTTTCACCCACAGAAAGCATACTAGCTTTCTATCATTTTTTTTCCCCACAAGCTAAGATAAATTTTTGCTTTGGTCCATTAACAATACTTGTATTTTTAATCAGGATTATTTTGAATAGTATTTTCTTTGGAAATAACAGTAATACAGTTTATGTGAAATACAAACAAATGAGGGAACGATTTTTACCTAAATGTATGAATAGCATTTTGCAATTTGTCATTGTGATATATTTATCTTTTGAACTTTAAGTGAGCTCAGCTGAAAAAAATGCTTCTCTTCAGCACATGACTGGAAAATATATTACACCAGAGAAGTATATTGCTGTTTCAGTTCAGAAATTAGTGGCTAAATATAATTTTCCACTATACTTACTTTCACAAAGTATGTAGTAAACTGTTTACGTTACAGTAAATTCTTAGTACATATTCCAAAAGGTGTTAAAATCAGCGTTCTCACCCAAATTAATGAGTATTTTGTGAATGCACATTAAGAGTGAATAGATCTTTAAGATCTATTAGAAAAGACTCATAAAATGTTTTGTTTTCTGTTGAAGCCTTAAAACCACTGTAATACAGCTAGAACAAAGAGTTGTCAACACAATGAACTCAGGGGAACAGAGAAGAAACCAGTGCGGAGCAGAAAGATTTTGGCTGCCCGGTAAAGGAGTGATGAGGCACAGCTGAAGACCTAGGCCTGCTCCCTGCCTGAGAGCCATCCCCTTCCAGCAGCATGGCACATTTGTCTCTATGTGCAGTCCTTTTCACGGAAGCTTCCCACAGACCG
Organism: Centrocercus urophasianus; assembly: GCF_019232065.1. Classification (NCBI taxonomy): domain Eukaryota; kingdom Metazoa; phylum Chordata; class Aves; order Galliformes; family Phasianidae; genus Centrocercus; species Centrocercus urophasianus. The sequence goes on along the minus strand of NW_024884697.1, from coordinate 32,401,130 downwards.
AGAGGAACTGCCTTGCCCCTCCTTACCCTGCTGGCTCAGGAGCAGGACCAGACCTGTCTGCAAGCTGGACGATGGCAGCTGCTCCCGTTTTGCCCAGGGGTCATCTGCCTGTCACATCGCAGACATGTAACCACCGTGTGATGGAGAGCAGCCAAGCAGCCATCGAGACAAGCTGGGGCCGGGTGGGAGCTGATGCTGCAGCCAGAACTGTGCCTCTCAGGCACTCCCTGCTCACTGTGCCCAGGAAAAAAGCTGCTGGGAACGAGCTGCGGGATGGACACGTTGTCCCCTCCACCTGCTGTCCGTGGGGCGAGCAGCTGCTTCCTACAGCATGCCATCACTGTGTTCCCGAACCATTGAGCTCCTCTGATAACGGGATTGGTTTTTGTCTGCTTCCCCTTTGCACATATACAGACTGCACAACGTGGTTTGAGTTTTACAGTGCTGGTTTGGAGCTCAGGAGGCAGATTTCCTTCCTTTCCCTTATCGGAGAGCACACCTTGGGCACAGCAGCTACACCCAGAGCCTCGGAGGTGCCTGGGTGCCTACCTCCCACTGAGCTGGGCAGAATGGAAAGTCTGCACCATATCATGGAAAGGCAACTGTCATTATTCCTCATCTACAGGGCCATTTTGGAGGCAAAGACATTTCTGGCCCACAGAGAGAAGGATGATGGCAACCATTCAAAAATCACATGCATGAGAGAGAGTAGGGCTGGGGAAAGGCTGTTTGGTTACCTAAGGCATAGAAACATCTTTAAATGTTTTGGGTTGTGACTCGGAATTAGTAGAAAGAGGTTTAAACAAATCTTCGTACCTAAAGTTCTGTCTGAAAATACTTGGAGCCTTATATTTGTTTTTTTTTGAATAATGATATTAGTAAGAGTCCATTATATAATCACAAGAAAATTAAAACTCTCCAGGGCATGATCTTAGCTATGTAATTAACAGGGGTGGTTAAAAGTACAAAGTAAACCTGAAGCAAAATTTGTACCAGAACCACACCTCATTATGTTTTTGCTGCCTAAGTCTGTCATAAATAGAGATGTTTATTACACATCTGCCATTTAAAGTATGTACTACATGTAATGTATTTTATTTAGATTTAAAAATTTAAAAACACAAGATGACAAGCTGTGTTACTATTAACACATGCCTCGAGGACCAGGGGTGCACATTCTATTTGTGCCTTAGGTTATATTACAATACAGCCACTCCAGAGTTAGAAATGCAGAGGTACATTGAGCAATTAGTGTGCCTGATTTCAACCCATGGAGTTTCACTGGTGTGATAGAACAATCAAGCCCTGTATATCCATTCACATTTATTAGACCAAACTTTGTAGTCTCTCCTTAGAGCACCACTCCCTCCCCTGCTTTCAACAGAAAACGGCACTAAAATCTCCAGAACTTCCCAAAGGAAAAGCAGTTATTTTCTTTCCTTGTGATTATTTTCTTTTTTTTTTCTTCGCAGCAGAAACGGTTCTGTACTGACTGAAATGCAAAGGCAGAAAGGCAAGAGATGGTGAGCCAGTTACATGCTTAATTCTCTCTTTACGTTCGCTTTCCTGAGCAGACTGCCCTCCTGAACTAGCTCCAGGGCTGGCTTTGAAGAAATCTTTCACAGAAAAGCTTTCGCGGAAAATCATATCGTCCAGGATCTGCAGGGAAGGAAGTCCCTCTGTGTGCATTCGGGTTATTACCAGCAGATCCTTAGAAATTCTTCTGGCCAGTGAGGAAAAGAAAGTATAGTTTCTTTGATTCAAGAGCTTTGACGAAGAAAAACGTCACCTCCTAGCCAGCAAGATGGCTACCCAAAGTCAGTTTCTATCCCTATTTCCTAGTTTTCAGATCCTTTCAGTTGTCTGTTAAGGTGGCATACATTTAGTATATTCTATATATTGAAGTTATGTATCTGCACAACAAACACTTAATGCTGTGTTGTAAATGGTATGACTCAGCCCACTGGCAAAGAGGGTTAGCCTTCTGTACGAGGCCTACCAGACCTTCCTGGCATGTCACAGCGTGGATTGCCTGGCAGCCGTGGTTGGTTTCTAAAAAGCTAACATAGCAAATGACTCCCAAATGAGTCAGACCCATCTCTTCAGACCAAACCCAGGGAACTCCAAAGTCGTTCTCTGAGGAGTCTTTCTAAATTTAGTTGTTGCCTGATTGCACGAGGGAAAAGAGCTGAATGTTAGCTATTCACAAGCCAGCTCTTTGCTTCTCATCAAACTTCAGCTGCTGCTGAATCTCCCAAATTTCTCAAACCACACAATAATCTAGACCTGTACATAAGGCAACTGGCAAAACCTAAAGTCAAGACATTCCAATATGGATCTGCTAGAAGGAGAGATGCCCTTTACTTCCATACCAGCAATATTCTCCAACAAGGAGGCCTCTTTCCTCAGGTTTTCAACTTCATCTAGAATTTTAATTCAGACTCCGAAGTCACTGAAGAAAAAATTGAAGTGCTATCTGAACTTAACAAAAGATCTCGGTCCTTCCTATGAGATTCAGTCCTTGGTTACACATCTGCACAAGATTTCCAGGACCAGTTGTTGCTTAGAACTAAATCCCATGCACTGAGACATTTGATTAAAAATTAAGATGTAGTGCATAACTGTCTGGCTGTCCAACAGCAGTGGTCTTTCACTGCTTCACAGCATTGATCACTATTATGTGACACATTACCACTTCCCCTCTCTCTCTAAGGGCCTCTGCAGAGGTAGGGCCCAGCTTTGGCTTGGGAACACCCTGCTGCAAGTCACTAAAATCAGAGATATACCAGAAAATGTGTACCTTGCTCTCATGCTCCTCTCCAGACTTCAGCCACTATTGCAGGAAGGTTGCTTGGCTGGATGGATCTTGGTTTGAGCCAGAGTTATGCTCTTACAGCTGCACACACCAGCAGTAACAGATAAATAATTGCTTGGAGAAATCAAGGTTGTTATTTCTGTTTCAATACTTAGGTACTGTAAGCAGCATGAAGAAGGTGCTGAACAGATAAATCTCTTCGTTTCTATTCTATTTCAATTCTTCTTTTATTGGCATGAACCTGGGAGGATGAGACCACTCACTAGCAGAAATCTGTATCTTCCCAAACAAGTATTGATAAAAGCCTTTGTATTGCATATTGACACTTTCAGTTTATCACCTATCCATTCATCTCATTTGTGCAACATTTCATTGTATTTAAATTGATTTTGGCTTTAAAGATAGCTGAAGTGGCCTTCCCACATGACACATTGTATAAGAAAATCTATCTTGGAAATGCTTTAGTGATTTTTCTACTACTGTTATTTTTAATAACAACAACTTTGATACCTTCCTAACAAAACAAGGCATGCTGTTTATCTGCCTTTTCATGTCCAAGTCTCCATTACTCCCTTATTCACAGTGACTTCTGAACAAATTGGCAAGTTAAGTAAAGTTTGGCAGATGCAAAGAGATTCCAAAGATAATTAAGTTCCTGCAAGTTTCATGAATGTTCATAGCCAAGAGAGGAGATAAAGATGCCTCCATCAGCAGAAACTCTGCAGAAACCCTCTCTGTGTGCCACCAGCCCATTGAGTGCTCTCAGGCTGGTCAGACAGTGAATGTACAGAGAACCAGATCAGCCAATTCTTTATCTTCTCCATTTGATTGTCAAGGTCACAGAGGGAGCTGAGTTAAGCACATATGCATCTGAGTGACAAGAGATACTGAGGAAGTGGAAAAAGAACAGAAGACCAAAGGGAGAAGGGACTACAGTGCTTGAAAAGGCGTATCAAGCATAACATACTGAAACATATTTCATTTATCCCACTTACAAATGTACTTGAGATCCATCGATGGTATTTTTCATGCACCTTTTTTCTTGCACTTACAAATTCTGGCCGCATGAGTACCAAAGGTGTAACTACCAGGCTTGATGGAAGGAAGAATCACATGAGAACCCTTTTAATGTTATCCAAAATAGCTTTTCCATGTAGCAGTTTGATACTGCTAGCACTTTCACTGCTGTTCTAGGCTCTATTTCCATGTGATCAAATATGCATAACAACGAATGCCTTAGAGACTTTCAGCTGTCTTGTGGAATAAAATTCTGCAGTACCCAATAATGGTAATGCAGAGTAATGGACACCGGAAATTAACAGAGATCCAGGCGGAGTATTGTTTATCCTGCCCATTAAAGGATGATATTCCATATTTATGGGAAAATGAGAAATGTTTTATTGTGGGTAGATGATGTTTACAGGAATTTTCCTTGAGTGTATTTCACTGCTTGAATTTGGTTCACTTTCCATACTGAATAGTCAAAAGCAAGCCAGTCCAAACAAGGACCAGTAAAATATACACAACATAACCCTTGTGTCTCTAATTTCTAAATGTATAGTCTATACAGATATGTCTTTCAATGAAGATTTGAACTCCGAGCTTAAGAAATAGTCACTGTTTTTCTTCTTTGTCCTTAAAGCCAAATGTTTAAAATTATGTGAGTCCAGTACCAAACTTACTGAATGCAAATATATAAATTGCAGTTTCACAGAGAAGTATTATTTTATAACAAACTCTCTCATATTCATTAAAGATTAAAATTGGTGCTACACGCATGCTAGTACCGAGCAAGTAGTGACTCTGTGTTGATTTCTGACAAAATATAAGGTAATGTTTGCCCAGGCACAACAACAGTGCAAATGCCTGAACTGAGTAAAAGTTGTAGAGTGTAAATTGTAAATAAATCCCCAATATCTAATACTCAGACATTTGAACATTGGTTTATTTCAAGTGTGCATGTCCTTTAAAACAGAACTGATTTTTATGGCTTTCTTATTATCATAACTAATTAATGGAATGACAGAGGTGCAACGAATATAATTCTCTCCTTTTTCCAAAAGTCTGTCTCACTCAAACCAAGACAGCTTATCTTCACTCAGAATTCAGTACTTCATAGGCTAAGTACTTTAGCCAGGTGTCAGCTGAGTAGGTAATTCAGTTCTCTTCAGTAGTGTTAGCCACATGCCTAAATTAAGCATGAGATGATGTGATTTGCTGGACAGAATGCAGAGTACTCTAGACCTTTCCAGATTCCCATCTGCAGACTGAACATCTTGACGTTTTGTATTCTGTTGCATAGAGCTGCATGGATTTGAAACCGTGGCCACAAGAGGGAAACTGATGAAACTTGGGAAAAATATACTTGGCTCTGATCTTGGGTTTGATCTACAAGCGAGTGTTTTTGCTGCTGCTGCTGTCAGCGGAGAAGATCAGCTGAAGCCATCTTCGTTGAAAAGATGCTTCTATTTCATTAACGCCCCAATTATGTTAACGTATACAGCAAGCTGCAGGGCTCCACTAATTTTGTGAGGATTTAGATTTAAATGTCTCTGTGTTGAGACCGTGTGGGGGTGAGTGGTGAGCAGTGGAATATATGGGAATATATGCTTTTGATGTCACGATTTGATCACTTATTTTGCTTTGTGGGGAGGACAAGGTTCTCAGAATTGTATACTTTTAAAAGAAACCCCGAGTAAGTTTTGCAAAATGGATGGCACACCACCAGCAATTATGTTAAGCCTGTTCTAAAGAAGCAGTCGATCAGTTTCAATCATACTTGAAGGAGTAGGTGAAGTCTCAAAAATGATCAGGCTCGCACAAGTGGGAATGGGATCTGAATGACTGCTCCAACAGAGAAAAGTTGAGCAGAATTTAGGAGTAATATGTTACATTTGCCTTTTAGCCAATCAATGGAAATGACCAACTGACCATTCGGAGCATGCGCTTGTAAAAATCGTGTTTAGTAGGGAAATTCAAATACAGGATTTTTCACAGCAAACGGAAAGGGATAGCCAGACTAACTTCATTAGCTACTCTCTGAACAAAGCCTATGGGTACTCCAGATTAAGCCATCATTTCAGACTTCAGATAGCAAGTAGATGAATATAGAATACAATAACAGCTAGAATAGGAGAGTGTGGAAAACAGTGTAAATGAGGCAAGATTCACATTGATTCAGATCATTAATGTCTGTAGACAGGAATCTGGATGTAGAAAGTAAATTTTTTGTTTATACTGGGAACAATAGCAAAATACATCCATAAGAGACATTTATTTGATGCAGGAAGTATGATGTTGAAGAAAGTAGTAAAAAAAGGAGATGCCAAGTGTTTTTTGAATGGAAAATTAAAGCAGTCAAACCATATTTACACAAACATTTCCTCTAAAGAATTTTTTTGTTTTTTGAAATCTAAGATTTGTCTCCCACACAAAGTAATTAAATGTTCTCAAGGATTTCTGCAGAGGAACACACTGGGACATGGTGGAGCATAGTAAATGAGTAGCCATATGCAGGTGCAATTACTGGCAGCTCTGCTCTGAGAGTGCAGTGGATTTACCATGAAAGTTCTCACTGTGGAATTACTAACATATATTCCCCCTTTCCAGTGTTTCTATTTTTTTTTTTTTTTTTTTGTCTGGAATGCTGCTTGCTTTCCTGAGGTGCTCTTTTGAAGGAAGGTGCTTCAAACACAAACAGGAATGGTAGCCCAAAGCTATGTTCTTTTGGATGTTCTTTGTCTCTGGGGTCATGCTTTGAAGGAATCTGGAGGAAGAATTTAGTCTCCTTCCTTCACCATAATGCCAAGGATTTTTCAAAACTGGTGAAACAAATCTCTTAGATCAAACAATACTGCAACTCTCCTGACAGTTTAGAAGTGTATATCTTGGGGCCAAAATTTTATGTTTTTACATGGTTCTTACTCATTTGCACCTTGGGCAGTACTCCATTTGTTTCAACTGATTTGTGTGAGGGATAAACTCAGGATTTAGTTCTTAAAAGGTAATCAAGTATCTTGAAGATTATTGTAAGTGAAAATAAGATCCTTCAGGCTCGAATGTATTCTTCTGTTTCCCAATTAACCATTCCAGGGTCTAAAGGAGGGATCATCATAAGTCTTGAAGAAAAAAACTGAAACATCATTATTTAAGACTGAGAACACAGTTTAAGGACAACACTCCACTTTGATGTTCTAGAGAAATGTAAACAAAAGCTGTAATTTGTGGGGCTGAGGATTGATCAAGTGTTCAGAGTACAACATAGCCCTACAGGAATCTGGTGGAAGTATCTGAAATTACTATAGGGAAGAAACTTGATCTCATTTCAAATGTAATTAAAGCCTTCTGCATCTCCACAAAACCCTCCAAAGCCCTGGAGATCTCTGATGGTTTACCCTCTGGGGAGAACACACAGATATGAATTTTAATAGTGTCTTTTGGTGATGTGGTGGATAAAGACAAATTGATTACAGCAGTCAGGAAAAAAAGCAGGTGATGCATTACCAGGGCCACTGGGTTCACGTTTTCCCAGACATGGTGAAGGCCACCCAGATCATGAAAGAAAGTCGATATGTTTAAAAACTTGAGTTCTATGATTTGGAGCTTGATATGGCTTTCTTGTTTCCGGATACACTGGATTATATCAAAAGAAAAATAAGACTCATGGTCCAAATTCTGTTCTCATGTACACAAAACCAAATCTAGATTAAAATCTCTGATGTCAACAGATTTACACTCGTACAACAGAAAAGCAGTACAGTTCTTCTGATTACAACGATGTATGTCATCATTTATTATCTGAAGAGTAATGAAAGAGTAATGAAAGTCTGAGAAATCTGAACTCTGAGAGAAGTGTTTCTACATCCTACCATGAAACACTGGACAGAACACCCTACAGAAGTCTCTTATTAAAATAGCTGTGCCCGGTCTCAAGTGTTGTGGTTGTTAGAAATTTGTTTCTTAAACAATGTCATCCATGCACACTGATGGGACGTAAAGTGAATGTACTATGATAACTGTAGGCTTCTTACAGTCTACTTCTTTCTAACCCAGTTAGAGTTATACTGGCACAATTAGATAAACACATGTGATTACAAAAGACATTGATCTGACATTCATGAAAACTACAGCAGATGACAAACCAGACAACCATCTTGTTATTGCTTGACACGTTAGCTCTGACCACTGTCTAATTGTGTTGATTAATATTTGGTACATGTGGATATACACACACAAACACAGCCATGCACATATGGAGCAGATCAACGTGTGATCTGCTTTCAGACCTAGCCATTTTTCAGTGCCAGAGCTAGCCTGCAGCCTGCCACAGAGCCATGCACTCAGCATGCTGGGGAGCCTCACGCCTTCCAGTGTTCCACGATATTAGCCTAGGTGTGAAAAAGAACACGGATTTAATCCAGGGACTAACTCTCCATACAGAGATGTGGCCTTCGAAGGCTCTGCTCAGCCCGTGTTCTTCCTCCTTCCAGTAGCCCTTTATCTAGTGGTTAAAACGCTTCGCTGGATAACAACTTGCTTGAGTGTCAATCCCCATCAGCAGAACTGGGATTGACCCTGGCCTCTTGTGCCTGAGGTATGTGCTCCAACTGTTACATCAAAGGCAAGATGGCAAGGCTGCCAGAACTGGAGTCTTGTTTCTGAAGAAGAATTATCTGTGTTGAATTTCTGAAAGGAGAGATGCTGAAAATCTCCTTCAAGAGGTGCCAAACTGTAGATGCAGAGTGAATGGTTACAGTTCCTAAAGCATTGATGCTGACTCATCCACTGATGAGGACATTTACAGATTTATCTCTGTTCTTCAGGTTTCTCAGCTGGCCAATTCCAGGCACTTACCAGCTGCTTTGCATTGCAGCCCTTCCCCTGCTGCAGAAGGAGCCCAGGCATCTGCCCTAAGAAGCAGATGTCAGAGCTTGAGCGTTGAAGGAATTAACTTCAAGGCACCTAAGTCCTTACTGGATTTGATCTTCTGCACCTGTGAACCATGTCAAACATGAAAACCATAGTCTAAACTCTTTAGGTCTTGCTGGACAGAGTAACACCTGCATACCTGAAAGTCTGGGTTGTTTAGTTTGTATTTACAAAGGTGGCTTAGCTGCCTTCACCTGCAAGTGGAAGATAGGTAGGTAATGGGGGTTTTTCTCCTGAGTTACAAATCAATGTCATGTGTTCATATAATTAGTATTTACCTCCAAAATTCATATGGATGTATATCGTTTATAGTTTCATTTTGTTTTTAAATACTTTATTGTGTAATGTTAATTGATCTTCACCCTTCTTTTCCTCAACAAAACCCACCTCTAGAACAGCAGAGGTAATATCTGTTCTGTATGGTATGATTTTACAGCTGATTTTCAGAATGGCAAAGTTTATACACAGGAATGCAGTTAATATTGTGTAACAGCAAAAAACAGCACAATAAAAATGTCCCCATGACTTAAAGGTGCAGCAATATACGTTTCCACAGAGTTGTGAGAAAGAGCCTGGGAATGACATTTTTCCTATTTTTTTTAGTTTATTTCTGAGAAGAAACATAGCTGTGTTTCTCCTACAGCCATTGCAGCCCTTGACAGCAGAGCTCATTACAGAGCTAACAGCACACACTAGCATCTAGGCTGCCGTTGTTCATCGATGCTGCCAGAAACACTGACAGAAAGTGCCACACCATGGCTTTGAAAAATGCAGGAACTAATTAAGGAGTATTGATATCAATGTGGAATGCAGTGATCAGACAAATGCTGTGTTTAGTCTGATATCCTGTCTCGAGGAATGTTTGCAATCGATGAGGAATCATGAAACCAAACAGAAGGAAGCTATAGGTCATTCTACTGGCATATAATGCTGCCTGTGCTCAATTAAGTATTTAGACCAGCCACTAATAACTTCCTTCATGAATGAGTTCAGCCTCTTGAGCCTAGGGTTTGTCTCCCTATAGTTCTCATTCATTGTTTACTTTTTTCAACTGAATGTATACAGTTATAACAATCTGCTTTCTTTGTGCTTGCTGAGATCTTTGAGCAATCAGTCCTTTAGCTAACTGTTTACTGTGTTAAGTCATAGTTTGCTCCCTTTGCAGTTGGGTGAGTGACATTCAGTTTCTCTGAGAGAGTAAGCAAAACATCCTATTTGTCTTCCCAGCCTGTACACAGCCTGTAAAAAGACACACCATAAACAGTTCCTATCTTGCCGTTCTCCTTGACTGAATCTCTCATCTGACACATGTTCCAGTGTATTACCCACCTATGGCCTGCTTGCTTGCTTTTACAGCCCAGGCTTCTGTTTTGATTGACGTATCTGTTGCTTTGAGTAGCTGTGATAAGCAAAAAAGGCACATAGCCATAATTACCCATTGCTCTTTTTAAAAATGCGACCGGCCTTCGAAAGATATTCAACAGTGTGAGAAACTCACTGATGTAATGGTATTGCTGCCAGAAAACTAATGAGCAAAATGAGTCAATTGAGAGTATTCATGAACTACCAGAAAGAGAACCAGAGACCTGTCTTCGAAGACAGCAGCAGAAATAATACAATTCTCTAGCATGTTTTTCCTGTGATGAAGTAGCCGTTCCAAAAGCCGGCATTCTTTCATAGGCTGCCAAAGCTGACGGAAGGAAACATCCAGTCAAAGCCTGTCACTTAGGACCAGTTCTCCAATTGCTTGGGCAGTTTCCGACTTGTGCAGGTAGCAGTAAAGAGCGGTGGGTTCATGTTTCACAGAGCTCAGGTTAAATCCAAACACTGATGAGGGTCGCCTGAGAATTCTTTGTGGGGTCTATGTGTGTATGTACATATGTTAAAATATAAATAAATAAAGAAATAAATAAACATATTTGACAATCCTGGTGATAATCTGCAAGGAGATCTTTCTTGGTTCCCTGTGGAAATTTTTGACTAGTTTGTGTTTACAAAATCAGAATCAGAATCAGTGAAGAGAGACAGGGAAAGCATGGAAATCAATGTAGAATGAAGCAGTGAGGTACTAATTTTTGTTGATACCAACAAAGCCATACCCTGTTTGCTCTCCCCATGTGGCACGTGCTTTGTCTTCTCTCATTTTTTTACAGTCTAACAGATGAGTTAACTGAGAGGATCTGTCTCTATAAAATAGAGAATCCATTTTAGTAGGTCAATGGAGTTAGTTGCCTGGTCCTCCCATTGGAGCAATTTGCTAACAGCAGGAGTGTATCCAGCAAAATACAGTTCTTCACACAGACCTCCCAAGTTGTCCCATCTCTCCATCAGAGAAACTTTTCTGGGGCCTGAGGAAGGGAGAGTCCTTCTGAGAAAATAAAAAATAAAAATGCCATGTCTAGGTGGAACCCTGGAAACATTCCACAGAAGAAAAGCTCGTTATGAACCCTTTCCCTACAGAACTATACGGCTAATCGGAAATACTTAAGACAGAATGCTGGAGGGGAAGGAAGAGCGGCTTGGAGTAACAAAGATCTGGATTCTTTTCCTTTCTCTTGTTCAGGCATTATAGCAGATCTTGAGTGAGAGACATAGCTGCTGTGCCTCACTTTCTCCTCAGGAAAGAAAAACTGATTGATTCTACTGGTGTCTCTCTGGAGAGATTATTTATTAAGGTTTAGAAATATATTTTAAGGAGGAACCGTGTCGTTTTTTTAACAAATAAAGTAAGCGTGGCACACATTTCACATGGCTAGTGGAATACGCAGAGTAAGGGTGAGCCTACAAGCGTAACTCTGACTTATTCTGCATGACGTGCAGTGTTCTGGCCCCAGGTACTGCCTTGCTGTCTGCGTGTCTTCTTCAACATGCACACAGAATAAAAATCTCTCCTGGATCACCTGACTGAGCTATTCACTGGCTGGAACTGATGGTGTTTGCTGGCAATTGTTTTGAAGGTTTCTAAACCCTGGTAGTTCCTCAAAGAATGCAACTTCTTCAGTTAATTGTTGAAGGTAGCAAGAGGAAAAGCATGCAAAGGCATTTTTGATGCTGTTGAAATGGAATATTGGGTGGTGCATTTGACGTGGCTTTCAAAACAATCAAATGGCTTATGTAGGGATAGGGGGAAGAATAACTTAAAAGTGCAAGTTGTATACCTGGACTACTACGACATTTGTCTCTGTGTTCCTTAATACCTGTTTTCTGTCTTGAAAAATGCACGCAGGAGTATTTTTAGACTAAAGATATGCTACAAGCTCTCATCAGTTATATAAGAGGGACTGAAAAATACCAGGTTCTCACTATTTCTTTTCTCTAATGCCTGTTTCAATAGAGATATGAAGTCTGGGAGCACTGCATGACTTCATACACTTTTTTCCAGAAGCAATGATAAAGAAGTTACATGAAAGACAAGCCCAAATCCAATCTTTGAACTGAAAGATGAACCAAATAACTTAGATATGTATTTTCCAATTCATTTCTATTTGTGCTTGCAAATTTTCAGTGGTACAAAACTGCTCCCTTGGGTTCCCAAGTGCCTATGCAACTGGAAATCTCGAAAGCACAGCCCAAAGTATGGTAAATTTTCAAGAACAAAGGAAATGGGAAAGCAGCAGCCTGTTTGGCTTTGAGGATGCAGGGCACCAATGGTTCAACATTTCTGACTGCAAACAATTTTTAAATTCATTTTGCTTTATTTTTAAGAAAAACATTTGCATACAAACTTGCCAGGATGTATGTTAGTCAAAGTGTATTGTTCTTTCTAGAAAGAGCCAGGGAGGGAGAATATGAACTGCAACATTCCCTGGGCTTCTACAGTATTGCAGCTGCTCTCAATTAAAGTGAGCAGTGGTTTCTAGGGACTGTATCTATGGTATTTATCTTCCAACATTTTTTTTATTATTTTGCAATGATTTCATGAATTGCCATTGTAGCTTAATAAAGGAACGTTACAGTAGTAACCATATTGTCCACTTGTTTCTTCCGTTGAGAATCCCAATACACGTTATGTTAGTGTCATAGATTTAAGGTTTAGTTGTCTATAAAGTAGCAGAATACGAACAAAGGCTAAACAGTGAAATCCTCATTAAAAATACATATGTAGTAAGTCCACAGAAATTACCCTGTGTTGAGGAACAAGAGGATATAAAACGTATATGGTCTCACGAGCGTGGAAAAAAGTGTCTGGCAAACCACTATCACTATGTTAGGCACAGTAAGAAACATTAGACACAGGCAAAACTTTGTATTCAAAATTAGGTAACCGATGGGGTTTCATCCAGTTGTGTTTCTGTACTTGGTTCTTCTGAAGTCTGAGGATGATTTCCGTGCTACTTCGGGTGACCAGCTTGGGTACTGCCACGCAAGAGTTAAAAAAGAACCTTCTGTTTGCACAGGATGAAATCCACTAGTCAATTCTAATTCTATCCCAAATCCTATTCCGAAAGGTGGATCGTTCCATATTTGTCTATTTTCTATTTGTCACTTGAAATTATTGATCAAGGAATCTGGTAAACTGTCGGAAGACCTATTATTGCATGTCTCTGCTTTGCACTTCTTCCTCGACTCTGAATGATATTTTTTTACATTTACTGAGCCTGTGTGAAATGGGCAGTCACAATCAAAATTTGACCAGTAAGACTTTTGTAAACCACTGTATTGGTTTGTTTTACATAACCTAAGAGAAAAATGTTTGCCCAGAAACAACAGAAAAAATGGTAGTGACCATGGGGATGAGAGCAGTGGTTTTCTAAACCAAGCAGTCCATGATGACCATTATTAGCCAATTTAATATGAAAAAGTTCACTTTTTAGAATCGCATGCTGCATGACTCCATTTTAATATTGATGTGATAACTTCCAATTACAACACAGCAATTGCTCTTGTGTTGTAGCTGAAATACTCTAAAAATATTTTCAAGTTAAATTTTTCCATATACCAGGAAAAAGGTCTGGAACAGGGAAAGCAGCAGTCTGTGGTTCAGGATGTCCCTATCCGTTGCTTCCTGTAAGTACTTTGTGCGCCTGCAGCCAGCCCTTGTTAACACAAATACCAGCCCTGATGGTACAGTAGACAGCTGATATCACATAAGAAAAGTATCAGAATCTCCAGAGCAGCTGAGAAGGAAAAAAAAAAAAAAAAAAAAAAAAAAAGGAAAACAGAGATAAATTTATGTCAACAGATATGTTTTCACTAATGATCATGAAGCCATGATACCGTTTTAATTACCCAGACTTCTCTTTGTAATGATGGCCCCATAAAATGCTGACTAAATAAAAACTAACAGCAATATATGTAAGATGGAAAGCAGATGGCTGAGATTTTTTAACTAGAAGCAATTGCTGGAAAAGAATGATTTCTTTTGAATCAGTTGCCTATTTGGCTAGATATGTTCTTTAAAAAATGTTTTACTACATGATTAGAAGATTTGAAAGAGTCAAATGCCTGAGGAGCATGCTAACAGATAGAGAAACATGAAAGAGTGACTTCCCTTTAAAAACACTGGCCCAGATGCTGTTCTTTAACAGAAGGAACAAAGGAGGGCAAAGCAAACCCCAGCAGGGTCTTGTATGCTGCCTCGTACAACAGAACAAAATTTTGTACCAGTGAGTCTTGATGAACCCTTGTGAGCACAATCTTTGCAACAGCTGCCACCAATATAGGCTTTCTTATTATGTTCAGTATATTTTCCTTAGACCTCAACACAGTCCAGCTCTCCAGTGTGATGTTCTAACTCCAGTAAGACAGCTCCATGATTCCCACCTCCCTTGTTGTACATACAGTATCTGAAACATGATAAAATCAATTATTGTGAGAAAGGCTAAAAGAGAATAAAAGTCTGACAGCATCCTCATGGGGAAGAGAAAGCCCCTGGATCCAATGGCAACACGACAGGCTATCCCACAATAGACACTGCAGCTAACCTGAACCCCACAGCAGGCACTGTGGCAAACCTGATCCACACAACAAACACTTCAGCTAAACCAACCCCCACTACCAGCACTGCGGTGAACCCAATTTTCACTACAAACGTTGTATCTGAGCCAGAGAGCTCTTGGTGGAATCTGTCTCTTCTATGGTCAAAGAGAATCAGTGGCAGCAACAGTCTACTTATTTAGTACGAGAAGAAGCTTCTCCCAGGAAGGAGCAGAAGGAAAAATCAGAAGAGGCAGGCTGCTTTGCAGCTGTCACAAGAACAGGGTGAAGAGAGAGAAGTCATAAATGAGTTATAAACTACCTGACACCTATCTCTGAGTGAGCTGCAAGCTATGCAAAAAGATTTCAGGCCTCGTCCCAGTGAGCGTCTTGTCACCTGGCAGCTCTGATGCTGGGATAATGGAGCTGGTAGCCTGGAATCAGTGGGAAGTAAAGTGAGGAAGCTGGAATCTCTCTCTAGAGAAGGGGGCATTGATAAAGCAATTGGAAAAGGGACATAGGCCTTCACCCTATGGAGGTGGCTCCTATTATGCCTGAAAGAAAGTTAACCCCCCAAGGAAGACACTGTAAATTTCTGAGCAAGTGGACCACCATGGAGAGAGGCATCCAGTACCTGAGAGAATTAGCTGTGCTGCAGGTGATATTGAGCTAATCTGAATGACCAGCTATCCAGAGATTCAGATGAAGTCCAGGGCACATGGTACATGTGGTGGAAGTTCATGCAGAATGTGCCAGCACCATGCACCAGGTCATACATTGGACACACTGACTAAAAAACTATGGTGATACGAAGAGGATCTCCCTCCCTTCCTGGTAGGAGTATTCATTAGTTAATTTTTGTAAATGCAAACCAGAAGTCCCATCACTAGGATCAGAAGTAAGATCAGCCCTTCTGCTCTGTCTGGGGATCTTCCCAATAAAACTGGAGCAGTAATTTTCCCAGAAGAATCCCTCTTGGCTGCAGTTTTTCCTTGCAACTCATGTACTCTTGCTTCTAAGTTCAAGGTAGATTTACAATCCAGCTTCCTCCTGTCCTCCCCCACAGCAATGCCGATAAAAGTACAGGCATGTAGTGTATACCTGCTACATCTTCTCTCTTGAGCAGAAGGAAACATACCCCGTGCCCTTTGCCACCACCTGCTATACTATCCTGGGCCACAAAAAGCAATTTTGGGCACCTCCGAAAGAACTGACTTAGACAATTAGACTAATTTCTGAGAGCTCTTCATCGACACCTGGGCCAGACAGAATGGCACTGAATAGATATATCACATCTTCTATCATACATCAGCCTCTGTGAAAACTGAATGATAAAACAGACTGGTAAAAACTACACGAAGAGCAATGAGTGCTGGAACATTCAAACACTGCAATACACATTTAGCAAAAGCCGCTTGGTTAGTCAACACTTGGGGATCTGCCAGTCAAACTGGCCCTGCCCAGTCAAAACTGTTGTGTGCAGTAGAAAGGGAGAAAGTTAGTGTAGTGCATGTAAAAAGCATGCTGGGGAAGACAGACTGGGTTATATCTGACTTGGACAAAGACAAGCCCATCCGTAGAATTGCTTTTGATCAAGAAACTGGGTGTAGATGGTGGGTGATGTGGAGGAATGGGGAAATCTGATGAGTACCTTAAGGAAATTTGATGTAGAATGGGAATAGCCAACAGTTTGAACTGTATGATGCCAATTGTTACGTGATGCTGTAAATCACCCCATTACAGTGCTATATGTCGTGTCCATGGTGTTACAGGACAAGTAACCAAAGTAATGATGAGTGAATCTTGTAAGGAAACCAGGCAAGTGCAATGGTGATGTGACCAGAGCAGGCTTCAGCATGCAACAATCCAACACCGTACATCATCTTTCCTGCCTTGAAGGACTGTTATGATTGTTATGATGAAACCCAAAGTAATGTGCTAAATGATCTCAGTGGACACTTTAAAGGGCTGGCTCAAAGACTAAAGGAATGATATCTCTGTGTATAAATCAAAGAAAGGAAACGATGGTAGTGTTTAATGAGGATGTATTAGAAAGTTTGGGATCTGAGCATGATGTAAATGATATGGAATAAGGGAATATATTGTCCTAGTCTTGGCTGTGATAAAGTTAATTTTCTTCATAATGGCTGGTATTGTGCTGTTGGATTTAGGACAAAAGTAGTGGTGATAACACACTGATGTTTTAGTAGTTGCTGAGCTTACAAAGCTTACTAAGGCATTTTCAGCTTCTCACACAGTCCTGTGTGAGGAGCCTGCGGGTACACAGTGAGCGAGGAGGGATGGAATCAGAGCAGAACCTGACCCAGACTGGCCAAGGGAATGTTGTATTGTGAAAAAGCTGGGGGGATCTGGCCACGTCATCTACTGTTTCTTGGGGACAGGATGGGCAGATGGTGAGAAACCGCACTGTGCATCATTTTTATTATTATTATTAATATTATTATTATCATTATTACTATTATTAAATTTCAATTCATTTTATTTCCTTCTTATTAAAATGTCTTTATCTCAACCAAAGAATTCCCACACTGTTCCTTTTTTAATTTCTTTCTCTCATCCCACTGGGGTGGGGATTAAGCAGCTTTGTGGTACTTAGCTGCCTGCTGGGTTAAGCCACAACTCACCTAACCAAGCATAGATATCTACAATGAGAAAGTGTAACAGATTTGATTGTTGATACTGCTTTAATACCCAGTGGAAATAAAGAAGGTATGTAATGTAGAGTAATTGCAATCTCTTTCTTTCCTAAAAAGGAGCCTGGGGGGACTTCCTCTGTTATAAAGGGCTCCACTACAAGCCGACCAAAATAGGTGAGATGAGTTTAACGTAAGTGCCAAGTGATGATACAGGAAACAGCAACAGGGAAGGCTCTAAATACTGCTGGTGAGTTTTCCTGTCTAAATAGCATCTTTTTTAGTTTGTGGGTTTAATATAATTACTAAAAATGAGTCTACTGGAATTTTTGCACTCTGATATGGATATTTAAATCCCTGCATCAGACCCAACGCTCAAACTCTCAATAGCAGGTGCTAAACATATTCCGGTGTGGATAAGAGACTTGAAAAACAAGTCTACCTCATAAAAGTTCAACAATTTTCAGGACAGTGCCTGCACCATGGTGAAAAACAAAAAGAATCAGCAGTCTTGAGCTCTTGGAGTGAGCTGGAGAAATCTAGCACTCTCAAAATGGATACAAGAGAAAAGGCTTCCTAAAAAAGCATATGTTGGCAAATCCAGCTCAGGACAAAGAGAAAGGAAGAGAAACTTCCATAACATGAGAGTGACTAACTGAGGATAACTTTTGCAAGGCAACAACTGACCAGGTTTTAAGCAAACTGGCCTGAGAAAATGCTGGCATGATTGACTTCTGCTTTATGTGCAGTACAGATTGAGAAATCACTGGGTGAAAGAAAAAAGGAGGTAATTATGGAAATTTAAAGAAGTCCGTTTGTTTAGAGATTGAAACAAAATTCTTCACATCAGTATGCAGTTGTGGTGGGAAATTGCATGCCATAGGATATTATTGTTGGTGAAAGTTTATTAGACAAATTAATAGGGAAGGGAATCTAATGAGGGCTTTTAAATATAAACACATAACCACTGACATAGGAAATCCATGAATGGCAAGTTATTTCAGGCCAGGAGATGTGTTTTCCCCTTATATTCTTCCTTATGAAATGGCTGTTGGGGGCACGATACCAGGCCAGATGGATCTTTGGTCTGAGATGGAATGGCTATTCCCATGATTTATCAAGGTATTTTTACGGTAACCACTCTATTAAAGTAAGTGTGATTCATGACATTTTTCAAAAAGTAGAAGCTGTATTTTGTCTTCTTTTTGGAAGCAAATGTCTGAAGATATTAAAAAGCTCTACTGTTGAATGCAGGCATACTTTGTTTATTAAAAGTATTGGAGTATAGGATAATTGCTTGGCATACAAGGTAATTCAAAGATTTGCATCTTGAATGATGTTCAATGATATCTCCTGTACTACTGCTATATAGTTTAAAAAGATAGTTTTAATTCTTATTTTTACATGAGCTGTTTAAAAGCTCAAGATAACCAGCTAGTTTTCTGTTTCCTTTAATGGGCAAACTCACTGAGATCATCACTGGTGGCTCTGGAAGCAAGGCCAAAGACACAGGACCAGCAAAGAGCAAACGATCACATTCCCTGCAGAGCAAGGTGGGAACGTATTGGCAGCTTAATAGTAAAGTAATGTTCACAGCTGCTGCCTGTGTTGTGCATGTTCTAAGGATAAACAGATTAGTTCAGTTTTGATTATCTGTTAGTGTTGTACTTTTTTAAGTCTCTGTGTGTCAAGGAAAATAATGTAAAACTATCGATAACTCCAGAAATTCCCTTATAGAGCTCTCCTTTTTTCTGGAGTAGTAAGAGTTTCAAATATTTGGGAATTAAAGTTTATCCAAAGCTCTAAAATGTTATTTAATACAGTTCAACAAAGCCAGACAGATGGTACTAACAGTATAGCAAAGAACAGAACCAACCAATGCTCAAAGGTTTCAATCTTTTTTCATTTTCTCCACATTAATTTACCAAACTCATTTTTACGTACATATTAGAAAAGTCTGTCTTAAAGTCCACTTGGAATGGAAAGGAGGGCCCATCTTACAAGAACCTAAGTCCTAGTCTCAAAAGGATTTGTCCTTAAGATAAAAATTAGTCAAGAGTGAGTCTTGAAAAACCTTCATGGAGACCCATGAAAGTCATAAACATTTAGCAGGAAGTGAAGCACTTGGGAAGATTTATAGGAACACTGTAAATGCTTCTTCACAGCAAATGAGCCACCATTCACATTTACAGCATTTGCTAATTCTGTTGCTTCATTGCTCCTCCAAGATGTTAGCTGTCTCAAGTGGATGTCCCAACTGGCACACTTCTCAATTTAGTGGATTTCCTAAAATTAGAGGCCTATAATCTTTTCTGTTTCTACCTTTTTGCAAAAATGACAGCAACCAGACATAAACATATTGATTTTTATATGTTGCAGATTTATTGCATTTTATGATTTTATTAAATATATAAACATAATTTATTAAATACATAAACATAAACATAAACATAAATGTATTTACATGTTATCTACATAAGTTGTAGAAGTGTAATCTCTTATTCTTTTTCTTCACACTCTAATTAAATAGGCATAACTGGAAGTTGAAAGTATTCCAGTTTGCCCCAGTGACAAGAAGACCAATTACACCAGATAGACAAACCTTCTGGAGGCAATAAAAACAAACTATATTCATTTAAGAAGCTCTCTTTCACCTGAGAGCATCATACAATTAAAAAAAAAAAAAAAAAAAGGTAATGAGTTTAATTACTCTTAAGTCTATATACTTAGTTTATTCCACAAAAGCC
Organism: Centrocercus urophasianus; assembly: GCF_019232065.1. Classification (NCBI taxonomy): domain Eukaryota; kingdom Metazoa; phylum Chordata; class Aves; order Galliformes; family Phasianidae; genus Centrocercus; species Centrocercus urophasianus. The sequence goes on along the minus strand of NW_024884697.1, from coordinate 32,381,070 downwards.
ACCAACAATAAATTTCTTCATAAACAGCTGAAATTAGTGGCTTCATTTTAACTAGTTAACATCTTAGTGGTAGGGCAGATCCTCAAAGAACAACCATATTTGCAAGATTTTTCTCATGCATTACACCGAAATGTCTAAATATGTACAGATGTGCTGGGGAACACTGGCATGTTCAGTAACAGCCTGCAGCTAATAGCTAAGGATTAGAAAGAAAAAAGTTACATTGTCTAGTCCTTTCTTCTTAAAGAATGCATTACATTAGTCATCTATTTTCAGCTTTCTGTATGTTTACTTAAAAAAATGCTATATTTCCATGGATAATGAGTTATTAGCATTACAAATACACTCTATCATTAGGCTAGTGGTTGCCAACTACCATCTGCATTTCTGTATTCAAAATGCATCTGCATCTCTGCTTTCAAAAACTGTTCCAGTGGAGAGATCTAACTACCCCTGAAAACCTGGGGGAAATGTTGCATTCAGCCAATAAGACTTGAATTACTAAATCCAGCTAGGTGAGAACTATATTCTGCTTTTTGGGTCCCTGATGCACAAGGCAGGATGACAGTTCCACCAAGTGAAAACAGTTCCTGAGATTTGTTATTCTACACTCAGCAATGTTCTCTTAGTCACTTACTATATGCAAATCTGGTGTTGATCAATATGTAAAGTTTTGGTAAAACAACCACCATGAAGTATTGACAGGAATGGCAATCTTTTGGGAATCCGCAGGTGCATTCAGGGAGGAATCTACAATCAACAGCTTGTCCCAATGCCATCTTTCTTCACCTCTTCTTCCAGCTTCTCATGGCCATCCTCCCAAACTCATCAGGGCAACCTGAAGTCACCTGAGTATGCTGACTCTTGCTTCCTGCTCATTTCTTCTGGAAGCGTTCGCTCAGCAGTAAGCAAGAACAGACAACTTTCTAAAAGGACAGTTGTGTACAGTGGGGAAAAAAAAAGTAAAGCACTGTGAGCATTCAGCTGAACAAAGTCTGTGGAGCAATGTTAAACTGCACCATCTGTGGCTTTCAGTTGAGTATGATTTCACAAGGGCCTGAGAAGGGGACTAGAATTTCTAGTGAGAATGCATAGCATGAAAAATGAGAATAACAGGTGCATGTTACAGCAGCTTTACCCAGCAACACCTGCAACCGATAGACCAGAGTATGGGATTAATAGGAACCTCTGATACATCGACGTTGTCCTTCTTTGCTATTATATGCTGGAAAATTTATTTCTGAAATCTGTAATAGATGACAATAGCATGGAAGCCGCCCTGACACTTTTCCAGACACAGAGTTCTTACCTTCATATCAGACTTTTCCCAGAGAATTGCTTTAGATAGGCAAAAGATTAGCGGGGACAGAATCTCAATGGGGATGGAAGACTGTGTGTGTCTGGAGCAACACCATAACGGGAAGAAGAGTGGGAAACACAGACTAGCAGAGAGGATCAAGGCTGAAAAATTGAGAAACTGGGAGACTAATTGCTGAGGATGAAGTGTGGGTGAGCATCTGCGTAATAGAGACAAGCTGAGTGCAGGATTAGAAAGATCAGTGGAAAAGAAGAAAGGTATGTGGAGCAATTGTAACAGTGGTTTCACTTGAGACTAAGAGCACAGATGTGAGGAACCACACAGGGGGAAGCGATGCAAGGCGATACTAACATTGAGTAGAGCAGTGGCATAGGATGCTTCTGAGCAATTCCCTTAAAACACAGGATTTTCTCCCACCTTACAGAGGTTTAACTAACTGCCTGTCACACTACAAATGAATATATATCAGGTTTCCAGAAAAGTACAAATTAATCCCAGTACTTTTTCGAGAACACGAATTGGTCATTTTAAAAGTTGGAAGCAAGTACTTTGGGAGCAGTTTTGTAGCTGAAAACTGTCTGGTTTATGTTTTATAAAGCCAGTCCATAATGATTATTAGCCTCTTCATAGATATTTTTGTAATAACAGTTCAGAAGTTTAATACTTGCAAATTAGCTAGTAAGCATATATAATACTTTCATATGAAAACACATTGTGGGTGCATATAAAAGCAAAGGACAAACCGTATTGGCCTTAGACAGGAGCAACTGCAGGCAGATACTGTTTAAACTTTCATGTTTGGCTGTCACTGCATCCAAGCTAGGATATCTGTTAATAAGTAATGTTATTAATTAAGTTTTTTTGTGAAAAATAGAAGCTCTACAACTCTTTGACAGTGATTTCGTTGGTCAGTGGAAGCAGTAAGTTCAGAAAGCCTCAGTTGACACTGTAACAAATGTTTTTGCTTGAAACACTTCGGCCTTGCAATCAGTGTAGTTCTGATCTGTCTGCCATCTATCAGTCCACTCAGGCTGCTCACAGCACAGAGCTATGAAGGTATTCCTTCACAATATTCCTTCTTTCAGAAAAATGAAGATACTCCTGCCTCTGCATCATGGTCAAGACATCTCAACTATTAGAGCTGTGAAAAGCATAGTTACTTAGAATTAAGTAATGGCAACTTATTTCATTTTAATCGCAATTCTCCAACGTTTTTTGTAGCGTCCCATTTCTGAACTGTTTCAATCTGTGAGTTCTGCTATACACCTACTCACTTGTCTGTCTATGTCTTCACCACAAGTATGAGCTCATCAGAGGGAGATCACTGGGACTCTGAACAAATGTTGATGCAACTCATACTGATAATCAAGAGGAAAAAAGGTAGCAATTGCCATTAACTATTACCGATGTGTTCTGTCCTTCCTAGTACTTTGCTCATATCCCACAATATGCACTCACCTAAACCACATCAGATGTTCCTCTGCATTGGAATCATACACTGTGCAAAGATTGTGCTGCAAAGAGTAGAGTTTTCAGGAGCAGATGGGTTTGTTTATTTGGGCTCAAGTCCTCACACATATAGCTTGCAGCATTCTGACCCCTGAGAAGCTGGTGCAGACACTGATAGCCACCCAGGCATTCCTCCAGTATGGGAAGATGCTGTTGCAGCCAGCTTCATGGCTTCCTTGAGGCTTCTCAGATACCATAAACAGAACTCAGCTCATATCAGTTAATGAGACCCATAGTCTATTTCACATACCTAACAGACAAAATTGTCTTGCTGTCTACATATCCACAGTTGAACAGCTCATCTAAAGAGGCACCCAGCTCAAGCAGACATACTATCAGACTGACATTAGTGAATTCTGGTTCAGATCCCTTGATACGTTTCCATACAAATCCATCTTTTACAAGGAAAAAAAGTCCAAATTTAGTTAGACCTAATTTTATACGATGTTTCTGAATCTGTAGTTAAAATAGGTGTAGGTTCTTTCTAGGTCCTGCTACAGACAGACCTTGAGACTTTAAGCAAATCTTATAAACTCAGTTTCTGTTCCCATAAAAATAGAATTATATCTCTTTATCAGATATATTATAAAACTGAATAGTCTGTAGGGATCTCAGATTTCCTTGGGTTCAGATAGGAATATATAAAATCTTACCACTGATTTGACATACTGTATCCAGATAGCTCAGCAGAGATGTAATTCTTACCAACTTTCCTAAGATTTCCGCAAAGCACGACAGAATAACTTCAGTACTTGAAAGTGCCATCATGTTATTACTTAAGCTTTTTGTGAAAAATAGAAGCTCTGCAAGTCTTTGACAGCAATTTCGTTGGTCAGTGGAAGCAGTAAGTTCAGAAAGCCTCTGTTGACACTGTAACATGCCACCTGAGTGCTACCAGTGCTTCACAAATTGCCCTATAAAAGAGGGCAATTTTAGTAGGTGTGATTTTGCTAAACGTTCAGTGTGTGCATGTGCTAGGGTAGTTTGTCAGACCAATAAAATCTCACTGAATTGAATTAAAACTGAGCACTGACTGACCTGTGAAAGTCTGCACACATGCTATCTGATGCTGCCTGCCTGCAGTTTAGCAGCTAGGCAAATGATTCCTCAAGCAAGCCTCCCACCCTGTGAATCTTCATAATCAGTTGTCTTTGTTTGTAGGAAGGGAACTCAAAATTTACATTTCCACTGTTAAATCATCCCTCTCCCCAAAAGGAACAGTTCTGGGAAAACAAAGAGGGAAACTTCACTAACCTGTCTCAACTCAAGGAAGCCTTCTGTGAGGAAGCTGCATGACTCCCTGATACACCACGATACATACAAGAGCCCCCAAAATTGATACGTAGCACTCCAAGCATAGGTAGAAGATATACATAGCAGGACAGCACAGCTATCAGGACAGGGTCTTACTGGTTAAAGTCGAAGCAGGTCAGGGAAGATGGATTATTCTTCCCAAAGCCAATTCAAACTTGAGCTTGTTAATTCAGCTAATGTTCTGATTGCTTTGGACAACAGCGCATAACAAAGCTTTCTGCCCAAACTGTCTGATTTAGACAAAATCATAATCCTTTTGGGAAACTGCCATCATGTAAGTGGAAGATGTGGATATGAAGAACAATGTTTCCAGGAGTAAGGCAAGAAATTACTGGACAGCAACTAATGTTCAAAGGTTACTTCAGGCCTTCAAATATTTCAAAAACCCAACTCTCTTACACATTTTAAAGATAAGGTGTTGAGCTTTGGGACTTCTTTGCTTTATTATGACTCAATGTTGAATTCTGACTATACTTGTGATAAAAATTATGGTTATTTATAATCTGGGAGCACCCAGTGGTCACCAAAAAGGACTTGGATCGTATCAGAATACAACACTCTCTCTCTCTGTTTATATACATATGTACACAATAATATAAAACTCTACCTGATACCTGCTTAGTCCAGGAAATTTTTCAACTGATGGAATCAGACATCTCAGTTAACTTCTAGACTTTTGTGGATAGCTTAGGGGTAGCCTGTCCACGCTGAATTGTACTGTAGCCTCTAAAACGTGATGTTAAACTATAATTAATAATGAACTATTAAGCATCAAGTTGTATTCCCTATCCAAACTACTTCTCTTTTAAAGCACTAACTATAATATGAGATATTATTGTGTTTACTTCGCTTCAAATATTTTGCTATATTCTTCACTACCAGTTGTTGGTAAAGTCTTTGGTGTCACAGTCATACATGAGGAAGTATTTTCTTGGGCTGATTTTGAGTTTCTCACCTTTTCCTGGAAATGCCCCCTGTAAAAGAGGCAAATCTAAGATTTTACGTAGTTATTTTTTTCATGATAATCTCTCTTATTGGCTTTCTGAGTGGATCAGTTCCAATCCTTTCACTCACATCTTCCCATGCTCCAGCCCTTCTGTTGCATCTCCACAATGCCTGTTTCCTTTTGGAAATGTCTTAACTAGAACCACATGTAATATTCAGCATGACTGAGCAACAGAAAAGGTTGCCCAGCAAGATGGTCCGTTCTCCCTCCTTGAAGACGGTCAGAACCCACCTGCACATCATCCTGGGCAGCCTGCTGTAGGTGACCGTGCTGTGTGACCCCACTGTATGACCCCCACAGGTCCCTTCCAATCTCAATCATTCTGTGATTCTGTAATTCTAACTGAACAAAAAGTTGCAAATTCACCAATGGTATGAAACATTTTTTGTATTGTTTACCAGATCATTCTTTACTAAAGTTAAAAAGTTCACACCTTGAAGACTTTATAACCTAATTAAAAGCAAGCTTTTTCACTGTCAAAATACTGGAACACACATGGAAGTTAGGGAGGAAAAAATATGATGTTCAAGCAAAGTCATTAAGATGATAAAATACTAATGTTATGTTAGTTCTGCAATTTTCTTCAACAGAATTTCTTTATTTATACTAGAAATGCTTAGGGAATGATTCTCCGTCACCTTTGTACTGTAACAGGGCAGCTGGGCATTCCCCAATGTAGGAAATCCCTGCACAGAATAAGGCAGTGTAGGAGGCCTTCATAGGTGGCCAAGGCGGAAAGGAGCAAGTGGCATAGGATAGGCCCTTGGGAACTGTTCTAACTAGAGTAATTTAGAGCATTCCTGCTCTCAGTTATGCCAGGGGCCACTTTGGCATCAAGTCAACCTAGAATCCAGGGAGAAGAAAAATGGCTTAAAGCCACCTTCCCCCTCCCTATACACTGGGTCTGCACCATGTGTGGTTTGGCTGGCTCTGAGGATCTGTCCCCTAGATTTTTAAATAGAGCGTTGAAGTTAAAAAGTGAAAGAAAATGGAATATGAAGAGTAAGAAGTGTAGGCAAGAGCTAAAGGGAGAGATTCTGAAAAAAAAAAAAAAAAGGAGGAAAACAGGATGGGTGGTATTGGTAAGTGTGAAGCAGAGCTCATGTTTAGCAATCTGAAGGATCACTGAGGAGGTCCAGGTTTGCTTCCCAGACATACCAGGGATTTTTTTTAGTGCCAAGACTGGTTTGTTTGGGTCACTTTCAAGGTTACCACTGATCTTCTTTGAGCATCTATGCTAGTCATGTTTAACTTATTCCCTGAGAACTAACCAATTTTGCCTGTAAGCACTGTCAAGGAGTCTGAGGTCAGAAATGCTCTTAGCCTTAATTACATATACTAGGGACATATCTGAAAAGAAAAACACTGCTACCTTGCGGGGATCCACAAGACACATGAATGTATCAGCTTTGGTGAACAGCTGCATGCATGATGCTCAGGAAAAGATCTCAGCACTGTAGTTTCTCTTCCACCACATGATGGAAGAGGTCATGCTGTATAACTGTAGTCATGGAGGGCTCAGGTATCACTTTAAGTCTGCATTCAGCGTAGCCAGGAGAGGGAATAGGGAGTGCTTACACAACTGGGGAACTCAGATGTTTCACCTCAAAATATCCATGATTATCAAGATTTATCTGGAGTCTCTCTGTGCCTTGGTTTCTCATCTGCAAAATGGGAATAGTACTGTAACCTATCTAACAGTAGTGTGACAAGGACGTAATGGGGCAGAAGATGAGGTATGTCCAAATTCAATGGCAACAGGAGGGACAAAATGATGGAACCTCAGCCTTAGATTTAAGTAAGACTCGATAAATAGACAGAGGGCAGGTGTCAGTACATCATAATTAAAAATGCACCACAATTGTAAAATATTAGTAAAACTTTTTTTAGCATGAAAAGTTGTTCATCCTATTGGAACCTTATGTGATACTTCATTTGTGTCCTTCTATGTACTGCCTTATGCCAATCAGCCCTGTTGGGCCTCTGCCTTTCCTTTTCTTCAGTCAAACCTTCAACATCACTCATGCACCCGCTTCAGCTTAGTGACAGGGAAGAGGAAATACTCTTTCTCTTCATTATTTGTGCCAAGGTGGTTATCCTTACCCTCTGAAAAGAACCAAAGTGAGACTTCCAGGCATATGGATAGATGTAAGAGAAGTGCAAAGATTAATTATCAGTGTCTTCAACCTGTCTTGTCCTATCTTGACTCTACCATAGGATGAGGTGTCACAGAAATAAATCTTTCTCTTCCAGTAGGATTAATGGGCAAGGAAGAAGGAAGGGAGGAATGGAAATGCTTTTTTTTTTCATTTACACCCCCCCAAGCTTTCAGTCCGTACCTAAAAGGTTGAATACTATCACAGTAGTGGTAGGGATTATGTAGGAGCATGTCTACTGCTACTGTTTGTCCTATTTCACAGTGGGAGATAGTAGGGGGTAGATTTAGGTAGATTAGGAAGCAATTCTTTACTGTGAGCATGGTGAGACACTGGAGCAGGTTGCCCAGAGAGGTTGTGGATTCCCCCCCCCCACCTCCTGAAGCACTCAACGCCAGGCTGGATGGGGCTTTGAGCAATCTGGTCTAGAGGGACGTGTCCATGCCTATAGCAGGGGGTGGGAACAAAATGATCTTAAAGGTGCCTTCCAACCCAAATCATTCTATGATTCTATGATGTCCAGCAACCCTGAATGTGTTCCTTACAGCAATCAGAGTCATTGTTAGAAGTGTACAGGGACAGAATCCTAAATTCTCCTGACTCAGAGTTCATCAAATTCCAAGTTTGAAGGTGTTTTCAAACTCCAAACCTCCTGTGCCTTTCCCCAAAGATTTCTCAGCTTAGGTCACTACCCCAAACTTCACCTGCACCCGAATGCCCCACATAAATTAACGTTGTGCTGCTCCTTATCAACCCATCCTAGAGCCTCTTCTCTCATAAGTATCAGTATTCAAACTGTAGAAGACCATTTGAGTCTGCATCAAGCTGTTCCACCCAGTGCCTCCATGTCGCTGCCATTGCTTTGCCTCTCCCCCTGTGCTCTGTTACCATTCTCTCATTAGATACCACGCAGGAATAAGACCTAGCGTAGTTCTCTCTGTAGCAAAACAAAGCAAGTGAGCAAGAGAGAGTACAAAACAAAAAGCCCCAGTTACCACTTTGGCAGAGACTTTAAAACACAGAGCGTAATTATGAAAAGGTTACCCAGATAGGACCCAGAGGACAGGTGAGGGGAAGGAGAGCTGTCATCAAAGGGGAAAAACATCAGATGTATGGTAGCCCTATTGCTATAATATAATTCCTATTCCATGTGCAAATGTACAATGAAACAACAGTTCTCCTAGCCAGCAAGGTTGGGTGTAAGGATTTTTTTTTTTTTTTAATAACCCATTCATTTAATAAAAGTCCAGCCCCAGTGATCACACCACGTACGTCACTAAAAGTCTTATCCCTGACACAGGTTCCTGCCTACTTTTTTAAGTCTCTACCCCAACACACACGCACGCACAAAAAAAAGCAACACTCTTTTGAGAACCCAGTTACAGTGTAAAACAATAGGCAAAAGTTTTATCATTTCCATTTTTACTTTGTATTTAAGAGCTGAAGCTTCTCCCAAAAATTCCATTTTGGAAAAGAAAGCAGACAGAATGGTACAGTATAAAGGGTGAACTGGAAGGCTATGATCAACTGAATGGAAATGAGTTTTACAATGTCACAAAATTGACTTGGCAGTTATTTTTTCACCTCTCCACTGTCCAAATGCCTGCTGGCACAATGCAGCATTCAAGAAAGCTTGCTTCAGCTACGTGTCTGCTAATGGGCTCCAGTTTTTATTTTCACAGCATGAGAATCCCCAGAAGCTCAGAGATAGGTCATAGCAGTGCCTTGTTTATGCACTTCTCTGAATGCCAGATGGGCACAAACTGGGGGTCGAGGGGCACCTAAACACTGCTAGGCAGTTACTCACTGAACTCAATAATCTTCCATTTGGCACATCTAGCTAAGAGAGAAAAAATAATGTGATACAATCAAGGTATATCAGTATTCATATAAAGTAACAACATTATTGATGACGTAACATTAAATCCAACTTTCTCACAGTACTAAAAAGCTGAGGCTACCAGCTGTGACAGGCAGGTCTGGACGTGGATCTAGTTGTGACTACATGCAGTTTTTTGGCATCTTATCCTGAATATCTTACTGAGAAAATGCCACGGACCGCTGTTAGCAGGCACAGTTACCCAGCCTGTCACAACACAAGCACGAGAGCAGGTCTCCACGTCTTCGGGCATCCCTCCCACCCCTGGATGCAGCTTTCACACGCTGGCAGACGCCACGGCAGCCCCAGCCGCAGCTGGCTCTATGGCAGATGTCCACGGAGGGTTATGTATTGTCTTGGCACAGCTCGTGCTCCCCCTCCCTTCGCTGCTAAAACTGCATGCCGTAGTAGATTGCTTTGTACTACGAACTACGAAGGACAACATTCGGCTGGTGCCAAGCAGTTTTTTTTTTTTTTTTTTTCTTCTCTGTAGTAACTTACGCTGTAAACAGGACAGTCCTAAAACTGACCTAGGGGGAAGAAAAGGGGGAAGGGGTGGGGGGTGGGGGCAGAGTGCGGCTCTTCAGACGAGGCAGGGCAGACATTAACAGTGCGGTCAAGAGCACCGCGCTTGACTTCGGTGCGTTAACGCCTCCAACCCTCCTTCCTCCCTCCCTTCCTCCCTCCTTCCACAAAATCTGCATTTTATTTATCTATCGGGTGCACTTCGGAGATCGGAGGGCTCTTCCCCTCACCCCCACCCTTTCACCCCTGCTCCTGAAGGAGGAGGAGAGGGGGAGGAGGCAGAGCTCCGCATTACGAGCCGACGACGCTCCCGCCCCGACCTCCAACAGCCCGATCCGCCTTTGAAGTTTTCCACCCCTCGACTTGAAGTGAGATCGATTACAGAAGAACAACAGGGACAAAGAATCTGCTGCTGTACGTGCAGCCACTTTCCCACGATCAGGCAGCCAGCTCGACAGCAGCGAGCGATCACCGCTTCCCCTCCGCCCCTCCTTTGCCACCATTCAGAAAACGCGCAGCCCCCGCCCCGAGCCCTCCGCTTCGCCGGGGAGAGCTGGAGGCGTGGGGGGGACGGAAGGCTGCCCAAATGAATCGCCTTGTTTCAGAAGGAAGGGACCACGAGAGGGGCACGGCGAAAAGGCAGCTCGGAGTGCTGGGGAGGGGAGGAGGGAACAGATAAATGCAGCCCCTCGGGGCCGCTGCTCACTTCGGCCCGGCCGCGGGCGGCACTTGGCGGCGCTGAGGGCGCGGGGAGGCGGCTCTTCCCCTCCTGGCCCGCTCTGAATGGGGAGATTTGTTGTTGGAACTCGGGTTGAACCCATCACATGTCGGCTGGCTTTTCCAAGAAAAAGAAAAGCGGTTAATTTGTCACCGGGCATCCACTCCATTCATTTAAAAAAAAAAAAAAAAAAAAAGGAAAAGGCGGCTCTGTGCCGGGCTGCGGAGACCCCCAAGAAGGCGGCGGTGAGGGGGGATCCCTCCTGCCCGCCCCGCGGTGCCGCCGGCCCTGCCCCCTCGCTGGGCGGCGGGCGGGCTCCTCCCCGCCAGACTGCGCGGCGTCGGGGCGGCGAGCGAGCGGGCCGCGCGCGGGCAATAGCCGCGGTCGCAAATTACTGCAGGAAGTGTTAGCCGCGCACCGGCTCCTAAACAAGATCGATTACTTTCCAGCTCCGCGGCCCCAGGAAGGGCAGCCTCCGCCCCACGGGAGGGCAGGGCGGAGAGGGGCGCTGCGCCGCAGCCCGGGGGGAGGGAGGGAAAGGAGCGGGGGGAGCCTCGGTCGGAAGCGCCCCGCGCCTCGGCAGCGGGCGGCGCGATGCTGACTAAGGCGGGCGGCGTTCCGCGGGGGCTGGCGCAGGAAGCACTGAGTCAGCGCCGGGCCGGGGGGGGTTCGGCACCGCGCTGCCGCTCGCCGTCCTGCTGCCCGGCTCCGGGAGTCAGACGTTTCCAAGCTCGCTGTTAGGTTTTGTCGTTCTGTTGGCAGTTTCGACTCCTCAAGTGTCAAGGCAGGTTTTATTTGGTGACGTCTCCCGGTATTTGTAAAAACAATGTAGTGCCTTGCCGATAATTACGCCGGGAAGGCGCGTAGCTTGAAGTGCGTGCATTTATGTAAGGATGGTTACGTACGCGCTGTGCATGCACACGCTTGCTGGCTGGCCGTGGGTCTCCGACACAGAACCGTGCTGCGTGTGGTGTTAGCTGAAGGTGTGTTCTTCCTGCAGTGATTCAGTTGAAATTGAGGTGTCGTACACAATGTGTGTTAAATACGCAGATTACTCAAGATAAAAATACCGCAGTTTTAAATAACTGAGCCCTGAAGTCAAGCGTGTACCTAAATTAAGAGTGCCAGCTCAATCAAAATGTATCTTCAGTCTGGATGCTTGTCTTTTAGTTCAATGTTCGCTCACTGTTTTTTCCTGCTGCATCTTCTTTCCATGCATAGGATATTTTTGTTAAGCTCTTTAATAATTTTTATACCTTTCTTAGGCCTGTGACTGCCTATGTTAACACATCATCCTGTAAATGCGAAGCATCCCCGGACTTCTGATACTGAAGCATCCAAAGACCAAACACATTTGTCAGTGTTTGAAACCTGACATCCAGTGATGTTCCTCATTCTCTTCAACAGAAAATGTAGGGTTTGCCCTTAGCACCACTATGCTGCAGAGGTGTGAGGTGTACCTGTGCTACACGACCCACATTATTAATTGATTTCTCCAACCCCTATCATTATTTTCTATACGGAGTGATGAATATATAGATGCTAATGCATACAGAAAGCCAAAGCTGATGAAGTCTGTTAGGAAAACACAGTGGCATTCAATACGCTGAGCGTTACTAGTCTTGAACTTGCTGTCACTGTAGTACCATTAGTCTACATCCTTAATGTATGTCCCTTAACATACATCCATACTCAATGTACCTTGTAATTACCTCATTATGGTTAACTTCTGCTGACCCCTGTGTGGAACATGTTAACACACAGAGCAACTGTGAAATACCTGGGGAAAAGCAAGGGGAGATTTTTCAGAATTAACTTATGACTCCATTTATGTGGTTTGTGCAACAGACTTACCACTATCAGACTTTTCTTCCACCTTTAATTCGTTGCAATTCCATAAATACTTCCTTAATCAGCAAAATAAAGAAACAGCTATAAAACAGCACAGGTGAAGCAAATCAGAATAGCTTGCCATTGTGCAAGGAGAAAGCAGCCATCAGACCTGGAGACTCAAAATTGAGTCCCTGAAATAATAGGTCAGACCTGCGTTTCTGTGCTTGAACGGAGTTCTTCACAGCACAATTGTAAGAAGTGATTAGCAAAGTGTGCTTTGGCACAGAGAAACCATTCATTGGTTTTCTCCCACTCTCACCCACTCCAAACACCAGGTCAGTGCTGCCATGCACAGGCTGTAGGGAGGGGTTATCTGTTTCTGTCACACTTTCTCTGTCTTCTGTTCAAACTCGCAGCACCAAAAGAGCTAGACACTACATCCTAAGGAACTCCTCCCACCCTACACGCATAATTGTGCATCTATAAATATGCATTATTTTCTATGCATAAAATCTCTCATGCCTGGAGCATCCAAAACTGACTACCCACCTATCCTTCCTACAAACACTCTGATGTAGCAGAGTGTAGTATTAATTAATTGGACTCAGCTTCTGCTCTCCCTTTAGCTCTGCTTGGAGCATGCCTCCTGTCAGTGCACCTATCTCTTGTGAAGTGCTGAGTCGGGAATTGGGCAGGCAGGAAGCAAAGCCCCAGGTGCCCATTCTAAAAGAAGGATGCAACTGCTGCCCTCTGGGTGGCTTTCCTAGGAGGCGGGTTGGAGAGCAGGAGCAACCAGACAGGGGAGCTCTTCCTACAGACACAGTTCATTCCTGCAAAACCTTCAGAAGGTCTGCAATCTGTAAGGAAAACTGTTAGAGCTGGCAGTGCCTCTAATGGTTCTCAGTTGCTCAACTTTCATGCTCTTGGCTCTTATAATGTCATTGTTTCCCCTTGCTCCCCAGTTGCCATGGAGATTTCCAAGCCAGACAACACCTGAATTTCTCCTACTAAAAGGAAAATATCATTTCAAAATTTCTTTACGCTTCATAAAGAAGCACTGAGGGCCACACGCCACTCAAGCAAGCTACACTGTTGGGCCCTGGTTCTAATGAGCATCAGACTGTCCACAGGGAGACTGCTCCAGCTGCGCGCTGGCTCCTGCCCTGCGCCGTCTGCAAGCTGGGGGCAAGCTGGGCTGCTGCCCTCCTCACTGCCACGCAGAGCAAGGGGGCAACCAAGAACAGCCCCCAAACTGCCCCGGAGTGGGAAGGGCAGGGATGGGTTGGGCTGGCATAAATCACCAGGAGATTCTACATGATAAGCAGAGATCTCAACACATAGCAGGCAATTTCTGCCACGTTTTTATTTTTTCACAAGAGCTTTTCCAGAGATCACTTTTGTAGGGCTCTAGTGGTCATGCATGGGTTCTGCAGAAGGGGAGGAGGTGTTAAAATGGAAAGATAGACTTAAAGATGAGGCTTTAAATGACCGTATTTCAAAATCTTTTGTCTCACAAGTTTTTTGGAGTCTGACTCCTGATGTTTTCCTCTGCTGGGGGAAGCTAGTGTCTTTCTGAGCATAATGTTTGAAATAAACAGTCAGATATCTCCAGCAGCAGTTCAACCTAAAAGTCATGGCCAGAAGTGGGGTCATGGATGTTACAAGTGGGGTCACGAGCTTGACAGAAATTAAATTGTTTATAGTAGCATCTGGGTTTGCAAGCCCAACAGAAGTGGAGCTGTAATGTGTAGTATTTGCCCATCTCCTGTACTTGTATATTTTTTTTCTGAAGCCCCAGCTCCTGGAGACAAATGATTTTCTATTTATGAGGGAGCACACGATCCCCTTCTAGACTATGGAAAAAAACACAGCGTATGATAAAGTGAGATAAATGTGTCCTAAGAACTTAAAAGAAATCAGTCAGGGTAGGAAGATTGTGTTGTTTACATTTTTAAAATTCTTTTAATTATTTTCAGTGAACTGATGTTTCCTAATATGTTAAGTACTTAGGAAACCAATGCTAAGTTGAATGTGTTTCCAATTACATGAATGTAGGAAATTTCCTCCCAGGTCGGACAACACCTTACACCTTGTAACCTGCACCTGATGCCTCTGATACTTTACTTCTGTCAAGATTATGGTCCAAATATTCTAGGATGACAATACATCTAGTTTTATTTCAGTAATGTCTTCACTATGGAGACTAAAACCTGGAGTGCAGTAGTCTCAGAGGTGATACAATGCATATTTATTGAAGTGCATTGCTGAATCACAGTGAAAATCGAGTGACTGTTTTTCCTTACCAAACGCAAGAAGACACATTTATGTACCTAATGAAGAGGTTGCATTTGGAAGAAAGGAGTTAGAGAACCAATGGCACTGGGACTCATCTCGTGTTATGCTATGAGTGTCTTTAGAAAGTTGAACCTCTCTGGCCTTTTGTTTTCTTATGTGTCAGGTGGGAACAATTTATGCTCTACATGGTGGCAACACTGAAATAATTAATGTTTGCAAACTCTTTCAAAATCCCATGTTGGAGGTGAGATATCAAGAGTACAAATACTGGTGGTCATGGAAAGTACAGATGCACAAAACAATCCTGTTATTCTGCTACAAGCAAGTTTTGCTTAGAAGTTTTATTAATAAAATTACGTTTTCATAAACTTTCGAAAACACTCACTCAAAGGATGCTGTATATCTAGTTTTGCCCCTGAGTTTACAAGTGAATTACAAAATCCCTGAAAACAGGACTTTTTAATGGAAACAATGAGACAGAATGTTCTATCATAGCATCTCTGTATATGTAACACTGTGGCATGTGGCTCTGTGGGTATTTCCTTAGCATCCAGAATGACTAGCTATTACGCCCAAAATATCCTTTGTACATCACTCATTTCTTTCTTGACAGTCACAAGGTCTTCCCTGTCAAAGTTTCCTAGCCAGTCATGCAGTCAGGAACAGATCAGCTGTGTTCCCATGGCCAGAGACAACTTGTACCGGAGGCTCCTCAGCTTAGTTTCTTTTCACCACATCCTAAGAACAGCTTCCTAAAGAAGGCTGTAGTAAATGCTTTGGCCATGACCAAGCCCACACTTTTCAGTACTGTGACCCGCCCTTCCTGGAAGCAGAACCAGGGAGGAGTTATCTGATTGCCTTTGGGACTGAAGGAGGAGGTCTCTGGAAGCTGAGGTTCCTTATCACCCATCATTAGGTCCCCCGGAGGGCTGCTTAGACCTCCTTTTCCCAAGACAATCAGCGCACCAAACAGCACAGCCACAACTCCTGCCTTTCTGCTGTGCTCTGGACAGAAATGAGGCTTTTCCTCCATCTGCAAGGCTGGGGAGGCTTTGGCAGAGACACGGGGCATGGCTCCAGCTGCTTGAAAGCTATAGGTTTTCTTCAGAGAGCTGGGGAGGAAACCAATGTGTGTGCCCTGCAAGTGCCCTGCCCACCCGCATCGGTGAGGTGCCTCTGGGCAGAGCAGAGGAGAACCAGGGCTGCTGACATAACCAACTTTGCTGCTTTGTGCCTTTCTTCTGGTCAGACTTGATGTAGGGGAATTAATCAGGCAGCCACAGAAAAGCCAGCAAAGCCTGGCTTTTCCAAAGGGAGCCCTCACCCCAATCGATACAGCCCCCTGAGAAGAAAAGAGTGGTTTGCTAATAATTAGACTTTCTACAAACATTATTTGTTTGCCTTGAGACAAAACACATTCCACTCGAAATCCCAAAGGGGTTTGATTTTTGTAGAGAAAATGGTAATAATATAATACCTTAACGGGTATTATTCCTAGCTGGAAGTGATTGGGTCTAGAAGTCACCTTTCAAACAAAGGAAACACTGACTTGTTATACAGAATTAACTGGAAAAAGTTACTGATAGTCCAGGCGGCCATGCAGGGAGGTGGGGGTGTTTAAATATAGCAATAGCCATAGCCATAATGACTCCTAAAATTAAAAAGAAAAATGAGCGCAAGCAAAAATGTACAGTGTCAGTGAAATTAATTCACTGGAAAGTGAGGATAATCCACTCTCGTAAAAAGCAGAAAATAACTTCACGCGGTTGACAGTTTTATTATAGGAACATAGGAAAATGGTGACAGAAAATGATATTTTGATGCCGATTGTTTTATTTGTGCCTCTTTCTGTGTGTTTTCTTTTCACAGGTCTGAGCTTTTAATACAGCCTGACTGTCAAGTAATAAGCAAATGGAATGGTGTGAATTAATTATCTCTTTCATTTAAATGTACATTTTAATTAAGTTTATTGGTGGGAGAATTGACATCTTGAAAAGTTCTGTACATTTAAGAGATGTTAAAATAACAAAATCACTGAAGCTTAAAGAACATCAAGTAGGAATGGCATTTGTTTGCCTTAACTGACTGGGAGATGTAAACGACTTATCCTGCTGACTTTTGAAAGAGCTAAAAATCTAAAGAAATTAAAATAATTAGAGGACTTAACTCATTTAAAATATAATTTTGTTAAGCACCGAGTCCATAATTAAAACCAAAATAGAAGAGGTAGCTATAATTAAAAGTGTATTCCCCAGAGGGAATTACCGCGTTCCATACCTAAAGGAAGAAAACCTTTGGAGAATTGTTAGTGGAAGGCAGGGTTTATTATTTCTGAGGGTGGAAGGAGACTGATTTTTGTTTTTATTTTTCTTCGTTTTAAATAGAACCCTGTAAATATTTTTCTCACCTATAGCTAAACCGGTAACATGGAGGGATTTGCTGGCTTTACGTAAGATCAAAAAGATTGACTTTTCATCTGGCAAATGGCTTCATCGTTAGGAAAAACAAAACAAAACCAAACAAGTAAAACAGAAAAAAAAAAGCTGTTATTTCACCAGCTTGGGTTCAGTAAGTGCCTGTTGTGTATCACAGCAGAGAGAGGAAAAAGGTCAGAGTTTAAATTTAGCTCTCTGCCTTGCAGGGTCCTAGCTTGAGTCCTGCACACAGGGCTCAATTCTTCCCTCCCTCGTGTGTCCCACAAACCCGCCACCTCGCTTCACGCTCACCGCATCCCGGCAAGGGTCCCAGGCCCAGATCAGCAGCACTCACTGCCATGGGGGGAGGCTTTGCCAAGGGAAAAACTTGTTGCTGGGGCATGGGGTGGGTAGAGGCAGTTCAGAGGAGAAATAAAATTGGAGGGAAATGACTTCTTTCAAATTAAAAGTTGAGTGTCGCGAGCTGCGATGAATAAAACACACTTTGTACTGTTACAGAGAGAATAAAACGCCGACACATTAGATAGCAGAAGAGCTGTGGAAATAAGGATTACAACATTAAAATTAGGATAAAGACAGAAGGTAAAGCAATAAAGCCCCTGAGATTCCTTCCGAAAGGGGGAGCAGAAGACAGTGGTGGACATGAGTATATAGCATCTTTTCTCTATGTGCTTTGCACTTTGCTCCCAGGAGCACTTTGCTCCTTGGCTTTCTTGATCTCCTTGTTTGGAGCTCCTGGAGTCTGGGGAGAGGACTGGGAGGGGAGGTGTTGATCTGTGCTGTGGTCGTCACCCCACACCGATCTCTGAAGGAGTGAGCAGAGTCCCAGACACACACACAAGGTGTAAATCAAAGCAGCTGCCCCTCAGAAGGTCCCTGCCACAGAAGCAGAGGATCACATGCTGCTCCCCATCTCTAGGAGAACTTATGTGAAAAATGGACAGCAACAGAACTGGTCCTGCTTGGCAAGCTGGGCCACTGCCTACCAGCATACCAAAGTCTATCTCTGGTGGTCTAGCGAGGCTGCAGTTTGCTAGCAGAAGTGTTGTGAGCCCCATGGCGGTAACGAGAAAGAGAAGCTCAGCCTGTTGATTTTATTTTTTTAAATTTTTTCTGGATCTGGACCTATGTATGCAATTTTGAGAAGGCTTTTGAAGTGGGTTCACTCTCATGTTTTAATCAAGATATTTTTAAACAAACCTTTGTACTTTGTACCCATGATAAAACAAATAAATAAATAAATGATCAAAATCATGCTAGTTAGTTTTGGTTATGTGTCTGTGCTGATCATGCTTACCTAAACTGAACGTGACCTAAGGCTGCCTGTACAATAAAACTTTAGCTTCTCATTAAATCACTTGCTTCGTATTTTGCTGAGAGTGATGTCTTGGTACCAGCAGAAAGAGCACAACTCTTGTTTCTATTATTGCGAGGCAAATTTCTGCTTCAGAGGAGCTGCAGATCAGCAAGGTTTGCAACAGCACAGACAATTTCTCTTGCATCCAGAGTGCTTAAGCACAAAAAATAAATTAGTGGACTTAGTAAATAGGGTGTGTGGGAAGGTTGTAGGCATTTATATCTGTGGTAATGTGCAACTGGAGACATGGCCTTGGACATAGGGTAGAGTCCAGCAGAGACTGAGGCACAGGCCTGAGCGACCTCAGGCCTACTTCTGCATCCCTGGAACCAATTCTGCCAGTGTAGACATTTTTAATCACTTTCCAATTGTTATTATTTGCGTTTACATATATTTAATAATAATTAAGTAGTCTTTAATAATTGAATTAATTATTAGTCTTTCATTAGGTCTCATCTAGCTGGTTTGTGTGAATAGGCAGTGGACTTGCACTTGGCACCTTTAATGCAGTCACTTTCTCAAGTTCTGATCAGTAATGGTGGAGGTGGCTCCACTTTTACTAACTGCAGTAGGTGCTCTATTGTTACTTAGCTTGGGAGAACTGCCAAAGAAAGGTTTGTTACAAATGCATTTGTGCACACGCACACTGGAATGTGAGGCAGTATGCCACGATACCCACTCCAGATAAACAAGATGCTGATGGACGGGGAGATGCTTGCTCCTCCCTGACTGAGTCCCCTGAAGGCCATGGAAGCACCTGGGAGCAGGATACAGCCCTGCTGGGTCTCAGCCTGAGCCTCCCCTTTCTCTTTTCCCATCAGGACAATTTTAATCCAGGTAGACTGCACACGTTTATTTGCAGCCATTGCCTGCTCCCCTGGGAGCTGGGTCCAGTTTCCTAGGAGCCAGTGTTTTGTGTCATCTCCCCACCCCAGCACCAAATTGTGCTGTCTTTTTCAGGCTATCTTTTATTTTTAACTCTTCTGCAGTCTTCTAGAGTTACGTATGGCAAATTCTTTAAACTTTTTCCGCTCCATTTTCCTTATCTTCCAAGTGAGGATAACACTCACCTCAGAGGACTGGAGATATTTGCAGAGTGCTCTGAGATGAGTGGCAGTAAGTCCCATGCGAGACCAAAGTGTATTTTGATATAGACAACTTAAAACTGAAGCAATGTTTGGTTCCATCTCTCCAGCTGTTTGCTGTGGTTTCTTTAACTTATTAAAAAACATTGCTGCAGAGGCTTTAGAAGTTGCTGCCTGTGGCCCTTGCCTTTTGCACTGTGCTTCCTTCGTTGCATAGCTCACAGTTACACATTTTCCTTAAGCAGCTTTACTCTGGCAAAATCCAGCTTTCTCTTCACTTCCCTACACATGAAAGAAGAGCACCTTTCATTTGCTTTCGTACAAGTTTTCTGCATTTTGCTTTTAGCTTTAGTGTAACACTTTAAAATTGAATAGATGCCTTTCACCGAGCTGCTGTTGTATTTTTTTGTTCTATCACAATCCTGCAGTGCTTACAAAAGATATTGCAAGTGCAGTAAAAATCCAGAACATGATTCAACAGTTTCATTCGCCTTCCTAAAAAAACGATGGCACATAGCATTTGTGTTATTTTCCACACTGTTTGCTAAATAAATAAATAAATAGATAGATAGATAGATAACATTCTCTTTTGAGATAAAATAAAAATTCACAAGGCTTACAGGGCGTAAGCTTCTCTTGTATTTTTGCTAAGGCACTTTCCAGCTGAGCTCAATCTATTTGTAATTACTCAACACCACAGAATCTCCCCTTGGGCAGAAGATTAGATAATAAAGTGTCTGTGACAAGCACCATTTTTTGAATGGCCAAAGCAACAACACCTAAGATATCTGTAAGAGCAGAAATTCTGCTTGAAAGAATACACTGGTGTTTCTATTTACTAACTTATCAGCTTTGCTTAAATTAACTATGACTGAAGTATGCTCTACCCTTTTCCTCAATTAACTTTTCATTCATTCACAAATTCACTGGGCCTCACCCTGGAATGAGACCCTTCATTCTTCAAAGAGCCTGGGTGACCTGCTACAGTTTTCAACTAATCAGAGAAACAAAAAAAAGGGCTGAGATTAAACCCCAAAGAAGCCAGACTATCTTGGAATTCACTTGCAAGAATAAACATTGTCACTTACAACAAACAGATCTGTAGATATTTAACAAAGCCCAGGGTGCCCTATACAGTGAAGATTTCCGCATTTGATTGCCATCTTATCCACCGGAGTAGTTTCCTTCATTCTTTATCTAATCGAGAAGTTAGGTGGTGTGTTTGACAAAAGAAACTTTCAGCACATTTGTAGGGGTTTATGCAACCTTCTATGTTCCTGTCCATTGCAGATAGATAGCTTAAGTGATACAGTGATTCATAAAAATCACTTTAAAGTTGTAATTGAAACAGAAGTACAGAATTATACATCATCATCTCTGTGTGATGGGGCAACTTACATGTGGCATTTATTTTTGCAAGAAAAAAAAGAAACGTCTAAAATTTATTGTGGTTAACGCCACCATTTCGGAACAGGCTTTGTGGTAACTTACCATTAATTATCTTTTACACAAAATGTCGTTTCAGATGCCTTTTCACTGGCAAGAACAATGTTCTTGAGCTGACTGAATGCCTGGAACTAAGTTGATATCAGCATCACAGATACTCTTAGAAAAGTTTGAAATAAAAAAATTGCTAAGATTTAAGAAAAAAGATTACTTGATTTGTTGGGACGTACCAGTTGATCGTGTTTTTCATTTTACAGATGTTAATGAACTTCCTGTCAAAAACAGTCTGTCAAAGAGAGATCACAAAAGAGTAAAATTATCAGCAAACAATATTTAGTATAGTAAAACTCCTAACAGACTCCATTGTGTTATGCTGTATGTCCGTGAAAGCATTATCTGATGTGTTCTCATTAGAGGTGCAAGGTATGGATGGTAGATATCTTCTAATAACTATTGTGTTCATGCAAAGAAGGAGATAAAGCACATGAACAGGAAGCTTGGAACAAAATGTGCTAACCATACAGGACATGTGTCGTGAAGAATGAAAAGAGGTCAAAAGGAGTGGACAGATCAATAGAGTTTCATGCCAGAACCATCACAGCACACCTAAACTGCATACATCTCCAGCAATTACTTTGACCCTCTTTCATGGAAGACATTTCTCTATTGCATTTATTGTACTCTCTGAGTACAATAAGAAGCAGAGAAAAATGAGTTCTTTTAGTAAATTGAAAGGCAGAGCTGGAGAAAATGGCAAGCTTCTAACACAGAGAAGTTTGTGTGCCCCAACCTCTTTCTGGGGTGTTCAGGTACAGTACGGCTGGGGAAAAAAAAAAAAAAAGGAAAAAAAAAAAAAAGAAGAGATGATCAGTAAGATATAAAGAGTCTCCTTTGTGTCAGATGGATGCTGAGAGTGGATTTAGCTCTTGCCTGCAGTGGGTTACCTAAAGTTTCCTGCAGGCCCTTCTGCTGGCAGAGCCAGGAGTGCGGAGCAGATGGGGAGAAGTGTGAAGTAGCAGAGATGAGGATTCTTTGGTCAGCACAATTGGATCCGAAAGCGGATGTCTGCCTTCCACCTTTGCTCTACTGAGAAAATGAAAAATACAGCATCATGTCGACTGAGGCAGATTGCTTGCCTTCCATTTTATCACAGCTCGGGTAGACACAATAAAATTTTACACAGCAGTTTGATGGGAGGCATTGTTCCTTAAAACACAACACAAACAGACCATGAAAGGAAAGTAAATGGGCTTCTTTCAGCCTCCTGCTCCCCAGTGTACTAACAGTGCAGAGTCTGATCTTGAGTAGGGCTCTCACTCTGCTCCCGTCAATCTAATCACAGGCTGCAGGGGAGGCAATGAAAAGCCCCAGGGGGATAAATAAGGACTACTGAGTTGAGCAAGAGCTTGCACAGGCTGTACTTTTTGCAGTGCATGTCTAAATTTGGGGTGAAGATTAGCAGTCTAGTGGCCTCAGTGCAAGCAGAAAGCATGTTTCAGGCTGCACGTTTTCACGGCTGACTTGCAAACTGTTTTTGAGAGCGCACTAGCACAGACATATTAAAACCACTATATAGTTTGAGCCCTTCTTCCTTTCTTGTTTAAAATTTTATGAAAGATTTAAGATGGCTTTCCTTTGATTTCAGTTAACATAGCTACTCTGCATTTCTTCATAAAGGTTGCGAAAAACAGGATTTTATGAGTAATTCAAACTACGCATGAAGAGTCTGTTAACAAATACGTAGTGCCAAATTCTTAGATACATGGGGCCACTGCAGTAAAAACAAAGGGATTGTATGGGTGGGAATAGGAATAGATTTTGCAAGGAATGTGGATTCCCAAAGGAAGTGGTAACATTCATAAACTCTTGAAAACCCATTTTCCATACCCGCCACTCTCAACACCTTCTACTTATAAACTGTGCTGTTCAGTAAAACCTGCACTTTTCTGGCCTGCTGTGCCGTGATATTATGGTTGAACAAGTGGGGTGAAAAACAGGCATGTGAAATTTTCACAGTGCAGCATACACCAACACAAAACCTTGCCTGGTTTCAAATTTCTTTACCAATCCAAAACCCAGACAAGCTTCATTGAAAGGTTTGTTAAGGTTCATGAACCGCAGGATGAGTTTGGGGGGGTGCCAAAAAAAAGAAAGGTCTGCAAGAGCAAGCAGAAACTGAACAGATCTGCTCTGCGCTCTGCCATGCACTCACTACAGGTCTTGGGCAGATCCTCTCCCTTCTCTCCAATAGCATGGCATGAGTAAGGCTGCTGACTTCTGTGTCACAGAAGTATTGGGAGGATGAACAGCCAAGAAGCATTTGTATTTGCAGAGTCCCACCAAGGCTGTGGGGACTGGTCCACAGTGCAGGTACCTGTGCTTGGTCATGGCAAGTCCTGACAAGAAGCTGCGATGCCCTGCAGAGACTTTCCCAGTAAAACCATACCATCAAAGCTCCAACAGAAAAGTCACTGTAATGACAATATGTGTTATTTTGCCAAAGAGAATTTCTTTTATTTCTAGCATACACAGTCTCATGGATTTTGCAAGGATACTCCCACTCCTTTGAAACAAGGAAAATAATCATAAAATGCAATTTACGTAACAGGGCATCAGAAGGATAGATTTTGGCCTCGTGAAAGAGATATAGGTGGGTGGCACAGCTCTGCTGCAATGTTCACAGGCAGGCTGCAGGCTATTCTTGCAGAGAGAGAATCCTAGCAGTGTGCAACAACTCCTTGCAAATCATCACGATGTCACAACTGTAATTAGTTTGCTAGGAATGGTTCTGAACCTGGGTTCAGTTGCAATAGAGTCATTTAACTTTCTAGAAAAAGTTTTACTGAGCACATAGGAAAAGATGCTGAGAAAGAAAGAAAACCGAAAGGGTAAACATGAGAAACACAGTTAATATTTACATAATTAAATGGTCCAAATACCAATGTTCTTTTTGAAGGAAAAATCATGCCAGTCTCGATCACAGCTCTACAATTTCAAAAAAAGGAAAAAAAAGAAAAGTGGTTGTATAAAAGGAGTCATCACTCTGATGGCTTCAGAGAAAGCTTTGTTTTAAAGCTGAGTAAACACACTAATCTGTTGGCTAATCTACACTGCTGTTTGGAGAAATTGCAACTATTTAAACTTATGAGATTCTGTGTTAAAAGTATTCAGGTGTGTTACAAATAATTATATATAATAAGTATCCCACCATGACTCTACATGTAATCAGGCACCTTATTTTGCTGTTTAACTTCCATGATTGCCTTTAAGAGGAGCCATGTGGTTTCTGACTGTGTTATTGAAAGTGCTTAATGTATCTTGTTGTTTTGTCTATAATCTTCATTTAAATGTTGCCAGTCTGCAAAGCCCTGCCTCACAAATTCCTCAATACCAGGGGGAAGAAAGGTTTTTCATGTTGTAAAATAATTTTATTGGGTAGTAAGATTACTTGCAACAACCTCGTTCATTGTGGATTGATGAAATCAGAGACTTTGTGACAATCCCGTAGCACGTGCAGTGGACTGTCGAGATACTGATTACAGCAAGCAATTTTGTGAAAATCTGATTTTGCACCAGCCATACCAAGTGGTGTACAATACATTCAAAAAGGAATTTTCTGTGTGGAAGTCTAGACATAAGGTGTAGTGAGGGTAGAGAAATACTAGATGCGATATTTGCAGCAGGAAACAGAGAGGTCTCTGCATTTTTACTTCATACATGATGAAGTGAGTTGCAAGTTCAGATGGTTGAATGATTGTAGATTGTGTTCTGAAGTATAGCTATGTAACAGAAAAATACATATTTTTTTATAGGAAAAGTGCAGAAATCAAGGATTTCAGCTGCAAATTGCTTCAAAAGAGGGGTGCCTTCAGCTTTCCAATACTTTATATGATTCTCAGCATTTATGTGGGGAAGAATTTATTCCAAAATGTATGAGTGGCAGTAGAATGGCATGCATAAAGGGATTCATTTTTGGGGAACTAGACATGGCCTCGACCAATTCATAGAATCATAGAATTATAGAATCATAGAATGGCCTGGGTTGAAAAAGACCACAGTGATCATCTAGTTTCAACCCCCCTGCTATGTGCAGGGTCACCAACCAGCAGACCAGGCTGCCCAGAGCCACATCCAGCCTGGCTTTGAATGCCTCCAGGGATGGGGCATCCACAGCCTCCTTGGGCAACCTGTTCCAGTGCATCACCACTGTGTGAAAAACTTCCTCCTAATATCTAACCTAAACCTGCCCTGTCTCAGTTTAAAACATGCCTAAGAAAGATCAGTGGCCAACCACAGTAAAATGTAAAACTCATCTACTGAACGTGTTTATCCTCTCACTACTTGTTTCAGAGTCCCTGTCTGTGCTACTTGTTAGTGTACATGGGCACATGTGCACACGTCCACACATTCAGATGAATCCTCATTTATCCTACAGACAAAAAGAACAAAAGAGAATGTTACTGCAGTTTTCAGGTCTAAACAGATGAACTAGAATAAAGAATTAAGTTAATAATGTGCCTTGAAAATAATACAAAGATGTAGGATAGTTTCCAAAAAATAAAAGGGTTGGAATGAATAGATCCATCAGCCACATTAAAGTTTCATCCTGCAACATTGTCATTTCTGTGTTCTTAACAGCACTAAATGTACTGTAAAGCCAATGAAATCTGAACATATTATTACTTCCAATGTCTGCATGATACCAGTTAGGAGTAAATTAATGTTTATGCCACTTTACATTTCAGAATATTTTATGAACACTGATTAAATATGACATCCTATGTAAAACTTGTCAGCTCAAATTAGGTATATCAAGTATATTGTTTTACAGGAGATTGTTTAGAATATATTACATCATGCTTGCATATCACTTTGATTCTAAACAATCTACTGTAAAAAAAAAAAAAAAAAAAACAAAAAAAAGCCCCACACCAAATGCATTTTTCAAATTAATACATTCGCAAAACAAATGTTAGGAAGATGAGCACTGCAGGATTATCTCCCACGTACTGACAACAAAACTAAGACACGGGCTTAGATCTTTGCTGTTGTTTCTTCTCTCACAGTCTAGCCAAGTCCTATGCATAGAACAAAAAAATTCATTTACTCTCAGCACTGTTTTAACCATCATATTTAATGAGTTTGGTGATTTGTTATGATAAATAGTCACTGAGCTTTATTGCAAAGATGGAGCATCAGATTACTCTCTTTTATCAGATATCTGAAGCACTGCTATCTCCTCTAGGAATGCAGTGTTTCTGGAGGGTGCTTAAAATGTTTAATCGGGTTCCCCCCAAAAAAGATGCATGGAAGAATCTTAATGACCGTCTCCTTATAAACTTAATACGTATTGACTGTGTGTAGTTTCTTAAGAGCTGTAGATGTCTTCTAGCACTGTGACATAGCTGCAACCCCTTGAAACCATAAAAATCCATTCTCTGTCTAGTGTCATGGGCTTTCTGGGTGCGATAATCACGTTAAATGTGCACTTAACCTCTTAGCAGTGCACACTGCAAAGCCACCAGGATGTGTGCTTCTCTATGAGAGCTCCTGAACAGGAGGGCAGAACGTCAGGATTACAGGGCTGCCACCGCTAATGACTGCTCTCCAAACAAGTCCGGTGGTCATTGACTGGTCAAGGCTGGAAAGCTTCCAACATGGATGTTTAGACTGCTTGACTAAGTGATACGTGGGGACTTCTTTCTACAGTGCTGTTAGTGTCTTCATGTTAACACGGGATAGGACTCACTGAGAACACTTTTTTTCTTGGAGAAAAAGAAAGGGGGGGGGAGGGGGCAACCCGGGGAAAAAAACAAACAAAAAAACAAACAAACAAAAAAAAAACCAACCCAAAAATCAAGAAAAAAACCAAGCCAGCATCACATTTTAGCTGGAGGAATGAATGACTGAGGCGCTCCCAGCTGACCAGCAGCAGTCGCCTCAGGGGGGTATGCGGCCCCACCGCCGGGCCCGGAGAGCCTGAGGCGAAGCATCAGTTCCGGGCTGGGGACCCCAGCGGCCATCCAGCCGGCACCTCTCGCCGCAGCCCGAGCTGACGGAGCGGCTACCAGGGCGCTGTGAGGAAAAGGCGCGCAACGGCAGCCGCCGCCGCGCGAGTAGCCGGGCCCGGGCTCCTCCGCCCCTCCGCACCCCGCGCCGCACTCCGAGCCCGGTCCCCCCCCTAGCGGCCGCCGCTGTGCCCCGCGGCTGCTCGGCGAGATCCCCACGGACCTTCCCCACAACGCCGCGGCACGCCTCGCCGGCCCGAAGTGCCCGATGATGCGGTGCGTCGTGCTGTGGTCGGCACTGCGGGCCCTGGCCGTGGTCAGCACTGTGTGCACACATGGCGTGTGACCCGCCGGCCTCGCGCTGCGCAGCTCCCCTTGGGCCTAAATGCGCAGATTGTGCTCGCTGGTTTTGCCACCACCGTGAGGTGGGTCAGCATTCCAGCCTATCTCAACATGGAGAGGAACGGGCGCTGTGGGAATGGCAGGATGTTTTAGTGGCGACTTACGAACTTTGTTTGAAGAATCCTATTCCGAATTCCCCTTTCTCTACAGGTCTGAACCTGCAGGTCCCACCCACTTGGGTTCAGATTTTGTTTAAGAAAGGCTGCCACGAGGCAGAAATGAACTGAGAGAAACCGTCTGTTTCCAAGTGTGGGAGTGCATATGTATCAGGAAAGGGAGATGTTATATTTGATCCTACGTATGTTTATATGTGCACAAATAAGGCATGCTGTGACATATGGATTTCCTATATTTTGCCTATATAAACAGACACATAAAATAAATACACACCAATGGACAAAAATAGTGCATGGAGAGAACCTGCTATGCAGAAATTCTCTCCCTGCAACTGTAGCACGAGTATGAAAAAGCAGCCATAACCTCATCTTTGCTTTAACAAACACAGCAGATATAAACAAATATCAAAACTGGAAAGCCTGTAAAATACAAGATAAAATTTTGAGGTGGAAAAAAAATAAATTCATAAAAGTTGTCAACAGTGTAACACATTCCCCATGTGTACTGAAAGCTTTGCAAGACCTTGAATGCAATGGAATGTCCCCAGTCCTAATGTGCCTGGCTTTATCTATGTTGCAGAAATGATCTCTTGGAGCTGTTTTCCAAAGACTGTCACAATTTGTGACAACATTTTAATTCTAATTTGTGAAATAAAAAATGATTTCTGGAAAAGCCCGCAGTGCTTTGCGAATAAGCAAATATGGTAGCTGCAGAGAGATATATGCATATCTTCCAGTAGAAAGAATGCTTTCCTCTCCATCAAATCTTCACGAGAGGAGTTGAGTTCTCTGTATCGAGAGATTTGTAGAATTTGTAGAATTCTGGATTAATCTTATCTGGACTCTATACCCAATCTCCCACTTCTTTCTTTGTACTCATAACTGTTCTCTCAACTTCTCTGCCTCACAGCTGCTGCACTAATGATTTATCTGCCTGGTCACGTCCCTCATATGAACTGAGCTGAGTTTTCTTCAAAGCAGAAGGAGTGAGCAGCAGGGCTGCATGCGACACAGGCAGCGCTGACAAGGGGGGTGAGCAAGCTGCTCCTTCTCTTTGGTCATGAGTTCATGAGCCTTGTAAAGCCTCTGGGCCAGCTAACCAGAGAAAGCAGAGATTAAAGATAAATAACCTTTGAGATGAGACCACATCATCTTTGATCTGAGGCAAGTTTGCTGCACTTTTTCTGCAAGCTTGCACTAAAGCAGACCTAGCAGGCTGCAGGAGTGTCAGTGGAAGAATTGTCTGATTGGTGCTGGGTGGCAGATGATGCTTCACACTGCTGCCATCAGTAATGATGGCACAGATGAGTCTGAAGGCAGTCAGGCATCTCTGTGATCCAGGTGCTAGAGCAGCCCATTGGGAACACCAAGCACTGGCACAAACAACAGCAGCCTCTAAGCTTCTCAGACCTGTAAGGCAGGCCCTTCAGCAACATGAGACAGGAACTGAGACAAAAGAAAAGTGGTAGAGTAGTACTATGTGCTTGTAAGAGAGAGCAAAGGTTGAGGCCAAACTAAGATATCAGACAAATATATGATGAGTACTCCAAAGGAAGTGTCTCCTTTTTTTATTACATTGGCCCATGATGTCAGAGGCGGATGTTGGTGGTATGGCAGTAGAGACTGAACCTTCCCACCAATATCCTGTTACATTCTCTTTGAACATGACAGATGGCAGCAGAGGGGCACTCTGACACAATGGCATGTGAGATGGAAGTGTGTATGAAGCAAAGGTGTGGAACTGAATTCTTCCATGCAGAAAAAAAAATCATCTACTGGTGCTTGCTGAATGTGTGTGGAGACCAAACACTGCATGTCAACACAGTGAGGCAGAGGGTGTCGCAACAGCAACAGTGGGGCACCTCCACTGGTGCAGATTTTTATGAGCACAGCATGTAGGCTCTCATTCATCACAGGTGAAGATGCAGAACTAATGGTGGTGACTATGTTGTGTTTTGTAGCTGAGAATTTGCTCTTCTCAAATAGTGTAATTGTACTCTTCTTTGTAGCTTCCATGGAAATAAATATGAGGCATTACTTTTCGAGCAGCCTACATACAAAGTGGATTCACCCACACCTGGAAATAGCAGCCAGTCAAGTATATGAATATCAAGCATTTGGAATGGGATAGCTTACCCTGATTCTCCACGACCCAGGTCATGGAGTGATAAAAGGAAATTCACTGTTACATGAGCTAAAATTTATTTCAGGGCACAATTCCCTCCCTGTTGCACCCCTCTCCCTTCATCTTCTGCACTCCTTTGTTTGAAGGGCATTCAGTACTGAACCAAGCTTCCTGATTTTTATTTGTTTTGCTGTTCACCTTAACGTTTTCCTTTCCTTTACACCTCTCATAAAGGCTGAACAATGTGGTGCATGCAAACACCCTGCATCTTTCAGCTTCTGGTGAGCACTCCTCAGTATGTATTCTTGTTGATCTATCCAGGCAAGACTTCAAGACAGCAACCTTACCCTAGGCAGTGTGGCTGTGGCCATGAGTATGGTATCTGGAGGCCTCAGATCTACCTAGATATCCACAAATCTGTATGGGGCTGGCAGCTATGGCAGAGCCCTTCCAGAATCACAGCTGGAAACCAGGGGAAACATCATAGGTATCTAATGCATCACCAGATGCAATAGATCGACAAGATCCCAGCTGGTCTGCTTAGACTCATGCTAGTATAAGTTGGAGTAACTGCACTGCTTTCATATGAGATTTGTTTTGTTCACTGTTTTTAATCCAAATGAAAAAAAAAAAAAAAAAAAAAAAAAAGACTTAGGCACAAGAACCAGCTTGTGAACCAGAACGTGCAGAACCAGCTGAGTCCATCGTATATTTTCAACCAAAAAATGATAAAGACGATGATCAGTTATGTTAGTGTTTCATCTCAACCACAGTGTTTAATTAGAAAGCAGTCATTCTTGAGAACATTTTCGTGTTTTTCAGTGGAAATTTAGAAATATTAACACTATCAAAAAGTCGCCACCTCAAACCCAGTGCTTTTTTTGAATAAAAATTTTATAACACGAGGTTTCACTTTGATCCGAAGAGTTACCTTTTCTCTTCTGCTGATTTAAGCTGAAGCAGTGGTTGGTCCCATATTATGACATTTTGTTTGCTTTTTAAGAGCAAAAAAATCTGTTCTGCAGCAGTGCTATCACTCAGACCCACTGGCTTAGCAGGGATCTCCACACACCACGGTTCTCTGGTGACGTGCAATCTGCTTTGAAGCGAGTTCTGCAGACAGCTTCCAGCAGAGTAGGTGGAGATAATTTTGTATGTTCTGGCATGAGTGTGTATTCACGCTTTGGTTGTTGTGCATCCAGCAGCGGATCAGCAATACCTTATTACCTCAGTGGCTGCTGTAAAAGCTCTGCCAGTGCCAGCACCTGCGTGAACTGATAGGACAAAAAAGCAAAGCAGGGTATAGAAGTGGAGGACAGAGGTGGGAGGGGATAGAAAGATGCAGACTGAGATGCTTGGGAGAACAGTGGGGGTATAAGGTTGTTGCTTCCATGCATTGGAAGAAAAGTGGAGGATGCAAGGGATGCAAGGGTCTGAGTACATTTTTTGGTCTTGTTTTAATGATGTGGGGAAGAACAAAAGGCAGATGATTCTAAACTGAATCAAGTGATGGGAGAGAGAAGAAGCAATGCTCTTCAGGCCCAAAAGCATGTCTCATTACAGCATCAAGAACTGCTGCCACCAGGGATGCCCTGTGGCTGCTGGTTTGTAAGCAAACTACATTTGCAAACATAGCTTCAAGAAGAAAATGGACAACCCCTAAGTCTTTTTAATTCCTCCTCGAAGATGAATGAAGAGAAACTAACTTTATTTAACTAGAGAACTATTCTAACTATTCTTGTGTTTCTCAGGGAGCAAAGAACATTTGTTTATTTGCTTGTACCTACCAAACTGCGCATGCTGATAAAGACTGCATATTTGTGCCATAATTAGCATAATTTCCTTAGTAAACAATTCTGCCTGAGAATCCAGATCGTTTTAGAAACCTTGTCCTTGTACTAACATGGGTACAGTGAGTTGTAGAATGGATGGGACTGAGACTTTCCAAGAGCTGGAAGGGAGCCAGCCACCCAGCCCTGCCTGGCTGTCCCTGGGAGCCACACATCTCAGCCCCTTTGGAAAATCCAGCCTAAGCGATTTGCCCCAAGGTCATGCAGTGAGTCAGTATGTGAAGTGGGAACAGAGCCAGGCTATCCTGACTCTCTGTTTCCTATCCTAACCACTGGACTACTCACAGGATATTTGGTCATGCAAATCTCATTGCACAATATCTTGTCAGCAATGTTTTGCCATGAAAAAACTGTCAGCCCTAACAGCACATGGGATGCCTTGAAGATAGAAATAGTAAAGCTAGGCAGTTGTATATATTCAGTACTACAGATGACACATCCCACGGTCAGATCTCATTACAATCAAACATTTATGGTGAAAGGGCCAGTATGAAATGATGCAGTCCTGATAAAATGGCCATTAAAGACCAGATGTATGCACCTGGAAAATGAGACACAGTGCATTAAGAATCAGGCCACAAGTATTCCATTTCCTATTTGGGGTCAGATCTAAAGTCAAATGAGATCACTTCTCATGCTGAGAAGACTCTTTGCAGTATTAAAAATTAATGTGAAAACGTGAAATAATGTAAGCCAGGTATTTATATGGGTTCATCTAACCCACAGAAAGATATGTTGCATTTGTATGTATAAACTCGGTTAGCTGGTGAAATAAATACAACCTTGTTACTACATCCAGAAGGAGAGTTTGGCACTGTAGATCCAACTGTCACCAGAGTCAACTATCTATCCAGCTATATATGTATTTTTAAAAGTATTTGTTTTCAGCATTTGCCCTCCCAAATATGGCAGTGGAATGAAGAACTGTTATAGGTACCCTCCAATTGCTCATTTATCTTTATAAATTACTATAAATGTAAAATAAAATATGTAAGTAAGATGTGACATTTTTATTCCATGGGAAAATAAGAATCCAGAGAATCAGTTAATAATACAAAGCATTTTTCTTCTTGATCCCGCAACAAGTAAATACAACTGGAATTTAGAAATCATTTCCCTTGGTAATCTATACAAAGAATGAACATGCTGGAGGCTTTGCAGTGGGATGTCTGTTAACTGAGTATATAATCTATCACCTTTCCATTACAGTGTCTTTAGTTGGAACACAAGACCAAGAAAAACACCATTTTGTCTTAAAAATAGCCACAATCTCCCTCAGAAGCAGATTACACTGAGCTACAACAGGCTCTCTGGATGGGGAAAATGTTCCTCATTTCCGCATGCCCATAGACTGTTTGCATTATTTACACTGTGGGACTTCCGAGATACATGGAGGAATGGCGTTTGTCCTCCTAAGCTCTGTGGAAACATGTCATGAAAAAATAGAACCTGCCTGTAGATAGAAATTTTACACTTACACTGTGCTTCTCTGTACTGTTTTGACAGTGCAAATCCGTTCCAGCTGCCCTTTTCCCATACATTTGCAAAGCCATAGTTGGCTCTGGGGTACATGGAAAACACTAACATCGCTTTTTATCATGATGTACCACCAAACATGGGGAAGTGGAGCAGTCAGCCAGCCTTGTCTTTGCATCCAAATGGATAGAGGATACTGCAGGATCAGACCTTTGCATACAGTTGTGCCTACAGGAGAGCTTAACAGGTCAGGTGATCTGACCTACAATTCCATTCACAATGAAAAGTTAAAAAAAAATAAAAAAAAAAATAAGCAAAACCTAATATAGCTGAGCCCCTTTGATAGAAAAGGGTTCTCTTGCAGAATGGGGGCCACTGAACATGCTCAGGACATGACATGGGGACATGAGCAGCCAGCTCTGAGGAAACATGTCTAAGGCAAGCACTGATATCTTTAGTGTTGATATCTTTGTTACTAAAATTAAAATGCAGGAAATGAGTATATGTGGATGCTCACATAGCTGAAAAAATGCTTCTAAGTGATTCACGATTGCTCGATGATTTTACCTCTTTACCAGGCTGCCAGCACCATTTTAAACACACTCCTCTTCTCCTCTTCTGCTTTTTACCTCTCTGGAAGTAGAGTTCTAGTGAGTGGTGGCACAAACCTAGGTAAATAACAAAAGGCTGTTAGAAGGAAGCAATCAAACTTAGGTGCAGATACTCCTGAGATGTCCCAGTGAAGTACGGCCATGTCAATTGTGTGCCCACAGTGACCTTTACATCCTGCCCTCCCCTGAGAACTTCCTTCTCATTCCTGTTACCTCTGAATCTGAATTGGAAAAACTCTTCACCAAGAGGATGGCCTTGCTCCTACTAGGGACGTGGGAGTTACCAGAGAGCTAGGCCAAGAGGACAGTGAGGTCACATTTTCTACCTGGGATCACTGCTCAGCACAGAGCAGAATCTGTTGAAGGAGAGCTACACAGTGGCAAAAAATGTCCGTCAGCCATCCTCAGAGCCGAGGGTGAAATCTGACGGGACAACAAAGAAACATTTCCACTCTGCTCCCTTGGTTTCCCACTGGAAAAGTGAGTTCAGGAAAAAAAAAGGTAGCATGTTCAGTATGTTTACTGTTTTTTCCTGAGCTGCATCTTGC
Organism: Centrocercus urophasianus; assembly: GCF_019232065.1. Lineage (NCBI taxonomy): Eukaryota > Metazoa > Chordata > Aves > Galliformes > Phasianidae > Centrocercus > Centrocercus urophasianus. The sequence goes on along the minus strand of NW_024884697.1, from coordinate 32,347,058 downwards.
ACAAAAAGACAGGAGATTCAGCATGCGGCCAATGTGTGTGAGTCCATTTCCTTGAGCTTGTAGAGATTTATGTGCAAAGACAAGGTTCACACTTTCCATTGGATCCTGGGAGAGGGTGCTTCCAAGTAGGTAACATTACACAGCAACATCTGTTTGACAATGTCCCTAAAGGCAGAAAACTCTACCAAAGTGAAGGATGTAAGTGCCTTTCCTTCCACAAGCACCCCGAGCAGGAATATCACAGAAACCTGCACTGTGATTATACAACCCCATCTCCCAGATTGACAGAAGTCCTGAAGGTTGGAGATGCTCACAGGATCTGCCAACTGGTATCCAGAGCAGTTGCAGGAGAACTTCACTTTGGAGACTTCAGATCCCCCTAATTGGAGCTGACAAAAACTCATGAGCAAGACCAAAGCTTTATAGTGAGTAAGGCTGTGGGTACTTTGATGTTTGTGTCCATCCTGTTCAACTGAGTCAGGATCCAGATGCAAAAAATTCTCTGTTCCTCAGAGTAACAGGATAGCACGAATCCTCGTTTTTCTGCTCTCTCTCCCTGTGTCAGTTTGTTGTACATTTTGTTCTCTGCTTCCATTTTTCACTTCTTATTTTCAAAGGATTGTGAGGTTGACTTAGGACCCACTTGAGTCATATCACCACCATGATATCACCACCCTGATTCACACTGTTCAGCTGTCCTCTGCTAAGAGAACACAGCTTACAAAGCCTTGGATGAATCAAACAAACAGAGAACATTTTTATGAAAGTGGTTTCAAATGAGATTTCAAAGACAGGTTTAATGCTGTGCGACTAGTGCTTGGGCATGTGACAACATCTTCCACTTCACAAAGCATTTTTTCTCAAAAATAATGTGATGATGATACGAGTGATTAATCTCTATTTCCCCCTGCTTTGACCTTGGATCTCCTGGTAGTTCCCATGAAATATACAGATATAATCTACTCCAGCAGCATTTCAGCGTCTTAGAAAAACAAAACAAAATAAAGAAACAGGAACACCACTGCACAGCAGATATAGAACCCCTAAAAAAGTACTTGCCTACAATAGGATATTCATTATTTCATTTAAACTCACCAGTACTGGCTCTGGATACACTGAAGGTGTAGACAAAAATAAATACTTTGAACTCTTATGGCGCATATGGCTAAAACCCTGTTGCAGGAAAGAAGGTAAAAAAAAGTAGGCATGCCTTCTTCTGATAGGTTACTTAGGGCAAATCTCACCTATGTGTGCACATTTCTTTTGTATTCCAGTCCTTAGTTTGGCTCCTTCATTGGGAATGACCTGTTTTGTCTTAATTTTATCCCTCCCTGAAATGAGGGGTTTGTGTAAGAGCTACACAGCACAGCTGCTTGGACTATGCATAGGCCAGTTTACATTAGGCCGGTTTTTCTCGAGAAAGTCATAGTTTAAACAAATGGTTATGTCTATTTTAATCATTTTTGTCTTCTTTTGAAGTGTTTTTTCAAACATTAGCTTTTTTCCCTTCAAAATCATGTTTAGTTTTACAAATTGGTCTGCTCTGTCATGTCCCCTTTAAACACAGCTGTTACTACAGTGTAAACATAGGTTTTAAAATGTAGATAAACAGTTACAAGAAAGAGGGCTTCAAGTGTTTTTAACACATGGTCAGTTCTTGCTTACTTGCTTTTCCTCAGTTTAAAATTAGAATTCATAATACACGCTGTATTTCACAGATGTCAGCTCTTCAATAATAACACTTACATACTTCTTTACATTTTCAAAGTGATGAACAGAGAGACACCAAGTCACAATCCTCCAAATGCCCCTGTGAAAGAAAAGAGCATTATTTTATAGGTGGCAAAATGGAGTTACTCTGGCTACAGTAGGAAACATTTGCAACATTTTCCTACCATTGCAAACAGCTACAGTCCTGTCAGCATAAGAGCTGCCGGAGTCCCACTAGTGCTGCAATTACTGTATAGTACTTCTTTATGTTGCAGCAGAAGCACAAGGCAGAGGCCAGGGCTTGCTCACTGTAACAAAACAGTTGGTCCCTGTTCCAAAAAAAAAAATAATATGGAAAATCAAAATCAGTGATGCAAATTCCAAGTGTGGATGTAGAGGTAGACCCCACGCTGCCACAAGAGACCGGTCAAAAAGGGAAATGAAGTAAAATGGCCAAGGCTGTCACAAAGGTACTCAGTCATGGGAGTTCAAGCCAAGACTTAAAAGTTCCTTTGCTGAGTCCATAGGCACTGGTCCTCACCGGGCAACACCACCTGTCTGTAACAGAGTTATTCTCTTCCCTTTTTTGAAAATGTCAGTATGTTTAGCAGCGAATCTCACTGGGACATTACCACCCTGTTAAAGGAACATCAGTCATGCAACAACAGAGTGTGCGTGATTTTAATGTGAATTCTTCTGCGAATGAGAGAAAAGTCACGGGGATCGTAAATCTGAAGGGAATATTTTCCTTTTAATGAATTAAGAATGACTTCGAACTTAGGAAGGACTAAAATAATATGAAATTATGAATGAGTTCTCCATTCATGGTTATCTCTAGCAACCAAAAGTAAAGTGTATGGCATTTGTGCTGCGTTTATATCAGACAAGTGGGAATGCACACAAAGCCATTAGAAGTCTAGCATAAAATATTATGCCATTCATTTTTCTACATTTTCTACCAGACTGCACACTGGTTTCCCTCGATGAAATTACACAAGTGCTTTCATCCCAAAAACTCATTTTCAGATACTTAGAACTATGTTAAAACATCAGCCTTTTGGAATGTGTGTTTCCAGTGCTGGACTGAGCTGCTTCAATCAAAACTGGATAGGCCTTTTGAGAAAACAGGGAGTGAAATACTACGTTAGAGGCACTGTAAAAACTACTTGCTTTTTTTTTTAAAATGAGACCAGTTGCTTCATAGGAAACACTCAGTGCTTCTAATTTGCTGTGAATGGTAGAACTCAGCATCACATGTCCTTTGTAGGAGTTAGGTACGCAGATTCCTCCTGAGTCCGTGGTCTTTCTGTTGTAGCTAAGCTCCTTTGAGAAAACCAGTTCTGAATGGACAGAGTTCAGACTGGTGTGTTTGCAGGTGCACAGTAGATTTTGTCACACAATGGGTTATTGATGTAGGAACGAGGATTTTTTATGGTGTAAGGTGATGAAACTCGGAAAGACACAGAGAATTAAGACTTATTTCACTTTACCCACAAAAAATAAAATAAAATAAAATAAAATAAAATAAAATAAAATAAAATAAAA
>NW_024884697.1:32257863-32343793 GCF_019232065.1 Centrocercus urophasianus | reverse complement strand
AATAAAATAAAATAAAATAAAATAAAATAAAATAAAATAAAATAAAACAAAATAAAATAAAATAAAATTGGTCCCTAAATTCAGATCATCTGCGGTCATTGGTAAGAGACAGAACACCACAAAAGGAAATTTTGACTGACATAAAATGGTACCTCTGAAGAAGAGATGAATCCCTCCTTACAAGTGTTCTTGTTAAAGAACTAACTTCTAATCAGCTAAAATGTTTGATATAAAACCTCATTTAATACCAAGCCCACATCAGAAAAATAACATAAACTTGATTTCTTCACACACCCTGTTTTGCCTACAGCACATCTTTTGTTATGGGTTTCTGTGGTATGTGATATGGAAAGAGAAAAAAATGGAGGTTAACTTTACACATAATACACAGCATACATAATAGCAGTTTTCTGATATTCTATGCCAGCATACTAATTGAAGGGAAATTTCAATCCTGTAGCTTCTCTGTTGTTTGTTCGTTTGTTTGTTTTAATAGTAGAACGCAAGTAGACAGAAGAAGATTTACACTTTTATTTGGTGGATGCTTTTAAAATAACCCTCTACCTCCCTTTCTTCTGTATGATACACAAAAAACATAGCTTTGTGAAAGGCTGTATCAAAGGGGAGAATCCACAGTGAAGATCTTCTACTCTCTGGTACATTGTTTCCAGTATTTTTTTTTTTTTGTGAAAGCCTTGCCTTTCTGATCATGAAAATTGTGCAGACTGGAGGAGAACTGAACTGCTATCTGGAAAATAAGGGAATCCCTTGCTCTGTTCACACTTTTAGATACATCTAAGAACTTCCATACCACCCACTTTCAGAAAAAAATAAATAAATAAAAAGGTGGGAAAGAGGGAAAGAGGAAAGCAAAAGGAACAGGAACGGGAAAGAGAAAGAGAAACAGAGGGAGAGAAAGAAAAGAAAGAAGAGAAAGAAAATAAAAAGGAAGAAAGATGAAGAAAAGAGTGAAAAAAAAAGAAGAAAAAAGGGAGAAAGAGAGAGAGAAAGAAAAAGAAAGAAGGAAAGAGTAAGAAAGAGGAGAAAGAAAGAACAGAAAGAAGAAAGGGAGAAAAAAAGGGAAAGATTGTAATTGAGATTTTTATGATGTATCCGTTCTTTTTTCCTTGGGAACAGAATGTGAGATGGACAGTGAAGAAAAGCGATGAGGAAAGAACCAGTTAGCTCCTCAAAAAGTTTTCAAAGCTAAAATTTTGTTAACATGTTCAGAGAAAGGTCCCCTTTAAAAGAGAGGATAGCAATGCTCAGGACCTTTGTGGGGCCACAAAGGCACTCCTGAAGCCATTTGGACTCATGGGCACACATCATAACGGGAAACACCTGCTGTTTCCCCAGTTCCCATCCCCACCATGGCTGTGATCTAATCCAGGGTCATTCTTTTTCAGTTTTCAGTAGAAATACACGTGTCACACACCTTCTGTACTGTCACATAAACAGCTCATCTGTGCACCAGGCTACACAGACTCTTTGGTAAAAAATAAGGCAAGAAATTTCATGTGTTAAGTTATACACCAGAGGGAGTCCCTTGAATGTAGTACAAACATCCTGATACTACCAAAGAAAAGTTAATTTAAAAAAATGACAGGACTCAAGAACTGTGGTCCATAGTTCACTCTTTGGCTCCTCCTGTCTGCAAAAGTTCATGACCATCCAGTATCATTTACACAGTACGTTTTATAGGCAGCCAAGTTCAGGATCTGTTGAAAGTGAAATTGCTTCTTTTTTATATTTTTTTTTCCAGGATGGATCCTTAGCTATTTCTCATTGAGAAAACCATATGAAACTGATTTGTTGTAGACAGTATTAGATACCAGGTTTCAACTAGGTTGGTATGGAACAGATACACTTCTCACATGTAGAATTGCTTTCAGGCAATAATCAAGCCACTCAGCCCTATATGGTGTGTACAATGACGGAGAGCCCTACTCTTCTCCCAGTTCACGCCTTACAATGGACATGGAGTTTTAACATCAACCCATTTGCTGAAAGGAACCCGTTAAATAATTCATCTCCTGTTTCCATCCATTACAATTCCTTCTCCCCTACCCTTCTAGAAACATTACAGATTTTGTGAATGAAGACAAGCCATTCTGGTTCTTCCTCTCTACATTTTCATTTGTGTGCTAGTTGGTAACATCCAGAAGTGATGTTCAGGAACCTGTCATATGCTTAACGACTTCAGGAGTTTACTTCAAATCTAGGCTTTGAATCATCATGGAGATGCAGTGGGTCAAATGAAGTTCCTAATGTTTTGGCAGGTACTCTTTCTCACTTTTTTAAAGCGATGGAGTGGACCTTGTATTGTTGTCTTCATTTCATTGGGCCCTTTACAGAATAGGTGACGTTATGCAGCTGATTTTTTTTCCCCAGTAACATAATGCCAAAAAGGCAGTGTCCTCATTGGAGGCAACTCTGTTAATTAGAGGAAAGGCTCATATTGTGTGAACATCTGATAACTGACTGTGGGCTGAGCCGCTGCTGCTCTTTGTCTGAGAAATTCTGAGTCCATTAGGCTGATAGCCACTGTTCTTCTGAGGAAACTACAGCCCTTGTGGCCCTTCCTGTTTCCTTTCAACATTCTTAATGTGATAGTGGAAGAGGATATCCTAAGGTCAGACATTAAAATGTAAAGTTGTGAGGTGATGATTAAATGGGAACACAGTGAAAACTTCACTCTTCATTATTTTAATATAGTCCAGCCTGTGCTGATATAATCATTTCCAGCAGATATTTAAGGTAGTTACAGAAATGATGAAAAGAAAGAGTTTCCATTTATTATATTAATTATATTATGTGTGTTATTTTCATTTTTTTCTTCTCTCAGAAACCAACATTAAACATTAAGGTTTATGTCCTACAAGCGCATTTTAAAAGACAGTAACATACTTTCAGCTCTTTATTGCTCTTTGATCTTTCAAGGTATAAAGGCTCCCAAAGTGTTACAGCAGTGACTATTTCAATTAAGATTCATAAACATTCTCCATCATAATCTTCTTTTGGCCTGAAACTGTCCTTTCTCAGTCACTGCCTGATAGCAACTACTTTCTAAATTTGGGGAATGTTCACTTTGGCTTATTTTTTTCCTTGTGGTAACAGTGGAGAAAAAGAAGCAACACTTTCCCTGAGGTAAGTGGTTTTCGGATCATAGCTATAACAAAAACATCTGAAATACTCATTTTGAATCTCAGTGACCATTTGACATCTTTCCGTAGACTGACTGTAATTGGTTTCTTCTTCAGATAGATCAAGTAGTGCAAACAGCAGAAGTTACAGCCTCCAGGCATGCAGGTAGATGTGTGGGCAGATGTGAGCTACTGGCTTGCAGGAAAGCTATGACTCAGCAATGGGAGAGCCCAGCAGAACTGCTGCTGCGCTTGAAAAGAGAGACACACTGTGATACATTCTTAAAATGGACTGTAGCTGAAGGGCAAATCCAGCTGGCAAGCAAAGAAAGCAGTGCACACTCCCATCTCAAAATCACAAAGTAAAGTGGTGTGCCCTGCATAGTGATGGAGGACACTAGGACTATGGCAACTTTGCTTCTCAGTTGTGAGGGAAGTGACAGCAGAAGTGGCACAAGGTGGCACTGGCAAAAATCATGTACATCCTGCACCAACTTTAGAATTTTAAGAATTTTAATGCAGAAATAGACAGGTTTTTGTTTCTTTTTTTCCTTGGGGAACACAATTGTCAAATATGTAATTATTTAGGGTTTTGTTTGTTTTTTAATTATGGAGATTCCAAAATACAGAGGACAAGCAGCTAAGTTAAGGATTACTATAGGAACCTCCACTTTTGCATCTCCAGACATTTTTGTGATTTTAACTATTTGTCTGTAGCAAAGCATCAGTCCAGGCCTTTTCCCTCCATTTAATTTTAGACTGAGTATAGGCTGAGTACAATAACTAAATTAAAAAGCCACATGATTTCCTTTCTGCTGACTGAAAGGATGTGTCTGCATAGCTCTAATGAAGGAGAGTTAGCACGAGAATGGAGAGCTTGCACTCCAAGCACATCAGTGCTTGTACAGCTAATGTGCAAATAATGCAAACCCATGTGAAATTACAATTTCAGTGATGTATTCAGATGAGTTGTGATCTTCTCTTATCTCACATTAGGTCTTCATCTGGAAGGAAAGTAAGATGGAAGTGGATGGAAAAAGCTTAGGCAGTGAAGATGTGCTAATATCAGGCACATCAGTAAAAGCTTTGAGACTGGTCTCTAAGTTGTTACACCTGGCTTTTCCAATTCGTGTCCAGCACTTTTTTGGAGCATGAGCTCACTGGGCTTATGCAAGAGGTCATGAATTTGTTCAGTTTTAACTCTGAGACTGAGATTTTTTATTTCCTTTTTCTCCATTCTTCAGAACTGTTAGGGCTGTTGCTACATCACCTCGAGGAAAGGGAGCAGGCTCAAGGCATTTTGAAGAGACAAAAGGGATAGCTGTTGGATGGTGCTGACTTCTTTCATGTCCCATTGCATAGAGTCAAAAGCTTGCAACATTTTCCAGGAAGCGTTCAGCAATTTGCAGGAGTGTGTTCTCAGGATCTAGGTCACCTAATGAATTTTAACAGAGCAGAATCACGTTATGAATAGAAAATACCAAATAGCAGATACTTTTCTTTATTTAAACTGCCTGCCCATAATTTCTGAAGTACAATTGACTTCTTTCAGCCCCAGTGCTGTTGCAAAATTGTGTGTGGATGACAGAAGAATTTGGATAGTTGAATGTGCAATTCTACTCCAAAAACTAGCTTCAAAATGGCATTATGTATTAATGATTCCCAAAACAAATTTGCTTGGTTCACAAGTGAAAAGCCGAGGGGTTTTATAACTGCCAGCTCTGAGAATTCCCCCTGGGATGTGAAGGTCAAGTTTGTGCTCTTTCCTTCTCACACATCATCATCACCGTCATCATGAGCAATAAAGATTAGTAAGATGAAATTGTGCCTCAGTTACATCTAGGCAAGCTCCGATACGTTTCAGATTGTTGCACAGACGTAATGAATTGTTATCCCATGTCTGCAGAGTTGTGCTGCATGGACATGTCATCCCGAGAACTGAGAGTGGGACAGGCTTCAGGCCCCTCTCCTGTGCCCCACGGAGCCCTGCCTGCACGTGACCCTGCAACATTGCCTCCTGTGACGTGAGCTGTCAGCCCAAGTGGACTCTGCAGGGATCTGTGGATGGAGTCAGATACCACGCAGGCAACCTCACCCAAACAGAATGTGAAGGCTTCTAAACACCATGGCTGGATCCAGGGTGACAGCCAGGCTTTGGTGTGGATGATCGGGACCCAGACATGAGCTGTGGCTTTAGACCTCACGCTTGCTATGCCACTGCCTGAGGATGCCTTCTGGATCACAGGGCTCAGACCATGGGCTACCTGTAGGCCTGGACACATGCCTGTGTGCGAAGAGTAACTCCTGCTTCTGAGGAGGTAAAGGAGGTAAATGACTTCTCATGGCTTTCTGAAAAGAAAGGCAGCACTTCAGTGAGATTTAACTCACTTCATAAAATAGTGCCTAATAAAGAGCATGGTTCCTGGAGAAAGAAATGATATTTTCACCAGGTAGTGTTATTTTTTTCACTCCTAAAAGGAGGCTGAAATTCATATCCATCTCAGGGTGATGGGAGTGTCTGAAACTACAAGCTAGCATGATATATGTCATCTCTTTGTCTCTGGAAGAACCAAGGCATGCTCCAGCATTTTGTGGGAGGTTCCCAGTTGTACCTCCCCATGCAGATACCAAATTAGACAGAGCTGGGCAGGAAAGATACTTGTGCAGGATTTTGGGATCAGATTCCCCACGACTTCTAAGTCGTTCCATAACAGAAGTGCAATGATGCAAGTGAGAAGGCAGGTGGCTTTGTGTGCTTCGAGTGTAAGTTCAGAGGTATTTTCAGTTGTGTAGTAGCTTTGACTTTTTATTGGCTTGTTCCATTTTTTTCTGTCCACCTGTGTCAAACTGTGCTTGGGAATACTCCAAGGGCTTCACTGCAGCAAACCAGGAAGAGATAAAAGAGAACTACCTCATGTATTTGTGAAATCATAAGCTTTTTGATGTCCAATTTTCTTACATTACTTATTGAGTAATGTAACTTTTTTTTTGGACTGGAGCACCTCCCATACAAAGACAGGCAGAAGGAGCTGGGCTTGTTCAGCCTGGAGAAAAGAAGGCTGCGGGGTGACCTCATTGCAGCCTTTCAGTACCTAAAGGGTGCCTACAAACAGGAGGGGAATCAATTCTTTGAAAGGGTAGAGAAAACAGCAGGACAAGGGGAAATGGTTTTAAGTTGAGGGAGGGAAGATTTAGGTTGGATGTCAGGGGGAAGTTCTTTACAGAGAGAGTGGTGAGGTGCTGGAACAGGCTGCCCAGGGAGGTTGTGGATGCCCCGTCCCTGGAGGTGTTCAAGGCCAGGTTGGATGGGGCCCTGGGCAGCTTGGCCTAGTTTTAAATGTGGAGGTTGGTGGCCCTGCCTGTGGCAGGGGAGTTGGAGATTCGTGATCCTTGAGGTCCCTTCCAACCCTGGCCATTCTGTGATTCTGTGATTCTTTGATCCTGTGATTCTGTGATTCCGTGAGTGAAGGATATCAAGATCCATTTTCCAAGCAGTGCAACGCACAGCCTACAAAACTCTTCTTGAAATTTTGCTTTTGCAGGATTGCAGAATGAAGCTTGCATAATTTAATGGTACCATCAACCCCATGTCCTGCAGAGGATGCTTGCAGGGAATTGAGAGGCTGCTGAAATCCTCACAGCTGTGGCCCCTTTCTCTTTGCATTCCTCTGTCACTTGCTCTCTCTCTAAAATGCCCTTGACACTGATGCTCCCATTGGGTTTCTTGTTCTGGAACTACTCTGTCCCAAGCCATTAAGATTTCCTTTACTTTTAGTGTAACCCTTCTGTATGAAGAGATTGAAGTAGGTATTTCATTTGCATATCAAAAATACAATCTCATCCCAAGCTTTACTCTCATGCATCAAACTTCTATGTGAATGTGTATGTGAACTAAACAGGCATTTTTGAACAGATGTCTTGCTGGGCTTCTTTGGATCAAATTGCTCTGTTTATATGATGAAAACACCAAAACAATTACCATGTATCTTACAATACAGTGGGAGCACAGAGCCTCTGCTGGGAAAATCTTGTGCTAAACAGACAAGCCAAAGGCTGTAGGCACAAAGAGGTGAAAAGACCTACTGTGCATCTTCCCTAGAGCTGCAAAGGAAATACTGTGAAAGCCAAGCTTTGCTTCTGTACTGGCATCCCCATTCCTAAGGATATGAATCAGGTGCTTCTTTCCATATTACAGAATTTTTGCATACATTTTTGCCTTGGTATGAATCAAAAAATGAAGCAATCTAAGGTTTGAGCATGACTGTTTTATACACTCTTAGTTGCAAAGATGTGCATTAGATTCACATGTACCATTAACACATTATTATTTTCGTATATACATACGGTGTATGTTTGATCTATAGCTCATGGAAGTCCATATATTGCTAATAATTTGTACACTGCAGACAGTAAGCCCACAGAAAGATAATAAAAGGTTTTTGTAGTTGTTGACCACCAAAATCACTTCGGTTTCTATACTGCTAGAGACAGAGAGGATACTTTCCAGCTTCTTCAAGTACATTTTTTAATGTCGTGCTTCTTTGGTGACTCTGAAATAACCAGCCAGGCTCCTAGGAAGCTGATTCAGAAGCAGCATGAATTAGTTACACATGGATGATATGACTTACCTTTCTGGCAGGGAAGGAAAGTGTACAGGATTATAAGGCACTGCCGCTGACGTGCCTCAAGGACCAAAGAGCAGATTTCAAGAGGGAAGACAAGAAGCAGGGTGAAAAATGTGAGGGCACCTGCCACGTACTTCTCACACCTCTTGTTAATAGTTTTTCCTGCAACAAACTTGGCACTTGCTCTCTACAGATATCCACTTACAACAGTTTACAGTCAGGTAGCTTACAGCACCGTATTTCAATCTCATGCTTAATCTTGCACAAGGAAATATGATAAGCAAGCACTGTAAGACATCATATAAATCCCCTTTGGAGTAAATTAAGTGACCTGCCAGTTGCTTCTAATGTGACAGTAGCCTTTTATTTAACAATGGTTAAAAAAAAAGGCAACCCCTCCTCAGTAAGACTCAAACGTCTATGGAAGCTTCTATTTTTACTTGTAGCCTTTAATGTTATGCCCAGACAAGTTGTATATCATCATTTACTTTTACAGCAGGTTTCACTGTTGCACTGTGTAATAAAAACATCTAGTAATTGCTAACATTGAATATCTAATAACTTTTGGAAAACAATTCCAGTTTAAGATTGTATATCTAAGAACTGCTCTAACAAGTAAGATTGCATGATTACTGCCATTAATAAAAGGAAAAATGAAATTGCAGAAGTCCTGGGTTCCCTAGTATGTTTTAGGAAATTGCCTATCTTTGCATTGTTTCTGTGATGCTGGTACCACTGTAACTGTGATGCAAGCATTAATGCACTAAAACAGATGCTTAATACTCTCTTTTTGAGTATGAAGGAGTTCATCCCCTCTCCTTCTGATGTATATCTTATCAATAACAAATTTTGTGTCCTCTTCACACCAATTTGTTTGTCTTCATCAATCTTTCACCTAGACATTCTGCTAGATCTACCTTGACTCATGTTGGGTGCTTAACTGAAAATTCAGACTATAGAGATTGCATGGACCTCCAAAGGTGCTGGGGGCACACAGCCCAGATCCAACCCACCAGAACAGCCAGATCATACCACAACTCCATCGCACTCACAGTCTATGCTCTTTCTGAGGAATCTGGTCCTGGATGAGCTGTCACAGCAACATGCAGCTGCTCCCTCTGGCATTTCTTGCTATGTGACCAGATATGTATCCTTCAGCTCCAGTTTTTTAAAAAGAAGTCCACATACAAGACGATATTTTTGTATCCTCCTCAACTTTTCATCTACTCTGATTAATCAGACTTCATCCTCAATGACTGTTTTCTGCTGCTTTTTTTCTGCATCTGCATTCCATTTCTGGTGAAAAGGAACACAATTTTCTCTGGGTTTTATATCAGTTGTTTCACAGGCCATGTACAGCTATTTTTTGCATCTCTTTTGGTGTATGACCAAGCTGGTTCATAGCAATGCTCCATCTAGTTAGGAGATGTATACAACACCTTAGTTGGTTATCGTATTCATCTAAGAGTGTGACTGGAATTCTTCCCAGTTTAGAAGAAGGTCTGTAATTTAAACAGAGGACTGAACTATCTTTTATTCAAGCTATTTTGTGGATTTCATGTTTCTGTACTTACAGTTCCTAGCAAATCAGCACTTTATTCGCGTTTAGTGATGGTTGATACTGAGAAGTTTGAAATTAACCAGTGTATTCATGTGCCTATATTCATGCATATGTGCATATTTATGCTTCCCACTACTCCCAAAAACTACTTTTTTCACCTCCTGCTGGAGGACTCCTCACACTTTTCTCTGTGGGTGTGAGTATGGCTGTGGAGAGATGCTCTGGTCTCTGGTAGGAAAGAAGGGAGAGCAAGGACAGACAAGAAGAGAGCCAATCTGCTCTTGTCTGCTTCCTGGCAATACCTACATCCCTCCCATTTTGTGGCTGATATCAGGCAGACTACAGGCCCACGGCTCCTTCCTAGCATGGTTCCAGAATTGCTGGGCAAAGGGACTCATTGGGAGGAGCTTGGACTGCTCCACATGCTTTGGACATGCTCCTGCATGTAACAGAGAAGCAAATTGCCCACACCACCACATGGGATGGGTTCTGATCCCAGCTGCCCATCTGCAGGGATGGCTTGCAGAGCCTCCTCTGTGATGCTGCCCTTCTTCCCTTCCTGTGGGTTTTCCATGAGCTCCTTGCACAAAAGGAGTGAGGCCAGACATCACGGAATCTCTGACCCCAGCACAATTAGTCCTGGGGGTCAAGGGGCTGCCAACTGGCATCTTATTTGTCTTGTTTTCCATGTTAGGATCCCTGGCTGAGGCAGGAAAGGAGGGGTTATATAAGCAAAACATAAAGGCAATTGTTTTCTGGGCAATGAACAGATCAGGTGAAGGCTGTTTCCTTTCTCCCATCTGCTGCATTGTAGACCCTTTTAGGCAGAACAAGGGACTATACAAAAGCCAGGGGCCAGCTATGTGGTCCGGTATTGTGTGGATCTAATTCTTTAATCCCATGCCATTCTTACTAAGTGATCAGTGACTGATTGAAATGAAAAATCCCAAAGTATTTATTTTAAAAGTGCAAAATCAGAATAACTTGAACCATGCCTAATTAAAAGGAGGCGGCTATACCTTCAACAACAAGTGGATCAAATTTAGCTAGCTGTAGGATTGACATGTCTCCAGTGTCATCTACAACAAGAACCAAGCACTAATTGCCTGACACTGTTGAATACCTCATCAGCCATGACTTAGGGCTCTCCCTATGCATGACTTCAAAAAAGCAAGCCCTTCTTTATGCTTATCCTGGTTTTGTGTTTTTCAGTGGACCTGTTTTTCCAATGCTAATGGAGTTAATGTATTTTATTGCTACTCTTTTGCAAACTACTTTTAGTGAAGCTCGCTGAGGAAGCTTTCACGCAGTCTGGATTCGCTAATTGGAAAAAGAGACAAATCTGAACGGCACCATGTTTCCCCATGTCATCACGGAGCAGCTGATACTGTTCAAAAGACCACAAGGAATGGTGGTGACATACTTCATTTTCTCAGAACTCTCAGAAGAAGGAAGAAAACAGGAAGATTCTAATAAAAATGCTAAATACAATATATTATCTTGCCAACAAGATCTTGTCCCATAAAGCCACCTATTAGGAACAAGGTGAAAATATGAAGAATATGACCGCAACTTTTTCAACTACTTTTTCTGAAGTCAGAATATGATCATGGGTTTTCTCAATGGTTGAGAAAGAGTCAAATCAAATTCAAAGATTCTACTGTGCTGCAAGACAGTCTGTACACTGTCAGAGATATTATATCTGCAACTAGAGTAACCTCCAGTTCTGAAAACTGACTGCTATTGTGGATCATGCTATACTGCCTTTTCTTGGCAATCTATAATCAGTAAGAACTACTCCTCATGAATATCTGTTTTAATGGGCAGTCTGTGACCTTGCCTACTCTAAAGCACGCAGTATAATGTTGTGAAATAAACTCAGCTAGCTCATGTGGCAAATTATATGGGAAAATGTAAAGGAACTGGTAATGTTGGAATTTAGAAAGTCTTAAATATTGACTATAGAAAATGCATGGAAAAAAACAGCAACTACTTACTTCAGTCTATGCACCAGACCAAAGGTGCACATTATTCTAGGTACAAACCCAGGAGGAAGTTGAGGGTGAAACGACTGGAGTTTTGAATGTGAATAAAACTTTCAGGAAGATATCAAGAGCTACAGAGGAATTCAAACATCCAAACTGAGAAAAGAAATTGTATGGACTCATCAACTCTGAAATAATATATTTTAATAAATGTAATCCGTGATGTGGATGCTACATCTGTAAAAGAAATAAGTATTCAAGGAGATGTTGTTCCTATTTCAATCAAAATCAATTGATTTTTCCACTTGTCATCTTAAAACTTAATAGAAACATCCTAAAAGACAACTGAAGATAATGCAGATACACTTCAAAGTTTGTGTCCTTTGGAAGCTAAGTTTCAGGGAAACCAAAGCTGAATGAAAGAAAAACAAGGAGTTAAAATTTAAATCATGGATTACATTAGAATCTCTGCATCAATATCATTATTTCAAAGAGATTCTGACTCGCAGTTGTAATATTTCTCCATGTGCATTAAACTTTGTTTTATGTAGATGTATTATACACTTAGGTCTTGACTCAACTGCTATATGGCTTTATAAGTCTACCAGAATAAAAACAGTGACCTGTAGCTCACAGCTGCTGTAGACAAATTGTTTTCAAGAAAGACACAATCAATCATGTGCTGGAACCTTCTTCATATTTAGAACTCATATTTTATTAATACTGAAACAGTAATATTTTTTTATTATTATTTTTTTTTAGTATGAACAAATGGTCCATTTTTAACAAAGTGAGATCAGCTAGGTTCTGTTCCCTACTCTCACCCTCTTTTATAATTAGAATCCCTAAATTTTGAGGAAGAGAATAAATCTGTTACCCCAGTCCTAGTATATTGTGTTTTACATTTGTGTGTGGAAATGCAACATGAAACTGAAGAAAAGAAATATGGTTTCTTCGTTCGTATGGCTTTCATTCAGATCTTCTTAGTCAAGACTGCAGAGCCATGCTATTAAACATACATTTCAAAAGAAATTTTGCTTTATACTTTTATGTATACTTTTCTACAGCTTCTTTATTTCACAGATGAATTGACAAAAACAATTTGAAAACAAATGTTTGTGGTCTTACGAGCCTCAATTGCTAAGAACTCTTGCAAGGTTATCTGTGAAAAAAATGAGGCAGATTTTGATTTTCACTTTCCAGGATAAAATAATTGTGAAAAAGAAAAAGAAAGCCACAATAGTTAATGGCAAGTGCATTGGATTTAAAGTGCTATCTTTTTATCAGGACGTCATCTATCACATGAGTGGAGCTGTGAGTACAAACTTTACTTTTATTGCAATAAGTCTATTGATTTGTACCGTTTCTTTAGCTTGCACAATTGTTCTGCATCAAAGAAAATACATCCCTTTCCAGTCGGGCAGTAACTGCAGCCAGCACCTCTCTCATTCCAATCACATACCTTTTTTTAGGCAATATATTACATACAAAGAAACCATTGTACTTCCTTTCCTGCCAAATGTGATACAGCTTACATGAGACAAAAGAGCAGAATGGTTCCTTTTAATGGATCTTGAACCTCCAAGTAAATATATAGAAGTTGCTCAAGCGCTAACCTCTGAAAACTGAACCCTGCAGCTTTGATTGTAGCAGCTCAAACAAACCCAGCTCTTCAGGGCTTGCCCAGCGGTAATTGCAATAAACAACACACAAGAGCTCCCAAATATTGCTCAACCAAGCAGGGTGTTGGCTGCCAGCCAGCTGTCTGATGGCCACTTCTGACCCGCGTGTGGCGGCGCGGTGCGGCAGATGGTGGCAGTCTAAGGGACCGCGGTGGCTCTGCTCTGCTGGCTCTGGGGGTCACCTGAGGAGCAGAGGGGAGCTGCTGGGTTAATTTGTGGACATCTGTGGATCACATTTGGCTTCTGCACTTCCCCTGCTGTTTAGGCAGAAAGAGTCAAGGAATGATACGCACATACACAAGTTGTGGAAAGCAATAATACAATGGAGCATGACAGTTTAAGCCAAAATAAACAAGGCTAACAGCACTTCCCATTCAGAGTAGCACTACTAGTAGCAACAGCGAGTTTTTTATTACATTTACAGCAAAACAGTGTAGGGAGAACTTGGCACTTGGAGTTTGGGTTGAGAAAGGCTTGCTTCCATTCATGCTGAAGTCATTGACAAAAGGATTGCCTTCCTAAAAGCTGGGTTGGCCCAACATGAATGGTCATTCTTGCGGGTAGTAACACCATATGTTCATCATGGCAGAGCCCTAGTGAAACACTTAGTGGTAAAGGGGGCAATTCCTAACCACTGTGAATACTACGCAACTTCCCAAGTACCCAGGGCAGTTCCAACGCAGCCTCCACTTCTTATTCTCCACTGCCTTCCCCAGAAAATATGTCTGAGTACATAAAACTGATCTTTTCATGCAGAGAGGACTTCTGAGGAAAAGAGGAAAACTTGAATTCTCTGTCAGGATTGTCAGTATGGACAATATTGCTTAGTTGTAGCTTCCCGTTGGCAAGAAGCTGAGGGAAATAATATCTGCAAAGAAGTGTACCAAATGCAAGAAGCCCAGCTAGAAGACAGTAATGAAGAGACCAGGCAGTGAAAGCATACAAATTAATCGGACAGGATGCTTTGTGCAAGAAAACCAATTGCTATTTTTGGACACATTCTGAGGGAACCCAAGTAAATCAGTGACATAAAGCAATCTCCTTTTCACAGCTCAGGACTCAGGAGTGAGACCCTGGCTCATGTTGGTGAGTACGCAGTCACACCAGCAGACCTATCAATTTCAAGAGTATAACTCACGTAGTCTGCTTTGTTCTGGGCCCCTTGATTCAGATGAGGCTGCGTTAAACCAGGGCAGCCTCAGATCCAGCCACACCGTAAATAAAAAGGTCAGGGGTCATGATCTACAGGGAAAAAGCAGGTAGATTTTGCTCAGGTTGGAGAAGATCTGACAATTGGCATATCCCTGTTGTCAGGAGATGATACAGGTGTTAGTAAATGATTAAAAAAAAACACTCTAGAAAAAAAAGTTCCATCAAAAATAGGAAAGAGGTTGCAATAACACTGTTGTAGTAAAACTCCTGAGTGCAACAGTATGAAAAAAAATTTAGAGAAGTCTTCAGTCAGGCAAGAATAAGCATAACCTGAGAAATCACCAAGGCATATAGAGCCTCCCTGAATAAGTGCAAGACAAAGACTTACTACTTAGAAGTGTGTGTTCAACAAATACTCACTGAAGCAACAATATTAATAAGCATTGCAAACGTATCCCCTTCAAAACCAAGGAAGTTTTTTCTAATTGTTTCCATAACAATTCTGTAGTACTTGAAGAATGCCCCAATCTCAAGAAAAAAAAAAAAAAAAAAAAAAGTCAAAGGTGTATAGATAAAAACAACTGAAAAAAAATGATTAAACACCACCATTGTTCCTACTTTTATCACGGTAGGGAAATTAACATAAATAACATTTTAAGCCTTTCTTGGTGTGTGGCAAAGACAAAACAAGCTGAATTTCAGAAAGAGGAAATCCTGTACTGTTGGGCTTTTGGAAGATTACTGATAATCCAAATGGCTTGTGACTGCAAAAGCAAATCAGTGGTAGACAGCTTGGGTAATCAGCCTCAATACAACCAGGCTACTTTTTGGAGATTTGCACAGCATGAAGGCTCACATATGCTTCACTGTGCATTGAAAGGTACTCAATCTAAATAAGGCATTTTTATATGGAATATTGTCACAACACTTCAAGACCACAGTAAATAAGTTATAACCCAGCAAGAGTAAGAGGTAAACCATCCAGTCTCAGGGTCAGGCTTCTCCAAGCTGTTGTGAGATAAATAAGGAAATTACTTATGCAAAGCACATAGCCGGAAGTCGCAGTTTAGCTTTATAGCCAGCATAAGGCTTTCCAAGTCAAGGAGATACTAAAAATGATTAATAAAAGTATTATTAACCTGATTCACAGTCTGCAGATAAGTCCCTTCTAGCCAAGAAGACAGTATATCTAGCAACAATATTTCTGTCTTTCCAAAGCTGAGGACAAGGCATTTCAAATGCAGCCAAATAGCAATGACATTCAGACATTCCTCCATAACTTAGACTGAACTTACAGTGTCCATGTGAAATACAAGATGAGTACTGTCAATATGCTCTACCTTATATTTTCTAATGATCTCCCCAGCTGGCTACACTTTAAAAAACAGACAGAAAAGCTGACCCATATTTCACTCCTCAGTGATGAGTTCAAGCAGCCATCACTAGGACTGAATTCCAACACTCTGAAAGGACAGGAACCACTGGAGAGCAGCTTCAGGTAAAACAACAGTATTATATGCTGTCTATTGATGTATCTATCCATGAACAGATAGATCACTATTTGCCAAGAGGTCCAGCAGGAGCAGGCAAAAAAATTACAGCTTCTTATGCATGATATTGGCTCCCAGGAAATGATGGAACAACATCTGAGCAACATCCTCTAGACAGAAGAATCATTACCTCTCTCAAAAAGGAGGAGATTTATGATGGGTTGCCTCTGGAAAGTACTCCAATAGAAGAGATGATTTTTTGAAGGCTGGGTGAAATGACCATATGTTTTAAAATAGCCAGTGTTTTATCTTCCATAGATAATGCGTTATAATGACTGTGCCTCTGCACTTGCCTTAAGTAACTGTGATAGAGAGAATTATACTTGGTTGTTTTCAAAGTATAAGAAAGTTGGAGGTGGCCCCACCAAAAGCTGACCTGAACCCACTCACAGAGCAATGGCTGATGAAAACTCCAAGTTCCTAGTCTACAGAAAAGAAAAAAAAAATATGCTAAAAGCCCACTCACCTTTGCCAAAATGAGTAATAAGAAATTATTCGTAGTACTTTATAGAAGGTGGGTATAGGAGGCGATGAGCTGCAGCACATTGCGCTAAGGATGCTTGTATTCCCTGTCTTCAGACTTGACTTTCCCTCTGGATACCTAAAAGCTCCAATTAATTATCAAATTCCAAGATCCTCTTCAGCAATTTCCTCTCCAGGCTCTAATCCAAATGCTTCTGCTCCACATCCTTCTTAAACTCCAGTGGCTTACCTGAAACTGAGTAGCAACAGGATTCATGTGTCAAAAAAATTCCCTTATGATTATTGATGAGTCACTTTCCTAGCTAGACGAGTAAGCTACATCCATTTGTCAGTAGGGTTGAGCACTGAAGGAGGCTACCTAAGAAGATGCAAAATCTTTGTAGTTGGAGGTTTTCAAGCCCAATCTGGACAAAGCCCTGAGTGACCAGGTCTGATTTCAGTGTCGATCCAGGTTTAAGTGGAAGGTTGGACTGGGTGATCTGGAGACATGCCTTTTGGTCTGAATTATTGTTCAGTGCTGTGACTTGCTCTAATATAAGAGTTACTATAGTAAGATGGATCTGTTATGCTGCAAGGTAGTCCTGAAAGATTTCTACTACAGCATTAAGAGCAAGGAAGAATACTTGCCTTGTCATAAATGAAGTGGTATTTCAGTGAAGATCTCAAAATCAATGGCCTCCATACCATAGGTCAAAGCCCTACAAATGCTTTCTGCAATAATATGAGTACAAAGTTAAATTCACAGAGTGCCAGTCATCATCAGTAGGGAATCTAAGTTATATTAAAATCAGAGTCACAGAATTGCAGGGGTTGGAAGGGACCTCCAGAAGTCATCGAGCCCGACCCCCAATCCCTTAAGGACTACTCTCCAACAAGCATTACCAACAGCTCCCTAGGATCATAGGAAGATTTTTCCAGTGGATCTGTCAGTTCTTTGGCCTGTAAAACTTCCAGTTTTGATCTCTCCCATCACCAAAAAAACCCACAAAAAAAAACCAAAAAAAACCAAAAAAAAACAAAAAAAAACAAACAAAAAACCCCACTAAAAACCACAAAACAGCCATACACTGCTTTTACTGAAAGACAGCAACTTCTGACGAATGTGAGTTCACTCACCTCTCCCATCTTAGTGAGATCACTCAATTACAAGGGAACAATGAGGACTTCTAGGATGTGTTGAGGTAAAATGTATTGTGCGTAAACCTAAAAGTAAGTGGTGAAACTACAATGTTACTTGTAGCTGTTTAAAATTCTTACCTTAGCATGTTTGAGTTGATTCAATATTTAATTTTAGAATTCTTAATTTCAGCGATAAATCTGAATTTCATTTGAAATAAGACCATTGCTTGCCTGATACCACTGAAAACCTTACAGACCTAATGAATAAATTTGAAAAAATCAGTTGAAACAGTAAGAAAATAATTGAATATTTTCAGACATTTCAAGATTCCTGGCCAAAAGTTTGAGAAATAAATCTGAACATTGCTCACTTTCTTAAAAAGATTTTTTTTTTTTTGCCTGTAGACAAAATTCTGATTTGAAAATATTTTATCACATTGAAAAGCAGAAACATTTTTAAATAAATGCATTTTCCATTAGGAATAATATGAAACAGGTGAAAACTCTGAGCAAAAAAGACTTAATTTTGACAAAAAACGTTTTTTCATACCAACATATCAACACTTCCTTGGTAAGAATTCTTTGTGTCTGGAAGTTACTTCTGATATACATGGTGTAAGAGAGGGAAGAATGAAGCTCTGGTGTGCATAGCACTGTCAGACGTATTGGAATAACCTCAAAGGTATATGAATGAAAATCCCAGTCAGACTGTCTCTACAGGAAACAGTCCATTCAAGGTCTGGATTCCTTTCAGAGAATTCACTAGCAATATATATTAGCATTTATCAGTAAGCATTAAACAAGTCTTACAGGTATGTTACTGTCTGTTTGTTAATGACCAGTACAAGACTTTTTCCAGGGTCACTGGCTCCCTGTTTGACTTTCATGAGAACAGAGCCAGTGAATCTCTGGGGCATGATAATTCTTCATCTCTTGCAAAAGACACAGATTTATCATTCAGCTCTCCAAGGGGAATGCAGCACGCTTGGATTGCGACAGTTACTTTCTGACATCTAGTATTTAATGTACAATATGTTACTTTTTGCATGTATGATTGGAGGTGACTTTTTTGGTTTTTTTTTTAACCTATGTTAATCTTTGATTTGTCATCTGAGGGCTGGTTTATTTTCCAGGTCCATTTGGAAATATGTTGAGTCCAAAACCATTAAAAATTCCAAAGTCTGGGTTCATTTCACTAGGAATGAGCTTTTCTGAAAGAAAGGAGACTTGCAAACTGTCCTGCATGCAGAGCTAAGGGCCAGGAATCCCTCAGCTCCAGCTCCTGCACCCACATAGTTTTGTACAGGTACCAGATACAAGTGAGTGTCGTCCATGCATGTACATAGTAAGTACGTGGAGATCCTTCTGACTGCCATCTACTATGACAAACAGTGCTTGCTTTTCTCACTCTTCAGGGTGTGCAGATTGGCTCTTCATGCTGAGCTGTTCTCATTTCCCTTTTAATCTCTAAAAACAAAGACATTTCAGATTTCAGGTGGTGTAATGCTATATCCTTCCCCTGGCATCCTCAGCTGTAACAAAGATCCATGATTAGTGAGAGGGAATAGTTTGGCAATATAAAGAATCTCATATTAATTTACTAGACACTATTTTGGTATCTATGCAGACAAGCAGCTTGGGTTTTCATGAAATCTATATTGAATTATGAAGATTTCATTGTCTGACTGGGTATCAGTTATTACATCATTTATTTAATCTAAAAAATCCTCAGAATACTCAGCTTGAAAATTCTCTCTCTCCTGTCCTGCATTTGTTGTCTAGGCATAGGAGGAATGCTGAACCTCTTCTCTGTCAATGGGCAGCAAATTCATAATTCATGAATTAAACCTCTGTAGTTTCAGGCCATGGATGAGGGACAACTTGATCTGCAGGTTTTGTCTGGGCAGTCATTGCTCAGTAGCCATCAACAGGCATTTCCTCCTAGAACTTGTCCTAACCTTGTCAGTAACTCTTGTATCATTTCAGTTCCCACAGCAACCTTGTAGCAGCAAACTCCACGATGTAATTACACATTATGCAAAGAAATTTGCTTGACTTAAATCTTGTTCTGTCCAGGCATTTCTCTCAAAGGCCTCATGGATTTTGATTTCCCTCCTCCCTTTTTTTCAGTCTGTGATGTCTCCTTCAGCTGCATTGCTTTCTAGTTGAGGATTTTCAGTGTATTTAGCCTTTTTTGTATGCTTGCTGTTCCATAGCTGTTTGTTCTTGTGATGTTCCCTTTTCTGGTATGCCCCCATTGAGATGGATACATGATTTGACAAATACATTCAGCATGGATTTGTCTAATGGCACCACGACGCTCCTTGTGTTCTGATGTCCTCTAGCAATTCTCACCACCCAAAGGGACACTTTATGTCTGTCAGAAAGCATGGCAAGCACGCACAGAGCACTCTTTATTAAACGTATCTGAGTTGATTTGTAGGCTTCTACTTTATGATTCCTACAACATTAACAAAACAAACCAAATGAGCAGAAGCGAGCAGCCTGTGCAGGATGAATCATCTGGCAGCAAGTAGCATTTGATTGTATTTACCACAGTGTGAGCAAAGCACTTGCTGTGAAGCTTCAGAGAAGGCTGACTTGCATGTGGTCACCCCTAGGCCAACCCTGGCCTCTAGTGTTCTTGCTACTGTATCTCATTCATCTCTTGTCTTTGGAATTTCTATTAATCCTTGAAGCATCACAGAAGTACAAAAGGTTTTCATTACATATTGCTGAGTGTATTTCCTTAAGAAGGTTCTTGGCGTCCCATGGAAGTAAATGAATCACTGGCTCCTCTGGCTGCTGCATAACTACTTATTGTTTTATTGAACAAGAGAGTAAGAAGTCACATAAAACCTTGCATACTATAAATGGCCAGGGTATAATTCAGACCTGCCCATGTGCACATTAATTTATGCATTGGTCTTTTTGGAAAAAATGTCAACTGAATAAATATAGCTTAGTCCGAGTACTTGAACCACAAATGACTTTTATTATTTTTTTTTGTTAAATTCCATTCACTTTTTTTCCCTTCTTTTTTTGGCTTGTGAGCTTTTTGAGTGTGGAATGAAACCATTTGCTAACAAGAGGAAAGAGAGCTGGGGCTATAGAAACAGCACATACCTTTTCCAAAGTCATTAAGAGCAACTTTTGGCACTTTCCATATATGAGACATAAAGCTTTATGAACCTAACCCTTAATCTCTAGGTTCTCTAACTGATTTATATGTTTACTTATGGCATTGTGTCTTTTCTACTTCTAAAGAGTGCAGTCAGGTCTCTTAAAATTCATACGCAAGAGACCTTCTTTACATCAATAGAATGGTGTGAATTTCAAGAAGTACTACAAGCTCCTTAATGCTTCAGCATCCCTGGAGTCTCGATTGCACACATTTTTTTTTGGAAAAGCTCAATCTTAGTTTCTTTCCCACAAGCCCTTCAGTTTGTCATAGCTTTTCCCAGAGGCTCTCCCAGCTCCTGGTCCCCTCAGTGCCAGCTGTGAGGTGCTAAGTTTCTTTAACACTGACTGACGTCCACGAGTCACTGCAAAGAGGTGTTGAGTACCTGCAGCTTGCTGGGAAGCTGGTGGAAGGAGCAGGTGCCCAGCATTTCCCCAGAGGATGGCAAACTTGGACAGGTAACATTGCAGCAATGGAAAAAACTGCAAGAGGAGTATGAACACTCACTATGATCTCCACAGATTTCTTTCTTCTTCGGACACTCCTTAGATGGTGTGCCCCCGATACTCTATGCAAAGGATGCAGGCAATCTGCCTCTCTGCAAAAATGATGACTCCTGAGAAACAGCAACAGGAGAGCTAGGAGAAACAGCATATATTACGTGTACTAACCAGCTGGCTGGAAAAAAGGAGAAAAAGCAGCAACCAAAACCAAAATGGTCACTTTAGAACTACAGCTGCATGCCTGTGTCAAATCTTGAGGGCAAGTTTTGCAAAAACATAAGCAAAGCATAGCGGGGAGCTTTTCAGAAAAGCTTGCTATAAATAGGCAGTAAGAATCAAACAACAGTTGTGTGCCAGACCATCACTGAGTGGTGAGCTGATGGTACACTCTATACACACATATGCAGCATAAATGATATAAAATGTCACAAACAACCTGACATAGCTTGCTTGTTGCTTCTGTCCCATTGGAGAGACAAAAGTACAGCCTTATGTGCATTATGCTGTTCCACACACATATCAGAGGCAGATTTGCAACAGCATTAAACTAGAAATATAAATAGATGGAGAACTGATGCTTGACATAAAGGGAGTCATACATTCAAAACTTTTCAGAGGAACTGAATTGTAAGCAGAGTTTTCTTGCTCTGTGTATAGCAATTGGTCT
This sequence comes from Centrocercus urophasianus, assembly GCF_019232065.1. Lineage (NCBI taxonomy): Eukaryota > Metazoa > Chordata > Aves > Galliformes > Phasianidae > Centrocercus > Centrocercus urophasianus. The sequence continues at coordinate 32,322,142 of NW_024884697.1, read as the reverse complement.
TGCCAGTATCTCAGACTGCACATGTCTAGTTGGGAAAGCTGAGCATGGCAGATAAGTTAACCCCATTTATATGCAGAAGTGCAAATTACATATGGAAATCTGAGCTTTAAGTAATCCTCTGGATGTGCAAAATATATTTACTGGTCTTTACAAAGGCATGCATTGCCACCATTTCTTTTTGCACTGCTGGGTTCCAGATGTTTGGACTGATTTCATATTTATCTGCTTGAAATGAAGGAGAGCTGGTGAAGCTCCTGCACAAGTCCTGTTTTCTTCAGAACTTTCTCTCTCCAGAACAAAATAAGTGCATGGACACTTACTTTCAGAGATTTTGACAGGGTTCCCATTGGTGGAACCTCTTAAACTCTTTTGCTGGTTGATCACTGCTCTTCTCTACAAAGAGGATACTGGAAAGTTCTGCTACTGAGATGTTTTATAACGTGTTAGAGACAGGCAGGATGAAATTTATGTCACCTAATTGTAAATGACCGTATTACCAATTGCCAGACTAACATAAAGTTACTTTAGGGTAAAACTATGTCAGTGTCTTAAGCTGAATTTGGATACTACTTCTGAAACAAATACCCTAATTGATACCATTTTTTTTTTCTCATTTTGCATTGTGAAGTCCTCAGAGTGTGCACAATAAGTGGATTTCTTTTGGATGAAAACTAAGACAGAAAAGGATCTCTAGAGGAGTATCTAATGAGCACCTGATGAAGACATAGCTTTAGGTCCACTTTACAGTCGGTGGAAAGAAATGAGTAAATGCTAGCCTGGAAGTCTTAATGCAAGTGTCTTCTGCTACTTTTATATTTTAAAGAATAAATAAACTTCTAGCTCTATTGATGAAGATGATGATAGTCCCTATGCTCTGCTCACAATGCGTTCATGAAGCACCGGCGAGTCAGGATCTCCAGGATATCAACACAAAGAGCAAAACCATATACCAAAGCCCTTTTCTACCTTTGACATTGATCTGATCCCTGGAAATTTTCCCACCTACTAAGAAACACATATTTCAGTTTTCTGTTGGTGCACCTGAAATGCTACCACTTCCATGATGATACTGCAGCATTGTAAGCAATGCAGTATTTGTAAAAAGGACAGCATCCCCTCTTGGCATTTGATTTCTCTCTCTACTTTTACTTCAGTAAACAGAGATTTCCCTTTATACATCTCTGAAGCAGCAAATCAGTTAGGCTTTTCCCATGTTTATTTACTGAAATGTTGGCTCCATTCAAGACAACCTTCACCTTGCCTCCTCCAATTGCTCCAACGCTTTGCACCAGGTATGAATGTCAGTCCCGAGCAACTCAGTCATCTCCCAGGTTGCATGGATGCTCTGAGCCATTCAGCACTGAAGTTGACAACTCGTCTTGGCTTTAGACAGATACATAGAATCATAGAATCACAAGGTTGGAAACGGCCTATAAGATCATCCAGTCCAGCCATCTCCTCATCACCATTGCCACCACAAGCACTAAACCACATCACGCAGCACGTCATCCAGATGCCTCTTGAGCACTGCCAGGGACGGTGACTCCACCACCTCTCTGGGCAGCCATTCCAGTTCCTGACCACTCTCTGAGAGAAGAAGTTCTTCCTTATGTCTAATCTAAACCTCCTCTGATACAACTTGCGGCCATTACCCCGTGTCCTGCTCGTTGCCTGGGAGAAGAGGCCAAATCCTCTTCACCACAACCTCCCTTCAGGAGGTTGTAGAGTGCAATGAGGTCTCCCCTGAGCCTCCTCTTCTCCAGACTGAACAATCCCAGCTCCCTCAGCTGCTCCTCATGAGACTTGTGCTCCAGGCCCCTCACCAGTTTTGTTGCCCTTCTCTGGACACGCTCCAGCACCTCAACATCTTTCCTGTAGTGAGGGGAAATAAAGACTATGAATATTTGCGTAACTTTTGGCTAAACTAGCCATGGAGAGACTTCCTATTTTTAATAATGAATGGAAACATGTGCAGGTTAAGCCCAGAGGGATGTATATGACAGTAGGAGACATCAGGCTTAGGAGGACATGATAGGAAAAAATGACTTTATTTTCTACTGATAATATATATGTTATAGTTTCCTCAGAATTAATGTTTCATCTTCCTCAGGAAAATCCACTTCCCTCACTGAGATAAGCGACTCAAACTTCTTCATAATTTATTCCCTTGCAAACCAAATTTCTGCCTTGTAAAAGAGAGCATCTTCTCCCATTGCCCTCTTAGTGATAGAATAACAATCACTACAAGTACAGAAAACCCATTTTACTCCAGCTGAGTTCAGTTGGAGACAACTGGCTTAGATCTCCTACTATTATGGGAGGAATGCCTTTATTTGTATTATATATGATGATTACTACCTATTATCTCTGAAAAGCTTTAAATAAACAGGGACATTAGTGTCTGATTAAAGAAATAATGAGCTCTGAGTTACTTGTTTCATGTGAGTGGAATTTAGGGAAATTTGAGATATGAATTAAACCCACAGTCCTCCCTCTTTAGAAGGCATGCCTGTAGTTTCTCCAGGACCTACTTCATCTTTCTCAGGTGATGTAAACCCAAAGAGCTTTCTTGGCAGTAGAGTAATGACAGTTTCCACCAAATGAGGCTCTGGCTGTTTTTTCTGCCTAACCATAGGACTTTTGTTTGCAAATAGGCAATTCTTATAAAGCACACAGCAACATACTCACATGCATTTTGCAGCCACCCTTCGAACAATTTTGCTTTCCTGAAGAAAACTTCACTGATGATGATGCTTCACTGTTCTGTGGAATTGAAGAGTAATTTCCTTCATATTTTTGCTGGATTTCCGTGCAATAAACAGGAGTCATAAGCTGGTATTAAAGGCCAAGCTTCAAAGCCCACGAAGAATCAACATCAATCAGTCCATTTATGGATCAATCCTTTCCATGGACTTCTAAGAACTTTGATGAGCAAAAGCAGAGATGTCCTCTGTTGCTGACATCCTGAAGCAAAAAGTGGATACTTAAGAAGGTTAGAAAGACACTGGCACAGCAGCACTCTGCTTGCAATCTAGATGGACTCAACAATGAGACTAAGGCGGTGTTATTGACCAGCAGAGATGCCAAACCAACTTAATGGTGTAAGGAAAAAAAGAAATATGATAAGTATTTCCCTAAAGATCAGCTACCCACTTTGCCATTGTAAGGAACGGAAGGAAGCTTCAAGCTATCAGACAAGAGCAGAAATAGATCATCAAAAACAAGCAGGCCTCAGGAACTTTGAACTGCCTGAGATACCAAGAGTTTCTACATGGAAGAGAAGTGCTAAGGGAATGCACCCATGTTACCTCAAATTTCCTCAGAAATTCCTCAGGAAAAGGGAGCCCCAGTGCATAACTAGAAAAAGATAGTAAATTTCACATGAAATGTCCACTGGGGAGAAAAGTGGAAGGAAGCTAGTATGTTAGTGGGCCAAGAGCTGAGGGAAGAGAGACAATACCTAGCCAGCACATGGCCCCTTGGTTTGTCCCCACAGAGGGTTGCCATGTAAGCATGGAAATGGGGCAGCTTTGGGACCGTGGAGAGTCCTGGAAAGTCAGCTTTACCTGCTGCTAGGATAGATGACTTTCCCTTGCATTTAAACCACAAAACTGGAATTCACATATCTGATAGCTCTCTAGGTGAGACACAAATCCTTCCACCCTTTGTGCTGTAGTCCCTTTCCATTGATCACACTCAGCATGAGGAATGTGCCCTCCTACTAGTTCTTGGCCAAGCTGCATCTCAACAGCACCTTTACCCACTGTAGGTGAAAGTCAATGACAGTCTTGTAGTTCCACCTTTCATCTAGTGGGATGAGTGAATGCACTTATAGCTTATGCAGCACTGTAACTGCATACTGAAATGCACTGTGGTTATGTACTGGTAACTTACCTACTGCTTACATTAGCTGGAGCCTAGAAATCTAAGTATATCTCATACTTCTTCTGGACAAAGACACAGAACCTTCCTGTTTTCTGTGGAGTACAATAATTTGGCATTCAAAACGTGGGCTCTGGGTGACAAATGAAAAGCCACAGTTTATCATTAACAAGGGTACCTTTCCAGCCTTCTTTTACTTCCTCAGAGAGAAAGATTTTTGCCACAGAGACAGAATTGTAGTTCTGAGTGGTGACAGCATAGATTGTCACAGGGACACTGCTCCTTCCCTTTGACCCCAGCCCATAGCTCTATGTGGGGTTGGATAGTTCTGCTCTCCACAGTGTTGAAGAAAACCCAAGGTACTTGCACAAGAGGGCCTGCACATGGAGGGTCCATGACCATGGATCAGCTTGGTGCAGGAGTCACATTTTCCCCAACCTCCCACTTTTTCTGAGAAAGAAATGTGAGGCCAGAGGAGAGGCAAGAGACTGAAGCGAGGACAGGCAGCCAGGGAGGGGGAGAGCAGGGGAAAAGGGGCTGGCAGAAAGAGTAGGGTGAAAACCAGACAGAAACCAGAGAAAGCAAGGCTGTCTGCCTTTGACACGCCAGAGCAGTTCATGAGAAAGGCAAGCTTTTGATAAGAAAAATATTTTATTTTCATTGTTAACTTAAACATTTGCAGACCTCTGAGATCAGAGAAACTCTTGGGGATGCAATCACACACACAGACAGATATCACATTAAAGGCAAGAGTAAGAACAGCAATATCACCCCATATTATTTTCTCCACGAGTGAGAAAAGCAATTGTCATATTGAGAGCTGGGGGATTACAGATAGGACCAAGAGGTGGCTCATAAGGTGATCTTGTCCTTTAAAGCGGTTTCACACCCTGCAAGAGCTTGAGTGCATCTGCGGGAGAGCAGCCTCCATAGACCTCACTGCTATACCTCTGCCAGATGTGAGGGCCCACAGGCAGCATCTGATCCTGCACGGCTACAAAACTGAGCGAACCAGTGTTGGATGAAAATCCACATCACACACTGCTTGCAGTAAGTGAACGCAGAGTGCTGCAGGGGAAGTGCGCCATTAAAAAGTGGGCTGCCAAACAGTGTGATCTTCCTTCTGGAAATTTATGGCCTGCAGGTCTCCGTGTTGTTCCCACATGAAGGTATTTGCTGGCAGTGCAGCCGCAGGATGGCCACCCCCAAGTGCTGTGGGTAGCATCAAGGTGGAAGCATCTGCTTTTCCTCCTGTCCCAGTGAGCCTGCACGTGAGGATGCCTTATCATCACTGCACTGCTGCCACTCTTTGATTTCTCCTTAGGGATTTCTGGTACATTCACATAGTGGCCCATCTCTGCAAAGGGGATCATGGTCCCGTGCTTCATTCCTACAGACAGAATAGAGGTGCAGAGGTGGGCCGGTGAGACAAGCTTCTGCTCACCATTCCCAATATGATTCCTCCAAACAAAGGCTGTTTGTGCCAAGAAAAGGGAATGCCAACCCCACCACAGCAGCTCTGCAACCCTAAAGTCACATTACCCTCACTTCTGTCTTCTTCATTTCTGTTTTTACTAACCTCACACACACATAAACAAATGCTATTTTTAACCTCCAAAAATAAGTTTGCAGGATTTTTTTTTTCCTTTTGGGCTAAATGCTAAGGTGAAATGACTTCATGTATTGACCAGAGTTTGGCTCCAAACACGTTGAAATATTTGTGTGAGGTTTGTGTATTGGGACTCAGCAGAGTGCCATACAGGTTGATGCAAGCGATACACTGGTTGCCACAATACTGCAGATGCTGGGATCTGTTGACTGGCCGGAGCATGCTTCAGTGCACAGAGCACTTCTTGTACCCAGCCTCGAGCAGCACAGCCTCACACCAACGAAGGTGGAAATCTCATTTTGCTCATTGCAGTTTGCCAATCCCTAGGCATTTTCTAGCAGAGGTACAAAGCCCTTCAGAAACATCACACATGGAGGTGGCTGCGTGGTGCAGTTGAATGTGTTCTTCTTCATCACTTTTCACACACTTCGTAGAAACCATTCGTTCCTGGGCTGAAAAGAAAAAAACCCACAGATTTTAATTGCACACAGCATTACAGCTTTTAAATGACTCCTCTTTGCTTCAGCAACCATACTTGGCCTGAGGAAACATGGTTTGTACTTAAACTCATAGAGTGGAGGATCTCTCTGTTTCTCCTCCATTTCAGATGATGCAGGACATGCCCAATGCACTATGAAGTTTCTGTGGGGTCTGTAGGCTGGGATCAACCCCAGGTGTGGGGGTGCCATGGGGCAGGGGAAGGTCAGCAAGTGGCTTTGGGAGGGGGCTGCCCCCAGAGCCACCCAGCTGTATGGTGACAGAGGATCTGTGCTGGACACATAGATCCTGGTACCAAGTGCATCTCCATCCTCATGGCCAGACCACCTAGGTCTACATGACACTTTTGTCCCCTTTTCCCAATCCCAGCACTAGCATATGTATGTTCTCAGGCGGCTGAGGCACAGCATTTAAATTTACTTCTCCTTGGTCAAAACTTCCACTAATTTGATCCCAGTTTTGTGAAAGAAAGAGTTAATACTGAGCAGAGACTTTGGGTATTTAAAAGTGAGAGCTGGAAAAGCCAGGACTGACACAAGATTTTAGAGTGGTTGGATCCAGGTATCCTGGTTGCTTTCAATCGGTCCCCCTGGCCGACCCCTGGCCTCCGTGCTCCCTTCTGCAATGCAGCAAGTGCTGGGAAAGCCAACGGGCCAAGATGCTGATGGCATCCTCAGCTCCATGAGGCAGCTCCTGGCCAAGCCAAGGTGCCAGGGCTGCGAGCCAGCTTCCTCCTGATGACCCCATAAACCATGCTATGTGTGGCTCTGGGCCCCAGGCCTCTGCCATACGCTTACAAAAACACCTTCTCTTAGGAAGGCTGGAAATCTCATGCTTTAGTGAAGAATAGGTCACTCCATACAATTCTCCCATTTATGTGGGCATTTTTATTACTGGTGCCAACACACACACATTTCCAGGTACAATCACTATCCCTATCTTGTGAAAATTCAGGTGCTTCTTAACTACTGTCTGCAAACTTGAGATTCGTGTTTTCCATATGAGGTTTAATGTCTAACCCAGGAACAGTTTAAATGTCCAGACAAGTGGGGTTAAAATCAGCAGAACAATTCCCTCTGCAGTCTTAAAGTTGAATGTCCTTTTCCCTGAGGTGGGGCAGCACATTCCCTGCAGCTGGGAAAATGAACTGGGTACCTTATTTCTCTCTATTCTCACTTTCCCATTAGCTGGAGTGTAATAAGGAATTGCAGGCATCAAGCCCGATTTGAGTCACCCCTTTGGCCTCTGCTCGATGTCCATGTCTGTGTAAGATATAGAGTTTTTTTTCTTTTCTCTCTTTTCTGTTCAATATATCTCCCTCACTTAAGAATTTGCTGGTGAATACAATGGCTTCAAACTGGAAAGTGCTGAAGCTAATTTTCTTGTTCTGTCTGAATGAGAAGCAGTTGGCTCTTGCAGGAGGAGGTTAGCCTTCTCATGTGGTTGTAATCTCTTTAACTCCCAGCCGCAGAGCTCCTAATGCCTGCTGCATAAATAATCCACCTTTCATACATGCCTGTGTTTGTCCTCATTTAATTGTTTTCTGCATTTCTGTCTCTAAAAGCTCTGGCCTTAGGAGGGTCCCACCGTAAATGTATTTCTCTGAGTGCTCTGGTTTCCTTTGTTCCTGTAGCTTTTATTGCTTGCCGTATGTCCTACCACCAGAGAGGGAGGGAAGCCTTCAACACCACAGAAGAAAAGCATAAATCTCCTGCTGTAGAAGGCAGGGTCCCTGCAGCACCCTATATGTGTCACCACATCCTCCACAGGCCTGCAGATGTCACCTCCATGCCCATGCTCCCACTTCTGTCTATGGTGACTCTCCATGCAGTCTGCTCTAGGACAGTGCTATACAGGGAGCCTTGGTCTGATTGGAGTAAGATCCCTAGGAAAACACTCATGAGTGTAGCTAAAACCTAAAGAAAATTCTTCACAATATCTCCAAGGGCTGATGGCTACCAGGGAAGCTGAACATGTAAAAGTCCAACAAAGTTTGTAGTCTGTTATGGTGTCTTTCTGGAGGCTGGAGGAAAGCGACAAGGAAACCACACTCTGGGATCTGAGAGCTGCTCTGACAGTCTCTCCACAGGCAATAATGACAGTCTGTCAGGGTTTCTTATATAAAAAGTAGATTATTTGTTTATAGCCAAATACTGCTTATGGATGTGAACCAACTAGTGGGTTTTGCGTTCCTGTTCAGTGAGGCAAGTTCAGGTGAAACATCAGTGTTTTTCAGTCTAAATCAGTGTACCGGTATATAGCTGGAGAGACCTAAGGGTGTTCCCAAATGCCTAATAAGATCACCACTGGAGAAAGACCTGACTCTGTTAGGAAAAGCACAGGTGATATCCCGAAACAGAAAATGAAGCTGTTCCTGTATTTATTTCTTATAAATCATTATATGGATATTAAGAAACAGGATGTGCAAATATTCTGCCTCTGAAATGTGACAGGAGCTTGTTGCCTCATGGTTATATCTCATAATTCACGGTATGACATGCACCTAACATCCTGAAGTCATCTGCATGGCACCAATATTGCCGAGGTGACTGAGTGTGCTGTTTGTGGGGCCTGGAGCAGGACCTGCAAGGAGAGTTCTGTGAGTTGATGTGTCCAGAATACAGCCTCCCACCTCCTGCAAAAAGGGCTGAGGAGAAATGTTCCTTCCTTGAGTTGTGCGTATCACAGACACCGCTGAGAACAGCAGGAGAGACAGGAAGGCAGAATTTCCATAGTCACAGGCGTTACATCTTTAGATGTAGCTAAAAGATGAGAAATGGGCTTTGAGAATGATGGTTTGAGATTTAAGTGCATGATGGTTTTAAAACGTTTTTGTGTTCTAGTGCTTTTGTGAATGTAACACCTAGATCTCTGAAGAAGTAAACGCAGAACTTTTGATAAGTGTACACAGGAATTGGTTACAGTGCTGAGAACAGGCTATAACGTATCTATCATGTTTTAGATGTCAGTATCTTGAGAATAAGATTTTAGTATCAGGAATCAAAACCCACAAGCAAGATGGGAAACAAAGACTATCAGTTTTATCCTTTCCATCAAGCATAAGCTGACATAACATTTCAATTTACTGTCATTTCTAAATGTAAACATTCTGAACGGTTTCAAACGCTCCAACTTTGCCACAGCATTACAAATCCAATTCATGACGATGAAAAGTGCAAGTATTTTGCAGCCTGGACAGCATTTAGGTTCTTCAGTAGGTAAAAGAGAAGTAACAGAAGTTAAAACTTGGTGAAGCAAAATTTGAAGGACTAAATCCTTCTCCTTTTAATATTTAATTGTCAACTTGAAGGCTTCATGTTAACATAGTTTCCTTCCAGCTTGCTGATAAACAGTTTGATTTTGCTAGATGCACAGTTCTCCTCTTCTGAATCCTAAAAGCATATTGTTTATACAGCATAATCAGCAAATGAAAATGATCTTGTTCACAGAGAGTCCGGTTCCCACAAAAAATCCACACCCTTCCTTGCTCATGAATTATGGATGTCTGGGTCTGTGCTCTACCAGAAACTTGGCTGGGCTATGTAAAACCATTTTCTGGAGAGTGTGTTTTATTTTGAATGAAGAAGGTAGGCAAGAGGCCAGTAGGATTAAAATGGATCCTTTATTTAAAACACTTTACTCAAAACTTACAAAACACGGTAGCTCCTGCCATTTTGTCAGTCTTCCCTGCTTCTCCCCAGAACCCTTTTCCAGTCTTCGGCCAGTGCTCTCCTGTATGCTTGGCATCTCCCAGGCTCATTGGAGGGTGACTGCTACCAGGCCTGGTCAAAACCAAAAGCTTACAGATGGGAGGACAAGGGGACTTTAGTGGCAGCCCCAGCCACCCACTCGCTGCATCCATTCTCCCAGCCCTTGCATCAGGAAAGTGCAGCCGTCTTTCTGTCCTCTCAGCTCACGGAGAAGAGTTCCTCAGAGTATCACTGCAAAAAACTCAGTTGAACACAGTACAAAATGCTTCCCCATGCTATAAAATTTGAAGTTGTTAAATCATTTTGCAATGGCCTCCAATGAGAGAAACACCCCTATTAGTTTAAACATCATTGTCTGCTGTTAGACCCACAAGTGTGGGACCCTGCCCTGAGCCTGGGTCCGCAAAGCTAAAGTGCTGCTGCCCACCTCTCAGGTTCATGGAGGTGCCCATGGACCCGCTACCCAACAGGTCCTTCCTGTACAGGACTCTTTCCAGGGCTGCTGCCCCAGGGGAAAATGGTCCTTTGGCAGTCTACCATCCAGGCAGCAGGGAAAAGACTTCTCCCAGGCTGAAACTTCTTCCCTTCCTCATGACACCCTCATTACAACAAGCAGCCTTCCCACATCTTCAGTGACTGTTCCTCCTTTCTTATTTAGTCTTGCCATGTTCACTGCTTATCAAGTTGCTTAAGCTCAAGGACTTTGAGTTTTATGGGTTGTCAACACCTTAGGCACTATCCTTCAACAAGCGCCCTGAGCCGTGGGAACGACATTTGCTGCCCCTGTCCCAACACCTCTGCTTCCCTGTGCCTCCTCCCGCCAGCTGGGACTCGGATGAACAGAGGAAGGTCCTTCTGGGAGAGGAAAATTATGCTTAAAATGAGCTAAATAAAAAGGAAATTTAAAAAAGAGCAAGATCCCTGTTAGCAGCAGTTGGCAGCCACTGTGTACTTAGGAAGACCCAGAGGGTTCCAGAAAGAAAACATTTGTCTGTGTGCTTTCCAAGATTTGTTTTGAAAAGATGCCAGGCAGAGCTCTGTAGAGCTAAGTGGAAGTAGCAAGCATGATGGTGACATCTTTAAACCTGGCCGGCTACCAATGGGCTTTTACAGGGCCAAAGCGATAAGGCTCACAGATTATTTTCTTTGTTGTGAAGTCACACGGTCCTTGTTCTTGATAGCTCTGTTGGTATTTATCCTAGAACACATGTTAAAGAAATAGTTATGTCACTGAGACAAGAGCAACCACCATAATTTATATGGGAAGCCTGACATTCCAGCATCAAGTGAAAAAAATCACATGGCATTTGCCTTTTTCAAATCACCTCCAGGCAGGATATCCAGTCAGACATTACCACAGCCCAATTAACCTGATAAGAGGAGAAACAGCAGTTAATGTTCAGAAACACACAGCCCTCTCCCTTTCCCTTGCCTGAAAGAAAAAACAATGAGAGTGGGATTATAAATTTATTATTGTGTCTACAATAATCAGCCCAAAGGCGCAGAGAAGAGACCTTTTGTCAAACCAGAAATTAATAAGGACTAGCATTGGGAGATCTGCTTAGAGTAGATTAGAATTGTCTTTCCCCCTCCCCATTCCATATGATTCTTTGAGCTGCAGTATCATCTGAGGGAAAAATACTGCAAAGTCTGACAAAAAGCATCAGAAGAAAATGCATATATAGAGGAAAGGCCGAGAGGAGATGGTGATCCAAAGGTTACAGGTTCAATGCTCAGAATGTCTCTAGTCCAGCGTTATGTTCTATCCGCAAAAGATGCTGAGTTAAAATGTGTATCACTGTTATTTCTGCTTGCAGATATTATTAAATTGTACATAGTAATTTATTTCCTATACTATGTACTTTTCTGGCTCATAAGCAAACTAGCATCAAGAGCTCCACAGCACTGTAAAAAAAAAAAGCTGCATTGTGATGTATGAGGGTCACATCTCTGACTTCTGATGTTTCTGCTTTGAGTAACTGAGGAAAACTGTATTGTTTGGTGCCTAGCCAGCTAGAAGCTTGTTGAAGTCTTTAATGCCTCAAAACAGAGAGAAGAAAGGAAGAAGTGTTTCTGGAAATGTGTAAATGCAAAAAATACAAATTTGTCAGCAGTCACCACCAGCAACCAGAGTGAGAACTGGATGTCAAGGATGCTTAATGCTTTGAGCATGTAAGAAATGGAGCCAGGGAAGGAGGGGAAGAGCAGGGAAACACATTAAACTTCTTTCAGTGGCAAATTCCATCCTAGAGGTATATAAATATCCCCAGACAGACAGTCAAGAAAGGGCAGCAGTCAACAGGAAGATGACCTTCCCAAGAAGACAGACAGCAAGACATGCTGACGAAATTATGTGTTTCCCTGATATGATGGCACTTGCTCCATATCCTGTTCCCTTCTGTATTTCGAAGTGGAAAGAGGAAAAGAGGAAGACGTGTCAGTTCCAAGGTCACACACTAAATCAACTTGTGGAGAAAAACGGATGCTCATGAGTCTCGATCACTAAAATAAATTCTCTGTGCATGACAATGTGTCCTAGCTCTCCCTGGTAGAATGCACCTTCTGCCATGTACCTATCTTGTAATCATACCACTTAGGTTATTGCTTCCTTTCTGAGCACAGCGTAATCAGGAGGGTGAAGTGCTCCTGCCTGTAATATCCCAGTAGCAAAAGTGGCGCTGCATGAAAGAATGGCTTACAAATGGTCTGGGGAAAACACGTTCAGGGGACGAAGCCCAACAGTCAGACATAAGAACCAGCCTGCTTTTTCTTAGGCAGAGGATCAGATGGAGTGACCCATTCTGGAAAGGCAGGAATAGAGGGTGGATGAAAACTAACAGGTGTCTAGAAGTGAACTGCACAGGCTTGAGACGCAGGAGTTCACAAGATGCTGCAGATGCATGAACACTCCAGGCTGAAGCCTGGTCTCTGGCTGATGTTACAAAGTCAGCATGGGTTTGTACTCAGATTCAGGAGAACAGCAGCTTTTTATGATTCAGCTCACATCACATGGGACAGGGTTATCATGCCTACTGGTTAAAATACATTTCAAAGCAAGCTTCAGTTTACATAATTGTAGACAAGCCCTTAGTGTGAAGCAGCAGCAGCATTTTTTTTCCAAAGCAGAGACTCAAAGCAGAGCTCTATTTCCTGTGCTATTTAAAGAGATAAAACTAACCTAAGCAAAATCACAAGACCCTAAGGAATAGCAGCTCTGTGCAATTGCATGTGTTGCATGTGTTCACTGTAAAAAATAAATAAATTAAAAAAAACAGTGCATGGGAGTAGTCATGAGCACAAAGAAGGGAAAGGTGGTCCACCTTTAGTTTTTGCACTGTGGAATTCTGTGTCTTTTCCCGTGTCTGTGGAATTTAACACGTATTATCACTCAGCCTATGACAGATATGTTTTAGCAGAGTGTTCAGAAAAGCCTTCCTCTTCCTATCTGCTCTCCAAGATACTGCAGCAACACAAACCATTCCTTTCTCCATCTGTCTGCACAGTTCCTCATTATTAATTGTATTTCCCAAGGTTCTGGAGTGTCTTCAGTAACCTTGGGAAATCTTGTTTTCAGACTCCAAATGTGGTTTCTTCCCTGATCCCTCTTACATCCCCCTCTTTAAAATGAAAGACTCCCATTCATAGTTACCCTTTCTTTCCTCCTCTTTTGCCAGTTTTCAGTCCAATATGCTCATTGTCCTTCTATTCCATGACTTCAGACCTTAGACATTTTAACCAACAGTAGAGAATGTTGTCAAATGCTTTCTGAAAAACAGAGCCTATAATATCCTTTCCCGTTTCTTACCAGGGCAGTAATTTCCTCAAAGAATTTCAACAAATTAGTTAGGCATGATCTCCTTTCCTGAATTGATGTTACCTGTCTTTAATCAAGCTCTGCTTTTCCAAGTGTTCCCTATTTGATTCCTTAAAGGAGTTTCAGAGTTTTTCGCTTTGCAGTGAAGTCAAACTGACAAGTCTGATTTTTCCCAGCATCTAGGGAAGCTGTCTTTTTGTTTCCATTAAGAAAAAAATGATAGGAAGTAAATTTCAAGTATGTCCAGCAGCCTCCCACCCAGAGACATTTCTCCCCTTGAATCCTTAAGTGCAGTCAAGAAGGGGATACATAAGAAGACAAGGGTGGGATGCAACATTACAGACAAGCGTGTGCAATTGGGCTTTGAATTTTGAAAGCGAGGAAATAAATCAGAACCAGCATTTCTGAAGCGGTCTGAGGTTTAGATACATGAATAAAATTTATGTTCAGTTCCTCCCACAGGTGGGGTGATGACCCTACAGACAGACAACGCTGGGATATGCACTAACCTGCAGCAAAAGCAGTCCCATGGACCTTGTTGGGAATCCTTATGACTGAGAGAACAATATGCTGCTTCTGCCTCTTTATCCTCTTATTTCCTTCTTGCCATCAAGCTCCATTCATAAATCAGACGCCCAAAAAGGGACTCCTGGCTCTTCAGTCTGGTCTCCTGGTATCACAGGCAATCACATTAAGTCATCCCTTTCATAAATTCCCTCCTAAATCTGTATAGGTTATCTGCTCATGTTACTCCCACAAAAGACTATTCAGAACCTCATCTCTCTGCAGTTCTAATTTTCTTTATTCCTATTTCCAGACTACATTTTTCATGACCCATTAATGTCCATATGTCTTTGTGCCAAAATTTTCCTTCGACTTATATCTTGTTTCTCACAGGATGTCTTTCCTTCTTGTGCCATTTTGCTCTTTTCACTGTTTTTCTTCCTCTCTCCTTTTTGCTCTCATCTTCTCAAAATCCTATCTTGTGAAATACTGTCTAGAAAAAATGTTGCTGGATCAGGCACCGTTCCACTGGGCTGAAAGACTGTCATTGGGAGGCTGGATACATCAGAAGGGACATGATTTAGATACCATACATCGGTCAAACTGCTGGCAACAAACTACTTGTAGCACGCTCTGGCTAAATCATACTATTTCAAAACTCAGCAGAAAAGATTAAGTCTAGTATTTGAGATATGCAAGGGCAATAGGCACGGTCATTCAGTTGTGTTGCCTATTCTGGAAAAAATCCAGAGCTATCTTACCTCCTGTAAATCTCACATTGGTAGATTTCTGATTGCAGAGCTGATATGAACTAATTAACTAAAAGACTCTAAAAATAACCATGACCTTACAGCTGAGCTCCTGGGGCCAGTACAAAGCCTGGCACAACGCAAAGGGTGAGGGTATCACCCCAGTACTGCACACCTGCTCTCACAGTCAGGGAAGGGGGAAAGCAGGGGAGCAGGAAGCAGAGTGGGCAGCCCTGGGACACGGCATCACCTTTCAGCACCAGGTCCAGCCCCAGCCAAGGGCTGAGACACACAGAGACGAGTAGGAAGAAGGAGGCAGTGGAAAATGAGCAGCACAGCATTACTCTGTGTTTTTGGGAAGCACATAATATCAATCATACTTCTCATTACTGCAATGCGAATGAAGGGCAGCCCTGCAACACTGGTGATGGAACAAAGCAGGGGCTATTTTCTGGAGGGGGATATTAATACACTAGTCATAAGGTGCGTAGTGCGTGGTCAGACCTTCATGCAGCAG
Organism: Centrocercus urophasianus; assembly: GCF_019232065.1. Taxonomy (NCBI): domain Eukaryota; kingdom Metazoa; phylum Chordata; class Aves; order Galliformes; family Phasianidae; genus Centrocercus; species Centrocercus urophasianus. Next base: position 32,306,859 of record NW_024884697.1, on the reverse strand, counting down.
TCGGACAACCTCCACCTTTCATAACCAACAGCTTTTCACTGCAGTGTCCACACTGTGACCTAAGAAGCAGCATTACCTCCATTATTAAATCTTAGCCCAATTCAGAGAGGGCTTCCAGATCTTCTCCAGAAATGATAGAAAATTCCTTTGTAAAAGGCTAATATTGGAATATTGAATGCTAATATTTTGATGGGCCATTAAAAGACATGTTCTATCACAACATTTTTACTACCTTTTATCAGGCTTTTCTTTTTAATAAGATTTCTGATTGACCTTCCAGTACTACACCTAGAAAGTGCATCCTTGCTACAAGGACTACAATCTGTGCCTGGTGTCTTACTAAAATCATTCACTTTCTGTTAAATGCTGTGATTTGGTCAATTTAAAACAGTTTGATTTTGCCTTGCAAGCAGACAGTCAGCTGAAGATGTGCCTCCTTTCCCAAACCCATCCCCCAGCCTGCTATTTTTGGCTGCCTTTCCAATGCTGAATGCTAGGTCAGCCCCCGGTAGTCAACCACTCTGCCCTCCCTTGGGCCTTACCAAGGCTCCACATGTGAGCTGAGAAGTGAGGAGGGGGACCTGGCTCTGCCCCTTTGATACCCACTGTGCCACTCATCCTGACTCGATGTCCTGGGGAGAGCAACGTGACAACTGCAACCGCTGCTGCTTGAGCAGCTGGCAAGGTTCCCCTGCTGTTGTTTGCCTTTGGTAGCTTCAAAGTGCACCACCACCTCCTCCCTGGGGGCCACCAGATGCAGGTCTGCGACTGCCTCCTTTGTACTCCATGCCCACTGCTACACAACTTTGAGAAGGAAACCACAGAGAAATGAGCTGTGAGTGCATCCCATGATCCTCCTATGGTGGGCTCAGAAGTCACAGTGCTGTAAGCCTGCCTCCACGAGCAGTGATTTCTTAGCTGACAGTTCTGCATGTGGAAGGCTAATAAGCTCTCACACTGGTTTTCAGCCAGCTAATAGAAATCAGTTGTGGTTTATAGCTAGCCCTTGCTTCCATATGCACTGAGGAAAAAGTCAGTGGTACTGTCCACTGAAGTCAACAGCATTTTTTCCATGTCCAGTCAACTCTCAGTGTTATTCTCAACAGACTAATACAGAACATACATAAATTGGGATGTAAGAATATATTTAGTATATTGAGCTAAATGAAGTTAAGATGAAGAATGAACATCAAGGGGAAAAAAAAAGAATGGCTGGGAATATTTCTATCAAGGCACAGCTAATCCGCGACCTGGATGCGCTGCTCCCAGGTGATGGAGAGCTGACTGTGTTTCAATCACAAATGAGACTTTTCATTTCTGCTTTAAACCAAAGTGAACTTGCGTTCTCTGGGCTAACCTCCATCTTTTTCTCATTGCAGAACTTGGCACTACTCAGCACAAATAGCATGCATCACTCGAGGAGCTGCGGGAGTAATGAAGCAGGGCTCTCTGGGTGCTGCCTGAGATGCATTAGCGGAGCGGTGGGGCACTTCCCACAGCACCTGCCTGGGCTGCTCCTGGCAGTCTCAGAGCTGTTGGGTTTTCCCTTTCCCGATCTCCAGATGAAAACAACTTTTAAAGAGGCAGTTCCCATGACATTCTCAAATTTGGCAAGTAACGGCAGACACTTAGGTAGAAATAGAGAATTCACCCTTCCCCATTTGTCACGACCTCTTCACCTTTGCTCTGTTCCACATCTGGTCCTCTAAGTCCTTGCCTCCACCTCCAATGCATCCTTTCTTCTTTCTTTTTCTCCCTTTGTAACTTATCCCCCTCTTATGTTACCACCTCTCCAAAACACAATAGCGTGGACCTAACATGATGTTTCCTGCTATCATTCCCTCCTCACCTCCTCACCGGTGGTCCTGGTTTCTGCTGTGAGCTCTTTGGGAAATGGCCTTCCCACCACCTCCTCTTTGCATCTACTGGAGGGAGACCATGGTGCTGCCTGGTCTGCAGGCCGATCAACATAGCTAAAAGCAGTGATAACGGCTAACAACTTGGCTCCTTGTCTAATTAGTTTCTACATATGCCGAGTATATTAGCTATCCTTCGAAAAAAAAAAGTATTTTGATTCTTTAGAAATCATATAATATCAGAAAATAGGAGCAAATCTATAATTTATACTTACGTATTCAAGGGACAGAAGTCACCTCACCTGACATGTGCCACTGACCTAACAGAATGTGAATTTTGAACTTAAGCAATAAGGATGAATTTTTCACAAACCATTTGAAGATGGAATTACTGCCTAATTTTCTTAATCATTTTGCATGACAATCAATGAGAAGGAAGTCCCAAATCGCTCCTGAACAGTTTACAAGTCAAAAGAGTGCTGAACTTTGTCCAATAATTATTCATTATGAATTGTTCGCGCAGCTGTGCTCTACATGCAAGGGAAGTTAGGTGGTCTTATAATCCCTCCTCATGCAAAATATTTTGTTACATGGGGAAAATAGTCATTCAGAGGATGCTCAATTTTTATATTCTTGTAATACATTAAGAAACTGTTTGATTCTGGCATCTGTGAGGAATTCACTACAACAAACTGTCTCAGAATAGTTTTTAATGGAAATGATTAGAATGGTTGCCATTAAGAAAGAACTTTGGTCCAGTAATTACCACACAATCCCAAATGATGTAGTACAGGAAAATATATTTATCCCAGAGACAGTGTGTGGTAACTGATGGTAAAAGTTGCTTCTTTAGGAGCAGCCACCAAAACTCCATCTGTTTTAGCTAAAATATCTGTCCAAGTGACCCCAATTTCAACTTTATGAGGCTCATATTAATAGGGAATCTGAAGAAAATGAGCCAGAGTTTAGCTTCATGTCACTACTCACATTTTCAAGCTCTTTATCAAGTATCTCTTAAAAGTGTCCTGTATGCTCGAGCTCCGAATGCCTGCCTGTAAGTGATGGACTCATCTTTAAAGAAACAGATCCACTTAATGTGTTCAGCTACAAACATGAGCCTATTGGTGCATATGAACTAACATGTCACCCTGTGATTGATGTTTCCCTATTACTCTGCCAAAGTACATTAAGTTAAGCTCCTTTTTGTCTCCACAAATAGTAGGGGCTACAGATGCCCCTCATTTGTAATCCTCAGCAACTAGCACAACTGAGGGATGGGAAAGGGTGCTGGTACCCCTTTGCCTGCCTGAAACAGATTAGGGAGATTCCTGTACAGAGCACTATAACAAGAATAAAGTTCCAAAGCAAGTGAAAGCAAAGAGGAAGGAGTACTGACAGTGGCTGGAAGCACTGCCAGACTGATGACAGTATCTCTGAGCCCACACTTGCAATCGATGGTATTTCAGCAGCATTCATGACTTCCATCTTCCTTTCCTTTGCTGTTTGTACCTCATGTGCCACAAGAAATGTGCACTGAGAGAAGTCACTTCCAGCGCTTTGCTGGTATCCCGGTCCTGCTGAAACCCATGGCCAACAGCCAGGATTTCTCCATCCCCCAGAGCATGTCGAGGAACCTCTGAAAATGGTCTTTTTCTCTTCAGTGCTTGTACACAGGGAGCTCAAACACCAAGCGCCTACGTTTTAAGGTCATACAAGAAAAAATCCCTTAGGCTCTGTCCTTGGGCTGCTTGCTGGAGGCTCACAGTGCAGCTGCTGACTGTATAAAGAACCCACTGGAAGTGCTTGGAACTTCTAGAGCTAATATCAACTCTTGTAGGACAATTCCAATGTGTCTTTTCTCAAAACACTGTTGTCTTCCAAAAAAGAGAAAGGCCTCTGGCTTTTCACTTGGTGCACACACCAAGCATGTTAAAGCCATTTCTGGACATGGCATGTGGGTGCCTCATTGCTGATAAAAATGTCCTCGTGCTGTTCTAGGAGCACAAGTGCACAGGGATGCATGGGCCAGCCTTCAGCACTGCTGCAGGAGGAGAAGGGGATGGGAGGAGGACATCGATCTTCTCTTTTACCTCATGTCAAAGGTATTTCCATCTCTCATGTGAAGAATGCATGTTGTAACACAGATGTTCTTCACTTGATGCATATTAGAAAGAGTGAATTTATGCCGCTTCACTTTCAAAATATATAGAGAAAAAAAAGAGGAAGAAGAAAAGATAAAAACAAAGTAAAGGTGACTGCAGTCCTCTGTGAGGAGCCTGTAGGATGAGAATTGGTGCCTGGCTCTCAGTGTGGCTCGGAGGAGCAGGGCTGTGCTCCGGCCAGACAGGAAAGGAGCCCCAGTGTCCAGACGGTGCAAGAGATACCAGCTGTCTTTCCAGACACCATTATCTGCTCAAGCAAGTCACTGCGACCAGCTGAATGACCTTCTCCAGGGAAAGCCCCACAGAACTCCTTGGAGCTCCGCAGTTATCCAGGGGAATGGAGCTGGCACAGGTCTGACCCCAGAATCAGCACAGCCATGGATGTCTCCCCGTGGGTCCTGCTACTACCAAGGGCTGACACCTCGCTGGCCTCATGCTTGTAGCCATGCAGAAGGCTGGCTGGGCTGGACTCTGGCTGTGTGATAGATGAGCAGATACTGTTCTTCACGTTTTCACTTGATTTAGAGATGACCAAGGGTGAGAACAGAAAGGTCCTCCTGGAGCTGGGACCAACCTCTGGCACTAAGTCCACATCCCTTCAGCATCAGTCACCACCAGCTTAGCCAGTATCATGTTGCAGCTGAGTCCTATCACCCAGCACTTCTGCCATGAAAGTCAATATCCATTATATCCTCCAGGTCTAGCTGGTCATGCTTGTGGTACTATATGTCTAAACATCACTCTTTGCATGGTGCTCATCATCACCTTACACGCTCCTCACTCCTTGTTTTACCTCTGTGGGCAGGGAGTGAGGCCCTATGGCATGAGTTAACCTGTGAGCTTCCCAAACTTCCTGTCCCTATGCCTGACTGCAAGCACCCCACACAGCCTCTACAAGGGCCCCCGGCTTCACAGCATCTCATCATGCTTGATCAAGCTCTCCTCTTTCTGCAAACCCCAAGGCCTTCAGCATCATGGTCATGTCCAACATCTTCTGTCACCCTTTACCACCTGTGCTTTTCCTTTTTCCTTTTTTCATGAGCCACAAGGAGGCTCAAGAACAGCTTCCACAGTACGAGTGAGAGTTTGGAAAGCTCCTCCCAGCCCTGGGTGGAGAAGCGGTGGGGGAAGAGGGAAAGATGGGCAGGACAAGGCAAAGAGGTAAGGGGTGGGAGAGTCTGGAGGCTGGGAAGATGGTCTGAGTAGGGGTGACTCTGAGTTAAAGGGTCTTCCTCCTTCACACTAAACTGAGAATTCCTTTTCTTTTCCATTACATAGCAAACTTCATAAATTGCATACATTTTTCTTCTCAGTTTCTTTCTTGGATGTTGTATTCAATTTACAGATATATCTTTAGCTTCAACCAGTTTAATTCAGACGGGATTTTTTTCATTACCTTTACAGAATCGAATGTTTCACCTTAGAACTGACTGCTTTGTAGTTTACAGTGCAGAAGTTGTTTCAATATAATACAGTTTTAACAATCATTTTTGTAGGATTCCAATTAGGATGAATACAAAAATAACAATTCAGCTCAAAGATAGATGGATTTTGGTAGTAAATTGGTACTGAATAACCAGCATCAGAATGAACAAGTGATGACACAGGCACCAAGCAAAGTCTCCAAATGCAAATTACTGACAGAATCTTATATTTATGTGCATAAATACATGCTTCCTTCTCTTATCTGGGAATGCTAGGGGTTGAACTTCTGCATCTGCTTTTCAAAACAAAAAAAGACTCCTACAATGGAATTCATTAGTGCAGGATGGTCTATATTTCCAGGGCAGCTGAAAAGGTAGTAAAAGCAGAATTATTCACTTCTCTTAAAATTTAAGTTTTGTGAACACTTGGATGTTTCATATCTAGAGGAAGAATGTTCCCTTTTGGAATACAAATAGTTTGATCCTGCAGCCACCCCACAACCATATGGAATGAAATTGAAAACAAAAGCCATTTTCATATCTGCTATCTGTCTTCACTTAAAAGGTGGAGCTGAGTGAACTTTCCTGTTAACTTTCCCATGAACATTCCCATGAATAAGATTCTGTTTGCAACAAAGTCAGACAACTGGGGCTTTCACACAGGGCATAGATGGTACTGATGTAGCCATATTTGCTTTCTGAATTTCAAAGGCTTGGCATCTATTTGCATGGAGAATCAAGTGCTTTAAGCTCCCCATCATCAAAGACCGATGCACCTACCTGGTTACAGAGAAAGACAACAGCCATGGAGAGGAACTGTGCAATAGATTCTCAACAAGACCTGTGTTTGCACATTGATGTGTATTGTGCAGTACTGATGGAGTTCGAAGGAAGCACGTGGGATAGCTTTTATAAACATATTTTAAACTTATTAACTTATTTCATTTATTATATCTTCTGGGAGTAAAAAGGTGGAGTTTTTCTCCAGTATTTCTTTGGAGATAAAGTTCTGCTTTCTTGAATAGGAAAGCTATCACAAGAAAGCTTCTGCTTTCCCATGTGTGGTGTAGTCATTCATATAATGGGACCCAAGTGCATTCTGGAAGATGGCTGGGCCAAGGAAGCCAATTGTTGTTAATTTGAAGGACGGATATGCTTGAGAAGCACCACAGTACCTCAGGAATGCATAGAGGCTGATCCCATTGAACTAGCAAATGGTTTGTCAAAGACCAAGTTAAACTTCTTCTGTCACGATTATTCATCTGCTAAAAGAATTGTAGAACCACAGAATGACTTGGGTTAGAAGGGACCTTAAAGACCACCCAGTTCCAAGCCCCCTGCTAAAGTCAGGGACACCTCCCACTACATCAAGTTGCCAAGAGCCCCATCCAACTGACTTTGATTGCCTCCAGGGATGAGGCAACCACAACTTCTCTGGGCAGCCTGTGCCAGTGCCTCAACACCTTTGTGGTGAAGAATTTCTTTCTTATATCTAATCTAAACCTGCACTCTTTTAGTTTAAGACCAATACCCTTGTCCTATCACTGTACTCCCTAAGAGTCCCTCCCCAGCTTTTCCATAGGCCTTCTTTAGGCCCTGGAAGCCCACAGTGAGAACTACCCAGAGCCTTCTGTTCCTCAGGCTGAACAAGCCCAGCTCATTCAGTCTATAAAATCTAAAAACAAATGTAAAAACTTGTTATTTCCAGTGATACATAACTTTCATTATTTATCAGGTAAAGTCTGTCATACTGTATGTTCACAGAGTATCACTGCAGAAAAATAAACTTGCTTTTGCAGATCACAGAGATAAGCTGTTCCCTACAAACAGTTACTGTGGTTCTGTTAAAAGAGTTTAACTTTACCTCTTCCTCTCTCCAGAAATCCATTCTAGCTTGAATTTTCTCTCTCAAATGGCTGTTTATAGATCTCAAATGCTGAGAAGAGTCCACAGTTTCTCCTCTTACCAAACAAGCCCTTTCCATAGGGTGCAAAGCTTCTTCCTTGGATTTTGTACAAATGAGGCAGCCGTGTGTATTCCAGTGCCTCATTCAGTGCCATAATCCGGAAATATCTAGATCATCTGCTTGCTGGCAACATTTCAGCTGTTTGAGGAGTTTTCAACCATCCAGCAACCTCTACTGGGTATACTGAGGCTTTTATTTCACTGTGGGCTCCCCTGCTGTGCTGCCAGTGACTGACGGCATGCATCAGTCCCCCTGTGAGCACGATGGACTGTGCATAGTTCACCAGGGACATCCCGTCTGTTTGTGAACCGATTCAGGAAATACTGTCAGCTATGTGCTAGTGATATATCCCAGATCTTCTCATGACTCATATCTTTAAAGGTTTTTTAAATTATTATTTATTTCAGCAATTGGTGATGACTGGTGGACGCCAAATCCAGCCAATAACCAATAAGGATTTGTTTTAAAATATCCTAGTCTAAAAACAGACTAATTTACTTCTGGAAGACTGACTGAGAATTCATTTTGCTAGTCTCTGTGGCCTTATCTTCACACAAAGCTTCAGCTGCATCTGATTTCTCAGCATGCACACATTTAAAGCACAAGCATCACACATTCATGCAGCTTGCACACTCCTGTGGATGTCTTGCACTCTAATACACACACCTTGAGCACATACATCTGACACACTTGAACCTACATGCATGTCCTGCCCTTGCAGACAGACACCTCACTCTCTTCCATCTCACATGCACACACCCATACCTTGCACACTTGCACATCTTGCACACACACACTTGGAATAGCGCAGGATGCCACGGCCATGACCACACCCAGCTCTCACTCTCACCTCACACATCATAGAATCATTTAAGTTGGAAAAGACCACTATGGTCATCTAGTCCAACTGCCAACCCACCCCCACCATGCCCACTAACCATGTACATCAGTGCCACATCTCCACATTTCTTGAACACCTTCAGGGACGGTGACTCCACCACCCCCCTTGGCAGTCTGTGCCAATGCCTCACCTCTCTTTCTGAGAATAAATTCTTCCTCATATCTAACCTGAGCCTCCCCTGGTGTAACTTGAGGCCATTACCTCCTGTCACTCACACTCCTCGCACGAAGCCAGTGCTGTGCCACTCCTTCAGTGGGCACTGAGGGAACTCACTGCTCATCCCCAGCTCCTCCTTGGCTGTAATGGACCTCTTGTACACCCATAAGAGTAAACCTGGCACTGAAATGGAGAGCTCTTTTCTCGTGCAAATCTTTAGCATGTCAGGAGACTGTACAGTGGGACAAAGGAACTTAGTCTCTTCTAACCAATCAATGTTTATTAATGAAGTATGACAAGCTTTGTCTCTCCCTGCCTGTAAGATAAAACCACAGTTGATTTTACTGTTGCTTTACTGGTCACAACATAACAAAACAGAGAAGAGGATGTGCTTGTTGACCAGCTGTGTGTGGTCAATAGCAGAGGAAACAAAGGCAAAAGCACAACCCTTGCACCCATCCCTGTCACCTTTGTCAATGGCCCTTTGAGCCCAGGTGTGCAGTGGGGCAGCAGTGTGCTGTTTCAATGAAATGCTGTACTCACCTGATCTCAAATGCCCACCTGCTTCTGAAGGAAGCTCCGGTTTCCGAAGATGCTTTGCTTCTATTTTAATTGACATTGACCTCAGTTGAGTTACACAGCCAACTAGCTAGAGGAATCTGGCTCATCTCATCTTGGTTGTAAGCTGATCTCTCAATTTTCCAGCAGTCTCCTCCCCTGCAGTGAGGCAGGATCTCCTCAGCCTGTGTAGATAGGGCAGGACCGTAGGAGTGCTAGGGGGCTCTGACTTATTCCACAGCATGAGGAGAGGAGAATCTGTCACCCCCTTAAAGGTGCACGGCTTCCCAACCAGCCAGCTGAGAGCTGAGCTGCAGACAGCCACCAGCCCTTTGGTGTCAGTTTGATGTACTTCTGAAGGTTTCATCCAAAATTTTAATAGCTCAGTATGCACAGTACATGAGGCCAAATCTTATAAGATTAGAGGCAGGCTAAAGAAATAAAGCTCCAATATTTGGATGACTGACCAACTCCTTCTATCTTATGGATAAGCAAAGAGGGTAAATTTGGACTTTCGATAGCTATTTAAGAATAGAATATGATAGATATTCCATTGAAGAGTAATCTACCAGGCCACCACTAATCTGGTAGGACCTGTTGGCTGGAATTCGAACTGACAGGTCCTGCAGCTAGCTGCAACTTCCTAGCTACACATGCATTATCCCAGATCAGAGAGAAGTCCACAAACCGTGGAGAAGTGGTTAAAGCTATGATAATTGCTACAGTCCTGTGTTTTCCACCAGCAGTGAAATCGGTCTATAAATCCTGTATGGAAAGAATTATTCCATACCACTGTCCATTGTTCTGCATCTTTACCAGGAAACATGGTTATTACAAGATCGGGTCTCTTATGTTAACCCTGGAAAAGAAAAGAGATACATTTTGTTTTTAAAATATATTAAAGAAAGAAGAAAGAAAATCCTTTCTGATCTGGTAAATTGCTACTGTACACACTCATCGAAAAAAGAAGAAAGGCTTTGTAAAGAATATCACAGGCATCACACAAACCAAGCAAAACCAAGAAAAATCGAGGTTAAGGCAGGCACTGTGTGCTCAGTAAAACTGGGGATACCATATTAAACCTTTTAAAGAGAGCCAAAGCTGAGCTGCTCTGTGCAGCAGACAAATGCTGCCAACTACGGCTTGGAGCTGAGTGGCATTGCTCATTGCGCCTCTGTATCTACAGCAGTGCTCATCCTCTGCCTCCATGGGATAAGCAGGTCCTGCAGTATTGTTTGAGACAGTCCTGGGGGCAGAGGGAGCCGCAAGCCCCATCCTGGAGCTCACCCCATCGCTTCCTCCATGGGAAGTGCCACTGAGGAGCCCCTGGGTCCCATAGGGACAGGGCTACTGGAGCCTGTGAGGCATCCAAAATGATAGCCATTACCCATACTTTATTTTATAGAAGTGAAATGATGGCTTTAATAAAACACAACAAATGGGTTCAGCACCATTGCCTCCCTGTGTGACATTCTCTTGGGGCAGAGGAGAAGGAGCTGCTTCCAAACTGTGTTTTCCAACTGTGCCACATCACACTTCTTGTTCTGCTTCAGTCACTGTTTTCAGCAGGAAGCAGATTTTCCCTCTCCTGGCACAAAGCTGTAAATAGACTGCCACATGAGAAGACAAAAGCTCCCAGCCCCTTTCACCTCACAGCCACCCCATAGGCCTAGTTACAGTTAAAGACCCTAGGTCTTTGTGGCTTCTGCAATCCCTTTCTCATTGCCTCAAGAGGGGCTGTGGGGCAAGAAATAGAGGTGGTTCCCACTAGATGGTCAGAAATCAATTCTTCTTCCATGTGGGCTCAAACCCTGCTGGCAGGACAAGAAGAGGAAGCTAGCTCTGCATCTTATGAACCCAACTGCCCTCACCTGCACTGGCTGAGAAGCAGCAGCTCTGGGAGCTTCCCACCTTGCCTGCATGTCTCTGAGGGCCACAGGTGGCATTTGGTGAGAGTGGGCTCTAGAACCCTTTCCCATGACCCTGCTGCTTCCAAGCCTGGTGGCATAGGCATTTTACAGACTTTCTAATTGGCTTCCAGGGCTGGTGGCTGCTGATTGCACAGAAGTGGGAATCAGAGCCACATGGGGCCTAGGGCTGATGCTACCTGAGTGAGATGATGTGCCATGCTTGGGAAGACTCCTGGCCACAGTGGTGCCCTGTTTCTTGGCCATGGGAAGGGTGGCTCTGCTAGTGGCAATGATTTCACGATGTGGTTGTGCACACAGTGCCATTTTGGGGTTTCAGTGGAAAGTCAACAGTTTGCTGCTGAAGCCACTTGAGATACAGCTGTTGTGCCACTGACCAAAGCAAGCCTGTACAAAAGGGCTTGTACACTTCTTATCTTGCCTTTTTTGGTTTTCCCCAGATGAATCTGCTCTTGCTCTCTTCATCTCCCCCCCCCCCCCCCCCGTCTCTCTGAATACAAGCCTGTACATAGCACACGTAGACCAAAACTTCTGTTGCATACTTGTGGTACTGTTGGCTTATTTCCCTGGATTAAAGTATTGCATGTTAAAGATGCCCATATACACTTCTATTTTCAGGCAACTCTTTTGCCAAATACTTCCTGGCAGTCTGATGGGCTGGGTTAGGTTTCCTGCTGGCAAAGTTAGGCAACCGAAATGTAAACCTAGTGTCCAAAGTCCTGGGAAACTAAATGTCAAGCAGCAGGAAGGACTAACCTCTCTGCTTGTAAGGGGTCATCAGGACATAAATAAAATGGTCTTACTAGAATAGTTGAAACAAAGAAGGGAAATGCAATAAAGCACCATCTTGGAAAATGTGGTGAATCTGTGTCCAGACAGAGAGGGCTTGTGGAGAAGGTTGCACTCCTGCACCTAAAATAATGTGTGAATTCAGGGAAGATTACAACATGTTACAGGCAAAATAATCACACCCTTATGGCTTGGCAGAAAGTTCTGAGATACCTTTTCTGTCACTTTTATTAGATTCAGTCTAATAAAATAAAAGTGTCTTGCCGGATATTTGCTGCTATCAGTCTTCTTCGTCTCCATCACTTCTGCTCTACCACCACACTGTCATTTTAAAAAATCCCAAAGTATTCCAGTTCTTTCAACTAAAGAACAGAAGTGTTGCAGAGTCTCTTTGAGGCTTATTCAGGTGGTCAGATATTCCTTCCCAGAAACTCTCTCCTCTTTCTTCACTCCCTGAATCCAAAGCTTGCTTCTCTTCCTTGGATGCAAACAGTTTCTCTCCTTGCACTCTTCCAGTACTGGAAGGGATTTGTGTGGAGTGGAGCTCTCCAATCTCAGCTTCTCCTGTCAACAACCACCAGCACTGGTTCTTGCCCTTTTAATGCTCTCAGCCCTCATTTTGTGCTTATGCATGTGAATATGTTTGCACACAACTGCAGGAGAGAAACTCATGGGAAAAGGAAAAGAGGTAGAACATTACCCTGTGAGTGCACGGAATTCAGGAAAAAGCTACATGTGAAAGACCCTAATAATAATTTAAAAGACCAAATAAAGACCAGTGTGGTTGTCTGAATTCACTTGCATTGTGAGCTTACAGCTCTTAGGCCAAAGAGGTCTCTGCTTTGGAAACAGTCTCATTTGGAAGGCATGACCAAAACGTGCCATCTTGAAGGTTCAAGACCAGCCCCTAGATGGCCCCAGGTTTGAAGATGACTCTGCTAGCAGAAGGCCTAATAAGCTGTGATTTGGATAGCAGGCCTGGGCAGAAACCAGAGGTTATTTCAATTCTGGCTGTTCCATCACTGGAAAATAATACAAGATCTTTTTTTTTTTTTTTTTTCCCCGATACACTTTTTAACCCATTTTTCAGATTAGTTTGAGGTAAAAAAAAAAAAAAAAAAAAGAAGATGGCCAGTTTCATAGTTTTCCTTAAAAGTACCAGTTCTATATAACAACATCAATCATAACTTGTTTCAATTTTCATAGAGCTCTTTTTGTAATTAACAACAACATTAAATCAAGAGAGCTGTTGTTTAACATTTCAATACATTTTTGTTTGAAGTGATTCACTCTGCTCATTTTCCTGGAAGAGGTGATTTCTGGGCCCATAATCCTCTAGGTATGCGTTTCATCTTCCAATATTGAGCTGGTATGGGCACATGGAAAGAAAATCTTATCTTGTTGAATAATACCTAATACCGTTTCCAGAAAAATAAATAATGATTTGGCACCTCTCCAGCTGCTAATGCTTTATGAGTAACTCCTCAGTACCCAGAATTTTCATCCCTCTTCTGCAGTACAGGAACAAGGAGTCCCAGGAATGCCAGGTGAGAGTTGACGAAACTATTTGCCGAGTTTCACAAGCACATGGCTTCCATAGGCACTCACTGAAATAGCAAAAATCCTGGTGGATTGCTCAGCACTTGTGCGGCTATCTCACGCCATCCCAGGAGCTTGTTTGCTCTTTCCCTCTCTCTCTGAATTTTTACTTCAACGACAAGTATGAACTCCATGCTCAATACAGGAGATGTGTTTAATACGCAACAGTTGTTCTCTTATGTGCAAGTGGTTTCTATAAAGATACCATCTATCACTGCTATATATTAAGTCACATCTTTTTCTATATGGCCTGTCCTTGTGAACTGACATATGTGGGGATAAATGTTTTTCCCTGTAAAATAGGGAATGAACATATACCAAAATAACTTCTGGAAGAGAGTTTTTAATTTGTGCTAAAATGACTAAACATTGCCAAAATGTCTTATGAGCCTAAATTCTGTTTTCAAAAGGAGATGAGGTCAGTGAAGAGATGTAGATACCTAACCAAAACAAATAGCCTTAATGCTAATGTGGTTGTCCTAGACGGTGTTTTAAGATCTTCATCCCTTCATGCTTCCAGCAGTGACATTCCTTGGGTTAATACATCCATAGGATCACCTTAGAGCCTTTGAAGTTCATTATTACTCCCCGCAGAGATTAGCCTCTTTGATACATCTCCTTTCTCAGGCTGGTGACTGATACGAAAGCCACCATGAGCATCCCAGACTCACAACACGCTTCTTTACCCATCAAACCAATGTGGTTCCTAACTAATCAGGAACTGATAGTTTATTAATGGGTGTATATCAAAACAAATACATTTCATGGAATTATTTCTGAATCTAGAAACGTTTATCAGCTGCAAACTGGAGCTTTTTAAGCACTATTGCAGGCTTGGTGTCTCCTGGCAGTGGCAGATGGAAAGCTCAGCTCTGGGTCAGAGCCAAGGCTCTCAGGCATTACTGCGCAGCTGGGCATGAGGCAGTTCCGGAGATCCCAGAAAGGATGGGACCAAGGGGTTTTTACATGTCCTGTGTCACTGGAGCAGTCCCACAGATACTGTGGAGTAGCCCTTAACTCTTCAGAACCTGACAGCCATCTGAGAAGACAGCCCCCTCACAGTTGTTGCATCTGTCTTTGGAAAATGGGAAATGCAATGGCTTGAGTATCTCAGAACAAAATATTTTCAGAATTTCTTTTCCATAGGAAAGGTAAGATGTTTTAGGCTTGATTCCAGTCTGGAACAAAACTGAAAATGACAGTATATCCTACAGAAAAAAAATGTCAGGTTTTGACAAATACTAGCCCAGAAATACTTTATTTTAAAAAATAATAAAAATTAATAACTTGCTATGCAAAGCAGCCACAAGATGATTCTTATGTTGCACGAGGATATTCTGTATTTCCCCGCTGCCCTCAGGAGCCAGGCATTGCCAAAGTGACCTTCTGCCCTGCTCAGAGATGGGTGGCCTCAGAGATGGGAAATTAGGGAGTGGTCAGAAAGATGGAAATAATCAATTTCTAACGCTCTGAAAAAAAACCAACACAATTCATCAAAAGCTTAGAAGGCTAGAAAGAACTGCAGGCAAGCAGTATCATGAACATGTGGACTGAAGTTTTACATGTTATCCTGCAAGGCAACAGAGAGCCCCAGCTTCTCCTTCCATCCATCCTTCCCTGAGGGAGGAGGGAACCCTCCTCCAATGATAGCTTCTTCTGTGGCATCCAGCTCCTGCTCCAAGCAATCAAGTGAGTGGCCATGCCATTATCTATAGACGTTATCCAAATACTTGGGTTTATAAGTAAAGAATAGCTTCCTCCTAGCTGAAGCTCTAATTTTTTTCTTTCTTCTTAATTCAGCACATAGAGCATTCTGGTGGAGAAGATGAATCTCACGTATTTATCACTGTTGTCTGGACATAATTAGATGCTCTCATAATTAGATGATCGTAATTAGATGACGAAGATCTGGATTCTTTTGTGGACCTTCTTAACAGGTCTTAACTCCCAGCTTCTTGATACCTGCAAGTGAGCAATAAAAAATAATCTCCCAAGAGGACCTCTGATCTTAAAACAAATGCTGTTTAATTCACCACTCATTAGGAGTGTATCTAGATTGATTTATTGAGCACTTCTGACCCCAAATCTTTTGAACAGCATTCCTTCACGACTAAGTAGAAAATGGATTTGGGCAACAGTTCTGGCAGGAAAGAGAACGCAAGCGATTCTTAAAAACATCCACATCATGTAACCTAATAAAAATATACTGCATGTTGGCATGCATTTGGTCCAGACCAGAATGGGTATGTTTTCCAGTCAGGGCTCAGGTAACTTCTGTAGTAAATAAGGCCAGAACAATTCATTAATTACACATTTGTGGTTGTCACACCTTTGTGTATTTTGGAAATATGCAGCCACATTCAATCAATCAGAAAAACGGCAACATCTTTGGGCCCAAAGAAAATCAGTGTTTTTGGTAAGAATATGACAGCCCATGGCAGCAGAAAACATTATATCCTCTAGAGGATCAGTTTCTACTTGCTGCCTAATATTCAGAGAACAGATAAATGGAAAAAAAAAAACAACACCACCTCACAAATGTCCCATACGTGATTGGCTATAGGCAAATGCCTTCTAGATGAGAAAAGCAAACTTGTTTGCTAGTTGCATCCAAGCAACTAAGAGCATGAAGAGACTTAGCTGTAAACAAAAAAAAAAAACAAAAACCTCTGAATCTTCTAATAGGAATCAAAAAAGTGCAGATTATAACCTTCCACCATACGCCTCGCCATTCCATTTGGCTGCAGAAACAAGACGTAGCCATGGATGATGCATGGAGTGGGCTGTTGGCTGCCTGCCTTGTTTGGCCAATGAAGGTATATGCAGTAAATCTGGTATGAGTCTTCCTGCTCCTCTGGCTTCTGGTAAGCAGGAGAGTGCAGTATCTGGCTTGTCTCTCCCTGCTGAGATCCAATAGCAGAGGATTTGCCAGAATATTTGCATGCTCATAAATCACAAGGAGCAAATGTTGCTTTAGGTGGCACTTGAACAGCAAGCTGTGTTGTCAGCTCTCTTGACTGTATCAGAAGATATCCAGTAACATTTTACTCAATACTGCGTCAGAGCAAAAGTTATTATTTTAATCAGATATCACATTTGCAGAAGATTAGGAAGATGAGGAAATGCTTAATTAGTGATTTTTGATTTTTGTAGGCTGAATTTATCCCTGATTTCAGGCCCAAAGCAGATGCCTTTTTCTGGCAGGCTTCTTCTGTACTAAGCAGAGAGCGAGGGCTCCCTCAGAGAACTACAAGGCAGGGGATGCTTACATTGGTTAAGGACCTAAATTAGATGTCTCTTTCCTCAAGGTAGTGAGAACCAGGCAGAAAGACAGTATGGAACATGTGGCAACTATAAGGATCTGATGGACCAATGTGAGGGCATTGCCATGCATATGGGCAGATTCCTTTGAGTCTGCTCCATCCCTTGTGCCTGGCACACAGAGAATCAGAAGTTTCCCAAAAAAGGAGTACGCTGGGCTGGCTTCTGCTTTTGTAGTGAAGGTTGGTAGGGATGGGAGAGGCATCCCTCACTCCTGGAGGACTGCATGGCAGGGGAGGATGAGCTGGTGGGACAGGTATGCGCATCTCCCTGGACTTTCCTGCATGCAGGCTCCTGCAACATGATGCGACTGTCCTTCTCCTCAGCACAACGCTCTTGTGAGAGCTGATCCTGAGTGATGAAGTTGCACAGGGCACCGGACAGGTTTGGAGAGCTGGGTGCCATGGTGCAGCCCACGTTTCTGCAGGGGTCAAGGTGATAGTTATGAAGCTGGCCTTGCTTGCATCCCACCATGGCAGACCCTGCTGTGGTATGGCCAGTGGGCTTTCTTCTGAGATGTGAGTGGGAGCATCAGCAGTGAGGAATGGAAACTGCCCACCTCCACACAGTGTCCCAGCCAGGAACAGGACTGTTCTGTGCTGCAGGCAGGGGAGGAATCTTGCACTCAGTAGGACCTACACCCCAGAGAGCAATACAAAGCCATTAATTACACTGCAGTGCTAACAACAGGTGACAGAAAAAGCTTTATATCTTACACCTGCTCGCACGGAAAGTTTGTTCACTCTTCAGAGACCTTTCCAAAGGGCCACACAAGTGGCGAGCCGAATAAAGCTAGTTTCAGCCAGATCTGCCTTTTGCTTGTGCTTTCTGGATAAAAAAATATGTGGGACATGAAAGAGCTCTTTGAAGTGACTGATGTTGATGCTGCAGTGCATTTGGGAGAGCGCTCAGAATAACGCTGCTGATGGTGTCAGGCATCAAGGGGAGATCTTCCTTTGTGAGCGGGGAGAAGCCGAGGATATCTGAGAGCTCTGAGACTTTGTATATCTATATTTAAGGAGAGGGTAAATTTAGACTCTGTGGAAAAAGAAGAAAGGTTCGTGACACCAGGGTGAGTGTGGAACAGCATCTGCCTCTGCAGCGGGGCTGCATCCTGTCTCGCAGTGTGTCTGCAGCATCGAGCCTACCTTTCCCTGGGTGGCTGCTACAAATTACTCTGACTGCAGGGTAGCTTTCTGACATTGGAAAATATTCTCCGCAGATGCCAGTGAGTGGATTTATTTTTAACCTAAGGAAAATTTGTGATCTAGGGTCTCCTGAATAAAACCACCTATGGGAGGTGGTAATTTTAACGGCAATTTAAAGAGCTGCCAAATGGGCTTTCTTCTCTAGGTGGTGAAACAATTTGGTGTGCTAGAAGTAGAGTCATCCACACAGTTGCTCTAATCTAATTAGGAAGAAAGGTGGAAAAGCATCATGAAAAACCAGGAGAAAATAACATCAGCTTTGTGTCATATCCAGGGCTGCTGGAAAATCCACATCAGAAAATAGACCGAGGGTTTGTGTAGCTGGTGGAAATTTCCTCATGTGAAGGTATATTTTAAGTGTTATTTAGGGAACAAATGCTTAGTCTACCTGGCCAAAGGTATAACAAAGAGCAAAATCCAGCCTGCCTCCTTCTGTCAGGCCAACAGACCCCACGCCAAGCAGTGCTCCAGTACCTGCTGGCATGGAGCTCACCCATAGCTGCTCTGCCCACTGCCAGACGGGCAGCAGGGGACACCCATGGCACTTTCCTATGGGACAGCAGAGGGTGGGAGGTGAGGTGACCTTGCATGGTGCTAGCAAAGGGTCAGAATGGTGCTTACATGAGAAAAAAGAGCAGGAAGGCAGAAAAGTGAAGGAGATGCATGAGGTCATCTTTGGGCCCCTTGCCCCTGTCATCTTCCTATTTTAAAAAGGGAAGGCTCTGGGGCACAAAGCAGCCTGAAGATGAACTCAATCTGTTCAACTGGAAGCATTTCCCCATTCATAAAGTCATGAGTACGTCTCACATACTCCTGTGTGATTTGAAAGAGGAAATGCAAATACTTTATAAGCTTTGGGTTATGAGATTAACTCAGCCTTACATGTCCTATCCTGTCCCAGAGAACGTGATGGGAGGTCAGTTAGCAAGTCACAGGGGGCAAGATAAAGGTCTATATGAGTTACTACTTTTTATTCTTAAAGCTTGTCTTATTGGGCCCAGTCCAACATCAGCTGAAGCCAATGAAAGGACTCCTGCTGACTTTAATGGGAGCTGGATTGGCCCTATTGTCCTTTGTTGAGTAAAGTAATTTTAAAAGGTCAGGAGGTGATTTAAAAGAAAAAGAAACAACCACAATGATAAGCTATATTCAACATTCTCACCTTATAGAGAAGAAGCGTTGTCTTAGCTGGTGAGTGTAGTTCAACTCGCCCTTGTAGGCTCTAGTAAGGATAACAAAGTTCTCTTTTAATAAAAAAAAGTGAAAATGAAAATTGCTGCTTTCCAATTTGACTGCCTGACTTCTATCTCCTCAGTTTACAAATAAAACACTCCAAAGTTAGATTCTAATCTCAGTGAAACCAACTTTGCTTGTGTCATTCCAGTGACTTTCATGGTTTTCTTTCTGGCTGGCACTCGGTGTGATGCTGGTGTGAGAACTAAAATAAAATGCCGTGATTGCAATTGCTCTGGCTGTGGTTTGGCTTGGTCTGGGTTTGTCTTACTCCACTTTCAATATGGTTGCTCCTCTATCTGCAGATGAAGCAAATTGGTTGCCAAACTGAGAGAAGAAAAATAGGGAAGAGGATTAGTTAATGAACCTGCCTGTAAGTGGTGTGAAAATGGCAGCAAAGCACAGCTGATTTTCCAAATATTGCCCTGGTTTTGAAGGACTGAGAAGATACAAAGGAGATAAACCATGGAGTGTCTTCCAACTTGGCCTCTGTGAAACGTCTCGCTTCTCGGACTCCGAGTCCCCTCCAAATCTGAAAACTCAGACATGGGTTTTGTCACCTTATTCAGCAGATAAAATGATTAAATGAAAAGTTGCTATTTATATACAATATCTTTTCAGAGCCCAGAAGCAGACACATCTCCATCTGAATAGCCTTTGGGCACAAGATGTTGGAAGATGCTATTAACAATCAGTTTCACACAGTTTTTCTTTTCAGATTATCCCTCTTCCACAATGCTTATAGAATCTAAACAGTATAAAATCTGCTGCCTATCTTGGGAAATGGCTGGAAGACTTTGGTTTTGATTTTTAGCATTGTCCTTTCTAAGTGTTTCATGCTGTGAAATTCAGATAGTTTCCTCTGATACAGGCAGTAGCAATAGGAAAATTAAAGTTTACCCTCTCTCTCCCTCCCCACTTTATTGCCATTTTCTATAGTAAAGATTTTCTCTGCCAAGCTGTGATGAATCAGACCCATCTTTTCAGCAGATGGATACACTAAAGGAGGAGAAGCATGGCTCTGTTGGGCTCCTCCAAGACGCCCTCTGAGCGGTTCTCTTTCCAGGCAAGTTTGAGTCCCAAACACAGCAGGTTCTGGCCATCAATGAAGTAACCCCTTCCTCTGACCTCGCCTCCCACTGGGCAGGAATGCAGTGCATGGGCAGAGGTCACTGTTACTGCCATCTTGCTAAAAGCATCCAGCGTTCATTCACGAAACAAAACACTTCACTGGCTTAGATGGAAAAGGAAGTAACCCAGCAGAAAAACGAGCACAGTTTTTCTATTGAGTGAGAACCAGTTTATAGTATAATACCAGCCACAAAAGGGTTGAATTAAACATTGATAAAATATATATTTTAAAGCAGATTTCTAAATGAGAATCACGGAAAGATTACTTTGCCCATGTCTAAGCTTAATGGCACACTTACACAAATAAGATGAGAAACTGCAGCTGCAGGGAACACTTGTGCTGCCTGTTGCCGTTTACAGAGCAGACATTTGGGATCTATCTGGCTAATCATGATATATTTTTCATGTAATCATCTGTTTATGCCTCTTTGGTTTATATTTCGTGGGACTGGGCTGCGGGCCAAGGGGCTGGGGGCTGGAGTTGGCAAACACCACCAGCCCCATGGGACTTTTGGCCGGACCCACAGCCACAGCTGCCCCAGTTCCACATGGGAATGGGCTCCGGTCCTCCTGCTGCCACCTCATCACCGCATCCCTGAGGATGCAGGGTGCTCGAGCCACATGGGAAAAATCCCTGCTTTCTTCCCACAGCCTGTATTGTGCTGGAGACATGGACCAGGCACACGTACAAGGACATCCATGCATATGCTGTTTAGTGTACATTTTGACAAAAACAACCCTAACCATGAGGACTGCTCGCCACACCTTCTTCCAAAAGCCATCCATGAGAGCCCGCTAAAGTGCTCCTGAGGTACAGCAGCAACCTGCTGCTACTTTTATGCTCAGAAGAAACAAAACCCAGGCAAAATTCAAGTTAAGCAGCTCTTAAGGCACTGGGAAGTGTCCAGCTGCGTGTGAGAGATCCTGCATTTCTCCCACAGTTTTCCAGAGGATGCTGAGCAGACGCATTTCTGCAGCCATTGCAAATTCAGAGACGAAGGAAAGATAGGAAAACAGGAATCTGTGCCAAGGGAAAGGAAATACAGAACAAGCTTGCAAGGGGTCACAAACCGGCAGCCCAATAACAGTGAAATGCACGGCACCTGACCATGCATGGACAGGCAATGAAACTGAAGAAATAAAAATGTGGTCTTCAACAGCACTCAAGCTGTGCTAGGAGAAGACTGAGATGCACAGGGTGGCCAAGGATGGGAGCAGTGTGCTGGGTTGGGCCCTGAAGGAACACCTGAGTATCATGGGCTTCTTATTTCCCTACCTCGCAACGGCGTAATGCTCAAGATGTAAGAGTACATTGCAGGCATGGTGTGTGGTATTTGGAGACATTCTGATTCAGTCCCAATGCAGTCAGCTGCTGCCAAAATTATAGGTACGTATTCTTGCTGTGCTACAGGACAGCTAAGGAGTAGGATGGGAAGGATGAGTCAGAAGGATGCACTCCTTGGAGGCTGGGGCGTCTTATCTCATGCACTTGAGGGGAGATGACTTTTCATCTTTATAGGGTCGGTTACACAGTATAGATGGTTTTCTTGCATCACAGAAAATCTGTCAGCCAGAGCCTGGAGGCCTTTTACCCACTTTGGACATGTTAAGTCCTATAGCTGAATGAGGTACAGCTGGCTGCCAGAGAGACTGGTGGTTGCTGTGTTGGCAATTTTTCCATTTGCTAGTCATTTTTAGGCAAGCCAGGATGTTCCCAGTTCTCAAATCTCTATCTAAAAGCTCAAGCCTCAGGTTGCTTAATATTCTGGGTGTTGAGGGAAATTCAGATCCTTGCAGTGGGATGTATGTCTATAGAAACTCTTTGTAGTATTTGAGACTTGCCATAACATTTGAGTGGATTCAAATTTTCTCTGTCTTTTTACAATAGCAACATGAGAAAGTGCAAAGCCTCACATATCTGATGATTGCACGAATGGGATTTTGGGGTAAATTATTTCAGTCTGATCTTTCTCCATTATTTTTTATTTAACTTTACATTCCTCTGTTTGGCTCCACTTAAGAAAAAAGTAGAAACAAAAAGAGGTGGGCCACACGTTAGGAAAAACACACAAATGGGAGAGTCCCCACGAGACTGCAGGTGCTGGTGGCACCCAGCAGGGTCAACTCTGATTGCCAGCTTGGGAGAGGAATGGCCTTGTCGTATGGGATGGTGACAGATATCTACCCATGTCTGGAAATGCCAGGTCTGTGCATACGAAAAATAAATCTCATGCAAAATACGTGCTTTCATGGATCATCTAGTAAAGGTGAACTTTTTTTTATATCATATTGCACACTAGGAAATAAAAAGAAAACTGTACTGACAGAATGCATTGACAGTGCCCTCTTGATGGCAGATTTTTATGCGTTTTCCAGAGTCTTTAATGCTCTTACTTCAGAGCCCTTCTCACTGTGGATTTACGACATGTTTCCTGCCTCCCTCCTCCTCGTCTGCTCCCCCATCTCTCTTATTTGAACTACTTTAAAGTGACATGTTGACACATACTCATGTGATGAAAGCACTGGATCCAACCACATGTGTTCCTCTCTGTCCCAGTGACCCACCGACCAGCCAGTGCCCCTGGAGACTATTGGGTTCAAATGCACCCAGCAGGCAGGGAAGAAGACTGAGAAGACCAGGAGCTGGAAAGGCTCCTAATTGCCCAAATTGCCCTGTATGGAGAAGTCAAGGTATTGCTCTTTTTTCAACCCTTTGAATACATATGTGGTGCTACCAGGCGGGACTCTTGCTGCTATTCACTCACAGCCTGTGGTGGCAAACAGCGTTTGATGGCTCCCTCTGGAATAATTACTCTCTAGTAATTCCAGACACCCATCATAGATGTACCCACCTTAAAAAGCCCAAATCCACCCCTCTGCCCTCAGCACTGTCCCCGGAGTCTCTTCCAAGGCTACCCATATTTGGGCCCCCTTTCTGAAGCATATTGATAGCAGCAGAGATCACTTGTCCCAAAGAAATGGCAGTTTCTCAACAGCTCCCTGCCACGGCCTTTATGTGGGCAGAGGTTTTTAAAGGATTCACGTTTTCAGGGCCGTGTTCATCCTTTGAAACCTTTGTGTTCAATCTTTGAAACAATAGGGCTGCTTCCTGCAGCTGTCAGAAGGGCACAGGTAGCTTGGCTTCATCATTTTCTTGTTCCTTGTCATGCTGCCATAAGTTAAATCTCAGGTGTTCTCTGTGTAAATGTGGAGCCACATCTGGAAAAGCTTAATGGTGCCAGAGTCTGGACTTTCTCTGTCCCTTCATCACCACATTCAAGATGCCACTAGTACGTGATATTACAGCTATTAAGGCCTTTTCCCTCACAGAAGAGTCAAAAATAGTATTTTCAGCATAATACTTTTCAAATATTTATGTGAAATTATATAGATCTTCTTTTTGGTCTTCTTGTAAAAATCCTTGCCAGAAGTTGTCTACAAGGATATTAAAACATTTTCTAATGTTAGCATGACTCTTAGAGCTCATCACCAAGATTAGCAAGGGAATAGTTTCTGAAGAGGCCCTGGAAAATCATCACAAAACCTCAGTGCTGTGGGAGCACGCCCTCACACACCTTTGCAAAGCATTACCTATTTGGATTAGTGCAAACATCTGCCACCTGCAGTAAAAACGTTCATTGACAAAAACCTGTTCAAACACAGTGCAATGCATTTTGATCCTTTCAATCTGCAGCACAGACCAGACATGGCTTTAAAAGGATGAAGCATGTCTGCCAGAGCTGCAAAGTGCCTGACACCTGACAAAGTTCTTGGCACCTTGCAGCATCGCCATCCTCTCCCCAAGCCCCCTTTGCTCCTCACTAAGCTCTGAAAAGATCATCTGTCCCAAGATCAGGGGTTCAGCCCTCTGCCATGAGCACGAGGCCTGTGGGCAAGCGGGGTGAGCAGCCCACACTGCAGACTTCCTGTCATCTCATTTATTCCCGCCCCAGGGATGTATGGTTGAGCTGCTGGGCTACAGCATAAGTATTTGCATTTGAAGAAGTCCTGCATGAGAAGATCTCACTTAGTATTCTTTCTCCCTGTGCTGCTGCTGGCTTCCACATGAAAAGTTGTAAAAAGTGAAGAAAAAATTTCCACTATAGGTTCACACCAGCTGGCACTAAATGGATTGGGAAATCCCTGAGCTCACATTTGCACCTGTATCACTGATTTTAAATAGTACACGCCTGCACTTCCACCATTTTGCCTAATGCCTTGGACTGTATGTGCTTGTGCACCCCATACCATCCTGCTGCCCTAAGTCACACAGAGCAACGCTGCATTCTACTGAAAGGTGCTGCCTCTTGCTTCCACTGAACCTCCTGTTAGCAAATTTTGAGCTCCTTTTGAGTTCTCATACCATAAGAACTGCTTGTTCCCCACCCATCTTTTCAAAATCATCTTACAGCAACCATGTGACCTGCCAGGATACTTGGAACTATATAAAGCAGCAAAGTTTGAGATGGAAACAGTTTGATAGCTGCATCCTCAGAGAGAGTCTAGAAGTGTGGGAAAGAAACCCACTGTACCCAGAGAGGTAGGTGCTTGTGTGACTTCTCATTTTAGGCCTGGCACCTCACCAAGAGTTCTTTTTGCCACTATTGCACCCTCTGGGAGGTTCCTTAGCTCAGGCCAACCCACTGACATAGGGAATGCCAGTCCATTGCAGCGCTAGAGTTTTGCTCTCAGCTCCTATCTGCATAAATCACAATTGGAGACCTGAATATTGGGGGGGGGGGGGGGGGGAAGTGGGTCAGCCTCTGCTTCTAGGGGCACTTAAGAGAATTCTTGCTGCCATCTGATGTCAGCTGTCTTCCAGCCCTCACTTTGCAGCTGCGTAGGGAGCCTCTCCTCTTGCAGCCTGGGATGTGGCAGTGAGCAACATGCTGCTGAGCTTTGGGCTGTGTCTTCTTTTCAAGAGATTCAGACTGCTTTAGCATACTTACATTCACAGAGTGTCTCTTTCCCCAGTTATGGCTTTTGGGATCTATTTTGTGTCTGTGACACAAATATGTGACACACATATGATGCCTTCTCTAGGTGGCATCATATGGGTATGAATGGCTGATGCCAAAAGAGTATTAAAGAGTTTTCACATCATGCTTACCTGGTATGTAGAGCTAGGATAGATCTTAAATGCGTATTTCTTTCTTCATATCACAGAAGGAACAGTCAGTATCAGCTTTACTGTCATTGAAGGCTTTCATGATATCTTTTGAGATATTTTTTCAAATATTAGGTAGCAGAATCATAGAATCATTAAGTCTGGAAAAGAACACTAAGATCATAAAGTCCAGTTGTCAACCCGCCCGTGCCCAATAACCATGTCCTTCAGTCCCATATTTACACATTTCTTAAATGCCTCCAGGTACAGTGACTCCACCATCTCCCTGGTAGAAAGATTTGGTTCTCTATTCATATAAATGAGGAAAGAGAGGCAGAGTCACGGAGCACCCAGCACTACAAGGGCCATCAGGCCACGGAGGAGATCTTGTTGCCACATGCATTTGAGCAGTTTCAAACAGATGTGCTTTGCAGTATTGCTCATGCACATGACACAAGGCTGCAGAGGCATCTCAGAGCCACTTCTGCAACATGCAGTGAGCTGCTGAGGAGCTCTGCAAGGAAGAAGGTGCCTATCGGCTCTCTGTGACACGGCACTCACAGCTACAGGCAGCCTGCTGGCACTACGTAATGGTCCACAAGCAGGGCAGTCTGAATGGCATCTTTTGAATCATCATGTCTCTGGCAAATAGAAAAACAGGCACCGATAAATGATGAATATAGTGAGAATTGTATTCTAATTGGAAATAAGACATATGTTGCCTTGTACTGGATCGAATAGCATGAAAGATTAAAATGGCTGTGCTGAATAATTGAGATCCCAGTTGCATAATTTTTCCTATCATTTTAAAGTCGTGCCACAGAACCAGCAATATTCCACTAATGAAAAAAGCTTGCTCACAAAGAAGAGAAGTATCAATGAGCCATCAGTGAGAAGGGACATTAAAAAGAGACACAGACATTTTCCCACTCACCTTTTCATGTGTGTGAGTCCTAATTTATTAAGCTTTGATTTTTTCAGAAAAACAGAAAGACAAGAAAACTGTGGCAAACAGCTACTGTAGATCACCACAGCTGTAAGGTGGGGCTGAAGATGCTCTCTTTACCTTTCCACCCTCAATGCTGCATGTACTCGCAGAGCTGTGTTGCCATGCGGAATTAGCAAGGACTGGCAAGACTTGACAACTTGAATGACTGCACCCAGATGCAACTCTGGGGGCCAAAAACTGAAATGTACAAGGTTGAGGCCAACTTCATCCAAAGGGATGGCTCCTAAATCTAGTGTTGGTAAACAGATTCCTATTTGTCCTTGGTACCACACAGAACCAAGGGCCAAAGCCACAGGCGCACTCAAAGCCTGTGTCATATTACCAGTAGCTTGAAATTCAGACTACAGCCTCTTTTAAAAGATAGTATTTTTCCAGAAATGTTTATTTTAAATGTAGAGCTGTTATTGTTATTTCTGCTCAGTGGTGTAAAAGTCCAGTTGGAAGAATTTTCTTTCCTCTGCACTGAGGTTGAAAATTCCTGGAAAGCCATGACAATATTCAGCATTCATGATTACACAGACAGACATATTTCACGAAAATTGCATAGCCTTTTAATACTGGATTATGAATGAGCTCTAATGTTGAAATTATATTAGATTGAATTTCAGAACGTATTTAACATATTTCCATACAGCAACCTTGGGATGTCTTTTCAATAACAGTGATTATTACAGGCAGGCTGTTTTTTATGAAAACATTTGTTCAGGGTGGACAAGGCTTCCTGAAAAATGTTGTACATCTTTATGGCTGACGTTTTAGTTGTTTTGAATTAACTTTCTCCACAGCCAGAATGAAACGTTTCACCATATAAGTCTTCGTGCATGTCTTCAAACAAACCGGGAGACCTTGCTGTGCATTTTCTAAACTGTAATACAATCTTGGGCATGAAAACCCTTGGTGAGTGGGAGGTGAACATTTTGCCCCCAAGTTATCCTCTCAAAAGATGCATACTTTTAACTAACGTCTGGCCTTGAAAAGCAGCATTTCCCTCAGCTGATTTGAAGGCATCTCTAAGTAGGTATCACCTTGTAATCAAAGCCAGACTTACTCTTTCATAGCCCTAATTCTGCTGGCTGCCCAGCCCACAAATTGTGGTGAGGACAACCTCTTTAGTTCCCGAACAGAGCACAGCAAAATTCAGGTCTGTCATTGCATAATGATAAACACATGGAGATAGTGCATCACCCAGACAGCACATGCATTCGGAAAGCCAACATCGACAACCTACCTTTGAGATACGCCTACAGACACTGTCCCTGTCTGTCCTTGTGACTGCTGACCTGGCACAGTGCGAGAATGGTCACCCAGGCCGGTGGTTTAGCTCTACCATTTGGTCCTTTTCCCTTTCCTTTAGAAAGGTGGGAGCTCATATTCCTTTTCCTGGAACATTAATGGCTTAAAATGCAGTTTATGCTCTATGAGGAGCGACTGAAGGGACTGGAGCTATTTAGTCTGAGGAAGAAGAGGCTGAGGGGAGACCTTATTGCTCTCTTCCAATATCTGAAAGGTGCTTACAGTGAGGGCGGGGTTTGTCTCTTCTCACAAGTGACAGGTGACAGAATGAGAGGAAATGGCCTCAAGTTGTGCCAGGGTGAGTTTAGGTTGGATATCGGGAAAAACTCCTTTTTTTCCCGATACCTCACACCCTCACACACAGAAAGGGTGATTAAGCTCTGGAATAGGCTCCCCAGGGAGGTGGTTGAGTCACCATCCCTGAATGTGTTTAAAAAACCTCTCAGGGTCATGATTTAGCGAAGGGTTGTTAGAATTAGGGTAGTATGGTTGGGTTGCAGTTGGACTTGATGATCTTTAAGGTCTTTTCCAACCTGTGCAATTCTATGATTCTATGACTCTATGATTCATTCGGAAATGTGTCCACCAGGTAAGGCTCAAGGTCAGAGAGGTGTGTTTGGGAGTTTATGTAGTTCTCTACCAGGACCGGCCAGCTTGCTTCTCCATCGCCACCCGCTGTCATTAGGAGCACCTGAGTCACCACGCTGTGTTGATGCTGAGCTTCCCTCATTCCCACCAGTGTTAGTTGGAAGCAACTCTATGGAAAACACATTTTACCAGTGCAAGGCACTGACAGGCTTTCCCTCAACCATTAGGAAGTTTGATAGCTCTCATTAGTTTAGTCATTGGAGAAAAGAGATGTGTGTTTCCTACACTGGTGGCATAAATGCTCCCCTCACTTTTATACTGCTGGAAGAAATGCGTATTTTCAGGGGAAAAACAGTAATCCATTCACAGTATGCTTCTAAAACCAACCCTATTTTATTCGCCTCTCTTAAATGCTCAGAGCAGTGTAACTGGATGCCACAGCCTCTATACTCCTAACACCTAATAGAGATTCTTTGAAGGGACGTTTTGAAGACATTTGAAATAGGAAGCTCTGTGCCCTATCCTCACTGCTGTTGTGAAACTCCAGGTGAGCCGACATAGAAGTGAACTTTTATTACAGTTTAACACTGCTAAACACCATCTTGCTGGTTAAGAATGGGCTGAATCATTTAAAACTCACTTTTACTTTTACCCTCTAACTTGACCCACAGAATGTATCTACTGATTAAATGTCAACAGGAAACAAATGTCTTCACGGAGTAAAAGCAGTTATCTACAACAATTTTGGTTTGTGGTGAAGGGGCAAGAATGAAAAAAAATCCGCACACAGAAAGTCACATACATTTTAAAACAACATTGTAAACTTGCGCATGGCCACCCAGACAGGGACAGAAGTGGCTGGAGACACACAGTTTCTCAGATTCAATAACCTGTGGGGTTCGGTGCTGCTGCAGTGGAGCAGCCCTCAGGTGGGACGGCTCCTGGGCTCCCAGCAAGGAGAAGTGCAGCTGTGCATTTGCTTGCTCAGTCCTAGTCCTGAGATGCAACTCAAAAGGTAAGTGAAATCGTGTATGCAAGTGCCTCAATTTGTACAACAGCTGGTAACTCTCACACTTCTTCTTCTTGCTCCCCTGTATCACCTTCTCAATAATTCATTTTTTATTTTTTTCCCCCACTAACGATTTAGAAGGATACCTAGCTCAGAGAGATCCCCATAGCCTGGATAGCTGACTCAAATGAAAGAAGAAACAAAATACCTGAAGGGCAGAGGAAAACCTCCCATCCCACTTGGCACCTGGGCATTGGAAAAGTGCTGATCCTCTCTGACCAAAACGCTTTTAGACGCAACCCACTCCTGGGCACTGTCTCAACCTTTGAGGAAATCACTTTCCACTGCAAACACTGACTGCAGTCACTGCAATATATTTATTCCTCTCATCTGCGGATCCCCCACATGCTTTGAGGTATTTGAGTTCATGAGTGGGAATACCAAATATTATTCCTATTTCTCAGTTCCTGTACGTCAGTTGGCTCTTGGACGCCCTCCCTCTATGTCGTGGTGTCAGTGAGGATGAGCGAGGCTGCCCTTTGGCCATACCACTGTTTGGTTTAAAACATTAGATTTGGGTCTTGCTAAAAGCACCTCCCACCATTGCTGTCCTTGTTTTCCAAAGTAAACAGCCTCTGGCGTCTTGTGACCAGAACAGCCCCAAGTGTCTGACCTTGAAAAACAAAAAATATTTCATTTGCAAAGAAAATCTGCAGCCAAAATGATTCGGGGCACTGCTTTCCTTCCTCAGCAGGATGTTGGAATGTCCAGGCTCTGGTAGGATCTGCTTACCTGCCACAGAAACACACAGGAACATATTTGCTCTCTAATGATATATTAGGCAATGGTTTTGAGTTGGCAGCCACTAAAAGCCCTAGCCAAACAAAGATAAAATTGTGATTTATCAAAAGAGAATACTGAATTCATGGCCACTTGCTACTGGTGCTAGCCTGCATACCTGAAGTTAGGAAGGAGATGAAATGATCACCTTTTCCAAGACACTGTGCCTCAGGACTGAAGCAGCAAAGGTGTTTGAAAGCTTGCAAAGAAGGATGTGGAAACAGAGCAATACTGATGCAGGAAGAGATGTAATTGGGTGGCATCACAGAAGAATGCAGAAGTGCCTGTGCTTCAGCTGGTATGTACTTTTCCTTTCCACTGTCTCCAGGACTCTTGTTCCCTGTACAACTTCTCTGGAATAGCAGGATGTCCCAAAGGCATCCTGTTCCCACAGAAAGTTTTAAATGAATCTTGAAAATAACTTCTCTGAACATACCTTGAGGTACCTCTCCCAGTGCACCTTCCTCCATTCCATCCTCTTAACCTTATGGTAGCTTTGTTTTGATGAAGGCTGTGATGTTCAACAGATACTGGAGCAAAGTTAAGAATTAGCATCCATTTTTACAGGCTTTCAGCAGCTTGTGTTATTTTATTTGCAACGAGTTAGGCCAATCTCACAATCCCACAGTGGAAATTTAGAGTTTAAGCTGAGCAGGTGAGGCATACAGCAAGTGGCAAAACACTAATTCCTCCCTGCTCTTCCCACTCTTCTCCTACCCTTCCACCAGAAATGGATTGCTCCTACATCAAGGAACTCAGCCTCGTCATCACTGATGCTCACAGGGATACTGCCACAGTGATTTCTGCAAACCAGCCCCAGCACCACCTCCCTTCACAGAAAACAACAAGTGAACAGCAAAGAAACCACCAGGGATGCCAGCTGCTATAGATCCCAGCCAAATGTGGTGTTCAGGAGGTGAAAGGATCTCTACACCATTACAGAGCTTCCAAGTTTCCCAGTCCCAAGGGTGTGCTTTCAAGGGAAGCAAAACCTGTTTCAGATCACGCCAGATATTTTCTTCCCTGCCCAGCAGTTACACCTGAGGATGTTCTCCAGATGTTTGTGTTTGTATGAAACATACAATAATAAAATTGTAAACCGGAGAAGACAATACCCAGACTGCAAGAAGGAGCTGCCTGGGAAAGCATGAAAATTAACCAGCCCACACACAAAATCAACTTGTTCACATCAATGGGATGATGAAGACATATTTTATTGGCCTTTCTGAAGAACCACCACTTTTCTCTGCAAGTGGGCACACAAGATTTGCCCAGTTTCTCCTGTTGCCAGTGGGGGACTGTTTGTTTTTGGGAAGCAGATTCCTTGCACCTGGGCAGATGGAGTCTGAAACAATGTGAAGCCCAATTGCAACTGCAGTGAAAAAAAAGAAAATGTCGTTCTCTGGAGTGCCAGCTTTGGAAAAAACAAAAGAGAAGAAAATCCCTGCAGCAAGTGAAAAGTGAGGTGGTGGAAACAGATCTGCTGCACGAGGGCAGTAAAATTTCCTGGCCAGAAGTTAGACCTCCGATATCATCTGTACTGAAACCACAAAGAGTACCAAATGAGAGTGCCCTGCCTGACATCCACAGAGTGAAATGTCTCCAGTGTTCAAAAGCTGTCTAATAAGAGACGAATAAAACAGGAGTTTGAAACTGGAAGCCTTTTCTCTTTCATTTTCTGGAACTGCTTCTCCTTTTCTACTGGGCTATGCTGGCTAAGGGAAAGGACTGAGCAGGCTGGCTCAGAGTGCTAGAAGGTCTCTGGGGAAAGTGTCTGAGTGTACTATTTCTGCTTAATTTGGACTGCTCAAGCAGGCCCTGATCCCAAAAACATGTGGACATAACGGAGACCTTTTTTCTTAGTGCCTTTAATATTACACTGGTGGCCTGTATAACGATTTCAGGACATCACATGCCTAAACTGCACAGAGTTTGGCCATTTCAGTGATTTCACCAATTGTGGATATGTTTAGTAGTATTATCTTGCCTTTTATTAATAAATTAAAAAAAAAAAAGACTGTAAAAGCAATGCAGCTGCTGAGTGCTATTGTGGCTCTTATCTGAAAGGAGTAGTTGGAGCTGTAGAATCCATTTCTCTCTGTAACAAAAAGGGAGCAAGGAGTGAGGCTGAAATGCAACCGTTCAAATATGCCAGATTAAACATTTTTGCAGGTTTATTTTGGGACCTGTAGGTGGCCTCATCTTAATAGTCAATAAACCAAGAACTATTAGTTCAGTTTATCAACGAACTAAGCAACACTTTCTCTTCTTGCTCTACTGAATCTGGATGCTGATGAATTTGCTTTCAGTGCAGCTTACAGCTTGCCATTTCATTCTCTATGCAGGAGGGGACAGTGAATACTGATTTCAGTGCTGGAAGTGTGGACGTCTGTTTTGTCTGTGCCCTTACAATCTTTCAAGGTTGCAAAGAGAGACCGTGAAGCTCTGAGTCAGGACCAGTAGAGCAACCTGTATCAACTGCTTTGCATTCCATCACAGACCACAGGTGAATAAGCAGAGAACCGCTGACAGTGCGTGGACATCAACCACGGGCATTTTGAAACGTGCTGAGCCATAAGAACAATGAACGTAAGTCACATATTCAGTTAGAAAAGACTTCATCTCGTTGCTTAAACCAATTCAGTTGGCTGAAAGACTGCAAAACAAGGATAAGTGAACCAAGACTGAGACGTTTCAGTACAGCCAATCGACCACCAACATCCATACTATGCACCACATTTGGGATGATGAGTTCTTCAGCATCACTTCACCAGAAGCACCGACTTAGCATGTTGTCTTACTGAGCTGAGGGAAAAACTCATTATTTGGGATGGAGAAGATAGGGAATAAAATGAGACTTAGCTCGTGCTACAGAAAGTTCTTTTGTCACTGTTAAAGGGGGCAATAATGCCACGTGCCTCATGTGAGCGTGCTGGGCAGCCCTCACTCCATGCACCACTGTGACTTCTGTCTTGCATTGGGCATGGCTGGGTGCTTCAGCTGTACCTTGCTTTTCAACAGGAGAGGACAAAGCTTTTGGACATCACTTACCAGTAGGTCCGAGAGGCTCAAGTTCTTCACAACAAGTTCCTGTTGCCTTCCTGCAGCAATGTCTCTGCTGTATAACCCCAGATGCGAGTCTACCACTGTCCATATGGGCACATGTGCTATAGCTGCTGTGTTAAGGCCCCATTTTAACAAGTTTACATACACAAAATGTACTTTTTTAGTGGGGTGCTCATCACAACGTACCATTTTGCTAGGTACCAGTTAGTCCATCAGTTTGGGAGCACGACACCATCACAGGTCTGAGAGGGAACTACAGGCTGAGAAGCAGTATTAGAAGGGAGTAAGTGTTGGACTAATGAACATTCTACTAAGGTGGTAAAATAAGTCCTAATTGTGTCGTAAGACATCCAGCATGTGAATTAATCTTACAGTAACTCCTAAGTTCCTGTGAGTATAAGCATGGAAGCAGGTTTGAGAACAGCTTGCAAGCTCTTCCCCTTCCTTGTACCCATTTTCCAGACCCACCACTGAGCCGATTTACTGAGTAGCACTACCCTGCTGTCCACCATGCATTCCCAACTTGTGTCCTTACAGACAAAGCTTTGCCAAAACCCAACTAGCCAGCCAAATTTCTTGGCTGCAGATCGAGCCCAGGCACTGTGGGGTGCCTACAGCACTTTTGCTAAGGTGAAAGCTGAGCCCTTTTCTAAACATTTCGCTGTTTACTAGGCCTGGATGTTTGCGATGTTTACCCAATGGACAGTAATGCAAGGAAATGTGGGACCCTGTGGTCCTGTGCCCCTACCAATGGTCTTCCTGAGACAAAGGGATGCCATACAATATTTGCAGTTCAGAGAATGCAAGAAAGATCAGTTCCTGGGCTGCAGCTGGGAGCACATAAACCTGCTGCAAAAACAAATAAATGAGGAAGGAGAGTGGGATTATTTATAAAGGAATTTATTTTATATTTGTGTACAACAAATATATGAAAACAAATTTAATTTGAAAAACGTATATTTGATTTCTTAAAAGTATTGAACTCTTTTAAGGAAAGGTTTCAGTTATTAAAAAGGTACTGAAGCTAAAATTATACTTGGATAGATATATGTTTGTGCACGTATATATATATATATATATATAAACATGTGCAATTTTTTATATATATAGTATATATAAATAACGTGTGACACAGTATTTTAAGGTATGCTATTTAAACATCTGAGTAACAACAGAGATATTATAAAATATAGTTTGCTATTTCTACACAATTTGCATTTAGTTTTCATAAGCATCTAGACTGTGCAAAATGTAAAGATACAGAAATACTCTCCTATTGTTCTATACGTTGTGCTCTATTCCCAAATTTCCTCTGGCATGATCATAACCAGACCGAACCAAACTTGGAGGGTTCAACACTAGCCCTTCCTAGCATCTTCTAAAAGCAATAAAAGGAAATCTGTCTTGCCTTGCCCTGTGCTGTAGTATAGTTTGCACACAGGAGAGAACAATGCATTTCCTATGTTAAATGGTCTAACTCCCAGAGATCACATACACCTCACCATATTGACTCATTTCATTGCACTCCATATCCTGCAAAAATAAATCTCCTGTAGGACAGCACACATTACTGCATACTGAAGTTCAAGCAATATATTTCTTTAACATAAGGCAGAAATAGACTGAAATTTGATAACACTTAAATCCAACAGCAATCTGGAATTAAACCACATTTACGTACCACATTTTTATAGATGCTGCCTTTTTTACGTTTATGTCAGAAAATGTGGTTGAGAAAACCTACTTTTCTTTAAATAAAAGCAAGGGATCAGAGCAGCCCTTCTCTAAGAAACTGCTAAAAACCGACAGGACCAGGAGGAACTTGACTGCCTTGAAACAGCTCAGGTCAGTCTGCAGTAGCCTTGTTAGTAGCTATTCCCTATATGACATCTGGGGGAATGCTCATGCGAGTAGGTGCTCACTGCACTTTCAGCTCTAAGTATTTATCATCTGATTTGCATGTAGTTTAAGCGAAGGTGCTGTATGCTTTTTTCATGCATTTGTTATTTGTATTGGCAATTCTGGCCATTCTGCATGCTTTTACAGTTGCTGTATTTTAACAGAAGTATGTTCGTACTCTAGGAAATGTGTTTATTATCACCGACATAAAAACCTCGATCCTGCTTCCATAAAAATCAGTGGTTGTTTTGCTCCTCCTGGAAATAAAACTGGATCCAAATATGTTAGACACACGGTTTGCTAATAAAAGTGAATACTGTATTCATCAAGTCTCTCAACGCTTAAAGGCAAAGCGGTGTCAGCAAATGCTGTATGTTATAGCTTAAGAAACAGTATTATGCACAACTCTAGGCAAACTTATTCAATGAAATCTAAAAGCAGCTGTGAAAAACACCTTATGGGATGGCAAATTTTGCTACATGAAAACTGCTGGAGCTTTGATAGGCTTTTTTCCATTCGGTTTCTTAAACCAACTCTGCACTCGTGTCCTACATTGCAATTGCACAAAACAAGGGCTGTGGCCCTGCAGGCAGCACGTGTCCAGGCCACGCTGTCAGACAGGGCACTTCAGGTGTCCCTCTGCCTGCTGCGTTCCTCAGCTCCCTTTTAGCAGAAATTGTCCTGTTTCTGAATCCTACTGTCAAGCAGCTGACCAGATAAAAAGATAAAGGGTGTCATCCCTTATCTAGCAGTGCTCCAGTTCATCTCTGCAATTGTCCATGGAATGACCCTGGCAGATTTCAGCCTTAATTCAGATTTCAGGCCTCACAAAATCAAGTCTCATTAGAAGCTTGCATAAGTGAGCCTTACAGGTTAGAACCTTTATTTGAATACCAGAGGGGAAAACAGATGCTGAGACAATGTTTACACCCTTTCTAACCACGCCCTTGAAATTTTGGCAGTAAGTTAGTCAAAGGATGGGCTGTG
The DNA here is from genome assembly GCF_019232065.1 of Centrocercus urophasianus. Taxonomy (NCBI): domain Eukaryota; kingdom Metazoa; phylum Chordata; class Aves; order Galliformes; family Phasianidae; genus Centrocercus; species Centrocercus urophasianus. The sequence continues at coordinate 32,270,829 of NW_024884697.1, read as the reverse complement.
CATCTTATCCATCTCTTCTAGTTGGGAAGGAACTGCCATAAATACAAGCCTTTGCAGGGTGCGGCTGAAACTCGGAGATGGCTGAATGCATATGACCAAGGGTGCGTGCCTCGCAAGTCAGAACAAAGCAGAGATGTGCTGGGAATCCGGGATTTCTTATAGCCAGAAATTTCCTATAAACTGGAGATAAACACTATTCCCATCCCCCACACAAAAAGGAATATTATTCAGACCTAATGTAAGAAACTCCTAACTCGCAATGCCAAAGCCCCTTGATTTAAGGATTCCCCAAAGCAATCTCTCTAAAAAAAAAAAAAAGAAAGAAAAAGAAAAAAGAAGAAAACCTGTGGAGTCAGTCAATGCATTTTTTTTCAATCCAATTATATAGTAAAATGCACTGGCAGGCAAGGCCCCAGCTTCAGAAAGGAGCGGAAGAAAAAGGTTGGTGCAAAACGCTCTCATACATTTACACATTCTTAGGATATAAGGTAGCAGGCAACTCAGAAAACTGTGCGGGATGAGAGCAGCTCTCTGAGGGTTTGCCATGTCCTACAGCTCAGCTTTGCCTGTTTGGGCAGGACGGGTGCTACCACTGCCTTCTCCAGCGCTGTTCTTCTCTGCAGGCTTGAAGGATAATGAAGCAGAGTTTATGCAGTATCGTTTGCCAGTTGGACGAGGTCCATCGTCAAAAATGTGCCCCAGGTGTGCACCACACTGAAACAAAACACAACAGAGTATCACTGGGATTCTGCACAGCCCAACGGCGTCACAGCAGCATTATGCAGTGCTGCTTCCAGGAAAGCACGCTGCTGCCTATGTGGCCATTGCAGTTGGGATCCACAACCTATGTTTATGGATGAGAGCTATCCAGGAAGATGATCTGCTGATACCACCAGTGCCTGAGACATAAAGCCCGACCTTCCTGCGTGTTTCATGTCATGTCACTGCACGTGACCAGCTGAGCTGCTCTCTGCTGGATCCTCATAAGGAAACATTAAGCTCCCTGATGATCCTGGCAAGGACTTGGAGCAATGAAGACATTCCTTGAAGGATGTCCTGATACTCATCCTTTTAATTTCTACAGTCTGCCATTTTGCTGAGCCTCTGGGTCCTTCTGAGTGCACCTCTGCTCCTCTCCCATGGAGGGAATGGAGCTCACCCACCACCACTCATCCCACACTACTTTCTGCAGCACATGGGACATAGAGACGGGTGACTGAAAGACACCCATGGGGAGATGTGTAAAATATATCTCAATGAATACCCTCTAGCTGGGGTTAATTTATAAATAGGAATGATGCTAAATTTGTTTTCTGAAAGGAATATGAAACCACAAATCTGCCTGTTGACACTTCAGTGCTGTATGAACTGGCTTCACACACATGCAGTGTTATTTAGGGTAAACACAACTGCTCCTGTCTGAGGGAAAGGTACAGTCCCAAGACTTTCAGAAGAGTACAACATTTTGAAGTTGATCCAATTGGTCCTCATTCAAAACCAGGATTACTATCCCTGCACATTGCAGCTGACAACGTATCAGGATAATATTAACTTCTTATAATTATTCACTTAAATTCCACAAGTTCATTTTTACAGTCTGCCACGAGAAATAAAAAAAAAAAAATAAAAGGTTGCACTGGAGAAATATTTATCTTCAACAGGAAAGTCATGCTGCTTTCCTAAAGAGCCTTTGCCTTTCAAGTCAATGGCTGATCTCAGTGAGAGCTGGAATGATGTAACTGAGATCACAGAGCTGTTAGCAGGCTCACAGTCAGACAGCAAAAATTAGGGAGTGCCAATTATTCTTAACATTTAATTAATTCACAGCATCCCAAATGCAGAGAGGCACTACTGATTACTCTGAATGGTGAATGAGTTAGTGATGGCAACTTTCTACCCTGCAGTTAATGTGCTGCTAATGTGCTCCTGCTGTTACTGCTTTTAATTCATCAAAGCAGTAAGAAGGAGGCCTGCAAAAGCAGGTAGAGTCTTGGCTTCAGGTTATACTCTCAGCAGACTGAAGCTTTCAGGGCAGCTAGGAGAGACAAAAATGCTTCTGGTTAATGGCAGCCCACAGAAATCCTCAGGACCTGCAGCCCCAACCTCTACATCCCAGAGCAGGCTCCCAGATCTCACAGACAAGCAGAGGGAGCACCGTAGCCCAGTAGGACTTTGCAGTGATGTAAGAAAAAACAAGAAAAATAGGAAAAGGCAAAGAAAAGTTGCAGGGGTATTATAGAAGACAAAGCTTGTTTTTCTAGATCACTGTCTTGCAACCTTCTCTTCCATTCTCCAGCCCTTACTTCATTTTCCTTTACGCTTCCCTAAGAAGGAGGCCCTTCTTAAGGCAGCTTGGACAGAAAACCTGAGGAGTTTTTACAAGCGGAGTCTCTCACAATGAGGCATTTCACTTTGATTAAAGCTGTTCCATACCTCAGAAAAAAATCTAAGAAACTTAGTGTCCCAGAGAGAGCATTTTTCTAAATGCTCAGCATCTAATTAAATCATTTCGAGGAAGAATGCTTCAAAACCTCCTGCCTAGAAGTGTTAAACAGATCTTTTCCAGATTAACATTTGCCTGAAGATAAATCATTCCCTCTCCATTGGACAGAAACAGAAGAAGAGAAACCATAGAGAGAAACAGTCTGCAGGAATAATATACTCACAAACATATAGACTAGGGAGACAATCTATCAAAAAGGCTTTCCTCACAAAACCTGAAAAGCTGTGCTCAAGTTCAAGGTAGTCGCATTACACCTTCTTGTGCTGGCAGAATCACACCAGGGTTGGATTACTGCAAAATTTGTTACCTTTTGAGATTACCCCTCACCAAAAATTTATGTGGCGATTCTGTAGAGGACTCTATAACTCATCTGCCCTGAAAAGAAATGCAATTCAACCCTTTGTATTGCAGCATAAGAACCCTGGCCCTCAGCTGAGAGCACAAAGGATGAATTGATTTTGCTGTCCTCTCCATGCACAATAGGTGCCGACCATTTTTCCAGGGCGTACTGCAAAGCCTCCCCAGAAGCAACAATCATCTGTTGAGGCCTTATGCACAAATATCCTTGGCAGAACGCACTGGGACGGTGACATGGTTGGAGTGAAGCATCTGAACTATGTGTTTAGGAAAAGGAAAGGGGGGGCTGCTGCTAGCTGTCAGTATGCTTGGATCTCCAGCCTCCTGGTTCTAATATGCTGCCAGGAGTTGCAGAGAGCAGCTTGCAGTCAGCTGCTGCAACCCATTCTGAGCTAGCAATGTGCAAACAACTCTTCTGCAACTACAAAACTTTATTGATTCTTACAGGTACAAATAATAGCAAGGGAGACCTCAGGGGAAGGAACTCTCAAGCAGGAAAGAGAAAAAAAAGAGAGCTGCAAACAGATTTACATTATTCCTCAAATGCATTTGCAATTAAATTCCACCTGCCACTAAAAATTGACCTTTTAAATTCATCCAGGGTAAGGTAACATGTTTCCAAAAAGTTATTTTTAGGATAAGCCAACAGATGTCATTGCTGTATATTGCAGCCATTTTCCCCTACTGTACACTTTCTATTGCGGAGAAGATTAAAAGATGTTTCTTACTCTCTCAGAGAGGTGAAAGGACTTTGAAAGAAAAAGCAACTACATTTTCATCTGCAAAAGATTAATAAGGGGTTGGTTGTAGGTTAGGGTGCTTCCCTTCTGTTTCACTAAGGCCTGCCATATCAATCCCGTGCATTTCCAAGCTGCAGTAAAGTTGTGCCTTTCTTTGCAGCTGCACGTGTGATTCACATTCCGACGGCTCTGAGGAGGAGAGGAAATGGTTTTGTTACGGATACACAATGTGGTGGTATTAACTTGTGCTGAGCAGTGGCTGCAAAGATGTTCACCACTCTTTGAGCTATTTTCCTGTGTGACTTGATTGTGTGGGGTTACTGCACGAGGAAGCTGGCAGAACTGATCACATGCTGCCAGTGGATTATATAGCGACTTTGGTTGCATTTTTTTCTTAACACTGTACATTCTGTTTTTGGTTTTGCTCTAAGTTTATGGTGTCTGTGTGTTGCTCTATTTACGGCGACTGCTGCTAATACTGATGGTCTCAGGTCTGCTAGTTTTGTTTGGCAACAGGCAAATGATATTCCCAGATTCCATGTCCTGACCACAGGCTGCCTTGGGCTTTGCTCCAGTGACCCCAGGAGCTGCAGCCATCTCTTGAAGGGTGTTGGCAGACACATGTTCAGCAAGCTGGCAGCACGCTTATTTTAGCACTGTTCAGGCCTAAGGAGAGGTGAAGAAAGTAAGTTACATTTTTGATTACTCCAGTAATTACTGATGAAGCAAGAGACTCCCATCCTGTAGTCCTGTTGCTACCTTGCTAGGGAATATAAGCAAATGGATGTTCCAAAAGCGTTAAACAGATCTCCTAACAATAGCCTTAATGTAAAAACTATAGAACTGTGCATATGCTGATTTGGCCATAAATATATTGGGCCAGACCCTCTACCCAGAGTGAAGTTAGTGGATTCTCCAAATAAAGATGATCTTGCCTCTCTTCAGGAAGCTTCTTAACTTACTTTGAGCATTCCTATATGAGAAGTGATCAACATGTAAAGACATGTTGTTCATCAGCAACGTGTATCATCAGCATTGAAATCAGTTATCCTACCAGCACTGCTGTCTGGAAAGAGCACAGCAAGTTCTCACGGCCCAAAGGAAGCCCTGCTTCTCTTAGGAGGAAAGTGGGTGCATGGGGCACAGGCTGCAAGCTGCTGGGTGCATCTGCCGAGGGCCTCTGTTAGGCAATGGCTGCACTGTTCCCTTTGCAGAGCAGCACAAAGGGTGAGAGCAAGCAGAACAAGACAGATAACGGAAAATTTGGGCGTGATGTGAATGACTACTGACTTCATTATTACGGCAGACAGGATGGACTGTGCTGGGAATGTGTGCTGGGGCTGACAGCGCTGCTGCACGGTAATGTGCAGTGATGGAATCAGCACACGGGCAGTTGCTCCACTGTTTCCAGCTTCCATCCTGGCTGCTCACATGTGGAGGAGGTCGGCCAGGCGCAGAAGCTCCTTTGAAAGGACCCTCTTCAGGAAGACAATTTCTGTAGATTCAGCACCAAGCCTGGCCATTTACATCTGCTCTGTTAAATCTCACACCAGACAACAACGTGCATTCCAACAAGCCCTTTGTGCCTTCAGTCATTCCACCCAGCTGTTATACCTACGGCCCATTGTGCTCTCTTACAATGATTACTATTTAATGGAACTGAAAGGTTTGCAAATCTTAGAGAAAATACAGCAAGCTGTAATGATTTTTGCAGCCTTTGCCATCAGAATGGTCTTTGTGTGCTATAAACTAACCTGACTGCAGGATATTTCAATCCGATGCATCCCATAGGAAAAATCATCAGTGAGAGTAATTGTATCGGGACTGATCACATCATAGAAGGAAGGCCAACCTGGAAAAGAGGAACAAGGTAAGTATGAAAAGATAGTGTATATGTGGCAGAAGATGGAATTCTAAAAAGCAGAGATATAATCACACTTTGAAAAATGTTCACTTAATTCCAGAGCCTAGAAATACAGAAATGGAGATTTTAGGTCACAAACCATGTAAGTATTTTGGAAAATTTTTCTCTAAGTACAAAATCTTTATTAAGCTGACTCTAGCTGTCCATCTTGTATCTCTACAGAGACTCTCACACATCACTTAGTTCAGAAAAGAAAGTGGTCAGGTAAGCCAGATTCAGTCTCATCATCAACACAAAACACGAGTGAAAAGCAATTCTATACCAGTAGATGCGTATTAGGTATAATTTTTAAGCCACCCCTCAAAAACTAGTCATAGAATCATAGAATGGCTTGGGTTAGAAGGAACCTGAAAGTTAATCTAGTTCTAACTCTCCTGATCTGTTCCTATGCCCTAAGGACAGGGTATCTCATCCAATAATTCCTTAAACAGCCAGAATTTTGCTCTCCTGGTGTTCAGGATCTTTGTCAGGCCCATATTCAGAATCTCAACCAGGGCATGGTTACTACGGCCCAGACTGCTTCCAACCTTAACCTGTTTAATGATCTTCTCTGCATGTTATGCAACTGCTCCTGTCCCCATCCCTGCTCTTGAGAGGACCAAGGGCTCCAGACAGCCCTCTCCTCACCCTCGGTTCTCAGCTTTTGGAACTTCCTTTCACACGGTGAGAGGTGCTGCTCTTCAGAATGTGGCTGCAGTGGTGCTGACCACCTCGGAAAATGTCATCATACGCACCATTTCCTGAAGCTGAGTTCCCACATAAGGACCTGATAGGCCTTAGGGTCATGTCAACATCCACCAGGGCCCATCTGAAATCCCACCAGATATGCCTCCCTCTCATTCAGTCTCCTGCCAAATATTGCAACACACACAGATAACTCTTGTTCTCTGTGTATTACACATATGTCCATGCAGAGGGAACTTCCTTGTTTGTTCTTCTAGTATCTGCTAAGCATTTGCTACAGATGATTTCATAAAATGCAATAAGCTATTAACAAATAGCAGCAGTTGTGAATCACTGCATGCAGATGAGTAAAGGATGCATACAGCTTTCCATGAGTAACAGAAGTAAAATTTCCTATTCAGTAAAAGAAGATGTGGAAGCTGTCTAAATGTGGGTAAGGAAAATGTGTAAACTGAGAAAGAAAACTGTATGTCTTCAGTTGTATCTTAAGCCATTAAATACAGAATACATTTAGTAGGATGCAAGTAAAGTAATCATACAATTTTAAGAAAAAAATGCTCAAAAATGCATTTCTCTGTCCCTTTTAGGAACCTCTGTACATATACAGCAGCATTCCTGAGCCTGCAGCCTGAAGGCACTGCAGGTCCCAAGTCCTATGCTCCCCAGGAGCCTACTAATATCACAAGTGTTTCCCCTCCCAGAACTCACTGCAGAAGTAGAGTCATTATTTTTCCCAAAAGTATTGCAGATGGGAGAATAGCAGACAGCAGACAGACCGGAGTGCAAGAACTCTGAACAGGGAAAATATCCCACAAGACAGGAACTCAATGCAGCAATGACAACCGTAAAAAAACAATTTATAAGTTCTTCCCCTCATGCAAAATAGCCCTGCCAAACAAATACCTTCACAAACAGAAAAGGAACAAACATATGACAAGTTATGAAGAAGGGCTTATCCTGTTGACAGAAAAATTGATGCCTCTTAATCGGTGGCACCTCTCCAACATCATTCATCATCTCCTTAGCTGGGCCTCTGTCTAATGAAAATTGAGGTTTTACAGAGAGCTGGTCAGAATATTTTTAATGAAACATTTTAGTTACTGAAATTTAAATATTTTGCAAACCAGACATTGCCTACTTCTCAGTTTGCCCTCATATGATGGCAGAGAATTCCCAAAGACAGAGCTGCTTGGAGCAACCAGCTATCTCATCATGTGAAAGCATTTGGAGGAGGAACACTGCAGTGCTGCAGAAATCCTCAAAGGCAACCCTCCCTCCTCCACAACGGCAACAAGGGGAAAGCTTCAAAGGCTGCTACACAGAGATTGAAGCAATCTGTGTCTTGCTGAGAAAATTATCTTGTGAGAAGAGTTTGGAGGAGATGTGTTTATGTCAGCTTTGACATTAAAGAAAGACCATCCATCCTCCTTTCTCCAGGCTTTTCCTTTTGGTCTTCCCATTCAGCACAGAAAAAAAAATTATTTGCTTTGGATACATTCCATGCACTTTTAAAAAATGAAGTCATCTGAAACCCATATAAATTGTCAAGCTCCTCCTAAAGAAGCCTTTGGACCCAAGTGGAGTGACTTCAGCTTCATTCTACACATGACACGTGTTCCAAAGACTCTACCACTGCCACATGTGTTCCCCGAGGCAGGGACTAGGAAGCAGCCTGTGCCACCATGGTGCAAACCTTCAATTCTCAGTCATGCTGTTTCTCCACTGCGGATTAGGGACCAGGCTTCATTGGGCACTGGGACAAACTGGTAACTCCATGAGGGCTGACCGAAACCTGGGCAAACCTTGGGATGGAAATGTTCTTGAGGGCACTGTGAAACACTCTGTCAGTCAACCCTGATGAGACAACAAACAAACTGCTCACCAAGTTGGGGAGCTGATCTCACCGGAAAATCAATCCCCTTCTGCTGTCCCATTTCCCCTCTTCAGACCTAAAGTGAAAAACCCATTTGATAGTTTGCTAAGCCTTCTCTGACCATCTCTTCTACTATAAAAGCTGCCAGGAACAGGCTGTGGAAGCAACCTGCTTGCCAGTACATCAGGCAATACCCAGTGACATTGGAAAACCAATTAGATTCCTGTAGGTTTTTCATATGCTCACTCTTTCTTCACAAGTGGTGAATGACCCAGTAGTGGACCGCCCTTGCAAGCCCCCGACAATCTTTCCTGCTATCCCACTGGCTACTGTCAGCCACTCCTTCCCTTCCAGTGCCTGTTCCTTCCTGCTGTAAGGCTGCAACATGGCTGACTCTCTACTTTAGACTGTTGCTGACTGTACAGGAGCACTCTGGCCTGCCCCTGAAGGCTGTTTGGCTGGGCAAACACTTCTGCACTGAAGCAGGAATGGGTTGGAAGGAGATAATTTTGAATCTCTTCTGCTTCTACTAGGAGAAACAGTAATCCTTAGAGCAGTTGAGATGGAGCTCTTGAGAAGACCCTTTAAAAATGGTGGTGTCTAGTCCCAAACCTCCACAGGTTATGACCGTCTGTCGGATCTGGCTCAGCATATCTGATGGGCAGCAGGAGCAGAAGTGCTGCTGTTTGAAGGATGGTAAACTGTGACAGCCAGGAAGAAATAGCTGCAGGAGGAAAGGGGCAAAGGGTAATTGCAGGAGACAGGATGGAGCAGAGAGGGGATCTCCCAGCTGAGTGAACAACTTCAAATGACATTTGCACAATTTCTCTTGCGAAGAACAGCTCAGCTTTGTGCATACATATATCCCTGAATGTAAAGTTTAGTCTGAGGGAACATATGACACTAGAATGGTCAGCAATTCTTATCACCTTATAGATATTTAGAATGGGATCATTCTTATTTTCACAATCATTTTACATCATACTGGCAATATAAAGCAAGAGTCTGTTGTGTTTGTGTTTACTGTAGTGACCCTTTATGCAGGAATCAGACCATTATGTCCCAATGGTCAGTTTCTGGTACGTTAAGCCAGACATGCAGATGAACGGTTATTCAGATATAGCAGGTATGCTTTATTAGACCTAAAATACACCAAATAAAGGAACGATGTTTTATTTTGTCAAGTACCTAAGTGAAAGCCATCTGGAAACTGAACATCACTGACAGATCTTTTCCACTCCATCCTGCATGAGTAATAGAAGAGATCTCATGCTACAGGGCATCATACATACCAAGTCACATCCCATTCTTTCTCATTTCGGTACGTTCCCCAAATGTTTCATAAAAGCTGTGCAGCATTCATAAAATTCACCCTACACTCCTCACCAAAACAAAATCTTTTATTCCTCATGATGGGCTTTGTTCTGGCAAAGAGTAGACAGCCATTCTTACCTCGTCATCAAAGAATATCTTCTTTAGAAACTGTGTGACACTGCCTTGGGCAGCAGAAGTGAGGAACAAGAAGGAAGAGAAGTGCTGTTTCTGGTAGCCTATGATGAATGACACTTTTGCAGCCCTGGTGATAGGGTTTCAAATTGTTTGAAAGAGGCATCTTTCTCATGGTCAGACTTATTCAAGATACCTGACTGAGATGGTGCTACCAGTGAGCCACCTAAGGTGGGCATGTTATGGGCAGCTGGCACAAGGTGGGTATCATGACAACATGGGCAACCATCATGTGGCAGTCCAGATAGCAGATAAACTAAGATCATCTCCTTAAACTGACATGCCTAAGTCGTGGCAATGCCTGATTAAGGCAGCTACAGCATTCCATGTGCCAAACATCTAGCATCTCCTGTGTACTCTTGGCAGAAGAACGAAGCCCCAGCCGGAGCAGGCTGTCTCATTCATGTTAACACAGGAAATTCTACAGCACCTTTGTCTCGTTGGCTTCTCCAGGCCAATGCTGACCTCAGAAAGACATTTTGTTCTGTAAACATTTGGAACAGTCTAGCTGTTGATTGACTGATCAATTTTAGAAGCATCTCAATCATCCTTCCAATTTTGCACGTTTGCACGCATTTTACTGTACTTAGATCTCCAACATCCTAATAAATGGATGCAAGCACTTAGACATCTAACTGTTAAAATATGAGCCTATAATTACTTGCAGAAGCAAAACGGCAGGCTGCTTTTGAAAATCAGCCCTTCTAGGCTATTTTTCCCCCTCTCATGAACTAATATTCCTTTTGACGTTTTTTTTTTGAACAGTACAATTGTGATCTCAAAGCATCTAGTGCTCTGACATTATTCCCATTTCATACACCTGCTGACTGGAGACCTCCACAGTCTTTTAATAACTGTGATGTCAGTAGTTATGTTTTTCATTTTAGAACCCAAAGAGACCCAAAGTTCAACCTGCATTTTATCATTCTTTACTGTAATTATTCCAAGCATTTACTTCAGTGAGTTATTTACAGATGGAGAAGTAGGGGGAGATGGAAGATGTTAGAACTACCAAATGGCACCAGATGGAAAAGGGGACCTTGACCTGAAAAATACCTCATTTCTCTGATGTGCTGTATTTTTAGAATTCTGATTCCCTTTTAACCTAATGCGGATTGATGAAAACCCAAAGGCTTTTTAAGGTAGAGTATCATCATTTATCTTCACTGAGAAAGCTATGTCTGTGTAAAAGAATGAAGCATATAGGACTTTAAAAAAAAAAAAAGAGGTAATAAAGCTTCTGCTTTGAAATTGCTGTAAAGTTGAGGGGCCTTCACTTTCTTTCTCACAGGTTTATTGAAACGGAATCTGAAAGATGCAGGCATCCACAGCTGTAACTTCTCACATACAATTTTAACGCAGAACTACAAAGTGACATATTCCTATTATGTAGAATGCCTCTGCAAATACAGGGTTATTTTTCATAATATGCTGGGTTTTTTCATAGTATCTCCATGATGATGAATGCATAATAAATATACATACTTACAAATGTTTTACTGTCAGGTAACACTACTTTCAGTGGAGGTCCATTTAATTTACCCAAGTGTAGCTAGAAACAGACTCAGGCAGAGAAACATTCATGTTCACCAGCAAACGGCTGCACACTGGATACATATTTCATGAGAAAGAAAACATGGGTCCTTTCTAGCATCATCCAGGCTTAAGGACAGCATGCAGAACATGCAGAGCACTGGAGTGATAGCTAGGTTGGGGAGAAGACAAAGATAAAACACATCTTAATTTTGGAAAGAAAAATAAAGATAAGGCTCGTCTCTAGCACACTGTCTCTCTCTTACCAGGAAAGTTTTGCTAGCATGACAGGTAAGTATGGCAAGTATCACTCTGACAGAATAATATGCAAATGGAATTTTACAAAGCAATTGAATTCCTGAAAACATATTTCACCAAACTATCACAATCTGGGCGGGTTTTTGTTGTTGTTGTTGCTGTTGTATTTTAGGTTGTGCTTCTCACAGGGGAAACAAAGAAGTAGGAATCATAAATAAATTTGGTCTTTTTCACTTTCTGTGAAACAGTACATGCAATCCAGATCCACTTCTTTGTTAGTGGGAGAAGGTTATATTTCTTTAAAGCGATTGTTAGGGAAGATCTGAAACTTCACATCTAGAATTTCATTTGGCATCTGAATTTCTCAGAATGAGACTGACTCTGACGTTTCTTGAGCAATGAAAGCATAGGGCCTGCTCACTTCAGCAATTAATAACTGTATCACAATACAGCTGCTGCCACAACTGCTTCCTTAGTCCTCTTCCTGATTTCTAAAATACTGCTAAATATAAATTGGCCATTTTAGAGCCTTCCTCTAAAATACTTTTGACATCTCCAGCATCTGGGCTGCTGTTAAAATCAACAGGTAGGCAGAAGCTGGGATCTTCCACAAGTCCTCCTGCAAAGATTGAGTTACAAATCGTTTCTTTCTTGGTTCAGGTTCAACAAAACTACTGAACCTAACTCACTTCCTCCCAAAGGATGGCTTTCTCCCCTCATCTGAACAGTGTCTCTTGTTACTTTAAATCACGGGTAATGTTTTTAAAAATATATCTTACACATAAGTCAGTTGTAGATCTTCAGCATCAAAGGAGCCAAGCAGAATCATGTAAGGCAGCATAACCTTAAGCTATAATTTTAAAATGCCACTAAGAAATGTCTCAAATAGTTTCTAAAATTTACTGGTGACCTAGTAACCTCAGTCCAAAACATTCAACTTTCAGTAAGTGTTTTTATTTTCCTTCCAACAAATACATGTATCACAAAGTATCTTGAAATCTCTATTCTTATGAGCTATCTGCACAATTCACTAAAATAACAGAAACTTTCAAGCAAGACGAGTAAATCGGGATAACAGTGTAGAAGGCAAGCTTTCCAATAGAAATGATTTGACGAAAATCACAACCCTAATGGAGTATGTTCACAGAGAAAGTAAAAAAAATAAAAAGCACACAAAAACAAACAACAAAACCCAGCAAAACACAGAACAACAAATGCAACTCTGTAATTATCAGCATCCGGCACTGAAACGAGCAGCAGTTGCAGATGAAGTACACATTTAAAAAATTTGTCACGGGGTGTTTCAAGTAATGAACATCCACAATTTGTTGTTAGACTGCTGAAATATTTTCCTGTCACGTTGTTGCACATGTCTGGGAAATAAAGTTTGTGAAGAATGGTCAGAACTCAGTTACATAGAAAATCTGTAACTCCAGAAGTTGATTTCTAACAGAAAATTTGTTTTAATGAAAAAGAGAAAGCAAAAGAAAAAGAAAAAAAACAGAAAAGGAAAAAGGAAAAGGAAAAGGAAAAAAAGGAAAAGAAAAAGAAAAAGAAGAAAAAGAAAAAGAAAAAGAAAAAGAAAAAG